>NC_143251.1:42298333-42945000 GCF_984573655.1 Nuphar pumila
CAACCCGCCAACCTGCCAACCCGACCCGCCAACCCAATCTGTCAACCCGCCAACCCAACCCGTCGACCCGTCAACCCATCAACCCGACCCGTCAACCTGACCCGCGAACTTGAGAATCCGTTTACCCGACCCAACCCATTTATTAAATGGGTTGGCGGGTCGTGTCGGGTTACCCGTTTATTAAATGGGTCGGGTTCGTGTTTGCCACAGCCGACCCGTTTAATAAACGGTTCGGGTTCGGGTTGAGGTATGCTGACCCGCCAACTCGTCGGGTCGACCCGCCAACCCGACACGATTGCCACCCCTAATTTTGGTGCCCGTACATAGTATATTGCTTCAATATACTTCATTACAAAGAAGCCACAATCGGCGTTATTATTTTGTAAATGAGCATCCTCTGCGATGTAAAGCCTCCACAGGCCAATGTCGACACCCAACATATCATTGAAAAATCCAATCTATGGTTTATGCAAAAGCAAGTAAATTCTGGGCTACGGTACAAGATATGGTAATCTTAAAGATAGAAACTTACCAAATGCGCAATGTCACGGTATATACCAATGCCATAGTCCAAGGAGTTGTATAGCCATAATTTTTGTTCTCGAACATCCAACACGTATAAGACCCAATGCTTTTCTGATTGCCACAATGTAGGAATCAATATCTGCAATTCGATTATAAAATATCTTAAAAAATGGATATGAAAATGCGTACTAATACCATAAAAATCGATGTTAAGAATCAACATATAAATCGATATTAAGAATCAAACCAATATCTTAAATCCATATTAGGAATCAGCATTGAATCAAAACAACATCTTAAATCGCTATAGAAATTCCTATTGATAGCTTAAAAATAGATATTAAGAATCAACAAAGAAATTGATATTAAGAATCAAAACAATATCTTAAATCGATATTAAGAATCAGCATAGAAATCGATATTAAGATTTAGAGCAATATCTTAAATCGGTATTGAGAATTAAAACAATATCCTAAATCGATATTAAGAATCTAAACAATGTCTTAAAAATTGATATTTAGAATTAGCATAGAAATCAATATTAAGAATCAAAACAATATCTTAAATCGATATGCAAATTCCTATTGATAGCTTAAAATCGATATTAAGAATCAAAATAGGATCTTAAATAGATTTAACATCTTACAAATCAATATGGTCACAAACCTTTTCACTTGAAAAAAAGTCTGTCATTTGGTCATCGTCACCCCAGTATTGTATTCCGTCTAGAAATCCAGCCACATATGGCATTCGGTGGACAATACTCTGTTGAACAAAACAGTAATAATAGTAAGTTTAAAACACGATTGTTTCAGCTTCCATTTTCACTCCATTCACCTGTCTTTCAAAAATTAGTCCACTTTGCAGAGTTCCAGTTGATTCAGGACTCTATTTTATAGTTTCAGTTGAGTTAGGACTCTAACCCTGACTGCATTTTCTGACTTATTTTCACCAGTTTTGATAACAACTTTTAAAAACTTCTTTGTTTGGCTTTCAAAAACCTAAATCTCAGAGTTTTAGTTTGTTTAGGACTCTGGTTCCGAGTTTCAATCCGCTTAGGACTCTATTTTCAAAACTTTTGAATTTCATCTGTTAATTTTAACTTCATTTTAAAACTATTTTCAGTCTTTATTCTAACTTTTTCAAAATTTTGATGTGGGGCCCACTCAGTTGGCGCCATATCTAGAGAAGTTTTGATCTAGTCAGGACTTTGTGTCATTCAAAACTTTCAATTTCAATTCTACTTTTAAACTTCTTTTGAAAAATCTCTCATTTACAAGTTTTAAAATCATTTTTGAAAAATCAAATGGGGCCTACTCTGGGTGGCATCACATTTGAAGAAGTCAGGGTTAGACTAGGGTTAGTCAGTGTTCTAGTTAGGTTAGGGGTTTAGAAGAGTTTAAATTGATTTTTAAAAATTCATTTTACTTTAGTTTTTAACTAGTGCTTTTTAAAGTTTAAATTGAAGTCTTAAAAACCCAATGTGGGCCCACACTAGGTGGTGCCACATTTGGAGTTCTTTTAGGTTAGTTAGAAGTCTAGTTAGGTGTTGATTAGGTAGTTAGGGCTAGGGTTAGTTTAGGAAAATTCCAAAAAATCATCCACCACATGTGCCTATCCAAATCAATTAGGAAACTTTCTAAAAATAGGCATTTAAAAATCTATAAAGAGAGACCAAAGGGGGGGTCGAACCCTAGGCTCCCATTCTCCCTTTTTATGGAGTCTCTCTCTCTTCTCCAGCAGCTCTCCCTCCTCCATTGTTGCAGCAACCTCCAAGGTAGGTCTCTTATGTTTTATTTTGTTATTTTCATTAAAATTTTATGCTTTTTCCTTAGTTTTCACCATTGCTGCCATTTCTTCGTTGGATTCGAGTATAGTTTACATTCAACAACCTCAAAATCAGTTCAAAAAAGTGATCTAACTCTGCTTAATGGTATTTTTCAGGATTCTCATCTATTAAAATAATTTAGAATACTATTTTTTATGTTTTTGACCAATAAAAGAGGAGATTTACTCATTAAATGGGCTAAATCCCTTTTTCGAAGGTTAAATTGAGCTTTCACTATGTTTCTTCCAAATTTTTTATTTTATTTTACTGTGTTTATGTTTATTTTAATCATTTAAATATTGAATCCAACTTTGTTATGCTGTTTACATATTTTTTTCATTAACTCCCATGTTTAAATTAGGGTTTTTAGTGTTTTATTGAATGTTCATGTGTTTCGATCCTGGATCCGTAGAAATCGTGTTATTTCATGGATGCATCTTCATTGGAAAATCTGATTTTTTTAGGGTTGGTTCACGGATTTGTCAGTGAACCCCTGTAAAGAATTCGTATAGTTTTGGGTTTGGGAACCTTGTTAAAAAAATAGAAAGTCAAACCATGATTTCTACCCCATGAAATCGCTATTGAGATTCAAAAGCAACTTGAAGATGCAGTATTTTTGTCATCCAAGATCCTATTTATGATCTGTAAATTGAAATAGTTTATATTAACGTCTAGTATTTACTGTGATTTTTCAATATTTTTTTGTTTCTGTTTACTATTTTTTCTCCGTCATAAAGAAGAAACAATTTCTCAGAACTTGTTATATCTCATTTAAACCCTAAGTCAACTTTTGTTGATGATATATCCCTAACCAAAGATCTGATTGACAATCTGTAAAAGAGAAAATCTTTTTTTGTGTGTCATCTATTTACTGCTAAAATTTCATAATTTTTGAATGAGATTTGTTATATTTCCTTACCCTCGAAACAAAATTTATTTATTTCAACTCGTTTTATATCCGTTAAAGTTAAGCATATATTGCCAGAATGATATCTCCCTAACCGAAGATGATTTTCTCAATCTGTAAAAAAAGAATTCTCTGTGTTTTATCTAGTAGCTCTTTGTAAAATTTTATAAATTTTTATGGTGATTTGACCCCTAAATCGGGTCTGACACTGTGATAGGTATGTACCCATAGGCAAAATCGCCTATTTTAGGGTTTTTATGCAATTTTTGTATTGATATAATGTCAAAAATAAATTTTTTTACTTCAATTTAATTTTAAGATTATCAAAAGTGCATGTGTGAATTTTTATTAATTTTGGAATTTGTTTGAGGCTTAGTTTGATCAAATTGCAAAAACAAGGTGCCCGCAGAGTCTCGATTCAAGCAAAACACTGGCAAAATCATGATTTTTGTGTTATTTCTAGTTTTTTTCATAAAAGTTTATGTTTTTACGGTTTTTTATGTTTATAATCATGCTAGAACAGTTCATATTTAATTTGGTTTCGATTTGAATCTTTTTAAGCCATAAATCCAAAATTTTACCAAAATATTTTCTAAAAACCCTGATTTCAAGGCCATAGTCTTGTTTTCAGGGGTATTTTTGTCATTTTTCTCTAAATTCTGAATTTCAAAGTTATTTATCTTTATTATTTCTTCTATTTTACATTATGTTTTATTATGTTTATTTCAGAAAATCATGGAAAAAGGCTTATTTTTGGATAAATCTAGTAATTTCAAGATATTACTAGATAAATCCAGAAAAGCCAACATATCTTCACTAACAATTTTTCTAGTTTTGCAGGGATGTTCAAGGCTGTATTTTCTTTTATTTTCCTTTACTTAAATTCAATTAGTGATGTAAATTAGTATTAAATTTGGAATAAGAATTTAAATTCCTGCTTAGATTAGGGTTTACATGTGCATATAGTTTACTTCTTTATATAAATGTTAATGTGTGATGGATGATGATTCATGCATGTTCAAACTCACCATGGTCTACACTAATGGCACGTGCACTATCTTCTAAGGAGTTGGTAAACTCGATTGAGTTTGTATTTATGACCATAGTCAAAATACGAACAAAATAGAGATTTATCATCTTCTTTTAAGTCACAAACAACCTACACTCTTAGGGTATCTTCAAAAACCATTGCATATTTCAATCTTTTATAAATGTTTTTTTTCTTTTAGAATCAAATGAGATATATTCAATCTATATTTGTGATCATAGTCAGGGATATGAGCGAATTTACTTCATTAAAGTTCTATTAGGCACATAAACTTTAATTTTCAAATAATTTTCTCAAAAGTTCTTCAGAAAATGTTTTCTTCAAAATTTCATTTATTCATATAGGTTTAGATTGCATCATGAAAGTATTTTACAGGGCCACACACCCGTTTTCTAACTCATTTTTCCAATCTCATTTCAGAAAAATCGTTTTTCTCAAAATTTCTCAAGTCTTTCTCAGAAATTGATTTTCTCAAAAATCTTGGTTTTCAAGGATGTCTTAAGTATTTCCCAAGCTCAATTCACGATTTTCAAAGTTATATTCTCAATCTCAAAGTTTTAATTCAGAGAAATCAAGTTTTTTCAAAGTTATTTGAAATTTCTTCAGAAATCGATTTTCATAAAGTATCAAAGATTTCTTCAGAAATCGGTTTTCCTTTCTTCAGAAATGCTTTCCCAACCATGATTCACGATTTTCAAATGGTCATATTTTCCAAGAATTCTCTAAGTATTTCAATTCTTTGAAGCATACATCATGTTTTCAAATCTGGATTTTCTGAAATTCATAACACATGCCTGATTCTTTGTGCATTTAGGAAATATAACACTGATTTAGACAAGTTGAGCAAAGCAAAGCCCATGATTAATCCTTGGTTCAATTACCCCTGGTAAAGGTGCCAGGAACGATTGAACCTCGTACCGACAGGCGAGTCTCATTCTTCGAAATTATGTTGCATTTTAAAACGAAGGCGAGTTATTTTAAAAAACTTTTTCAAATGTCAGTTTGACTTACAAAAGTAAAATTTTGCGATGATTACAGGTTTGGTGGCCGTGATGAGACCTATCTTCGCCTGATCATTCTTGTGCTCTGATCAGTTCCACTTGTCAAAATCGTGTTCTACATTGTCAGCTTTATATCTTGTGAACCTAGGAGCCTATAATCAAGCCTAGCTAACATGGATTGCATTTAGACTTATGCATGGTTTGGTAGGACCAATTGAGAAGGCATTATTCATGCTCACTTAGACTTAGGTCAAATACAATTCTCCTCAATCTAGGATTTGATTGAAAACAATGCTTGCTTCTCATAAATTTTTCCAAACTCTACTTCTTTAGGTCATTAGAGCCTTCTATTTTCTTGCATGTTGATCATATTTTAAAAACAACCCCACCTATTTTTACCTGGCCACCATGTTGCTGGGCTTTCTTCTAGAACCATAGTTCGGGACAAAGCCCCACAATTAGGCCACCTATTTGGATTAAACCCCCCTGCCATGTACCAAGGGTCATAGTCCAAAGTATATCGGCAAGCACTCAAGGATGTTGGAAAACATGAGCCTAGAACTGAAGAAATTGATTTAATGCCATGTACATTGGGCCTTGGCTCGAGTATATCGGCATAGCATGATTGGACGCAGATGATCTAAGCCTTAGAGTTAGGATTAGGGTCCTATAGCTATTTCAAAACTTGTGCATCTAGAGTCAGCTTTTAGGGAATGTTGTATGTGCCTACTTGTTTGTGCATAATGTGATTGAATGTACTTTGGTTATTTCATTTTATTTTCTTTATTTTCTTATGTTATCCATAAATTTTTTAAAAATACTGGGCGATTTTCAAAAACCCTTATTTTCTACTTATTTTCCCATATTCTCTTTATTTCTATAAAGATTTTCTCAAACCCTAGATGATTTTTCCAAAACCTCTATTTTCTTCAAAACTTCAGGTGATTTCCATCCTTCCTTCTCTCTGAATCTCGAAGTTTTAGCCTTATTTTTATCCTGTCTGCAATTTCTTCAAAAATTGTGAGGTTTTTCTCTCAAGTCCTATCCTTACTTATTCTGTATTTTCAGTCTATCTTGATGGCATACAATCAACTTGATTCAGTCTTTCCTGAGGGTCATATCTTCTAAGAGGTGCGGCAAGGTCTCCCTGATCATCGAACTCTGAACACCGGACCTTTCATTTTCCGGTGGTATTATTCTTGGCTCAATAACTTCTCCCCTATATTTTTGGACTATCTGAGTAACTGCGGATTGGAGCTGGCATCAACAGTGGGAGAACAGATCATCAACAACAACTTGATTTAAGCATTAGCAGAGCGATGGAATCCGCATACCTGTACTTTTTGGTTCCCGTGAGGAGAGATGACTCTACTACTAGACGAATTCTCAGATATTATGGGTTGTAAACACCCCAAATTTTTCTCATCCATTTTCAAACACACCCCTCGTGCAGTGCCAACCCTGTTAGGTCTGTGTAGGAGTCCAACCCCAAATTTGTGTCAGAAAACTATCATTCTACCCACTCTCATTAGGAAAATTACCATTTTACCCCTAGGTCATCCCAGACCTCTGGTCAGTCGGAGTCAACCAAGCTCGTTGGTCAATTCAGAACAATTAGAATATCAGTCATTTCAAGCTCATCTAAGCTCATGATGAACAAACCATTTTCATTTCTGACCACTCCTGCCAAAATGGGATCATTTTTTCATAAATGAGCTCATTTCTCACTCAAATCCAAGCCAATTATCTCTGAGTCAGTCAATCTCAGTCAATTCTATTCCCCAGAGTCTATCTTGAGCTCACTAGGACTTCAAGCGCTCCAACTTCAGTTCAAAACCACTTCTAAGTGTCCAGTAGCTCATTTTAGCCCATTTAGCTGAAATTAAGCTGAGTCCAGCCAGTTGAGCTAGTGTTTGAGCTTCGATTTTAGTTTATATCAGTATTACTGACTTTTGTTTTAGCTCAAACTCAGCTTAAATTCGTAATTCACTTCACTCAAGTGACCATTCCTTACCATTTCTCTAAAAATGGTAGCTTTTCTTGAAAATTTAGTCTGAGAGGTCAGTTGAATTAGCATCTTGTCAGTCCAGTTGAGTTCTAAGACCCTAGAACCCAGCTCATTTCAGTTCAATCCAGCTCAAACCCTAATTTTCAGTGTCACTATGGTCCGGTAGAGCCTGAAAACCATTTCTTGAACCATTTTATAAATTTTATCAATTTAAACTCTTTTTGAGCTGGTACAACTGTCAATCAAGGTTTAATATCCAAATTTCTTCATTCAGGGTCTGCATTTTGCATAGCATTTTATGTCATTTCATAACATTTTATAACACTTTATCACATTTCATTTCATTTTTGAAGTCCAGAACTCTAGTTTTATAAATTTCAATCTAGATTGAGTTTTAAAAGTTTTTAGAAATCAATTTCAAACCCTGGGTTTCGAAAATTGACATTTTTACACCCGAAATCCTAAATTTGAAAATATTTTCTCAAGAAAAATAGTCTGGATTTCTTTGAAACTCAATTTTTTAAATTCTACACTAGATTTGCTTCACAACGGGGAATGAAACTTCAAATTCTAAGCTTGTTTCAAAAACTGCCAAAAATAGCTCATTTCCATCCAGAAATTTCTTGAAAAGACTATTCTACCCCTATGATTCTCAAAATGAATTTCAAATTTGGAAAGTGAGCCCACTCTGAGATGGCTTATCTACTTGTATTTTCTTTTAAAAAATAAAAATAAAAATAAAAATAAACATTTCTTTTGCTTTTTTTTTATTTTATTTTTTTATTATTATTTTTCCTTTTTTTAGAGGTGGGACCCACAAGAGGGGTCGATCATCCCCCTCTCCCTTCCTCTCCTTTCCTTCTTCTTTCTTTTCTTTCTTCTCCTTTCTTCTTTTCTTTCTTTCTTCTTTTCTTTTCTTATTTTTCTTCTTCTTTCCTTCCTTCTCCTTTGTCATTCACGTACATCATTCTAGCCCCTCTCCCTTCTCTTCTTCCTCTTCCATCTCTTCTTTCTTTCCTTTTTCCCTTTTTTTCCCTCTTTCCTTTCTTCTCTTCCCTTTCTTTCCTTCTTTCTTTCCTTCTTTCTTTCCCTTTTCAATTAGCCCATTCAACACCCATACGGTGGATGGATTTTGGCTAACTCTCATTAGCCCCTCTCATTAAAAAAACCTAAGTCCATTTTTCATTAAAGCCTAGATTTTTCCTTTCCTATTCTCTCATCTAAGCCTATACGGTGGAGGCTATCTCTCTCACTCTCATTCTTTCCAAACCCCTCTCTCACCTTGGCAGCCATCTCCAGCCATTACTTCAACCTTCAAGGCAACCCTCCACCTCCATTAAGTGCAGCATCCTCAATCTCCAGCACCTTCACCAAGGGGATTCAATACTATCACCATCTCAGCAACTCCAGCCCATCAACCACTGGTGACAACAACCTCCATTGGTGCTGCCACCTCCTTAGCTGGTTCAACCACTATTCCACGACTTCCTCCTTCAGCCAAGCCATCTTCGACTTGGTGACACCGGTGCCATCTCCTTACCTTAGCAAAGCCCTCCTTCAGCAGCCCGCTTAGTCACATTAAAACTTAAGGTTACTATCCTATGTGTTTATGCTCCCCATGAGATGAGATTCATCCATACGTTGGATTGAATCTCTCATTTAAGAGAGCCAAAGCAAAGGTAATTCATACATCCTTGATCTATATTTTTTATTTTTTTATTTTGGTCATACCATTTATATTCTCAACGCATCATGTTTAGATTTATAGCATTGTTTTAGGTTTATTTCATATATTTAGATTAGTTTTATTAAGGTTTATTGTTAGTTTATATCTTTTTAGTTTATGCGTACTGTTCAATCATTATTTCATGCACAAATGTTCATAAATAAATTTTGTAAATTTTATGATTTTTATATTTATGTGTCATTAAACTTTTGTAAAAAAAATGGATTAGTTTGAAATTTGGAACTTCATAAAAAAATATAAGATTGACCGTGGGTTTTGAACCCTCTAGAGATTCCAAGTTCTGTTTTAGCAGAAAAGAACCTCCGGGATCTCCTAAATGAACGATCTGAATTTTTCTCAAAAAATTACAGTGAGTTTCTGTATGAATCTATTATTTTTCAGTAAATTTTTAGATTTTTAAGTGAGATTTAGGTTCTGCTAAAAATCAATTTTCTGAGACCTCTGGGAAAATCTAACTTTTTCCTTGTTAGGGTCTAGATCAACCCTAACTGTAAACACCCCAAATTTTCCTCATCCATTCTCAAACAACCCTCCTCGTGCAGTGTCAACCTTGTTAGGTCAATGTAGGAGTCAAACCCTGAGTCAGTTTCAGAAAATCACCATTTTACCCCTAGGTCATCCCGGACCTCAGCCAGTTGGAGTCAACCAAGCTCATTGGTCAGTTCAGAACATTTAGAATATCAGTCATTTAAAGCTCATTTGATCTCACAATAAGCAGACCATTTTCATTTCTGACAATTCCTACCAAAATGGGATCATTTCTTTGGAAATGAGCTCATTTCTCACTCAAATCCAAGTCAATTGTCTCTGAGTCAGTCATTCACAGTCAGTCATATTCCCCAAAGTATAACTTGAGCTCACCAGGAGTTCAAGTGCTCCAGTTTCAGTTCAAAACCATTTCTAAGTGTCGAGGAGTCTATTTTAGTCCATTTCAGCTCGTTCAGCTAAAATTGAGTTGAGTTCAGCCAATTGAGCTAGTGTTTGAGCTTTGATTTTAGTTCATGTTAGTATTACTGACCTTTGTTTCATCTCAAACCCAGTGATCATTCCGTACCATTTCTCTAAAAATGGCAGCTTTTCTTGAAAATTCAGTCGAAAAGGTCAGTTGAGTCAGTGTCTGGTCAGTTCATTTAAGTTCTGAAACTCTAGAACCCAGCTCAATCCAGCTTATCTCAGTTCAATCCAGCTCGAACCCTAATTTTCAATGTCATTCTAACCCAGTAGAGTCGATAAACCATTTCGCAAATTTTATCAGTTTTAATGTTTTTTAAACTGGTACAAGTGTTAATCGGGGTTTAAAATCCAAAATTCTTCATTCAAGGTCTGCATTTCGCATGTCATTTCTCATCATTTCATAACATTTCATCACATTTCATTCCATTTTCGAAGTCCAGAACTCCAGTTTTATAAATTTCAATCCAGATTGAGTTTTAAAGTTTTCAGAAATTAATTTCAAACCCTAGGTTTCTAAAAATTGACATTTTTACCCCCGGAGTCTAAATTTAGAAATATTTTCTCAAGAAAAATAATCTGAATTTATTTCAAACTCAAATTTTTGAATTCTACATTGGATCTGCTTCGCAACGGGGTATTAAACTTCAAAATTTGAGCTCGTTTCAAAAACTGCCAAAAATAGCTCGTTTCGTCTGAAAATAAATTTGGAAGTATTTTCTCGAGAAAAACAATCTAGATTTCTTTCAAAATCAAAATTTTAAATTCTACACTCGATTTGCTTCGCAACGGGGTGTTGAACTTCAAAATCCGAGCTTGTTTCAAAAACTGCCAAAAATAGCTCGTTTCGTCTGGAAATTTTCTGAAAAGACTATTTTACCCCTCTAATCGTCAAAATGAATTTCAAAAGTGGAATTTAGACCCGCTCTGAGATGGCCCATTCATTTACATTTCTATTTTATTAAAAAAAAAAAGATGTTTCTTTTTGTTTTTATTGATTTTTATTTATTTTATTTTAGAGAGGTGGGACCCACAAGGTGGTCGCCCAAACCTTTAGCCCCCTCTATCTTCCTTTCTTTCCTTTTTCTTTTTCCCTTTCTTCTTCCTTTCTTTCCTTTTCTTTTTCTTCTTTCTTTCCTTCTTCCCTTTCTTCCTTCCTTCCTTTCCCTCTTGCCCAGCCATTCACGTAAAGAGGTTTCTTTCCCTCTCATTCCCTTCTCATTAAATCGTAAGTATTGAATTAATTAGGACCTAAGTTTTGTTTTAAAGAAAAAAAAAGAATGCATACGTTGACTGCCTCTCTCCCTTGAGCTCTCTCTCTCTCTCTCCTCTTCTCTTCTCTCTAACTCTCTTCCATTCAGCCCCAATCTTGGTAACTACAGCCACCTCCAAAGCAGCAGCCACCATGGAAGCACCACTGTCAGCCTTATTTGGAGCAGCATCCTCCATCTCCGGCATTTCCGTTCTACCAAACTGCAGCCACCTCCTTCACTTCCAGCATCAACTCCAACAAGGCAGCCTCTTTGAAGCACCATCTTAACCACCCAAATCGCAGTCCATCCATTGGTGCAGCATCCCTACCCAAGCCAAGGTAAGATCCCTCATATCCAAATTCTTCATTATATGCTATATATATGTTTTAGTTTTTTTTTTTAATATATGGATTTCATAGGTTTGCTATTGAAAGAGAAGAATTCGTCCAATCAATGGACCGGATCTTCTCTTCTCGTAGCCACAAAAACAAGAATGAATATGATTCATGCCCCCTGATTTTTCATGTTTTCTTCCAAGTTTAAATACATTTTACGTTCTGTATATTGCAGTTAATTTCATTTTTTTATTATTTCTTGTTATTTAATTCAGTTTATATTGGTAGTTTACCATGTTTCGTCTTAGGTGTCTGGTTTAGTTGTCATTTCATGCAGAAATTATCTTTTATAAATTCTAAAAATTTTACTGTAGTTATGTTATTTTGTCTGAGACATCATGCCAAAAATTTGATTCAATTTGGGTTTCGGAACCCATCTAAATCGATCAAACCCGACATCGGGTTTTCTGTCTTTTTGAACTTCCAGTTTGCGCTTTAGCAGATAAGAACCTCTGGTACCAACCTTGTGGGAGATTCAGATTGCTCTCCAAAAATCACAGTGGATTAATAATAGAATTTACTAATGATCTGGAAATTTTAAGGTTTTTCCAGCTAGTTTTGACTTTTGTCAAAAATCGGATTTCTCAGACCCCTGGGAAAATCTCGATTTTCCTTTATCAGGGTATAGACAGACCCTAATGCACCGAGTCCGGCCAACCCGTAGCCCGTATGCAAACACTTTCAACACAAACATTGTTTCTAACATATTTTCCTGTCATTTCCCAAAATTTGAAGATTTTTGGAACTGTTTCAGTATTTTTTCCAAATTTTGTTTTTCTGTCTGTCAGATTTCAATATCCCAAAATTCCAGAGATTCGAGTCTCTAATAACAGTGTGCCCCTTTCCAAAACGTAACCCTAATCCCAATGATGCAAAAATATAAAAATTTTCCCTGTTTGTCAGGGACAGTTTTCCATAATTTTAGACTTTTTCCCATCTGTTTACTATTTTTATCACATTTTCTACCGAAACCTGTATGTTTCCCCTAAATCCTAGAGTCGCCGGATTTTGATCCGACTTGCCGGAGTGGTACAACGCCGACCATAGGTCAAAACTAGAAAGTGTAAAAAGAAAAATTCCTTTCCTAACGGTACTCTGTCACCCCATAAAATTTTGGAAAATTTTATGGAAGTTTGATATCCGAAATCTCCTTTAGAATAAACATTTTAGGCAAAAATCATAAAATTTAGGTTTTTTATTTGAATTTCTATATTTAAAAATACGAAAAAAATAAATTTTCGAGCTTTATTCTGTTTTTAGTGTTATTTTAGGTGTCCATGCTAAATTTGGCTTAATTCCAAGTTCATTTGCTCCATGTGTTAGTTTATCTTTAAATTCAGAAGCGAAAATCAGGTTAAATTTGATATTTTATGATATTTTCGCCATTTTAGGGTTTTATTCACGTAAATTAGCATGTAGAATCATATTAGGGTTAATTTCAATGTCATTTGCATTTCACATTTTTCATTTTTGCAAAATTTATTTCAGAAAACCCTGGTTTCAAAGTCATAGTCTTGTTATCGGGGGTATTTTGGTCATTTTGACATAAATTTCGAAATTTCAAATTCCAATTTCATAAATTTTCATGCATATCATCATATTTCATCATATTGTATTTGATTTATTTCATTTGATTTTCAAAATTCCAAAATTTACAAAATTTCTTTCAGAAAACCCTGATTTCAAGGTCATCAGGGGTATTTTGGTTATTTTGACCCCAATTTCGAATTTTCAAGTTTATTTTCAAAATTTATTCATTATTTATCATGTTTATATCAAAGGGGGTATCATTCTGGGTTTATATCTCAATAATATCTGATAATTTCTCATATTTTCGGATAAATTCAGAAAAACCTACATTTTTGTGCTAACCTGGTTTTCCAGTTTTGCAGAAATATTCAAGAAGAAAACTTAGCCATTTTATTTCTTTATTTTATTCAATTCAATGTAAAAATCAATGTAATATTTGGAATAAGAGTTACTTTTCTGCTTAGAATAGGGTTGCATTGCATATAGTTTAATTTATGCAAATTTTAATATGTGATGTATGATTCATGCACATTTATTTCAAATTCACTATGGTTTACACGAATGACACGTGCACAAGCTCTTATGGAGTTTATAAACTTGGTGGGATTCGTATTTATGGCCATAGTCAGAATACGAGGAAAACCAAGATTTATGATCTTCATATTAGCCACATTCAGCCTACACTCTTAGGCTAACTTCAAAAATGCACTGCATTTCCTCAATGAAATTCCCTTTTCAAATTCATATTCATTCATTCATATTATTCAAATTGCATTGTTTTCAAATTCATTTTCCAATTTCAATTTCAGAAAAATCAGTTTTCTCAAGAATTTCCAAGTCTTTCTCAGAATCTGATTTTTTCAAAATCCTGAGTTTTCAAAAGAGATTTCAAAGCATTTCCCAAGTTAAAACCAAGATTTTCCAATGTTTTAAAATTCTCAAATTTCAAAGTCTCAAGTTTTCAAAAAGATCGATTTTCTCAGATTTCCCATTTTCCTGAGAACCCAGTTTTCTGAGAATTCATTTTTCATTTCAAAAGTCATTTTCCAATGAAGTTCTTAGATTTTCTCAGAATTCTCAAATCCATTTTCTCAGAAAAGAAATTCCAAATTTCAAAATCGATTTTCTAAAGTTCAAGCCAACATATCTTCACTAACAATTTTTCTAGTTTTGAAAGGATGCTCAAGGCTGTATTTTCTTTTATTTTCGTTTATTTAAATTCAATTAGTGATGTAAATTAATTATAAATTTGAAATAAGAATTTAAATTCCTGCTTAGATTAGGGTTTGCATGTGCATATATTTTACTTCTTTATATAAATGCTAATGTGTGATGGATGATGATTCATGCATGTTCAAACTCACCATGGTCTACACTAATGGCACATGCACTAGCTTCTAGGGAGTTGGTAAACTCGATTGAGTTCGTATTTATGGTCATAGGCAAAATACGAACAAAATCCAGATTTATCTTCTTTTAAGTCATAATTCACCTACACTCTTAGGCTATCTTAAAAAACTATTGCATATTTCAATCTTTTAAAAATGTTTTTCTCCTTTTAGAATCAAATGAGATATATTCAATCCATATCTGTGGTCATAGTTATGTATATGAGGTGAATTTACTTCATTAAAGTTCTATTAGGCACATAAACTTCAATTTTTAAATATTTTTCTCAAAAGTTCTTCATAAAATGTTTTCTTCAAAAATTCATTCATTTATCTAGGTTTAGATTGCATCATGAAAGTATTTTACAGGGCCACACGCCCTTTTCTGACTCATTTTTTCAATCTCATTTCAGAAAAATCAATTTTCTCAAAATTTCCAATCTTTCTCAGAAATTGATTTTCTCAAAAACCTTGGTTTTCAAGGATGTCTCAAGTATTTCCCAAGCTCAATTCATGATTTTCCAAGTTATATTCTCAATCTCAAAGTTTTAATTCAGAGAAATCAAGTTTTTCCAAAGTTATTTGAAATTTTTTCATAAATCGATTTTCATAAAGCATCAAAGATTTCTTCAAAAATCAGTTTTCCTTTCTTCAGAAATGTTTTCCCAACCATGATTCACGATTTTCAAAGGGTCATATTTTTCAAGAATTTTCTAAGTATTTCAAATCTTTGAAGCATACATCATGTTTTCAAGTATGCATTTTCTGAAATTCATAACACATGCCTGATTCTTTGTGCATTTAGGAAATAAAACACTGATTTAGACAAGTTGAGCAAAGCAAAGCACACGATTGATCATTGATTCAATAACCCCTGGTAAATGTGCCATGAACGGTTGAACCTCGTATCGACAAACGATTCTCATTCTTCGAAATTATCCTGCATTTCAAAATGGAGGCGAGTTATTTTCAAAAACTTTTTCAAAGGTCAGTTTGACTTGCAAAAGTAAAATTTTGCAATGATAACACTGATCCGAGACCCGTTGAGTTGGATTAGATCAAGTTCCCATGGGTTAGGAACAACCCAATTTGTTGAGAAGGAGATCAGGTCATGCTAAACATGAGCGTTTTTGCTCATGCCGACATCGTGGCCGTCTATTTGCATTTTGGATGAATGCCACGTGGTTTTGTTGATTTTTGAGCTTTTTAAAATGCAAATCGGATGGCCATGATGTAGGCATGAGAAAAAACACTCATGTTCAGCATGACTTGATCTTCTTCCAATTTCTTGTGAGTAGCGAAGATCCCCATTTTATAGTTTTTGGAAAGGCCCTCCTTCTCCAACTTGATCAATATGGGATTAATCTTCATTGAGTTAATTTATAAACGCCAAAGTCAGAAGTCAAAAAAACTTGTCAACATTCTTTTATAGAGGGAGACCACATTTAAGAGAAGGAGAGATCAAGAGGCATGTTAATAGCAATTGCATTTATTACCTGTAGTTTTCATTATAAATACTGCATAAAAAATGTATATATCTTATGGGATCATAGTCCCATATACGATGGCAGTGGAACAGGAAAATGGGGCCCCGCTCCGCCTTGCCTGGTATGGACTAGGGATGAAGGTTAAAATTCATCCTCATGCAGGGATGGACTTACACTTTCCCCCGCCCCGCCCCATCTCGCTCCATCCCCATTAATAATAGTTCTAAAATACCCAAACCTAACTAATAAAATTACAAAAAAAATACATAATAATATATACTAACTTACTAACCCTAAATCATGCAGCACCACGTTCGTCGGCCCTTTCTCTATCCACCATCGATGACCATTATCGTCAATGCCAGATTCATCCACCAATAGCGATGAAGGTTCTCCATCACCGTTGGTGACCATCATCGTTGGTGACCATCATCGTTGGCCCTCTCTTAGACGCCTCCATCGCACTCGTCTCAGAGAATAGATTAGGACTAGCCCTCTCTCTATTCACCGTAATTGTTAGTCGATCAGGACCATCCTTTTGCATAACAGTTCTAATACTTGCGGCTGTTGCAACCTCATTTTATTCTCTTTTATTCTCTATTTTGATGGTTAGTTGGTCATGCCTTATTTCATTTGTTGAATCCTCACTTTTGTCCTTTAGGGGTGTGTCGTTCTTTTGAAATCCGTAGCTGTTTTCAGTTTTATCTTTTAAAGACGTGTAGTTTTTTTTTAAATTCATACCCCTCTTTTAAAAATTGCTTGAATCATGAGTTTTGTCCTTTAGATATGCATAGTTTGTTTGAAATCCTTGTGCATCTCTTATCGATGATTGCCTGAAGCCTCCCATTTTGTCCTTATGAATAGTTTGCTAGTCATCTGTTTTGGAAGATTGCAGAACGAGTGTGTATTGTGTTTCCCATGGTAGCCACTAGTTTCAATTGAATTTTTGATCCATGGTTTGTGAAAAATTATCGAAAGCAGCTTTAAGATGGTCATGCCCTAGCTGACTACAATATTCGGAAAGGTAAGCGCGGTTGGTTTTGTATCTAGAGTATTTGTTATTGTCCTTGTTTTTCTTGGTTTCCTTTGTTAACTTGTTTACTTACAGAATTTGCATCTTGTTTTGAGGCTTTGCGATGGGATTATAGAGCCTTCTTTGATGGCTTTGGCTAGGAAATACAATTAGGAAAAGATGATATGAAGAAAGTAAGTTTTTCTTTTGTTATTGTACCACTCAAAAATGTAGACAATGTATTGGGTTACCGTGGGACAGGGCCGGGATGGGGTGGGGGCAGGGGCGAAAATGGTGATGGGGATAATTAGTTTGAGACAGGGCGGGGGTGGAGGTCCAAAGTCCCCCCTGCCACGGGGATGGAGGTTAAAATTTTTAGATGGGGTGGGGGTGGAGACCTTGTCCCCCACCCCTGCCCCGTTTCACTGCCATCCCTAGTCCCATATTCAAGACTGAAGACAAGTAAAGTGCTTCTGTTTGCCTATAAAACAAAAGATATTTCTCTCTTTGTGAGAGCACCCATATCGGGTTGGGTTTTGGGTTCAGGCTGAGACTTGACCCAATATGATCCTGATTAGTAAAATACAAGCTCCACTTGGGTATATTAATGTAAAAGATACTTTTTTTACCCATAATAAGGGCTCGAGTCGGGCAGGGTGTTATGCCCTAGTCCGACTCGATATTATGTCGGGTCAGGCCCGACCTGACATCATTCAGGATGAGTCCTCAAAATGAGACCTGAGCCTGACCCAATCGAGCCAGGTACCTGAGCTGAATGTGTCACGAACCGAGCTTCTTGTGGCTCAGCTTGGTTGCCCTCATGGGATAGCTGATTCGGCTCACAAAAGAGTCTCAATGAGCCAAGCCATCATCTGCTTATTTAAATCACCAACCCCAACATGAACAAGGGGTCCGTGGCTTGGCTTGTCTCATGTACGCTCTTAAATAAAATATGGGACCATATCAGGTCAGAGGCAGATTGCCATTAGGGTGTTCTCTGGTATCGTTCCTCCAAAATTCAATCTTTTTTATATGACGAGGAACCCTCGTTGAAGCGAGGAAAACTCAGGGTGGAGCCCAATGACCACCTTGCCTTACGTGATCCACCTCTGAAAGCTACGGACACACCTATGAGCCAGTGGGGTTTGACCCGGTGCCTTCATCTCAGCACCTAATTTACAACCGCCCCCACTGGCCACGTGGGCGACCCCCTCCTCCAAAATATAACTATATATCAATGTGTTCTTTTCATCTCAGATGGGTCCTACAAACTCTTTCAAAGACATCTAGAGCATACAAAATGGACAGTTGAAAATAATCCCAGAGCCTTGGTATCTTACTGTTGCCTCTGACCTGATACGCTCTCATAAAATATATACATAACATGTGTACCTTGAGTGGTATAATATATAGGAACAATGTTTGAGGTATATAAGAGAGAGGATCCGGTCCAAGGAGCCTTGGTCCAAAAACACCGTCCAATGCACACCAAAAAGCACCCTGTTTTGGACGATTCTCAGTGGTAGCCCAGCAGATACGTTGGACAGCGAGGAAAAAGAGTTTCCTTTTCTAGAGAAGCCTATGAGAGATAAGGAAAGGTCCAAATTAGAGAGTGATTGTGAGGTTGGGATGGTAGAGTCCTATGTTAAGAAAGCTTCCTCTTTGTGTAAAACATGAGGAGGCTTTACGAGAGAGGACAAAGCGTGGATGTAGGTCCGTTCATAGATCGAACCACGTTAATTCACTGTCTTCTGTGTGTGTTTGTGTGAATCATGTTCGCGGTGACTAGCATATTCAGAATTTTTTTGTGGGGCTTATTTAAGGTAAAAACTGACCTTTTGGATGGATTTTATGTGCCATTCATCTCCATGATTAACGGCATTCAGGTGCCTTGGACGATTTTTTAATTGAAGGCGCCTTGGACCTGATCCACTCTCGGCATATAAGAGGTCTTGGGCTCCATTCTCATATTTGCCAACACTCTAAAAGTAATACTTCTTTTTAAAGAGAGCTTCAGTCACCAGCTCCGAGTATGGCTTGTCCAGTCACAAGCTGGAGCCACGGCTCGAATTTAAGCATCAATTTTTTTTTTACTCAAAGAAACCGCCCCAGGCACAGAGACCTAGGCACGCTGGCTTCGCCGGCCGTAGTCACGGCCACTGTCCTGTCAGCGTAAAACTTCGAGGGCATACCCCTTCAGTAAGCCCTCAGAGTTCTACGCTGACAGAACAGCGACCTTAAGGCAGGCAGGCTGAGCTTGTGCGTGTAAAATGTGATTGCACCTGATCCCATATAGTGACAGAATGAACTACGGAACAATTGATTTTAGCTTATGTGTTCTCTTCTTTTCCACCGTAGAGCTCACATGAGAAGGTGTTCCCATGTGTTACATAAGGGTACGTTTGATGAGCCGTTCCCAGTGTAATTCAGACAAAAATCTCGTTGGATGTGGCGGACGACGTTCTGCATGTCCGCCGCATCCATATACATGTGAACTTTTTGTTCCACCCTCCCCCTTTTTACAAAAAATAACAGGGATGATGAGAACAAAATTTTCTTGATGGGCGCACCTCTCTCGCCCGATGCTCTCTCCCTATGACTCGCTAGATGGGAGCCTACTGAAGATGAGAAAGGAGTAGCTCGTGCTCGAGCGGGCGGTCAGCAGGGCGATCATCGACATTGTCACCTGCCCATTGGCGCCAAAGTTTAAAACCCTCGTTGAACCCTAAACCGCAAACCCTCCGTCCCTCTCTCTCTCTCTCTCGGCATTTGGTTTTCGTTGCGGGTGAAGGAGTCTACGTTATATCTCTGGGCTGAATCTTCGCCAGGAAGTATTTGTGGTTGAAGTCTTTCGATGCCAGTTTTCAGTAATTCTTGTGTTTTTTATCTCTTTGTTCCGGAGATTCTTTCTTGGTGGGCTTTTCTTTTTGTCTCATTTTTTTTTCACTGATTCTAGTTGTTTTGCTCTTGGTTTGGCTTCGTAGGAAGGGTTTTTAATTGGTGGTGATTCACCGGTACATTTGGGTTCTTCAGGCCTTTCTTTGATTGTTATTTTTGGGTTTCTTCCGTTGAGTTCCTGTCTTTTCTAGAAATTCGATGTTTTTCTGATGCCTTATGGTGTGGTGGATGACGATGGTTTTAATAAAGGTGGTGTGATGAAAATATTTATATTCTTTTTTTGTTTTCAGAAATTTTCATTGTTATGTGTCATTTTGTGGCTTTATCTCACTATTGATTGAAGAAAATGAAAACTAAGGTTGAAAAGATTGGTAGTTCATGTTTCCTTTATGCTTTCATCTTGAAATCTGATTATGGTGGCTTGTAATTTCTAAGATATTAGTGTTACCTTGGGTTTGGTGTTGATGTGAATATGGATCCGCTTTGAAATTTCTGTGAATTATTGGCTAGCTAGTGGAATCTTGATCTTTTTGATGAAAATTGTTTTTATTTGGTGATGTAAAATGGGTTTCTTGGTGTTGAATGGTAATTGAAAACTATCATTAAATTTAGTTTCTTGAGGCATTTTAATTTTTTGTGCAGAGATTCCTCCCTCATTTTATTGATGGAATTTTTGTGGGTCTTTTTGATACTTGATGGATTGCCGTATAATATCTTTTAGAGCTAAATTGTGGGTTAGGCATAGATGAATTTTGATACCGAACAATCACAGTTTGGTGGTAGTCACCTAAGGACTCATGCCCATTTCATGAATTTCTTGTTGAAATCTGGATATTTTTCCATATTTTCAAGTGCATTCAAACATTACACTTTTCTAGAATTTGAAAATTTTGATTTTCAAGATTTGCAACCAAACACACCCTTAGCATTGCACTAGTTATTTATTTTGTTTTTCTGGGGTAAATGTGAAGTAGCGTAGAGTCACAATAATTTTGTTGAAGGTAACAGAAAATTGAAGCATTTACTCATATTTTAGCCACTAATTTTCGTTCACTTTGTGTTCCTTATTTTAGCTTTTAATTTTATATTGATTTCACTTATTTTAGTGATAGGATTTCTGATTACTATGACATTGGTGCACCTTGAAGATGAATAAATGAGGGAGGTTCCATCACAAAAACATACAAAGATTGGAGGCTGGAATGGAGTTGGACACAATCAATTTCAAGGTTGAGCAACTCCCGAAGGAGATTGAACTGGATTATTCTTCAATCAAGAAGCCACTTGGTGCTGCCTTGTCAGCCATTAACGAAACCATGACTAGTATCCCAGAGCAAAAGATTCTATTCGAGACCACCTGCTTAGAAGTCTGCTATGAATTGTAGGATGCTGCTTGTTCTTCTTTTTTATGTCTTGTATACCTTTGTTGTTGATGGAGGTGAATGGATACCTTATTTCAGGTTGATTCCAGCTAGCTCCCAACTTCATTAGATACCTCAGTGCACCTGCTGATATAGTAGAATTTACATTCAGGAAGCCGAAAACCTTTGAAACGGTAGGTAGTTATGCAATTGAAGCAGTTGCAAATACAGTCACAAATATCGATGTGCTTATCAGTATGCCTAAGGTGGGCCCTTCTATAAATAACTTTTTCCATGTCCAATATTTCTTACTATTAATAACCATATTGTAACTTTACAACATTTTTAAAAACTATCATGATAGGCAGTCAAAAATTAAAAAAGGGGATGTTATTGCATTGTGTTCAAAATATTGCAATATTTGAAATATATCATGATTTTATTACAAATCTTGAATTTTATAGGCAAAATCTCATAAAAAATCTTTCTTCTGATATTTACTTATTTTCTTGCTTATTCAATTTTTATACTTCTAATATTTCAAATCTCTTGGGTTAGCATTTCCCAATAAAAACATGAGAAAAACAAAAAAAGAATATTAATACTCCCCAAGACAATCATCAGTAATAAAAGAATCTGTTTTTTTCTAAAACTTTTGTCATTGTGTTAGTAAAAACTTTTGGACTACTTGAACACCTACATTTTTATTTTGACAGGGGTGCTTCCATGATAAGGACTTTTTGGACCACAGATATCATGCAAAAAGATATTTATATCTCTCTATCATTGCGAGGTATTTGAAAATGTGTGCAGCTATTCATAAGCTAGAATGGTCAACCTTCCAAAATGAGTCCAGGAAACCAATTTTGGTTGTACACCTAGGCATGTATACCAAACCTTCCTCCATTCCCACCCCTCTGAGACAGGATTCTGATATTTTTACAATTGCTTTGGTAAATTGAAATTTTGTATCCTATATAAAAACTCTAGAAGTTAATATAATTACTAGAAGCTAATATAATTAACTGTTCCTATTCAAGTTTTTATCTGCAGGCCTTTAAAAAGGAAAAAAATATGTATATACAAAATTCCTTTAGCATAGCTTTCACCTTGTTATTGATGGAATTTCTATATTTGTTAGTTACTCGGTCAAATGTGAAGGGCATTCTATTATAATGTAAATGCTACATGTTATGCAGTGTAAATTTTCTATTTATCTCTATTATTGTTTAATCTTGTGTAGATATCTCATATATGGACTGCTATCTCTTTATATAGATGTTGAACATTATTTTTTGCTTAGAGGATCTTAGATCCATAGTTGGTTCACCTTCTTTATCTGTTTGCAATGTTTAATTGTGCTATGTTTACTTTTGTTGTGCTTCTCCATAATTTTAAACTAGATGATGATCAATTCTTTAGGTACCTGTTCATTTCCATATGAGGCACTCCAGTTTTATGTGCAAATTCAGGCACTTCATGTATGCACAAACTTGTTATTTCTAGTTAATTTCAGGAACCAGCAAGTTCTTCAAAACACTTTTGCATCTATTCAAATCCTTGTTAAGTTTTCTTCGCTACTTCCTGTAAATAGCAATCCTCTGGTTACAGGTTGCCTCTTTCAGATCCTCTTTCCTTGAATAGATCAAGACTCTACTTGTGCTTTGTTAGCACTTACTGATCAACCTTCTCGTGAACTTCCAACTTGGTGGAAGAACCTTAGTTGTCTTTCACTACTGTTGATAAATGCTTATTCTCATATTTACCTCTCATCTATTATGCTCAATCACATGCCCCTAAATCTCCTCTTCCCATTTGAAGTGAAAAAAACAGATTTGTTGATATTTCTAGCTTTTGCATGTATATACTCATATAGTCGGGTGTTTGTTCTGGGTTTCATTATAACAGGGTATTCTTAATATTTTGGGATCTGTTTTAGGTCTTGCGCTTTTCTCAATATCTTGGTTTTTTCTTTCCTAATCGTAATTTTTTTTTCTATTATATCTTGGGCAATTTATTGGATTTCTATTTTTTCCTTATTTCAACCTGTATACATTTTCTTCCCTACTCATATAGTCGGGTGTTCGTTGTAGATGGAAGATAGTGGGGAAGTTGAGGTTGTATGGGAGCCTTTGTGGTTGGATAAGAAGACAAAGATGGGCGTGATTGAGAGTGATCGATCGTTGAATGATTTGAAGCTATCCATCTTCAGAGGGAACAGTAATGGAATAGGTAGTAGTGATGCAGGTGCAGAAAGAGTGGGCAAGAGAAAAATCTCATAGCAAGATCAGGTAGCTCTGAGGGTTTGAGCTTTTTGAACTATAGGAAGGTTGCTCTGTTTTCTTGGCCAGCATACTCTCGATTCATTGTGATTATGTTTTTGTTATGGTTTCCATTGTATAAAGATAATATAGTAGTCAATCCAAATTTTGGATCTAACCTAAACTGAAGATTCTATGCTCAAAGAGAGAGAGAAAGAGATTTATGCTTGAGAAACGTTGGGCATTTTAGGTGGGTCATCTACATCTTTTGTTTACTGAAACCAGTGTGGTTTAGCTCTACCAAATTTGCAGTGGGGAGATTGATCTGCAGGTGCTCGTGAAATTGGTTTTACCCCCCCCCCCCCCCCCCACCACACACACACACACACACACATAGAGAGAGGTCAAAGAACTATTGATTATTTCATCTATATTTTAGTAGGTTAGTTATACCAATTTTGCAGTAGCATGTGTAGTATGATCTGCAGGTGCTCAAGAACGAAATTGGTCTTTAACCAAATAGAAATTGCCCACAAGGGCTCCATCTTGGTTGGCCTAATACTTTCAAGTTGAAAGAAGTTGAACAGTTTGATATTTATGGTGTGCATCTTTTGCAGCAAGGCCTTTGCCAAATGAAAAAATATCCCTAGCATGTAGGGGGAAGTACTTGCGGAGTTTTACACTCACACTATAGACACCAACTCAGATACATGGTTAACGCAACACCAACTTCATGTATGTGCTATCTGTGTGTGCGCGTGCATGTGCATGCGCAATTAATATTTTCATTTACATGAAGATAGTGACACATTTTCTGCTTTTGATGACTGGAATTTATGCAATCTACAATCTAGATTACATTGTCCAACCGAGTCTTCAAAAACTGATGTGGTTAGATTTAACTTATACAGTGTTGCCCTTGTTGGTTTTGATACAAATCTTGTTCTTGTAAGAAAATATTGACAAAAACCAAGGTGGTATCCCATGTGGTAAGCAGGATTCTGTGCCAAGCTGAAGGCCCAGGTTTGAATCTCTCTGCCACATGCGGCTTAAGAGATATCTGGTAGGGGTTTGTCTAACCCCAGCTTGCCTTTCAAACAAAAAAGAAAAGAAAATATCGACAAAAATCCAATTTGAGATCCATATTCGAGGCAAAAATCCATATTTAGGTCAAATATCCGGTTTCCGGTTTGAGATCCATATTCACGGAAAAATTGATATTCGGGGCAAAAATCCAATTTGAGATCCATATTTGGAGCAAAAATCCAATTTGAAATCCACATTTAGGGCAAAAATCCAATTCCAAATCCATACTCAGGGTAAAAATTCATGATTTTAGATATAATTTCATAATTGGATCGATATTTGAGTAAAAAACCATAAAAAACTTCTTAAAACATGTAAAATGATGAACGGATCGAGTCATATAATCCAAAATAAAGTAATTCGACCCATTATCAATGACTATTCAAGTTGTCCGCACATAGTCATCAAACAATGGACATTTGAAACATAGCATTGAGTACAGTCCAAACAAACATTGGACTTGGAATAGTTATTACAGCAGAACCAATGTTTTGTTCTATCTTTTTTGTTCATTTTGTTCAACCCTAGACAAACCATCAAACATACCCTAAGGTCACGTTTGAATAGCGAATTGTTCCAATTTCCAAACCATGTGGGCCCCATGGTGGCCATCAAACATCGGACGGTTGTATCCTGCCAAGAATGGGATGCAAGAGTCTAGGTATGTGAATGGATTGGATTTTACCCGACTTTCAATTGAATCTGGCTCTACTTAGTAGGATTTGATAAGCCAAAACAATATATGATTATAATCGGATGCAGATGTTGTTTTGAGTTTTTGATACTGACAATATCTAGATTTGATGGATATCGGAATCCAATTACATGTAAAAAAAAGCCAGATATGGTATGAGCTTTTCAACATGTGAATCCCAATTTGAATTTGGAACTGTTTAACTCTGATTAGTCAAATCTGGTATTGGGCATATCTGATCCAAATTTGAACCATTTACAACTCAACAAGAGTCCTTGCATGCCCATTTTGGTGGGACAAACGAGCTCAATGAACTTCACGAGACATTTGCGCTCAGCTCATCTACACCAAGCCATTGCTCGAGATCAGCTTGTCCGGCTCATACGAACCAAGCCCAGCATGAGCTTGCAAGCTTGGACCAGGCGAGCCAAGCCATGAGCTGGCTAATTCCACAAATAGCATTTTATTATAGGTTTCATAGTACGAATGGAACCCTGAAGAACACTTATTTTTTAACAGAAAACTAGATCCATATAACCACGATCAATTATATATATATATGAAAACTCATATCTTCCAACGGGTTTTCCTTCGAACTCATTCTAACGCGCGGTGTACTGTTGCACTTTTTTTTCTTTTTTCTAAAAACAAGATTTAGCGGCGGTTTCTCTGCTTTCCACCGAGAGATTTAGTGGCGGTCAAGAGCACTGCTAAATTTCTTGAGCGTGAAAAAAAAAATGACGCAGCGTCACTGTTTGATCGCGCGCGATCGCCGATGCTTAGTCCAATGTATTACTCTGTACGATATGACCTTTGCTGCTCGCACACGTAATTAACATGAATGGTAGTGCCAGACCAATATTACTAAGAACCAATTTTAAATTCAAATCCAAACTATTCATTAGGTCGGATAATATCCAAACATACTAAAAGCTAGGTCTGGTTAGGAAGCATAGAGATTTGGATCCGAAACGAAACCCGAAGTCCCCAAACCAGATCTTCATCAAGAAATCTCTTACATCCATAAACAGTTAGACAATTCTCTGACAAACATAAACCCTCGGTCTTGGCCCACTTTCTTGTTATGGAGTCTATTTCTAGAACCTACAGTCTTTTGTCTTCCCTAAAGGATACAACAACCCTGCAATAAATTTGATAACCATTTGGATCAGGCCCACTCTACTTTGTTTCTTTACTAAGATGCTCAAGACAGCTGCATGATTGATTCAATCGTTTTGATTGAATTGCCTATATAAGCAGGCATTTCCACAAAAGCTAGTTTTGGCCATGTACACCATCCTCTACGTTAATTGTTTCATACTTTTTTTTTTAAGGCAAGCTGGGGTTAGGCAGAGCCCTACCAGTTGTACAACTATACCATTGGGTTTTGAGCCTGCAACGTCCCAACACAAGGTGACCTGCACTAGCTGCTCCTACCAGACAAGCAGAGCCTGATTCATACTTCGGGACTATCATTAGGCAAAATGACTAGAATATGAGGACTAATTTGTGAACCGTGATTTTTATAGATTTTTTATTCTTTTTTCTTGAATCTAACGGTACAGATGTGATCTGCATGCTTTGTTTTATAAGGAACCTGCTCTTGAATCGTCTAATTTTGATGCATAAACCAGACTTTTTTAAGGCTTTTAAAGTCAATGGCTCATAATCTTCATAAATATTCATGCATTCAAAATTCACATTTTTTTCATCGAAAAAAATACATGATCCAATGGCGATTCTAGCAAATTCACCATGCCAAACACATCCACATGGCTGGATTTGAAAAGAATGTGTTGAAAATACCCATATTTCTAGTTCTCATATTCTAGTGGCTCTCATTAGGAGTAACCCACTTATCTATAAAACGGAATAAGGTGGGTTACCGTATCTTATTTTCGAAAAAAAAATAATCACATGCGCGAGTCACATATTGGGTCGTACCCATATCTTTGTGGCATGAGTTTTATTGTTAGGTCACATTTGAAGGATGAGACACTGTCCAGGACAACTCATCCTGAGCACATTTGTTGGACCCCTTTGGGTCCGACTTGGACTGACAGACAAACCGAGCAGCTTGTGGTTCAGCTTGCCAGCTGAAACTCATTTGTGATTGTCAAGTTGGCTAAGCGTGATGAACAACCAGCAGATCACATAATCTAAAACTGGATTGAGCACGACCAATGTATGTTCAGCGCAGCCGGATGGCTTCTTTGAGATTTGAGGCCACTGCCTAGTGCCTCAAATGTGTATATATATATATATATATATAATGCTTATATTTCACATGCTGAGGGCATCCAATGAAACATGGCACATGCTAAGGGCCTCCAATAAAAAAAGTATGAAATATGGGCTTCCAATGAAATATGCCTAGGCCCTCAACTTCTCTTGAGCCAACCCTGGTTCAGGGCATCTTGGCTCTATCATATATGTCAATAGATATATTTTAGCTCAATTGGTTAGTTGGGCATGTAAGAAACCAACAGATCCAGTGGTCTGGTCTGAACATTTATATAAGTCTTCTGCCCAACTATAATGAATCTGTCATGTACACAATATGATCTGAAATACTCTCTCTTTCAAATTAAGTGTATCCCTGTGGCCAGGGGTTCCTTTCCTTTTGAACGGACTGTGGGGGCCACGACCTACCCCCTTATTCTCCTTGCCCACTAGTTGTTTGGGTTGGGTTCTCATACTGTTTTTTAAACGATTTAGGATTGTTGGATTTACCCCTTCTGGATCCGGGGCCTGGAGGTGAGATTTGGTTCTGTTTCTGGTGGCCCGGCCCACCTGACCAAATGGAAAAACCTGGAGGGGCATCTGGTTCCTTCCCAACCAGATTTTTCTTACTGAGCTGCTGATCATCGGGTCTCCCCGTCCTCGCTCGAGAGCGGATCATATGAAACGTTGAGTGATATTAGCATCCAGAACCATTTATGTGGGCCCCGCCCACTAGCTCAGTTTAAGTTGGACCCACATAAACGGTTTTGGACGCTGGGTACGATCTGCTCTCTCCTCGCCCTGTAGCGTGGTTTCACTGTCGAGTTTGAAGGGTGAATTTGACTTGGGTCCAACCTTGGTTGGTTGGGTTTGTCGAGGGTTCCTGAGCCTCACAACGATCAGTAGAGTGTGAAATCGAGCCTCACGAGCACAATAATGTATGTTGTTCTCATAAATGATTTCTTGCTGATATAGACCATCATATTCAATTTCTATCTCCACCTCCGGTGCCGAGCTAAAGTCCAGCCGAACCTCCATCTTAACCCTTGATATCTGTCTGAGTTCTTTCGTCTTCATGTATGTGTCCACACCTACATAGCTCCGGGGATAGATAGGGAAGCCAAATCCATATAGGGACGAGTGTGCTGACTTCAAGCCGGATTGGGGTGCCCGCAATGTTGCCAGTATTGGTATCGGCCATGAGTCATTTGGCCATCGATTCAGTTGCATCGACTGGTACCCTTACTCAAGTGAATCGTTCACTATCGGCCCATAAATAATAAAATTATTATTACGTGTCAATCATAATGTGACACGTGTTAAAATCATTAAAATAATATTAAAAAATAATTTTTGGTGTTTTTTACATTTATTAAAACTAGCCGATTCATTATAGGAAATCTATGTTTTACTGAAGCATTGGGAGGTGGCGCCAGTGTAAAACGTGGTTTACTATTTTGAAATATTTACTGGCGCAATATTTATTGACGCCAAAGATTATTGGCTTTCACTGGCACAATATATTTGCGCTAGTGAAAGTCCTATTTCACTGGCGCAGTCTTCACCAACGCCTGTGAAAACCCAGTGAAGTTTTCTTGCCCCTTTCTCCCTCCCTTTTTTCATTTGCATATCGAGCTCAAAACCTTTTTCTCGCTCTCCCTCTTTGCCTCTTCCACCACAACAAAGCAGTGGATTAGCGACGACCTCATTCCGTCGCTAACTGGCTTAGCGACGGATTAGCGACGAAGTAGCGACAGACAAGTGACGTCGCGAATTTTTCGACGCTAACTGGCGGTGGAAAAATTTCGTCGCCAGTTCCGTCGCTAATTTCGACCGAATAACGAACGACAGATTCCGTCGCAAATCCACCGGTACTAAACGACGACCTCGGCTTGGCGACAGATGTAAATCCGTCGCTAAATTATATGTATAGCGACGGATATATCCGTCACAAACTTGAAAAAAAATAAAAAAAATTATTTGAAAATTAAATATCGAGAACGTTACAATTTATATTTTCTGTACAATTTATATTTTCTGTAAATAAAAAACAAAGTACACATAAAATTTCATATAAAAGGAATCTACAACAATTAATCGTTCCACTTTAAAATTAACAAGTTTAATTATTTACAATCCAACAATTACAATTTCGAAACAAAAAAAATAGAATTTCTTCAACATATTAATCTAATCATCGCTAAGATTTTGTGCATCTTCTTGTTCATTGCCTTGATCTGTCTCTTCAGCTCCGCTACACTGATTATCGCTAGCAACCTACACAAGAAAAGAACAGTCAGTATTGATAAACAAAATATATTGAAATAAATTATACACTATATGTGATTCTATCATGTGCTCATATGTGTTCTAAAGCAGTAAAAAAACTTTATATGTGATTCTATCATGCTCATATGTGCTCTAAGGCAGGCAAAAAACTCTATATGTGATTCTATCATGAATGATATGTGTTCTAAGGCAGTAAAAAAACTGTATATTTGATTATATCATGCTCATATGTGTTCTAAGGTAGCTAGAAAAACTCTATATGTGATTCTACCATGCTCATATGTGCTCTAAGCCAAGCAAAAAGCTATATATGTGATTCAATCATGCTCATATGTGTTCTAAGGCAGTCAAAAAATTGAATATGTAATTATAGCATGCTCATATGTGTTCTAAGGCAGTCAGAAAAACTCTATGTGATTCTATCATGCTCATATGTGCTCTAAGACAGGCAAATCAAAAAACTTTATAAGTGATTCTATCATGAATGATGTGTTCTAAGGCAGTAAAAAAACTATATATGTGATTCTAGCATGCTCATATGTGTTTTAAGACAGTCAAAAAACTGAATGTGTGATTATAGCATGCTCATATGTGTTCTAAGCCAGTTAAAAAACTGAATATGTGATTATAGCATGCTCATATGTGTTCTAATGCAATAAAAAAAACTTTATATGTGATTCTATCATACTCATATATGCTCTAAGGCAGGCAAAAAACTTTATATTTGATTATAGCATGCTCATATGTGCTCTAAGGCAGACAAAAAACTCTATATGTGATTCTACTATGCTCATATGTGCTCTAAGGCAGGCAAAAAGTTATATATGTGATTCGATCATGCTCATATGTGTTCTAAGGCAGTCAAAAAACTGAATATGTGATTATAGCATGCTCATATGTGTTCTAAGGCAGTCAGAAAAACTCTATATGTGATTCTACGATTCTCATGTGTGCTCTAAGGCAGGCAAAAAGTTATATATGTGATTCGATCATGCTCATATGTGTTCTACGGCAGTCAAAAAACTGAATATGTGATTATAGCATGCTCATATGTGTTCTAAGGCAGTCAACAAAAACTGAATATGTTAAGGCAATCAAAGTTACATGAAATCTAACGACATGCAATATATTGCATGAAACTTTCATACCTGAGAGGGACCTGCAATCGAAGTTTTCCTGTTCAGCAAAAAATTGTTGAACTCAGCTTGGAGAACGTCGGCGACGGTTTCATAGAAGCAGTCACGCATTGTGTCCTTAACGATCTGACATACATCATCACCGAAAAGAATAGGCTGCTGCTTGGAGCTTATGGTGGCGGAAGAAGTCTGTGAGCCGTAACTGAAAGAAGCAATAACAGGTGAAGTGTTCATATTACTCTCAAACCCGAACACACGACCTTTTTTGGGTTCACCTGCTGCAGTCACCCATGCTGCAGGATCAAATGATGGATGCTGAGTAGCATCATCGCCATATCGCTCTACCATTTGTTGCTCATATGCCTCCTATAAAATAATGTTTAAAGTATGCATTAATAATTAATGATAACATTATGATAACTTGCATATTGCAATAATTATTAATAGAATAAATATATACTGTTGTCGTTCTCGCCTTCTCTGATACGAAGTCTCCCGTGGTCTTCCGTTTATGTGTTTCAACAAACACATCCTTATATGGTACAATGCCTCTTTTTTCTGCTTCCTGCGAAGTTAAATGATAAAAGATTTAGTTAACAAGTTTGCAAAAATACTTATAAAATTAATATTATATATTGATGAGTTACCATTTTCTTCAAGTGGCTCCCAAATGTCATAGATCCACCTGTGTGTAGATGGGCTTCGGGCATTTTCGCTCGATTTTGTGCAGCCTTCGCAGAGCGATTTTGAAATGCATCCCCCGCCCACTTATTGCACATTTCATCCCAATAATCTCTCCTGATAGTAATAGGGTCATGGCCCTTCCACTATAGTGGATCATTTATTTTGCCAGATGCTTTTTTTGCTGCAGTCTTCATATTGTTCATCATATCTGCAAATCGATTGACAGTCACCTTCTGCCACACCTTCATTGTATCATTTTCCTCCACCGTAGTTGCGAAGCGATTCGAAGCCTATAAATATTTTCAGAAAGTTAGTAGACATGACTAAAAAAAAATTAAATAGGAAACACATTAACTATGAAAAACAACTGTATACCGTGAATGAGGACCACAATCTATCTATCACCTCTTTTGGATACTCTTTCCATTGAGTGACTGGTCCTGGTAGATGTTGAAGAAATGAATTCCTAATCTCGCGTACTACTTCTTGTGGCTCAAACCTCGTTTTGCACATGAATTGGTACACAGTAAATATCAATATAAAATATTTATAAGATATGCAATAATTGAAAACAAAATACTTACGGTCGATTATCGATATACACTATTCGAATGAGTCTTCTTGTGCCAGACTGAGAAGACCCTGCTTCTTGTGTTGGCTCCTGACTTGTGTGATCAACTGGTGTAGGTGGCTCGTGTACAGGCGAAACATCATCTGTAAAAAAATACGTTAGAAATTCTCAGAATGCGCATTTCAACTAATCAAGCATCCAATTAGTTAAATGATATACCTATCACAGGAACCCATGAAGATGAAGGTTGGGCCTGGCTACTACTGGATGAGCGACCACTGTGACCTCCACGAACCACATTCTAACAAATAACATATGTCATACAATACATTCAAATAATTCACATCAAGTATTACAATACATTCAAATCATTCGCATCAAGTATTGCAATACATTCAAATGATTCGCAACAAGTATTACAATACATTCAAATAATTTAAATCATTCACATCAAGTACATTACAACTCATTCATTCGCATCAAGTATTACAATACATTCAAGTCATTCACATCAAGTATTACAGTAATTCAAGTCATTCACATCAAGTATTACAATACATTCAAGTCATTCAATCATGTATTGCAGTGCATTCAAATCATTCATATAAGGTGCTGCAATGCATTCAAATCATTCACATCAAACATTGCAATGCATTAAATCATTTGCATCAAGTATTACAATACATTCAAATCATTCACATCAAGTATTACAATACATTCAAATAATTCAAATCATTCACATCAAGTATTGCAATGCATTCAAATCATTTGTATCAAGTATTACAATACATTCAAATAATTCAAATCATTCACATCAAGTATTGCAATACAACTCATTCATTCACATCAAGTATTACAATATATTTAAATAATTCAAATCATTCACATCATTCATTGCAATGTATTTAAATCATTTGTATCAAGTATTATAATACATTCAAATAATTCAAATCATTCACATCAAGTATTGCAATAGAACTCATTCATTCGCATTAAGTATTACAATACATTCAAATAATTCAAATCATTCACATCAAGTATTGCAATGCATTCAAATAGAGGTTTGTATTACAAGATTTTGCTCAATAGCTTAAGAATTCTTCCTCGTCACTTGTTTGACTTTTATCTTCTTCTTCTTCTTTTTCTTCTTCTTCTTCATTGTTTACCCATCCACTTGGTATATCATTTGGATCACATTCTTCTATGAATGTTTCATCAGCCAATGGAGATATGACATGCATATCATGCGCAACATTGTGACCATAAGCGAAGTCATAGATATCATCTAATTGATAGTAATCACTGTCTTCAGCTAACTTGCCTTCCTGTAACTGATCATACTCAGGGTATAGTTTGGACTTCACCTTGCAAACTGCCCACCATTCATTTCTATCTAACTTTTTTATACTCGGATATGAAGTATAATAAACTTGTTGAGCTTGCGAGGCTAATATGAATGGTTCATATGTTCCAAACCTGGATTTATGATTCACCTCCACAGTGCCTGATGCTTTGTCGAGTCTTGTTGCAGTTGGATCAAACCAATGACACTTGAATAAAGTTACCCTGTTATTTATGCCTAAGTAAGTCAACTCCATTATTTCCTCTATAACACCATAGTAATCATGTTCATTTTCACCATAGTTGCTACCCGTGACACACATGCCACTATTCATTGTTGATTTGTTTATACCATAATCTTTTGTATAGAATCGATAACCATTTACGATATACCCATTGTAGCATTGCACAACTTTGGTCAGACCATTTTCTAAATCACATATTCCTTCATCTTTAACATCACCATGGCGGACCTACGCACAGACATAAACAATGATTGTGATCACGACCAATTAAGTAACTTAGTGTTGTTTACAAGTACAAAATTTATGTTAGCGTCTTTACCAATTGTTTGAACCACTCCACAAACTTAGTTTCACGTTCTTTTTGTACTTCTGCATCAGTGAAATGTGAAACTTCTCTTTGCAACTCCAGATCAAATCGTCTGCAAACCACAAATACTTATATTACCAAACCATGTATGCATGTATAGAACATAAAAGGATTTATAATTGTGTTGCATCTACATATACTTACTCGATGTATGGGTCGATCGCAGAGCAATTAAAAAAAATATAAATGTGTGCTGCGTCTTGCTCTCGATCTGTCAAGAGCCTTGATCGGTAACTACCAAATGCATGCCCAAGTGGTTGAAATATCGACAACTTGTCAGCTACAGTTACTTGTTCTCCATCATCATTACGGGGCGGGCATGTATAACGTGTTGGAATGTGAGGTTCAAAGTACATAGATGAGAAATTTGAATTCTCTTCTAAAGTGTATGTCTCACAAATAGAGCCTTCTACTCTTGCTTTATTACGAACCTTTTTTTTGAGGTCGAACATGCATCTGGCAAAAATATACATTTCAAATTTTAAATATCTGTCATTAAAGAGACAAATATAAAAAAACATATACCTTTCAAATGAGTGCATTCATCGATATTGTATAGGGCCACCAACCCTTAGTTTATATGGCAAATATATGATCAAATGTTCCATAACATCGAAAAATGCTGGCGGAAATATCTTTTCTAGCAGACAAACAGTGGTGATGACAGAGTCCTCGAGATTCTTTACATCAGATACTATGACTTCCGATGCGCATAATGTTCTAAAACATCCACTCAACTCAGAAAATACCCCCCATATAGGTTTGTCTGACATATCATGGAATGCTAGAGGTATCAATCGTTACATAAAGATATGACAATCATGGCTCTTCAACCCATATAACTATCTATCATCAATCTTCACAGCTCGAGCAATGTTAGAGACATATCCATCTAGAAATCTCAATTGTCTCAACCATTGACATACATGTTTTATTTGATCAGGTCCAAGCACGTACTTTGCCTTTAGTTTCAATACTTTGCCATTATACTCTTTGAATTCCAATTATAGTCTTTTACATATTACTTTTAAATCCATATGGGCCTTCGGATTATCCTTCATTTTTCCTTCAACATTCATTACTGTATTGAAGACATTATCAAACACATTTTTCTCCATATGCATCACATCCAAATTATGTCGTATCAATAGGGTCAACCAATACGGTAGTTCCCAAAAAATAGATTTCTTCGTCCAATTGTGATCCTTTCCAAATCCACAGAAGGGTGTAGGACTGCGGGCATCTGTTAATACATCTAGAAAGTATCACAATCTTCTTAGAATCTCTATGCCAGACAATCTTGTGGATGGACCTTCCATTTCAGTTGTGCCTGCTTTAAACGCATTCTTTTGTCGTCGAAATGGATGGTCGCTGGGTAGAAATCGACGATGGCACTCAAACCAGCAAGGCTTCCTTCCATGTGTCAATCTAAAAGCTTTGGAATCCTCCATACAGTACGGACATGCCAACTTCCCATGTGTGCTCCAACCAGATAGCATACTATATGCAGGGAAGTCACTGATTGTCCATAGAACAATGACCTTCATGTTGAAATTTTGTTTTTTGTGGGCATCATACGTGGTAACACCGTCATCCCACAGTACTTTTAGTTGATCAATCAATGACCTTAAATATACATCAAGATTTTGGCCAGGTGAGGCCGGACCAGGGATCAACAGAGACAAGAAAAGATTTGAACATTTCATACACAAGCTTGGTGGAAGGCTGTATGGAGTTACAAATACTGTCCAGCATGAGTATGAAGTTGATCTACCCCCAAATTGATTAAATCCATCTGTATATAGACCGAGTCTAACATTTTGCACTTCCATTGCGAAGTTCTAATGAGTACGATCAAAGTGCTTCCAAGCTTCAACGTCAACAGGATGCGTGATCTTGTTTTCATCATGTCGAACTTTATTTGCATGTCATCTCATGTGTTTATCTGTCCTTGAAGACATATACAATCATTGCAATCTAGAAGTGATAGGAAAGTAGCAAAGCGACTTGTATGAAACTTCCTTTGATCTCGTGCTACCATTGCCTCTTGTCTTTGGCTTGAACCGATGATGCCCACATGACGGGCATGATAGGTTGTTTTCCTGCTCCTTGAAATACATGCAGTGATTTGGACAAGCATTAATCTTTTTGTACCCCATACCTAGAGCGTTGACCATAACTTTCGCACGATAGAAATTTTGTGGCAATTTCTCATCTTTGGGCAATATACTCTTCACAATCATGCACAAACGTTCAAAACATGATTGACTCAAATTATACTCAGACTTCAAATTCATTAGTTGAAGAACAGACAAGATAGTATGACTCTCGCAACCGTTCCAAAGTGGCTCATCAGCATCTCTAAGTAAATCATAAAATCTACTAGCTGCATCGTTTGGTGATTCTTCATCTATGGCAGTTCTTACATCACTAGAACTCATAACAGAACCCAGTTTTGTTCCTGCGACATCAAATATCAAATCCATATATGGATTATCGTGCACCACAGTCACCCGTGCATCAAAATTGTTTCTAAATTCTTCTCCATGAAACGTCCAGTTCTGATAATCACTCACAAAACCCTTCCTGTATAGGTGATGTCTAATGCCATGAGGTTCTACAAATCGATTATTCTTACAAATCTTGCAGAGACACCTAATCTGACCTGTGGGATCCACTGTACTGACACTTGCCGTTGTAAATTCAATAAAACTTTCAACACCATCCATATATTCATGTGATAACTCATTGTCTACTATCCTACAATACATCCATTCACGGTTTACAGTCATTTTCTTATGATGTTACGAATAATAACCTAACCAATTAAAAGAGAACCATCAGAATGCTATGATGAAGAAAATATCAAATTTATCATGCAATATATGATGTCATACAATAACAAGAATTATGATGCATGCATTAATAACTTAATATTTTCATGTGCAAACTATTAATGACACGATATAATCATTTGAAGCATGCTTTTATTATACAATTTCACATGGAAGCCATATTCAAATTGAAAGTAACTACATGCAAGCATGGATACAATTACATCAAACATTGCAATACATCGTAATCATTCATATCAAACAAATGGCAAACATGTATCTGCAGCAAACACACTTCAATATTCCACTAACTACTACCATGCCTAGCATGGACTTCATACTCCAAAAATAAGAACACTTCCATATTCATACATTAAAATCATGCTCAGCGTGATCTCCAGTGAGTGTGTGAAAAATAAAGTGTTACATCTAATGAATTAAATAACATGTGATACGCTTGCATCACTTACTCACCACAGGTATTTACCCGATTTGTATTGTTTTTGTCACTTACTTACCACAGGTGGCTGAGCACAAGCGGGTTCCGTTGAGAAATCTGCAAAAAACAATGTTTTAAAATGAAGTCACCACACACAAAAAAAAACTGAGGCAAATGAAAACATTTTGCATAGGCCTTGAGAAGCCCAGTACCCAATGACCTACAAAACTGCAGGGGGTCGACCCCCTACAGGAACACAGGGGGTCGACCCCCTGATAAAAACTGCAGGGGGTTGACCCCCTGCGTTTCGGCAAGAGAGTCGACCCCCTGCCGAAACAGCAGGGGGTCCACCCCCTATTGTTCCGGCAGGTGGTCAACCCCCTTCCGGAACATAGGGGGTTAACCCCGCCTTTCCGGCAAGGGGTTAACCCCCTGCCGGAACGTGGGTCGACCCCCTGCCGGTTTCGACAGGGGGTTAACCCCCTGCCTTTCCGGCAAGGGGGTCAGGGTCGACCCCCTGCCTGTTCCGGCAGGGGGTCAACCCCCTGCCTGTTCCGGCAAGGGGTCAACCCCCTGCCTTTTCGGCAAGGGGGTCGGGGTTGACCCCCTGCCTGTTCCGAGGGTCAACCCCCTACCGAAAAGGCAGGGGTTAACCCTCTGCCTTTCTCCGGGCGAACGCCGGTCCCCGTACCTTTCTCCGGGCGAACGACGGGAGCGGCGAGAGCGGGCGAACGACGGGAGCGGGCGAACGGCGGGAGCGGGTGAATGGCGAACGACGGGAAAGAAGAAAAGGAAGGAAAAGGGGTCTGCGATTAGGTTTATTGAAAATTAGCGACGGATTAATTTTGTCGCTACGTCGTCGTAAATAAAATTTATGAACTTATCGATGGAATATATTCCGTCGCAAAATAGCAACGGCAAATTGTCCGTCAAAAAATCCGTTGCTAAACAGTGTGTCCATTACGACAAAATGTTCTGATGCAAAATCCGTCGCTAATTAGCGACAGATTGTGCGAGGGGATACATTTTGTCGCTATTTTCGTAAATTTCATTGATTATAGCGACAAATATATTTCTTTCGTTAATCTGTCGCTAACTAGCGACGGAATTATTCTGTCGTAATCAGCTATTTTCTTGTAGTGTTCGGCGACTCCCTCTCACTCATCTTAGAAAGGTCACATTTGCCCTCTCGTGTTAAAAAGTCCACAATCGTTCAACTGATGGTGAAAGAGGTATGATTTTTCCTCTATTTTTTTCTCTTATTTTGGTGATTTGGTAGGGTTTCATCTGTATTTATTCTTGATTTAGGTTTTTTTTCTTTTTTTCATTTGGATTGTTATATACTTGATAGTTGCATTTTAAATCTATGTTCACTTTTATAAATTTGATTAAGCACTTCTCAAATTTGTCTGACATGAATATAAAACTCTCACGGATTTAGGATACAAGATAAGATTTGGGATATCTTAATGTTTTTATAAGAATGTGTGTATTGGGTAATGATCCAGGAACAAAAAATGTAGTGTCCATGTAACACATATATGAAAAGAGATTGTTTGATTTTATGGTTTTGTTGTAGTAGTCATCTCTGTCAAGTTGTTTGATTTTATGTTCTTGTTCTGGTAATTATTTCTCAAAACCCTAATACCTAACCTCCTCTAAAATTTTAGTTGGACTTATTCTTTTCCTCCTCTAACAAATTCTAATTTTAGTTGGACTTATTCTTTTCCTCTAACAGATTTTAATGTATGGTCAATTGGTCAATTCATCTTATTTATAATGAAAGTTTGAATACTGGCAGGTTTTCTTTTGCAAGTATAATGATCCAATATATGTGAAAATGGGAAAAGTAGAAATTATGATAAAGCTTGCTTTAGATTGGAACATAGACCAGGTATTTCCATTATAAGCTACCAACATAATATTTATTTCCCCTTAATATGCAGGTGCAGAAATTTGGACAAAGATTCTCGACAACTTTTGAAGTGCAGTCTTTTTTTAGTGCTTTAAAGGTGAGGATTCTTTCCCCATGTTCTATAAAAATGCTTTCAAAATAACATGTTCTTCTTGGACTAAACTTATCTAGGATAAAAGTCAGCTTCAAGAGCAAGTTCTTGTTAAAATATAACTTGTAATAAATGTCAGAATCTTCTTGGACTAACCTTGGTGATGAGATTCTGTCCAATCCTATAATTAATTTTTTGATACTCCCATATGCAAACTCTTTCTCTGATAATTGAATTTTTGTAGTTTCTTTAGGTTAAAAACTTATATTATTATTTCAGAAATGCTTAAAAGTTGGTAACGATGCCTCAGATGATTATGTTGGAGGGAGCAATCTGCTATGCAAAAAGTCATGTCATTCTGAGTTTTCTGTTTATACTGGACCAAGCTATAGGAATGTCAAAATCTTCTTGGACTAACCTTGGTAGATGAGATTTTGTCCAATCCTATAATTATTTTTTGATACTCCCATATGCAAACTCTTTCTCTGATAATTGAATTTCTGCAGTTTATTTAGGTTAACAACTTATATTATTATTTCAGAAATGCTTAAAAGTTGGTAAGGATGCCTTAGATGATTATGTTGGAGGGAGCAATCTGCTATGCAAAAAGTCATGTCATTCTGAGTTTTCTGTTTATACTGGACCAAGCTATAGGAATGTCAAAATCTTCTTGGACTAACCTTGGTAGATGAGATTTTGCCCAATCCTATAATTATTTTTTGATACTCCCATATGCAAACTCTTTCTCTAATAATTGAATTTCTGCAGTTTATTTAGGTTAACAACTTATATTATTATTTCAGAAATGCTTAAAAGTTGGTAAGGATGCCTCAGATGATTATGTTGGAGAGAGCAATCTGCTATGTGAAAATTCATGTCATTTTGAGTTTTCTGTTTATACTGGACCAAGCTATAGGAATGTCAGAATCTTCTTGGACTAACCTTGGTAGATGCAATTTTGTCCAATCCTATAATTAATTTTTTGATACTCCCATATGCAAACTCTTTCTCTGATAATTGAATTGATAGAATATGATGTAAAAGGGGGTTACGTAAATGGGTAACCATAAGTTATGGGTTAATGGGTATGCGTTAGAGACAGTTTGGAATCCACGATTGTGTTGTGGTTCCTAAACTAAGGTATAAGTTATGTAATTCATGCGTTAATAATGGGTCATGAGTAGTGGCTATTAATGAGGAAGTGACAGTTATAGGTGTACCTTTTTAGCTATAAATAGAGGCTCTTGGAGGTTGTACAAGATGTGTAATCTCTAACCTTTTGCTTTTACCTTGTGTTAAAGATTTTAAACATTTTACTCCATTGTTAAGTTAATATTTTATATTGTTGTGTGTATCTTTGCTTTATTGCAACAAGTTTGGTATCAGAGCAGCAGGTTCGATTGAGTTGGGCGTGTTTGAGCATTGCAAAGATTGTTGCCGAAGCCGGATCTTTAAGTTGGTTGGTAATTACGTGGTGTAATTCACGATGTCTAACGGTACAAATTTGAACTCTATAAATCTCTTACATGCCTTGGTACCAATTTTTAATGGAGAAAATTATGAATTTTGAAGTATTAAGATGAAGATGTTTTTCATCTATCAAAATTTTTGGGATCTAGCTGAAAATGGTTTTGTAGAGACACAAAGCTCAAAAGCAACAGAAAAGGCAGCAAGTGAAGTAAAGGAGTTGCATAAGAGGGATGCCAAAGCCCTTCTCGTTTTGCAGCAAACTGTGACTTGAAGTATTTTTCCTCGAATTACGACAGCCACCAAGTCGAATGAAGCATGCACTATTTTGAAGGAAGGCTATCATGGAGATAGTAAGGTAACTACTGTAAAACTCCAAACACTTCATAGAGATTTTGAGACCCTGCTAATGAAAGAAAATGAGCCCGTGCAAGATTTCTTTTCTAGAATGTCTACTACTGTAAATCAAATGAGAACATTCGGAGAAATAATTGATTATAAAAAGGTAGTAGAAAAAATCTTACGAAGCATGCCACCAAAGTTTGATCATGTTGTCACAGCTATAGAGGAATCTAAGGACATGAGTGATTATTCGATTAACAAATTAATGGGGTCTCTTTTGGCACATGAGGCTAGATTGAACAGGTCAACCAAAAAAAACATTGAACATACATTTCAGGCCAACGTAGAAATTGCCAACAAGCAAACGAGTGGCGAAGGTACCTTAGAGAATAAATATCCAGGAAGAGGTAGAGGAGGATATCGTGGTCGTGATCGTGGGAGATTTGAAATGAGTTGGCACAATGAAAGCAATCAAAAGTCGAGTTATAAAGACAAACAATGCTATTATTGCAAGAAGTACAGGCACGTGGAAGCAAGGTGTTGGGAGAAATAAAAAAAAAAGGTTAATGTCGCTAAAGAACAAGAACAAGAACAAGGTAATCTTTTTCTTACACAATTTGAAACCAAGGTTAATAATATGTGGTTTCTAGATAGTGGTTGTAGTAACCACATGACAGGTGAAAAAAGACTTTTTCACAATATTGATGAGTCCATGAAAATGAATGTTCGGCTTGAAAACAACAAAGAGGTGCAAAGTGAAGGCGAGGAAACTATTGAAGTTGATGTTAAATCAGGTAATAAAAGAATTATTCATGATGTTTATTATATAACTGGTTTATCATACAATTTATTGAGTGTTGGACAATTAATTGAGAATGGGTATGCACTTAACTTTTATGATGAAATATGTGAAATTAGAAAAAGGAAAATAGACAGTGAACCTCTTATAAGAGTCAAGATGGCACATAATAGAATGTTCTCTCTTGAATTTACACACGTGAATGATGTTGCTTTAATTGGCAAAGAGGATGGGTCGTCACATCTTTGGCATTTACGGTATGGCCATTTGCATTATAATGGGCTGAAAATACTAAGAACCAAAAATTTAGTTTTGGGGTTGCCTAGTATAATGTGTAGTGATAGAATTTGTGAAGGATGTGTATATGGGAAGCAACATCATTTATCATTTTCCATCGGAAAGGCATGGAGAGCCAGAAAGCCTCTTGACTTAGTTCATGCAGATCTTTGTGGTCTCATGAACACTCCATCCTTAAATAATAGTAGATATTTTTTATTGCTTACTGATGACTTTACTTGCATGAGTTGGGTGTTTTTTCTCTCTAAAAAATCAAAAGTATTTAAAAAATTTCAAGAGTTCAAGGCTTTTGTAGAAAAGGATAGTGAGCATGTCATAAAGTGTCTACGTACAGATAGAGGAGGAGAATTTCTGTCTAATGATTTTGAAGAGTTTTGCAAAAAGAATGGAATTTGCAAGCAGCTAACAGTAAGAAAAATACCAGAGCAAAACAGTGTAGCTGAGCGAAAAAACTGTACAGTCGCAGAAATGGCAAGGAGCATGTTGACTGAAAAACAACTCCCGAATGAATTTTGGGTTGAAGCTGTGAACACAGTAGTATACTTACTCAATATATCTCCAACAAAAGTTGTGCATAACATGACTCCATATGAAGCGTGGTGGTAGCGAAAACCAAATGTAAGCAATTTGAGAATTTTTGGTTGTGTTGCTTATTCCTTGATCGATTATAGTGGTCGTAGCAAAATGGATAAGAAAAGTGAAAAATGCATTTTTGTTGGTTATAATGACACAACAAAGGGGTATCGATTATATAATCCAACATCTAAGAGTTTAATCATTCATCGTGATGTTATTTTTGATGAATTAAGCTCTTGGGCTTGGAAACAAGATGCAGATAAGTCAAAGATGGAGGTCAAAAGAGATTTATAAATCATGTACTTTTGCCTTGTTGGTTGAAGAACCTATGTGCTACGAGGATGCTAGTGAGAAACAAGAATGGGTAAGATCCATGGAAGAAGAAATGCTAGCCATTCAGAAAAATGATTCCTGGGAACTTGTAGATTTACCCATAGGTCAAAATGCTACTGGTGTAAAATGGGTTTACAAGGTTAAATATAATGCAGATAGGAGCGTGCAAAAATATAAAGCAAGTTTAGTCGTTAAGGGGTATGCTCAAGAATTTGGAGTAGATTTTTCAGAAACTTTTTCTTCTGTTGCACATTTTGAAACTATTAGAATTATTTTGGCATTAGCCGCTCATACGAAATGGTCAATTTTTCAATTTGATGTAAAATTTGTATTTTGGAATGGGTTCTTGGAAGAAGAGGTCTATGTTTGCCAGCCTCAGGGATTTGTTGTTAAAGGGAGGGAAGAGAAGGTGTACAAGTTGAAAAAGGCGCTTTATGGCCTTAAATAGGCACCACGAGCCTGGTATGGGAGATTGGACTCATACCTAATGCAAAGAGGATTTCACAAAAGTGAGAGTGAGCACACTTTGTACGTAAAAGGATCAGGTACTGACTTTCTTATTGTTTGTGTTTATGTAGATGACATAATTTATACAGGCTCGTCGAGTACATTTTTTGAAGAATTTAAAGAGGACATGATGCATGAATTTGAAATGTCAGATCTAGGGTTGTTACACTATTTTCTTGGACTTCAAGTTCAACAAAGTGTTGATGGTATTTTTATTTCTCAAGAAAAATATGCTTTAGACTTACTTGAGAAATTTAAAATGGTGTCGTGCAAGCCATGTTCCACTCTCATGAATACTAATGAGAAATTATCAGTACATAATGGTACTATGAAGACTGATGAACGGTTGTATAGAAGTTTAGTTGGAAGGCTAATGTATCTTACACAGACTCGTACAGATATTGTGTTTTTTGTTGGCCTAATTTCAAGGTTTATGCAGTGTCCAACGATACATCATCTTGGAGCAGCAAAACGGATCCTTCGTTATATTCGAGCAACCACTAATTATGAGATTTGGTACAAATCAATTCCTGAGTTTAAATTAATTGGCTTTACTGATAGTGATTGGGCTGGTTTTGTAGATGACAGGAAAAGCACAAGTGGATTCATCTTTAATCTTGGATCAGGAGTCGTGTCATGGATGTCAAAGAAGCAAGCAACGGTGGCACTTTCATCCTGAGAAGCAGAGTATGTTGCTGCGAATGCAATTGTATGTCAAGCTATTTGGATAAAAAGAATTTTGGCGGACTTGCATCAAGAACAAGTGAATGCAACAGAACTCTATTGTGACAATCAAGCAACCATTGCCATGACAAAGAATCATGTGTTACATGGATGAACCAAGCATATTGAGTTGCGTCATCATTTTATCAGACAAGTTGTTGCCAATGGGGCTGTATCAATGAAATATTGCTCTACAAATGACCAAATTGCAGATGGATTTACAAAAGCACTTAGCTATTCTAAGTTTGTGAGATTTACATCCACTTTAGGTACATCGAGTTTTGCATCAAAGGGGAGTGATAGAATATGATGCAAAAGGAGGTTACGTGAATGGGTAACCATAAGTTATGGGTTAGTGGGTATGCGTTAGAGACGGTTTGGAATCCACAATTGTGTTGTGGTTCCTAAACTTAAGGAGTAAGTTATGTAATTCATGGGTTAATAATGGGTCATGAGTAGTGGCTATTAATGAGGAAGTGACAGTTATAGGTGTACCTTTTTAGCTATAAATAGAGGGTCTTGGAGGTTGTACGAGATGTGTAATCTCTCACCTTTTGCTTTTACCTTGTGTTAAAGATTTTTAATATTTTACTTCATTGTTAAGTTAATATTTTATATTGTTGTTGCATGTATCTTTGCTTTATTGCAACATTTCTGCAGTTTATTTAGGTTAATAACTTATATTATTATTTCAGAAATGCTTAAAAGTTGGTAAGGATGCTTCAAATGATTATGTTGGAGAGAGCAATCTGCTATGTGAAAATTCATGTCATTCTGAGTTTTTTGTTTATACTGGACCAAGCTATAGGAATGTCAAAATCTTCTTGGACTAACCTTGGTAGATGAGATTCTGTCCAATCCTATAATTAATTTTTTGATACTCCCATATCCCAACTCTTTCTCTGATAATTGAATTTCTGCAGTTTATTTAGGTTAATAACTTATATTATTATTTCAGAAATGCTTAAAAGTTGGTAAGGATGCCTCAGATTATTATGTTGGAGGGAGCAATCTGCTATGTGAAAATTCATGTCATTATTTATACTGGACCAAGCTATAGGAAAAGTTGTGTGAAAATTTTAGCTTCAGTCTTCTGTTCTCAAGATCATTCTATTGCATGTGATACTATAAAAAAGACTTCTTGATAACTCAATACCAACGGGATCTTATCTCAAGCTCTTCTTTTAGTTTTTTGGCTAAGCCAAGGGAAAACCCGGTGTGTTGGTTGTTTCCCTTTTACAAGTGATAACTTTAGTGTTTGTTCTAAGTGGAAATTTTTTTCCTGTTGAGGCATGAGCTATGAGCTTCCCATCAGAGGTTAACCAGGGATTTTCTGCACAGATATTGTATGATGGCACAAAAGAATTTGCGTAGAACACTGAGGACCCCTCAAAGTATGATTTGCCTTTTGAAAAGAAGGTTATGATGCCTTTTTTTATTTATTTATTTTCCTTTGGTTTATGTACTCTGACCCTCTTTCTCCTGAGTAAATAAAGAGATCTGCAAACTCTTAATCTGTTTCTAACACATGCTTTTCCTCTTTTCTTTGGCATGGCTTATGTGGGAGCTTAGATCCTAATGGTGAGTCAGCCTCCTATGTTCCAGTTATTTTACTCATCAATTATAAATAACAAAACGAACTACAAAAAATGAATTGATTGAGTTGGTGTGATATAAACACTTGATTTGAATGCACATCCAAGTTTGCAGACTTCAGATTAGTTCTTCATAGCTGGTCATTCTGGTGCAAACCAAGGTCTACCTACACAATCTTGGAAAAAGTAGTGATCAATATGACAATTTTTTTATCAAAGTGGTATAGTAACATCTGAATATAGCGTACGAAAAACCAACAATCTGAAAATGGCACCAGAAAAATATCTTCAGATAGCATTTAACATTATGGTTTTCATATATGAACCTCGATTTATCTCCATCTAATCTCCAAAATAAATATAAAACTTGCTGGGATTTTTGCTTTGGTTTTGTTAGCTTTTAGAAGGTTGTCATGTAAATTCACTCAAAACCCAGTTCTCGTGAGTTTGCAGAAGCTCCTTGGCACTTATTCCTAAACAATGCCTTTATAATTGTATCAGACTTGTTTTCTCTGTTATGTTCTATTAGAATGTGTCACAACTGATGGGGATTAGAAATGATGTTATGTTTTCTCTATTATAATTGTATCTGACTTGTTTTCTCTGTTATGTTTTTATGCAGTTAATGATATTACCCCTCTTTTTTATTTGTTCATTCTGTGCTAGCATCCCTTGAAAGCCATTGTCTAGTGGATAATATTTTTGTCGGATTCTCATTTTCCCTTGGCTCAAGGAAAAAAAGAAAGATACTGAGATTTTTTTTTTAAAGTTCAAGACTTGGAAAGTTGAAGCCTTCTCTAAGTCCGCATTCCAAGTCATCTCATTTACTGTGGCTGGGCTAACACTGTGAGTTTTAATCTGTCAAGTGGACTTGGGGTTTAGGGCCTTTAGACTGTTGGTGTGCCTTCTCTTAGTCTTGTGGACAAAAATGTTTATACAATTTATTCATGTTCTTTCGACATATTACAGTAACATGCCCTCACAAGCACTTATCTCATATTGTCTCTTATGCACGGCTGATAGTCCTCTGCTGTGCATGGATTGTAACAACTTTGTGAATTTACAGATTAGATTGTCTGAAACTTCATTGCATTTCTTCAATCCTGCAATGTTTTTGACTCTCTCTCACCAAGGTTTAGGTCAAAAGATAACCATAGTAATGAAAGAAGTGAGCTACTTACACTACAAGAAACCTGTGGATTAGCGACGACCTAAATCCGTCGCTAATCCATCGCTAATTCATCGCTAAACAGTTTAGCAACGGATTAGCGTCGGATTAGAGACGGATAGCTTTCATCGCGAATTTTTCAACGCTAAGTAGTGACAAAACTTATTCGTCGCTAATTTGTGATGGATTAGCGACGAAAATGATCCGTCACGAGTCTGTCACTACTTTAAATTAGTGATGGATAATATTTGTCGTGAGTCCTTCGCTATTTTAAATTAGCGACGGATAATATCTGTCACTAATCCATCGCTAAATTTAAAAAAAAAAAAATTTTAAAAAAAATTTTGCTCGCTGCCGGGAGGTATTCCGGCAGCAATAGGCGGGACTTGGAGTGATTCGTCGGCGGCGACGGAGGAGGAGGACGACCCACCACCGGATCCTAGCAAGCCGTACTCCCTCGACCCCAAGATCTCCAATTGTGTCTCACAGAGGTCGAAATGGACCGATCTCGTTGTTGACGGCCATGACAGAGACGAGGCTGGTGTCGGGGCGGATGGCGTCGCGGAGGCGGTCGAGGTCGAGGAGGTCGTCAGAGCCGACGGGGAGGTAGCTGGCGTGGAAGCGACCTGCTCCCTGGCGCGCTCGACCACCTCGTTGTTGACGGCCATGACGGAGACGAGGCCGGTGTCGGGGCGGATGGCGTCGCAGAGGTGGTCGAGGTCGAGGAGGTCGTCAGAGCCGACGGGGAGGTAGGTGGCGTGGAAGCGACCTATTCCCTGGCGCGCTCGACCGCCTCGTCTGACTCCCAGCCGTAGATGTGAGTGCGGGAATGGGGGTTGCCGAAGCGGCCAGTGAAGAAGGGCAGCATCGCGTCCAGCACTAGCGGGTCCACCGACGACGTCGCCTGCATGTCCAGGTACAGTGGTCGCCCCGCGATCCGCATGCCCTTCATCGAGATTCCCCCGCCCTCCTCTGCTGCGTCGGAGTTGGGCGACGGCAGTCGCGGCGGTCGACATCGTCCAGCAGGATCGTCTGGTGAGCCTTACTGCGGTGAGCATGAGGCTCAGCTTCATCGACCAGCGGGAGCACGAGGCTCGGTTTAAATCGAACATCAGTTTAAATTTCGAACAGGGGAGAGAGGGAAAATTCCGCGCCTTAGGTGGGACGGTTTAAATCGAAAATTAGCGAGGGATTTTTTCTGTCGTTGATTAGCGACGAAAAAATTTTCTCGCTAATTCTGTCGCTAATTTCCTACAGTTTTGCAGTGAAATTTTTTGTCGTCGATCTGTCGACAATTAGCGACGAATTTGAGACAGAATTTATACCATCGCTAATTTAAAAAATATTTCAAAGATTGGCGACGGATAATGTTCTCTCGCTAAGTCCGTCACTAATTTGTGACGGAAAAAATTTGTCGCAAAAATCCGTCGCTAATCAGGGTTTTCTTGTAGTGTTAGTTTGATTAGTATTGTTCTTATGTAAAAATTTAATATTGTTTCATTTTGTTAGGTTTCTTGTTAAAATTGGCTGAGATTGAGTAGGACATCGATTTTTTTTTTTCAAATAAAGTATTCACTGGCGCACTGCATGTGCCAGTGACTAACACTTTCACTGGCGCACTTTCTGTGCCAGCGAAAAAACACAATGCTGCGCCAGTTTCACCACTGACGCAAGCTTGCGCCAGTGAAAATCGTTCACTGGCACGAACACTGAACCACTAAAAACTTTTGTTGGCGCTATTATTGCCCTAGTAAAGCCCTGATTTCCTGTAGTGAAACATGTTCACCGGCGCTTAATTTGTGCCAGTGAAAAGTGTTTTTTTTTTACCCGCGAATGTAAATTGCACCAGTAAAAGTCTTTAAACGGCGTGACATTTACTGGCGCATCTATTGCGCCAGTAGGTGCCCAGTACAACCCTTATTTCTTGTAGTGATTAAGGTTTGCAGCGTATCTATTTTTTGCGCACCAATACTGATAACATCGTGCCGGGTCATGCCCCTTGCACCCCTCACGGAGATGATACTGTAAGACTTTCAATAAGAACCATCATAGCGCAGCAATCAATGAAGCATTGAACGTAACTTGAAGCTTATCATGGCACCTTTTAAGTTTTTTCTCATTGATCATTAGTGGCCATGCTATATATTTTCCCTAGCTTGATTTATTATACTTCTTGATGAGAAAGCATACTTGTGGGAATTGTCGCTAATGATTACATAAACTTAAATTAAGTATCATCACCCACACGCTAAAATGGTGCAAATGAGATTCTTTATTGTGACAGATCATAAAGCGTTTCACTAGAATAAATGAGAATCTTTTTTATAAGATATTCAATGGTTGCCCCAAGCTCTTTGAAAGGTCTTCCAAACTAGGGTTGCACTGCTCGAAAAAAAACTGGCTGTTGAAGCTTGACTCTGGCTCGACCTCTAGTCAAGCTTCAACAGCATATCTTCATTACCGGCTCAGGTCGGGCTCGAGCTGAACATTTGTACTGCAAAAAAAAATTGTATTATGAGATTCAAACTCAACACTCCTGTATGAACAAAGCTTAATCAAGTTTAACCAAGCTTGATTGCTTATTTATGTATATCGAGCTTGAGCCCTTATGCAATCTAGGCTAAGTTTATTTTTTCGAACAAGTTTGAGTCGAGCTCAAGCTATCTCTGCTCATTGTGCAGCCCTGTTCCAAACTATTGTTTATAATACTTTGTTGGAGTAGATTTTTAATCGACCAATAAATGTTGAAATCATTACGGCTTTCTGACTACCTCTTTTCGTTCTTCCAAATAGCAAAAGAGTGCTGCAATCCTAGACACAAAGTTGACAGTCGATAATGTTTCCCATGCTTAAATGCTCTCTTTTTCTTGGTTATCACACTAAAATATTCAGGCTGCAAATCCACTACATTAATTGATAAACGAGTAAATTCATTGCCTTTGACATATGTGATCCTTAAAACACTTTTTTAATCCTGAGAAACTGCTTCAGGCACAGAAACCTAACCGACCTGGCTCAGCCTGCCATACTTACGGTCTCTGTCCATGTCAACGTAAAACTTCTAGGGCTTAACCCTCAACCACACAGAGTGGTCAAGCTTCGGCTTGTGCGGGGATAATGCCCATGAGATTTGAACTTAGACTGACTGTCAAACGGTCTAGTCTCCCATTCCACTATGCCAAACCCCTTGGGTTGGTTGCCCAAAATCTCATCAACCACTTATTTTTGGAAGCAGATCAGGTCATGCTGAACATGAGCGTTTTTGCTCATGCCAACATTGCGGCCGTCTGTTTGCATTTTGGATGAATGTCACGTGGTTTTGTTGACTTTTGAGCTTTTTAAAATGCAAATCGGATGGCCACGACGTCGGCATGGGCAAAAACGCTCATGTTCAGCATGACCTGATCTGCTTCCCTTATTTTTATGCACGTACCTTGCAACAAAGCTAGTTGTCAATTTTATGTGCCATAGAGAACAGTGATACTATTTTGAGTGGGGGCTGCATTTTGTTGTTGCCAGGCCCATGTAGGTGGTCATCGGGCTGGGCCGGCTTCGGCCATCGGGTTTTAAGTGCGGCCCGATCCGGAGATGGCCTGGGTCATTTTTTAATGGGCCGGGTTTTGGCTCGATTCTAAAAGAGCTTGTGTTTGAAGAGCAATCCATGATCCGACCCATTGGCCCAATTGAGCCAATGTTCAGCAGGTGAGTTCAGCCCGGCCCAAACCCATTCGTAGGTTATTTTTTAATTAAGTTCATAAATTTATTCTTATAATGCCAAAAGCAATGAATTAAATGAGATTAATGCACTCAAATAATTATTTTTCTATTTTCCATATAATCAGTGCAATTAATTAGGTACATAGTATAGCTACCAAGTTACTATGCAACTAACTACTACAAAATTAATTAGGCCCATCAGTCCGTCTGGTAGCCCGTTGACCTAGGCCCAGCCCATGTATATAACGGGGCCGGGTTTCTTTGACCCAAACCAGCCCATTGTGGGCCGGGTCAGCTTGGCCCATGGCCCACCGGGCCTCACGACCCATTGCCCACCCTTAGGCCCATGGAAGGCTGTTAGTATCATGTGATTGGTTGAGGGTACATAAGTGATCACTTAAAAGATCCGCAGAGCTCCTCTAACTAGTTTTTCTCCTAATGACAATTAGTCTTTTTAATCTATAACGCTAAGAAACCAGCTAGGAGTAATTGAGAGGCATAACACTTTGGATATCTGCTTTAAGCATAACACCCCTTAGCTAACGAGCAGGGATCTAGGGAGCGGCTATGTGCCATGGCTAAGTGTCATAGCCAATCACATGACAGCATTTCATGTGGGGCCTTTACTCTGTAACTGTGGCCCCCATGCAATGCTGTCATGTGATTGGCCATGGCACTTAGTCATGTCACTTAACCGCTCCTTTGATCCCTACTGGTTGCTAACCCCTTGCCCCCACATATCTGCTTTTAAGACAACCATGGTGAGTTTTGGACATGAGGCTAGATAATGTCTGGTCTCTCTCCCTAAACCATGTGAGTGCCCCTTGTGGAGTTCCGAGCGGCGATACTGACCAATGTTGTAAGAATCTTCTCGGACCTTGAATCGATTTTCAAATCAATTCAGGGAATCCAGCGATTACGATTTGAGAGTGAATCGAACTGAATCGACCAACTTTCAACCACAAAAACATTAAAACAGAAAATATTAAAAACCATTTTTAAGATATATTTGAAAATAAGCCATTTGAGGTGAGTACCCTAGAAATTTTCTGCCAATACAATACGAGTCGGGCGATTCAGGGCAATTAGCACCGATATTGACAATTAATTATAATAAGATGAAACTAGTTATATGTCCTAAGAAAGCAAAAGATGAACTAATTACATGTGTAATCAAGAACCTTTTGAGATGTATATACCCTAATCATAGTTACTGGAAGTGTTTCCTTAAGAGGGAAGCGCAAGGGGAAGAATGCAGAGACTCGCTTCCCATTTGTGAGCACACTTCTTATGTTACAAGAAACATACCTCCCATTCACTTTTTGTCTTCGCTTTCTATCGCTTCTTACTTGCTTTCCCTTTGTTTCTCCTTATTTTGTAGTTTTTAATATTAATATATATATTATATTTTGCTTTTTACTTGCTTTCTATAAATTATTCAACTAAAATAGATCATACATTTTTTTTCACTTCTTATACACTTTTGCAGTTGCTTTCAAAACCAATTCTGATTCTACTTCACGCTTCGTACTACTTTTTAACAAGCGTTTCCCCACATCTTTTATGTACCCTGGTAATATAGTCCCAACGAATTGATCTTACATCACATTAAATGAAATAAGATACAAGAGCAAATTGTGCAGTCTTAAAGTAGGCCCTTCTTGGAATGGAAGAAGCGATAGAATGTAGCAGGAAAGGAAGTCTAAACGGTTAAGCCTTCAGATTGTGAAAAGGAATTGAGTCGACTGCCTAAATGCTCACAAGAGAAAATAGATGGCCCCTGCTCTTGTTTAGGAGTAGCAAGCAAGTAGCGTTATGACAGTTATTTGAGTAAGAATAAGCAGCGAAAATGCCTTTCTAATGAGAAAAAATAAGGCAAATAACTGATTGCGCTGACTCATATGGTCAGTTGCATTCAAATGTGATTTGGAATCTCATGCAAACGAGAGAATGAATATCGTTGGCATAGCTAACAAACATGTGATTTGGAATCTCGTGCAAATGAGATAATAAATCTCATTTGCACAGCCAACCGAACATGTGATTTGGAATCTCATGCAAATGAGAAATAAAGGGTATGTTTGGTTGTGGTTTTAAAAAGTGAATAAATCACATGAGATTTGGAATCTCATGTGATTCTAATTCTCATGTTTGTTTAATGTGAGGAATGAAAACTAAAAAAGAGAGAGATGTTAGGGTTCACATTTTAACCCCAACGTTCACATTTTTGTTGTGATTCTGTGATTTGATTTGAAACCTGTGAGATTTCAAATCTCAAGGTTGATTCCGTTTCTCACTCCATCCACCTTTTTTTTATTGTTTGAGCATGAGATTTGGGGGCATGTGAGAATCTCTCTCATTCAAATGAGATAATGATTCTCATGTGATCCAACCAAAGATGCTCAAAATGTGATTTGAAATTACATTTGAAGTGAATCTCATGTGATTCTAAATCACATGGCGGAATATGTGATTTGAAATCATATGACTTCAAATCACATCTGATGATTCCATCTCATGTGATTCCCAATCGCATGAGATGCAACCAAACATTTAATGCCCGAGGACATAGTAATTCCAGAAATGGGAAAAGATGGCATTTCGCTGCCAACCCTAGCTAAGGTAAGGTGGCTTCGAAGAGAGTGCTTTGGGGGCAAACTAATTCAGAATCTCAAACGACCTGAGGAAACAAATCTCTTTATCAAAATTTTTAGAGTATATGCAACCAAGGGTGCAATTGGAAATATGTGAACGCTTTAATTTTCCTTTGCATGTCAAACCATAGGTACTGATTCAGTTCCTGAGAAAAATATAATTATATAATATATTGTGCTAATCGCTTAAATGTTCTCCAAAATTTTCATTCAGCTAATTCTTGCCCAGCTGAGAGAGAGAGAGAGAGAGAGAGTCTTCATTATGCTGTCATGGAGCGTTAATTATAGTTTCCAGACAGCTGTTTTATGGATTTTAATCCTCTTCATTGTTGTAATCATGAACTCTTTTTCTTGAAAGGAACACATCGTGGCTTCATCATCAAGGCTTCATTCAAGAGACAACAGAACGGTGCAGTCATTGCCACACCCAATTTTTCCCACACATTTCTCACCTTAATCAATATAAAATATACAGGATTGTGTACAAGTAAATTCTCTGCATTAATGCAGTGTAATCACACTGCTCCTTGTGATATATTTTTGCACTAGCCACTTTGGTTGGCAAAATCCCACCCACAAAAAGTTGTTTCTTCTGTTTGGGAGCCAGTGTTAGAGAAGAGATGAGAAGGATGATGGAAGTGGAGAAGAAAACAGGAGATGAGGACAGAGTTGTCAATTGCATCCTTGTGACGATACAGTTGAAAGTGACCCATTTACTCCTCCGTTCTCAACAGCATTTTCATCTCTCAAAACAAGGTCCTCAAACACCTGTGAGGATAGGTGGTATTAATTAAACCCTCATTAAATATCATCTCCCCTCTTATCTCGGGTTGTCAAACAGGGAAGCAGATCAGGTCATGCTGAACATGAGCGTTTTTGCTCGTGCCGACATCGTGGCCGTCTGTTTGCATTTTGGATGAATGCTACATGGTTTTGTTGACTTTTGAGCTTTTTAAAATGCAAATTGGCTACGATGTCGGCATGAGCAAAAACGCTTACGTTTCGCATGAGTTGATCTGCTTCCCTCAAACAGAGCTTAAAGTTGTTTGAGATGCCCATAATTTTGATGATCGGGAACCCTAATGCTGTAAGACTGGAAAATTAAAGAGCAAAGAGAGAACAATCAAAGAGCATAAATAGGAACAAAGCCTGCTTCAGGAGGATTACTTCGATATTCTTTGTTTTGTATATTGAATGAGATGCTTCCGTAATAAAGGGAGCGGAGGCTGAATCACTATGCCTCTTCAGGGTAGTCATTGCACATCCAATTCCACTACAAGGAAAATGTTAATTAGCGACAAAAATTTGCGATGAAAATAATCTATCATCACTTTACGATGAATTAGCTAGAGAAAACTAGGTGTCCCTAAAATTGAAATTAGCGACGGCCAAATTTTGTCTCAAAAAATTGACGTTAATTAGCGATGGATTATTTTTGTCTCAGAATCCGTCACTAATTATGGACGAAACATTCTGTCTCAAACTCCGTCGCAAATTCGCGATGAATGAGAGACAAAAATTTTGTCATCGCTAATCCATTGCTAATTAGCGACGAATTTTAAGACAGAATTTGGTTGTCGCAAATTTATCGCTAATTTCTCGTAAAACCCTAATGCAAGCCCCTTTCATTCCCTTTTTATTTCATCCATCGCACACCTTTTACCCAAACCCCTTTTACCCTGCCCTTTCTCTCACCTCGTTGCTCACCCTCCCTTCTCCCCCTTCCGGCGACCACCTCACTCTCCGACAGCTTCATCGACACCACCTCGTCGGGCATCCTACCCCGGACAACAACACCGACCATCGCTGCTCCCTTCTCTCTCCCTGACTTTCCTCTTTTCCTCTGCCACCAACAGTACCGACACCAGCGACGCACCCTCCGACTCCCTCTCATCTTTCTCTCTCTCTCTCATTTCCCCGCTCCCTATTTTCCTCTCAAAGGACGAGAAGGAGAGCATCCCCCTCCTCTTGATCGTTGAGTCGAGGAGGGGGGGTGTCATCCCCCTACTCACTGTCTTCTTCGTCTTCTTTTTCTTCTTTCCTGCTATAAACACCCTAAATTTTCACCCTCATTCACAAACAGTTGCCTCCTACCACTGGGACCCACTCTCTGCAGTCTTCAAGAAACCAGCTAGTCAAAATCTGAGTCAAAGTTGTTCACAACCCAATTTTTTACAAAAATTTCAATACTTCATCTTACAATCAAGATTCAACTCTCAGTTTGGCTCAATTTCAATTATCAGTTCTCATCCTCAGATGAAAATCTCTAAATTCTTTGTCTCTGCCAGGGATCCGGGATTCCCAGTCCTTCATCCAAGGTTTACATTTCATGTGTCATTACATATCACTGCATGCATTTGACATGTCATTTCATTGCATTGCATAGCATTGCATGTCATTTCATCTCATTATTGAGATCCAGAACTCCTGTTTTTAAAATATTAAATTCAGATTTGAGTTTTAAAACTTTTCTTTTGAAATCAATTTCAAAACCTGGGTTTTAAATCGACATTTTGTCATTTGCCAACTCCCAGAATCTTATATTTCGAACTGTTTTCCTCAGAAAACAATCTAGATTCATTTTAAACTCAATTTCAATTAATTTCAATTCTCATATGAGACCCATTTAGGTGGTGTCGCTTCTGAATTCCTTTATTTATCAAAAATCTCAAAAAATTCAGAGTCCTAGTTGAATTAGGACTCTATTTTTTTATCTTTTTGAACCTTTTTAAAACTCTATTTTGATTTTAAACCAGTTGTGGTCATAACCTTGCATATTTTTTATCATTTTGGTCAAAATTTTAGAGTCCTGGTTGGATCAGGACTCTTTTTCCAGAGTTCTAGTCGGATCAGAACTCTACCTTTTACTATTATTTTACTTGTTTTTTAGAAAACCTTTCAAAATCCTTCATTTTGGCCAAAATTCTAGAGTCCCAGTCGAATTAGGACTCGATTCTATCTCGATTTCATCCTTTACTCATGTTCTTCATTTGTTTTCAAAACCTTTTTATCTGATTTTCAAAATCTTCCATTTTAGCCAAAATTCTAGAGTTCTAACCGGATTAGGACTCTTTCTCAGAGTCCTAATCGAATCAGGACTCTATCTTTCATTGGTATTCTGCCTATCTTTAATCAAATCTTTCAAAATCTGTCAAAATGAGTCAAAAACTTAGAATTTTAGTTGAAACAGGACTCTATTCAAAGAGTCTCAGTTGGATCAGGACTCCGACTCTGATTTCAATTTTGATAGAATCTTTCCAAAATATTTTTATTTATCTTTCTAAATTTCAAAATTGTCATATTTCTATCATAGAATTTCAAAATTCTAGGATTTTATCTCAGAGTCCTGATCAAATCAGGACTCTGTCCTAGAGTCCTGATTGGATCAGGACTTAATCCAAAGTTTATTTCTTCATTTCATTTTCACTGGTTTTTAAAAGCTCTGTTTAAATCTCATCATTTGCTTCTCAGAAAACCAAAAAAATTTAGAGTTATAGTCGAATTAGAACTCTTCTTCAGAGTCCTAGTCAGATCAGGACTTTGAACGAGACTTCAATTCTATCTTGTTTTCACTTGTTCAAAATCCTCTCATTTGTTTTCTCAAAAAATCTAAAATTCTAAGAGTTCTAGTCTGATTAGGACTTTGTCCTCAGAGTCCCAGTTGGATCAAAACTCTGTTTGATTTCAATACTTGTTATTTTCACTCTTTTCACTGTTCTTTCATCTGTCTTTCAGAAAATACCAAAAAAAAAATCTAGAGTTTCAGTCTGATCAGGACTCTGTCCTAGAGACCTAATCCAGTTAGGAGTTTGTTCTGAAGTTTGTTTTTACTTCCATTTTCATTTGAATCAGATCATTTTGCAGAGTTTTGGTTGATTCAGAACTCTATTTCGGAGTTTCGATTGAGTTAGGACTCTAACCCTGAATGCATTTTCTGAGTTATTTTATTCGTTCCAATGAAATATTTCAAAAACTTCTTCATTTAGCTTTCAAAATTCTAAAATCTCATAGTCCTAATTGGTTTAGGACTTTGATCCAGAGTTCTAGTTCACTTAGGACTCTATTTTTAAACCTTTGAATTTTATTTGTTGAATTTAACCCCTTTTCAAAGCCATTTTCAATCTTTATTTCAAAATTTTTAAAATTTTGATGTAGGGACCACTCAGTTGGCACCATATCTGAAAGAGTTCTGACCCAGTCAGGACTCTGTGTCATTTCAAAACTTTCAATTCCATGTTTACTTTTGAAACTCTTTTGAAAAAGTGTTCATTTTCAAGTTTTAAAATCGTTTTTTAAAATTCAAGTGGGGCCCACTCGAGGTGGCGCCACATTTAATAAAGTCAAGGTTAGACTAGGGTTAGTCAGTGTCCTAGTTAGATTAGGGGTTTAGAAGAGTTTAAATCGATTTTGAAAAATCCATTTTTATTTTGGTTTTTAATTAGTAGTTTTTAAAGATTTAAATTAAAAGTTTTAAAAACTAATGTGGGCCCACACTAGGTGGCGCCACATTTGGCTATTTCTAGGGTTTAGTTAGGTTAGTAATTAGAGTTTGGTTAGGCTAAATCCCCTCTAAAAAAATCACCCCCTCACTAATGATTTTGGATAATTTTTAAAAGGGGCAAACCTGGGATTAATTAATTTTTAGAAATACCTAATTTATTTCTACACTACAAGAAAATTGTTAATTAGCGACGGAAATTAGCGACGAAAATTAGCGACGGAAAAAATCCATCGCTAATTAGCGACAGATTAGCTAGAGATAGAATCTGTCGCTAATTCGCGACGGATTAGCGAGGAAACAAATTTTATCGCTAATCTGTCGCTACTTAGCGACGGATTAGCGACTAAATTTTTTGTCGCTACTTTTTATTACAAGAACACCATTTTAGCGATGGATTTAGAGAGGGAACTCTGTCGTCGCTAATCCGTCGCTAATTAGCGACGGCGTAGCGACAAAATATATTCCGTCGCGGTTTTTGTATTTTGATTTAGCGACGGCTTAGCGACGAAATGTTTCCGTCGCTAAGCCGTCGCTAAATGTCGCGTAAATCCCTAATCCCATCCCTCTTTCTCTTTTTCATGTTTCGCTGTATTGCTCCCGCCCGCCGCCCGTCGGCTCTCGCCACCGTCCGGCCGCCGCCGCCTCACCGACGATCCTCGCTGCCGACCTCCCTGCTTGGCTAGCGGCTGCGCCAGGGACCCCGAGCACCGGCGACCCGTCGCCGACCTCTTCCTCCTCCCTGCTGTTCCTCCCTGTGGTTGCTGCCGGGAGGTGTTGTCTCCCCTTCGATCGCCGGCGACTCACAACCGGCGTCCTCAGCCGCCGACGACCGACGATCCTCCCTGCAGCCACCTCTTCGCCTCCGCTCTGAGTTCCGGCGACCCAGTGGCCCCCGAGCTTCGCTCCAGGTCTCCCCCTCTCTGCTGTTGACTGCGCCGGCCACCAGCGACCTCGCCAGCCGCCGCTCCCCGTGCTTTCCGGCAGGGGGGGTCGACCCCCTGCATTTTCGGCAGGGGGGGTCGACCCCATGCCTTTCTGGCAGGGGGTCGACCCCCTGCGTTTCCGGCAGGGGTGGTCGACCCCCTGCCGAAAAGGCATGGGGGGTCGACCCCCTGCGGGAAACGCAGGGGGTCGACCCCCCCTGCCGTAAAGGCACGGCAGGGGGTCAACCCCCCATGCCGGAACTGCCTTTCTGGCAGGGGGTTTAACCCCCTTCCCTGCCGGAAAGGCAGGGGGTTTAACCCCCTGCCGTGCTTTCAAACTAACAAATTGAAAACAAACTAACAAATTAAAAACAAATTGTTGTATTTGAAAATCATGTCGATAAAAGTAGAACTATTCTTAAATTTTTGTGGAAATCAAAATCCACTACTGAACTATGATAAATCAAGCTACTGATTTGCAATTTGTCAAACTGCTGTGAAAAGATTGAATCAAACTACTGGAAATTATAATAAATATGCTGTCATAAAATCAACTGCTAAAAAGAATGTCTAACTGCTGATATATATATAAAAACTAATTTTTTTAGTTAGTGTTTCATCTTGTTTCATGATTAGTTAGTTTGTTACTTAATTTGTTTTGTTTTTGTGCAGATTTTTCAACGGAACCAACTCGTGCTCGGCCACCTGTGGTAAGTAAATGACAAAAACAATGCAAATCGGGTAAATACCCGTGGTGAGTAAGTGATGCAAACGTATCACATGTTATTTAATTTATTGAATGCAGCACTTTATTGTTCACACACTCACTTAGTTGTTGATATCTAGGACTGCTTTGTTGGAGTTCGGAGATTATGCTGAGCATGATTTTAATGTAGAAATATGGAAGTGTTCTTATTTTTGGAGTACGGAGTCCATGCTAAGCATGGTAGTAGTTAGTGAGATATTGAAGTGTGTTTGCTGCAGGTACATGTTTGCCATTTATTTGATATGAATGATTATGATGTATTGCAATGTTTGATGTAATTGTATCCATGCTTGCATGTAGTTACTTTCAATTTGATTTTGACTTCCATGTGAAATTTTATAATAAAAGCATGCTTCAAATGATTTTATCGTGTCATTAATAGTTTGCACATGAAAATATTAAGTTATCAATGCATGCATCAAAATTCTTGTTATTGTTTGACATAGTATATTGCATGATAAATTTGATATTTTCTTCATCGTAGCATTCTGATTGTTTTTTTCTTAATTCGTTAGGATACTATTCGTAACATCATACGACAGAATGACTGCAAACCGTGAATGGATGTACCGTTGGATAGTGGACAATGAGTTATCGCATGAATATATGGATGGTGTCGATAGTTTTATTGAATTTGCAACGGCGAGTGTCAGTACGGTAGATCCCACAGGTCAGATTAGGTGTCCCTGCAAGATTTGTAAGAATAATCGATTTGTAGAACCTCATGGCGTTAGACATCACCTATACAGGAAGGGTTTTGTGAGTGATTATCAGAACTGGACGTTTCATGGAGAAGAATTTAGAAACGATTTTGATGCACGGGTGAATGTGGTGCACGATAATCCATATACGAATTTGATATTTGATGCTGCAGGAACAGAACTGGGTTCTGCTATGAGTTCTAGTGATGTAAGAACTGCCGTAGATGAAGAATCACCAAACGATGCAGCTAGTAGATTTTATGATTTACTTAAAGATGCTGATGAGCCACTTTGGAACGGTTGTGAGAGTCACACTATCTTGTTTGCAGTTCTTCAACTAATGAATTTGAAGTCCGAGTATAATTTGAGTCAATCATGTTTTGACCGTTTGTGCATGATTGTGAAGAGTATGTTGCCTAAAGATGAGAAATTGCCACAAAATTTCTATCGTGCGAAAGTTATGGTCAACGCTCTAGGTATGGGTTACAAAAAGATTGATGCTTGTCTAAATCACTGCATGTTGTATTTCAAGGAGCAGGAAAACGACATATCATGCCCGTCATGTGGGCATCCTCGGTTCAAGCCAAAGACAAGAGGCAATGGTAGCACGAGATCAAAGGAAGTTTCATACAAGTCGCTCCGCTACTTTCCTATCACTCCTAGATTGAAGCGATTGTATATGTCTTCAAAGACAGCTAAACACATAAGATGGCATGCAAATAAAGTTCGACACGATGAAAACAAGATCACGCATCCTGTTGACGCTGAAGCTTGGAAGCACTTTGATCGTACTCATCAGAACTTCGCAATGGAAGTGCGAAATGTTAGACTCGGTCTATGTACAGATGGATTTAATCCATTTGGGGGTAGATCAACTCCATACTCATGCTGGCCAGTATTTGTAACTCCATACAACCTTCCACCAAGCTTGTGTATGAAACGACATAATTTGGATGTGATGCATGTAGAGAAAAATGTGTTTGATAATGTGTTCAATACAGTAATGAATATTAAAGGAAAAACGAATGATAATCCGAAGGCCCGTATGGATTTAAAATTAATATGTAAAAGACCAGAATTGGAACTCAAAGAGTATAATGGCAAAGTACTGAAACCAAAGGCGAAGTACGTGCTCGGACTTGATCAAATAAAACATGTATGTCAATGGTTGAGACAACTGAGATTTCCAGATGGATATGTCTCTAACATTGCTCGGACTGTGAAGATTGACGATGGACAGTTATATGGGTTGAAGAGCCATGATTGTCATATCTTTATGCAACGATTGATACCCCTAGCATTCCATGATATGTTAGACAAACCTATATGGGGGGTATTGTCTGAGTTGAGGTGATTTTTCAGAACATTGTGCGCATCGGAGGTCATTGTATCAGATGTAAAGAATCTCGAGGACTCTGTCATCACCACTGTTTGTCTGTTAGAAAAGATATTTCCGCCAGCATTTTTCGATGTTATGGAACATTTGATCATACATCTGCCATATGAACTAAGGGTTGGTGGCCCTGTGCAATATCGATGGATGTACCCATTTGAAAGGTATATGTTTTTTTATATTTGTCTCTTTAATGACAGATATTTAAAATTTGAAATGTATATTCTTGTCAGATGCATGTTCGACCTAAAAAAAAAGTTTGTAATAAAGCAAGAGTAGAAGGCTCTATTTGTGAGGCGTACACTTTAGAAGAGATTTCAAATTTCTCATCTATGTACTTCGAACCTCATATTCCAACACATTACACATGCCCGCCCCGTAACGATGATGGAGAACAAGTAACTGTAGCTGACAAGCTGTCGATATTTCAACCACTTGGGCATGCATTTGGTAGTTGCCGATCAAGGCTATTGACAGATCGAGAGCAAGATGCAGCACACATCTATATTCTTTTTAATTGCTCAGCGATCGACCCGTACATCGAGTAAGTATATGTATATGCAACTCAATTATAAATCCTTTTATGTTCTATATGTGGATACATGACTCGGTAATATAAGTATTTGTGGTTTGCAGACGATTTGATCTGAAGTTGCGAAACGAAGTTTCACATCTCACTGATGCAGAAGTACAAAAAGAACGTGAAACTAAGTTTGTGGAGTGGTTGAAACAGTTGGTAAAGAAGCTAACATAAATTTTGTACTTATAAACAACACTAAGTTACTTAATTGATCGTGATCACAATCATTGTTTATGTTTGTGCGTAGGTTCGCAATGGTGATGTTAAAGATCAAGGAATATGTGATTTAGAAAATGGTCCGACCAAAGTTGTGCAATGCTACAACGGGTATATCGTAAATGGTTATCGATTTCATACAAAAGACTACGGTATAAACAAATCAACGATAAATAGTGGCGTGTGTGTCAAGGGTAGCAGCTACGGTGAAAATGAACATGATTACTACGGTGTTATAGAGGAAATAATGGAATTGACTTACTTAGGCATGAATAACAGGGTTACGGTATTCAAGTGTCATTGGTTTGATCCAACTGCAACAAGACTCGACAAAGCTTCAGGCATTGTGGAGGTGAATCATAAATCCAGGTTTGGAACATATGAACCATTCATATTAGCCTCGCAAGCTCAACAAGTTTATTATACTTCATATCCGAGTATAAAAAAGTCAGATAGAAATGAATGGTGGGCAGTTTGCAAGGTGAAATCCAAACTATACCCCGAGTATGATCAGTTACAGGAAGATGAGTTAGCTGAAGACAGTGATTACTATCAATCAGATGATGTCTGTGACTTCGCTTATGGTCACGATGTTGCGCATGATATGCATGTCATATCTCCATTGGCTGATGAAACATTCATAGAGGAATGTGATCCAAATGATGTACCAAGTGGATGGGCAAACAATGAAGAAGAAGAAGAAAGTCAAACTAGTGACGAGGAAGAATTCTCAAGCTAGTGAGCAAAATCTTATACTACAAACCTCTATTTAAATGCATTGTAATACTTGATGTGAGTTGTATTGCAATACTTGGTGTGAATGATTAAAAATTTTATTTGAATGTATTGTAATACTTGATACAAATGATTCAAATGCATTGTAATACTTGATGTGAATGATTTCAATTATCTGAATGTATTATAATTTATGCAATTAACGAATGATTTGAATTAGTGCAATACTTGATGTCAATGATTTGAATTATTTGAATGCATTGCAATGCTTGATGTGAATGACTTGAATGCATTGTAATACTTGATGTGAATTATTTGAATGTATTGTATGACATATGTTATTTGTTAGAATATGGTTCGTGGAGGTTATAGTGGTCGCTCATCCAGTAGTAGCCAGGCTCAACCTTCATCTTCACGGGCTCCTGTGATAGGTATATCATATAACTAATTAGATGCTTGATTAGTTCAAATGCACATTCTGAGAATTTCTAATGTATTTTTTTACAGATGATGTTGCGCCTGTACACGACCCACCTACACCAGTTGATCGCACAAGTCAACAGCCAACACAGGAAACAGGGTCTTCTCAGGCTGGCACAAGAAGACTCATTCGAATAGTGTATATCGATAATCGACCGTAAGTATTTTGTTTTCAATTATTGCATATCTTTTAAATATTTTATATTGATATTTACTGTGTAACAATTCATGTGCAGCACGAGGTTTGAGCCACAAGAAGTAGTACGGGATATTAGGAATTCACTTCTTCAACATCTACCAGGACCAGTTGCTCAATGGAAAGAGTACCCAAAGGAGGTGTTAGACAGATTGTGGTCCTCATTCATGGTATACAGTTGTTCCTCATAGTTAATGTGTTTCATATTTAATTTATTTAAGCAATGTCTACTAACTTTCTGAAAATATTTATAGGCTTCGAATCGCTTCGCAACTACGGTGGAAGAAAATGATGCAAGGAAGGTGTGGCAGAAGGTGGCTGCCAATCGATTTGCAGACATGCTGCACGCTATGAAGACTGCAGCAAAAAAAGCATCTGGCGTAGTAGATGATCCATTACTGTGGAAGGGCCATGGTCCTATTACTATCAGGAGAGATTACTGGGATGAAATGTGCGATAAGTGGGCGGGAGATGCATTTAAAAATCGCTCTGCGAAGGCTTCACAAAATCGATCGAAGATGCCCGAAGCCCATCTACACACAGGTGGATCTAAGACATTTGGGAGCCACCTAAAGAAAATGGTAACTCATCAATATATAATATTAATTTTATAAGTATTGTTGCAAACTTGTGTACTAAATCTTTTGTCATTTAACTTCGCAGGAAGCAGAAAAAGGAGGCAGTGTACCATATAAGGATGTGTTTGTAGAAACACATAAACGGAAGACCACGTGAGTCTTCGTATCAGAGAAGGCGAGAACGACAACGGTATGTATTAATTCTATTAATAATCATTGAAATATATATGCAAGTTATCATAATGTTATCATTAATTATTAATGAATACTTTAAACATTATTTTGTAGGAGGCATATGAGCAACAGATGGTAGAGCGATATGGCGAAGACGCTACTCAGCATCCATCATTTGATCCTACAACATGGGTGATTGCAGCAGGTGAACCCAAAAAAGGTCGCGTGTTCGGGTTTGGGAATAATATGAACACTTCACCAGTTATTGGTTCTTCCAGTTACGGCTCACCGACTTCTTGCGCCGACATAAGCTCCAAGCAGCCGACTATTCTTTCCGGTGATGATGTACGCGAGATCATTAATGAATCACTGAATAACTACTTCCAATACACCGTTGCCCCCTTTCTCCGAAATGAGATCAAGGCCGCTGTTCAGGATAGGGGATCTTCGATTCCAGGTCCCTCTCAGGTATAATCACATATATAGTTTTTTTTACTGTCTTAAAGCACATCTGAGCATGGTAGAATCACATATAGAGTTTTTCTAGATGCCTTAGAACACATATGAACATGCTATAATCAATATTCAATTTTTTTACTGCCTTAGCACACATATGAGCATGATAGAATCACATATAAAGTTGCTTTGCCTGCCTTAGAGCACATATGAGCATGCTATATTCACATATTCAATTTTTTTACTGCCGTAGCACACATACGAGCATGATCGAATCACATATATAGTTTTTTGCCTGCCTTAAAGCACATCTGAGCATGGTAGAATCACATATAGAGTTTTTTTATATGCCTTAGAACACATATGAACATGCTATAATCACATATTCAATTTTTTGACTGCCTTAGCACACATATGAGCATGATAGAATCACATATATATATATATATATATATATATATATATATATATATATATTTAACTTTTTGTCTGCCTTAGAGCACATATGAGCATGATAGAATCACATATAAAGTTTTTTTTATTGCATTAGAACACATATGAGCATGCTATAATCACATATTCAGTTTTTCAACTGCCTAAGAACACATATGAGCATATTATAATCACATATTCTGTTTTTTGACTGCCTTAGCACACATATGAGCATGCTATAATAACATATAGAGTTTTTTAACTGCCTTAGAACACATATGAACATGTTATATATCATTTATGATAGAATCACATATAAAGTTTTTGGCTTTGCCTGCCTTAGAGCACATATGAGCATGCTATATTCACATATTCAATTTTTTTACTGCCTTAGCACACATACGAGCATGATCGAATCACATATATAGTTTTTTGCCTGCCTTAAAGCACATCTGAGCATGGTAGAATCACATATAGAGTTTTTTTAGATGCCTTAGAACACATATAAACATGCTATAATCACATATTCAATTTTTTGACTGCCTTAGCACACATATGAGCATGATAGAATCACATATAGAGTTTTTTTATTGCCTTAGATCACACATGAGCACATGATAGAATCACATATAGTGTGTAATTTATTTCATTATATTTTGTTTATCAATACTGACTGTTCTTTTCTTGTGTAGGCTGCTAGCGATAATCAGGGTAGTGGAGCTGAAGGGACAAATAAAGACAATGAACAAGAAGACGCACAAAATCTTGGCGATGATTAGAGGACTGTGTTGAAGAAGTTCTATTTTTTTTATTTTTCCTAATTGTAATTGTTGAATTGTAAATAATTAAACTTCTTAATTTTAAGGTGGAACGATTAATTATTATAGATACTTGTTATATGAATTTTTTTGTGTGGTTTGTTTTTTATTTACAGGAAATATAAATTGTACAGGAAATAGAAATTGTACAGTTCTCGGTAATTAATTTTTAAATAATTTTTTTTTGATTTTTTTTTCGTGTTTGCGACGGATCAGCGACGGATGATTCCGTCGCTATTCATATTAATCTAGCGAAGGCTTAGCGACGGAACCATCCGTCGCTATTCATATTAATCTAGCGACGGAATTAAATCCGTCGCCAAGCCGTGGTCGCCGTTTAGTACCGGCGGATTGGCGACGGAATATAGCACTCGTTATTCCGTCGCAATTAGCGACGGACCTGGCGACGGAATAATTCCGTCGCCAGTTAGCGTCGAAATATTCGCGACGTAAGCATACTGTCGCCGCGTTGTCGCTAATCCGTCGCTAACATGGTTAGCGACGGATTAGCGACGGAATGTGGTCGTCGCTAATCTACTGCTTTGTTGTAGTGCTATAAATAGAATCCAAAGAAGGGGTCAATCCCTAGGCTCTTTTTCTCTCCCAATTTTATGGTCACTCTCTCCTCTCCAGCACCTCCTCCTTCCTTCATTGCAGCTGCAGCCTCCAAGGTAATTTTTTATACTTTATTTTGTGCTTTTTTATTAGTTTTTCATGATTTTTCAATATATTTCACCATGGAAACCCATGTGTTCATAGATTTAACCATGGAATTCATCCAAGAACCTCAAAAATGACCCAAGAAGATGATCTAACTCAGTTTGAGGATGATTTTTAGAATTCTAATCTATTAGAATCGATGTGAGGTACATCTTCTATGTTCTTAACCGACGAAAGATGTGATTTACCCATTTAATGGGCTAAATCCATCATTTCAAAGGTAAAATCAATTTCAACCATAGATTCCCTGTATTTTTATTTTTTATTTTTTTGTCATATTAATATTTATTTCATATATTTCAACATTTAATTAAATTTTGTTTTGTTGTTTAGGTATATTTTTTTGGTTTTTCATTGTTAAATCATTATTTTTTAGGGTTTTCTTAGATTTTCGTGTGTTTTGATTTTAGATCCATAGAAATCATATTGTTTCGTATTTAAATATTTGTTAGAAATTTTGATTTATTTATATTTTGTCCACGAATGTGTCAGTGAGCCTCTGTAAAAAAATCAGAGGTTTTGGTATTCGGGAACCCTATCAGAAAAATAAAAGATCGAATCATGATTTCCATTCATTAAAATCGCTATTGAAATTCATATGTAACTTGTAATTACGTTATTTATATCATCCAAAGTCCGATTTGTGATCCGTAAAGTGAAAAAGTCTTGTGTTAATGCCTAGTATTTACTATAATTTTTTGTCACTACTTGCTATTTTTATTTTGACAGATAGTCAGACCCATGCTTTAAAACTCGTTATGATTTATTAAAACCTTAATTCAAATTGTTTTACTCATAGATCCCTAACTGTAAATCCAATCAATGATCTATAAAAAGAAAAATTATTTATTTATTTGTCTGATATTCACTTCTAAAATCTCAGATTTTTATGATATGTTTTGCTATTTTTCCCTTTATTTTTAATCGAAAGTATTTGTTTTGCTATATTTCATGTTCGTTAAATTTAAGTCCAGATTGCCAGAATAATATCTTCTTCACCAGAGATGATTTCTCCAATCTGTAAAAAAGAAAATCTTAGTTTTTATGTCTATTATGTCTCTAAAAAATTTCAATAATTTTCATGGTGAATTGACTTCTGATTCGGGTTTGACACCATGACAGGCATGTGCCCGCAGGTAAAAGTAGCCTATTTTAGAGTTTTAATGCAATTTTCAAATTGGAATAATGTCAAAAATATTGTTTTATGATTCCAATATAATTTTAGAGTGATAATAAGTGCATGTACTGATTTTTATTAATTTTGGATCTCATTTGATGCTCGAATGAGTTAAATTGCAAAATAGGGTGCCCGCGGGATCCCGAAACACTGCCAAAATCATGATTTTCATGATATTTCTGGATTTTTGTGCATGAGTCTATGTTTTTAGGGTTTTTTCATGTTTAGAATCATGCTAGGACATCTCATGTTCGATTTAGTTGCTATTTGATCTTTTTAAACCCTAAATCCTAAGTTTTTACCAAAATATTTTCTGAAAACCCTGATTTCAAGGCCATAGTCTTGCTATCAGGGGCATTTTGGTCATTTGATCTCAATTTTGAAATCCCTAACTTAGATTTTTTATTTACAATCATATCATATCATCTTGTGTTTGATTTATTCACATTTAAATTTCAAAATTTGTATTTTACAAAATATCTTTCTGAAAAATCTTGATTTCAAGGCCATAGTCTTACTATCAGGGGCATTTTGGTCATTTTGACCCCAATTTCAAATTTTCAAAGCTCATTTTCATATTTCTAATTCAATTTCATAATTTATGTTTATATCAGAGAAGTATGAATTGGGTTTACATTTGGATTATATCCGATAATTTCCCAATATTTTTGGATAAATCCAGATAAACCTACATTTTTGTTCTAACAAGTTTTCTAGTTTTGCAGAATTATTCAAGTGGAAGACATAGTTATTTTAGTTCTTTTCTTTTTATTCAATTCAATGTAATATCAGATGTAATATTTGGAATAAGACTTACATTTTCTGCTTAGAATAGGATGCATTGCATATAGTTTAATTCTGTAAATTTCAATATCTGATGTATAATTCATGTGCATTTATTTTAAATCCACTGAGGTTGACATGAATAACACGTGCACAAGCTCTTAGGGAGTTGACAAACTTGGTGGAATTCGTATTTATGACCATAGTCAGAATACGAATGAAACTCAGATTTGTGATCTTTGTATTAGCCACATTCAGCCTACACTCTTAGGCTAACTTCAAAATGCACTACATTTTTAAAAAAAAAATACAAAAGAATTTTCTCAATTCCTCAAAACAATGTCTTTCAAATCCATATTCATTCATTTCATTCAATTTGCAAATTCCAATTTTAGTTTAGAGAAATTGATTTTCTCAAAATTTTCTAAGTCTTAATCAAAAATTGATTTTCTCAAAACTCTAAGCTTTCAAATGGTATTTCAAGTATTTCTCAAGTTCAAATCACGATTTTCCAAATCACGATATCTTCAATTTCAAAGTCTGAATTCAGAGAAATCAAGTTTTCCAAAGTTGTTTAAAATTCCTCAGAAATTAATTTTCACAAAACACTTGTATTTCTTCATAAATGGATTTTCTTTTCTTCAGAAACTCTCTCCCAATCCTGATTCACGATTTTCAAAGTGTTATATTCTCCAAGAATTTTTCAAGTATTTCAAAATTTTAAGGCAAACATCATGTTGTTAAACCTGCATTTTCTGAAATTCATAGCACATGCCTGATTCTCTGTGCATTTAGGAAATAGAACACGATTTAGACAAGTTGAGAAAAGCTAAGCACACTTTTGATCATTGGTTCAATTACCTCTGGTAAAGGTGCTAGGAACGGTTGAACCTCATACCGACAGGAGAGTCCCATTCTACGGAGTTTTTTCATATTTTAAAAATGGAGGTGGGTTATTTTCAAAATCTTTTTCAAAGGTCAGTTTGACTTGCAAAAGTAAAATTTTGCAATGATAACAGGTTTGGCGACTGTGATGGGACCTGTCTTTGCTTGATCAATTGTGTGCTTGACTTAGTTCAATTTGTCAAAATCGTGTTTTATGAAATGTCAACTTTTATTTTCTGATATCATGTGAACATAGGAGCCTAGACTTGAACCTAGCAGACATGGATGCATGTAGACTAGGCATGGTTTGGTAGGACCATATTGAGGAGAAAATTTTTATGCTCACATAGACCTAGGTCTAATACAACACTCCTCAATTTAGGATTTGTGTGCAAACAATGTTTGCTTCTTCCAAATTTTTCAAAATCTATCTCTCTAGGTCTTAGAGCCCTCTGTTTTCTTGCATGTGCTCATTTTTTCCAAACCCCCTTCACCCATATTTACCCGGTCTTCATGTTGTTGGGCTTTCTTTCAGAACCATAGTTCGAGACAAAGTCTCATAACCGGGCTACATATTTGGGTTAAAAAACTCCTGCCACGTACCAAGGGTCATAGTCCAAAGTATATCGGCAGGTTCTCAAGGATGTTGAAAAACATGAACCTAGAACCGGAGAAATTGATCTTATGCCACATACATCGAGCCTCGGCTCGAGTATATCGGCATAGCATGATTAGACACAGGTGATCTGAGCCTAGAGTCAGGATTAGGGTCCTACAAGCTCTTTTAAAACCGATGCATTTAGAGTCGGCTTCTTAGGGAATGTTGTATATGTATAATTGTTTGTACAAGATGTGATGTATTCATTTTCCATCTTATTTTATCATATTTTTTCAATTTTTTCAAAATATTAGACGATTTTTCAAATACTTTATTTTCCAATTTATGAAGCATTTCCTTGTATTTTCTCAAAACCCTAGACGACTTTTCATAAAACTCCTCTATTCTCTTCAAAACTCTAGGTGATTTCCATCCTTTCTTTCCTCTGGATCTCGAATTTCCAGCTTTAACATGCCTACAATTTTTCAAATGTTTGAATTTTGTCTTCCAAATTCTATCCAAAATTTCTAGCTCTTTCATCATCCTCAATATCTCCTTCATCATTTACCTTTTCCCAAAAATCCTTTAATCTAAACCATCACATTGTTCTACAGAGAATTTTGGCATTATGGAGTGATTCAGACCAGATCAGAGAAGAAGGCAACATCTCCTCAATACCCTATCAGTGGCAGCGAGCAAGAAATGAATTTGTCACAATATGCCAGAAAACAGAATCAACAAGCCAGTGATGATGTGGATCCACAAATGTACTCATTATTTCAGAAGATGATGAATAAGATGGTGATAGAGCTAGCAGGGTCAAGTTCCGACAAGATTCTCACCAAGAAGAAGATTAAGGGTCGTGTTCTAAAAAAGCACCCAAAAATTTTAAAGAAAAGAGTTCAACAGGAGGATATTTTAAAAGAAACAGAGTCAGAGGGCGATTTTGATGAAGAGTGTGAAGCTCAGCAAACTTTTCAAAAGATTACTCAAGGGAAGAGGTCAGCTAGTCAGTCCAATGATCAATCTGTTAATAATCCTAATCATGCACAACTCAGAGACGTGCTCAAAATAGTCAAAGATCTGCAAACCCGCGATAAAGGCAAGAAGGTCTTCACAAGTGAGGATTTTTATGATGGTTTAGACAAGGATGACAGCCTAGAGGTTCTCCCCCATAAATTTGTCAAATTTGATGGGACTGGCAACCCCAAGGCCCACCTGACTATGTTCTTTGTGGAATGCAATAGAGTCAAGAAAGACAATCGTGCTTTGTTTAGATGTTTTTCTCGCAGTCTAGAGGGCACCGCCGCCAAATGGTATTCAGAGCACATCAATCCCATTGAGATAAAGGAATTCGACAAGGTGGTTAATCTTTTTACTGAGCGATTTTTGTTCAACGCAGAGGTCCTACCAACCCCGAATCACCTCTATAACCTAAAGCAGAAGGACATTGAAAAGGCCAGAGACTTTATCCACGGATGGAGATCCACTTGCAATCAAATGAAGGATCTGATATCGGAAGGGCATGCATTGTTGATCATCCTGAATAATTTCTCCCAACCTTTGAGAGGCCTGATCTCTACTTCTTCGACACAATCTTTCATCGAATTGATAGAACGAGCTGAATGGCTCGAAATGGAAATAGAGAATGGAGCATATGAGAGTCTCATACTCACAAAGAGCAGCTCAGATACTAAGAAAAAGTCATGCTTTGCTTTCTCTGTGAATACCACCGGTGATGATGCATGAAATGCACATCATGTAAACAAGTTTTTCATGCATTTTGTATCAAGTTTAAGGTTTTAAACTCATGTTTAGATGTGTTTTGATAGTAAGGGGCTATGGTTCGAATTTCAGAAAAATCGGAGTTAAAATGAGAGAGTTATGGCTATTTCAGTGTTTGGGCATGGATTTTGAGGTGGATCGGATCCATATCCGACCCAATTAGGTTAATTGGACCTTGGATCAACTCTTTAAAAGTCCAAAACCCAACCCACACGCCTATCCAGATCCATTTCAAAAAGTTTTTCTGAAAACCCCCCAAAAAGAGGCGCCTAGAAAATATTTTTTTTATAACATTGTTTTTGCAAATTCCAAAAAGTATAAATATACTTTTTAGAGAAGCCCTAGGCGTCTTTGGCTGTGTTTGGACGCCCCCTACAGTGAATCTACAGCAGCAGCTCCTTCCTCTCCATCTCCCCCACGTGTTGGCCATTGAAGATCGACCTATGCTTGATTTTCAAGCATATTTTCGAGCTTTCTTTTGTCTCTTTTCATTTCTTTCTTGTTCCTTGCTGTCTTTTCACCATTTTTCTGTACTTTTGCAGGTGTAACAGAGGTGGAGACCATTAACCTTGGGTGGGAGTGCGCAACACACCACCAAGGTGAGCCGGCCCTACCTCCATCCGGCTTTCTACACCCTCCGATCAAGGATCGGCTCACACTCCATCGTCGGTGGATCTCCAACGTGTAGCAGCTGCAAAAGGTACCGATTTTGGTAAAGTACAGCATTCTCGAACGGTATAGGACGTCCATCTACAGCCACGGTCCGCTCTTCTTCATCCCCCCGGTCGTCGGATCTTCCAAAAGGTAGGTCTTCTTCTTTCTTCTCTTCTAGATAAAACCGATTTGTGTGTGTGGATTGTGTTTTGTTATTTTCTGTATGTTTCTTAGTTTTCTTTTTGTTTCAACCTTAGAGTAGCATTCGTGCCTAGACCAGCACGTTAGATTAGGTTTATGTGTTTGGTTGATTCGTTGGAATCGAGTTTTTATTGCTTTTTCATCCTTTTTATAAAAATCGGCTAGATCTTCATCTAGCCGATTCTTCAAGATTGTCATAATTGTTCTTGGTGTTGTTTTACAGAAAATCCAATAAAGAAAGTGTTTATTTTGATTCATCTTAGTCGGTTTTGTGTGTGGGTTGCATTTGATTTTAATTGAAAATAAAAATTCAAAAATCGGCTAGACTTATTCTAGCCGATTCTTGATTTTTTACCAAAAATATTTTTCTGTTTTGATATTTTTGTTTTGTCCAGCATGTGTCTTGTATTGTGTTGCTGAAAATCTCATTAGGAAATGTCATTTTAGTTTATTCTAAGTCGTGGGTTGTGTTGGTGTTTCGTTTTGATTTTATTTTTTTTTGAAAAAGAAAAAAATCGGCTAGAGATATTCTAGCCGATCTTTGTATCTTGGTTAAATGTTTGTGTTGATGTGGATACACCGTGGAGTTTGCTGTGTTTTTGTATGTTAACAGTAGTACAAATTGGTGTTTGTCATTTCATTGTTTTAGGATTGGTTTAATTAATTGTATTAATCCTTTTTCGTTTTTGTGTTTTGAGTCTATAGTAGAAAATTACAAAAATCAAGTTTTTGTTTTCTCTCATGTTTTTAATTCCAGCATAGTGCTGTTCTTGTTAGCTTTTGTGTAATTAGGAGTCATTTGAATTATTTTCTAAGTTAGTTTTATCAAAATAGTGATTATTTCGTTTATTGTTTTTTTTGCTAGTTTACAAATTTTATTTTTTTTTTCTCGTGTGGTTCTTCTTCTTCCCCTAGGTGGGGCGGCAGCCATTAGAGCTCTCCTTGAGCTCTTGGTCGATTTTTAGAAAGTCTTAATGGTCATTAGTTGAGTTAGGAAGGTGTCTAGGTTCAATGTATTAGGTCTTTCTTTTCTAGCCGTTTTTAGAGGTTAATTAAGTAGGTTTTGAGAATTAGGTTAGCATTAAACTCTTAGGAAATCGTTTTTCTCTTTAATTCCTTTTATTCCCTAGGTAGATTTACTACTTTTTAGAAAGTGTAGCCATTTTTAGAGTTTACGATTTTTGAGAGGAGAAGCAATTAATGCATTGAAATGTGGAAAGTTTTTGGAAAAAGATAAGTTTCAAAAATCGTGTGGACTATTTGAAGAAAGATTTAATTCTTGAGTGCCTATTAATAGGGAGTTACAAATTGAGATTTGAAAAGCCAATTTGAAAATCAATTAAATTTCCAAAGTAGGTGTATGAATTCAAGAAAGAAGTAATTGCCCTAAATTCTTGGTTGGAAAGCTAAAATCGTGTGATTATCTAGGTTGGACGATTTGGCTTCTCAAAAAGGAATTAATTGCAATTAAAGGTTTTCCCTCACCTTGGTTTTGGAAATAGCATTACTCCTTGTTTCCCAAGGGGATTTAAAAGCTCTTTAAGGTTGTAACTTCCCATTAAAAAGGACGATTTTTGGACTTCCCCATTTCCAAAATTATCTTTGATTTTTTATTGGGTGCCTATCCTTCTAACCGACCCCAGTCAACCTAGTCCAAGACCTAGACCTAACCCAAACCGAGCCTAGGTCGAACCAAACCTAGTTCAACCCACTTGAGCCTAGTCAAGTCAACCTTAGTTTTAGTCAACCGAGTTTACCTTATCCTATTCGAACCTAGTTGACTAAGGCAACTCAAAACCGAACCCAATTAGTGAGTCAACCTTAGCTCGAGCCTATCTCTTTCAACCTAGTCAAAATCGAGCCTACCTAATCCCACCCGAGTGCATCCAAACCCAATCCGAACCTACTCAAGCCAAAACCGATCATAGTCGAGTCAACCGAGTGAACCCTAACCTTAACCTTCGTTCTTTAGTGAAGTAAGTTCATTTAGTATTATTTCTTTTGATTTCTATACTAATTAGTTTATTTATCTAATTTAGTTTTAGTGTAGAAGTGTGTATACGTATAGCGTATTTGTTTAGTATGCGTGAAATGTGTTTTGTTGTGGTTTGAATGATAGTTAGATATTAGTTAACTTAGTAGTTAGATTGTATTTTATTATTTAGCATAGTTGCATTTCCATTGTTAGTTAACTTAGTTCTAGTCATAAATTTCTTGTCGTGTTTTGTTCGTTGTGCATTTAGTGTATTCATAATTATCATCTGCATATACACTGTTATACAGTGTCATTTAGATTGCATTAGGTGTAGATTGCATTTGATAGTGTTTACATAGGTTCATAAAGTGAATAGTGCACTCAAATAAAAACCAGATTTTTGCCCTGTTGCAACAGAATTATTTTCTATGCAAAAATTCTGTGTTTTCCAAATTTTTTTCTTCTATTCACTTTATTGACGTGTTATTTAACTGCAGACCAAATTTCAGCTCATTCGGAGTTGATTTGGTCTGATTTTTAAACGTTTTGCGAAAACCGCTTTTTCTGGATTTTAAATTACAGGACTGGCGATATCCTGATTTTTTCCAGATTTGAAACGCTTATATCTGGAGTTCCAGATACTGTTTTTCAATTCTGTAAAAACTGTTGTTTTGTTCAATCTGTCAGTTGCGAAACAGAACAAATTTCGAGAAAATCGGACCTCGTTTGACCTGTCAAACAGTGGTTTTCACTATGCTATTTTACACTAGTTAGGGGCAGTTTCGGCATTTTAGATTTGTTTTCAGTAGTTTCTGCATTTTAGGAGTTGCATCATCATCATACAGCATTAGTAGAGTTAAATTGGTTAATGTTAGCATTAATTTAGTATTTTATTTAATTTTTGCTTGATAAATAGTATTTGTTTTACAATTTTCGAAAAATTAAAAATAGTTTTAGTTATTGTTTTCATTATTAGAATAGAAAACTAACTTTGTATTTTTCTGCATTTTTAGGTTGAAAAACATATTTAGTGTCCAGGGGTATTGTCCAAGTGAGAAGATTCTCTAAGTGGCAAAAAGACGGAAAAACCCTTGGCGTGGAGCAGAAGACTGATTGCTTGTTTACTTTTCTTTAGTGTTTAATTGTAGTTGTATTACTTTGTAATTGTAGGTTGACATTTGTCATTAATAAATTGAACTTTATAGAAATATTGTGTTTAATTCCTGTTCCCTGTGGATTCGACCCGTACTTACCACTTGGTGGAAAGTCGGTTTTTAAAATTTTTGGTTGACGATTTTCCAAAGTTTTATTGCAAATAAGTGTTTTTTAAAAAAAAAAAAGAGCATCTCAAAACTTCAACCAACCGGCAACAACAATGGAAAAAGTAAAAGGGGTGGCAGAAAGAACTACATCGGCGGATCAGGGAACCTAAATCTCGGCAGAGATGACCACACAATTCAAAAGGACAGAATCAGCAAGCAGAATGACAGTCCTTCTGCGAGCATCCAACTAGAATTAAAACCTCAAGGAGACCAAAGCATGACGGTTGGGGATATGACCGCGAGTTTACTCCCTTAGAACAGCCACTTGATCAAGTTCTTGAGTATATGATAACCAAGGGGATGGTTAAACTTCTTAAGATGGCAGATCCCCTTGTGACCATAGGAAGGTTTAAAGATCAGTTCTGCAAGTTTCATCGAACAATAGGACATGACACCGAGCATTGTTTCGTCTTCAAGAACATCGTTCAAGGCTGCATTGATAAAAATCTCCTCGTTGAAGATGAAAAAGAGGACCAGCCATCCGGACCAAGCTTTTCCTCAATCATTCAAGAAATTGACAACACCAGTGCTTTCCCAATTTCTCGTCTTGCTTTTGTCATTTTAAAGGGATGATGTAATCTCATATATCTTTCCTTGATTTGTCATTTTTTTCTTAAATGCATCAATAAAATTGTCAATTTTCCTCATTAGCTTGGTGTCACCTTTTATTTTTCTTATTTGCAAAATGTTCTTTCATGAGGAATGACCCTCTTTAGAGTCTCTCCTGAATCAATTAAAAGTCAGTAGCTTTATTACTTTCAAAGAGCGTTTTTCAGACATTAATTATCTTTTTTTTATCCAAAATTTGCTTCCCCTATTACACTGGGGCATTATTTTGAAAATTGTCTTCAAAACACCCTGTATGCAGGCAGGATCAAAATAAAATCTTCCATCATTCATTTGTATATATCAACATTCATTTGCATTCATCTGCATTCATATGCATCAAATTTATTTCCCCTTTCAGGTTAAGGGATAAACCTGAACTCCCCATTCAGGATAAGGGATAATCCTGAAATCTTTCATCGCCTTTTAAGCATTATATTTTTTCCACCAAATCTTCATCAATCCTTGTCAAACTTTATCAACCTTTCATCAAATTTCATTCATTCTCATCAATCTCCAACAATTCTTCATCGTTTTCTAAAATCTCATCAAACCTTATTCTCATTCAGGATAAGGGATAAATTCTGAGACCATTCATAGAAGTAACACAGTCCTCTATAATGGTTTAATATCATGCTTAATGTCAAATTTCCATAAACAAACCTCCAGGTTGACCAATCTTGTCAAATCCTTCGGGTTACAATCTTACCAATATCAATCATTTTTCTGCCTTCGGGTTACAACTTTACCAATGTCTATCACGTTCAAACCTTCAGGTTAAAGCTTTATCAATGTTAAATCATTTTCAAGCCTTCGAGTTACAATCCTACCAATATCAGTCATTTTCCAGCCTTCAGGTCACAACTTCATCAATATCAATCATTTTCAACCATCAAATTCAATCTTTGAACAAAAATCCTGCTTTCGAGCTGGTCGGTCAATCAAATCCTGCTTTCGAGTTGGTCGGTCATTAAATCCTGCTTTCAAACTAGTCGGTCAACCAAAATCCTGCTTTCGAGCTGGTCGATCAAACAAATTCTTCTTTCGAGCTGGTTGGTCAAAACAAATCCTCCTTTCAAGCTGGTCGGTCAAATCAAATCCTGCTTTCGAGCTGGTCGGTCAACAATTCCTGCTTTCAAGCTGGTTGATCAACAAATCCTGCTTTTGAGCTGGTCGGTCATCAAATCCTGCTTTCGAGCTGGTCGGTCAACCAAAATCCTACTTTCGAGCTAGTCGGTCAAAAAAATCCTGCTTTCAAGCTGGTAAGTTAAAACACAAATCTTGCTTTCTAGTCGATCGGTCAAATCAAAGTCCTACTTTCGAGCTGGTCTGTTAAAATAAAACCTAGTCCACACTGGTCTAGTTTTCATGCGAAATTCAGGTTTCGACTTAAGTTCTCTTCCCTTTAAATTTTAAATGGTTTAATTCCCCTTTGAGATTCGAGTTCCGATTCGAATCTTCTTTCCTTAAAACCTTAATTCGGTTTAATTTTCCTTCAGGATCAGAGTTTTGACTCGAATTTTCTTTCCTTCAAATTTTGAGTCTCCTGTGGAATCCGAGTTCCAACTCGAATTTTCTTTCCTTTAAATTCTATTTGGTTTAATTTTTCTTCGGAATCCGAGTTCCGACTCGAATTTTCTTTCCTTTAAATTTTACTTGGTTTAACTTTCCTTCGGAATCCGAGTTCCGACTCAAATTTCTTTTCCTTTAAATCTGAATGGGTTTAGTTTTTCTTTTGGGATTCGAGTTCCGACTCGAATTCTCTTTCCTTTACATTCTAATTGGTTGAGTTTCTCCTTTGAGGAAAATTTAATTTTTGTCATGGATGCGTTAAGTCAAACTTCAAATACTCGCTTTCACACAGAATTTCAAGAACATTTTATCAATTTATTGTCAAATACTTGTTGATTTCAAAATCTTTATTGCATGAAACTTTACCTCAAAATACCTTCAGTGTTACTTTCAAAAGGAGCGAAGCTTTTGCGAAAAAGGATTCAAAATCCAAATTCTTTCTATTAGCCAACCAGAGGGATGAAGAATAAATCCTCGATATGGCCAGCAAAGAAAATTCAATGTTGTCGTGAAGCCATAAGTGATTGATCTTGATCGCAGCTATGGCACATCTTTAAAGACCATTATTGTAAAAATGAGGCAGTCGAAATATCCTGGGTGAAAAAGAAAAATTCACTCAATTCTCATATCTCCTCAATCATTTAAGCTGCAGTTAAATATCTGCAAAAGGGATATCTCAATCATCGCCGAGTTCAAAATGATGGATGAGTTAGACCCCCGGGGCCAAAGAAGATTTAAATCATCTCTAAGATGAAGGAGTTTGTGACAGATCCTTCCAGGGAAAGTTCAGATCACCGCCAAGTTGAAGGCGAATGCGATGAACCTCCCGCCAAACCCTAAAAGATATTTAATTTTTGTTGTCATCAAGAGACCATCAATGAGCCAATACCGTCAATATAATCCATGAGGCAAAGAAGGATAGAGCATCTCAAAGTTGAAAGAGTTTGTGACGTACCCTTCCAAAAAAAGAGAGAGAGAAAAGTCAAGACATCTCCAAAATGAAGGATGATGTAATAAACTCCCCAGAAACCCAAGAGAGCTCCAAAAAGTGCAGAAAGACCATCATGAGAAAAGAATCTCAGGATATTAGACTGCCAAGTCTGCCAAGAATCTTCTTTAATTTTGTGAAATTTTTTTATCAATATCCTTTCACCAATTGCTTTCACAATATCAAGAATACTCTCTTTTATGTTCATATCAAGGAAATTGATAGCCTCCTTGAAATAAAGTCAATTGCAAGTAATTTGAATTCAAATCTTAATTCTATGAAGTTAAGTCCAGTTGGAGGTAATACTTCAGGTAGAAAAGAGAGAATATTTTCACACCAATGTGCACCACTTTCAATCATTTTTTTTAATCAACAACAATTTTTAACATTTTGACAATATTTTCTAGTTATCTTGACGTGAAGTGAGAGTTTGTTGTCTGCTTTTGACACATCCTGACGTCATTTGTCATCCCTTGTTAGGACTTGATAACGAGAGTTTTCAAGATCCTTCCTTTCTTTGGTATAATCAAAGCGCTTGGGCTCTCAGATTTGCACATTTCTTTGTGTCTCCACTGTCCTATCATAGACAGTCTCAATTTCGGCTTGAGGTTAAGCCACCAATTATTTTCTCGCAAAAGGTCATCAAATTCAAAAGTTATTTAGTCTCATCAATGAGGCACCCAAAATCAACCGCTTTTCAAGCTTTAGGGATCTCAATTTCCATCCTTTTGCAAAACCCCTATCGGATTCATTATGCAGAAGTCCGAAGGTCCCATAATGGTGTCTTCAGTCGAGGATTCCATCATTTTCATTTTCCCGATCAGGTTAAGGGTTTAAAATTTGAGCTTCATTCTGATTAGGTATTTCATTTCCCGATCAAGTTAAGAGTCAAACTTGAACCTCATTTCTATACGAGGTATTTCTCGTCTCATTCAGGTTAAGGGCAAAACCTAAACTTCACTTCTATAAGATGAGTCTGTCTTCATCATTCTACGTTTCATATCTACCATTTTTCATCAGGACAAAGTTCTTCATAACCAGTTAAATCCTTCTAACTAGGGCATTTTTTTTTGTATGTAGCCCAAATTTTGTGTGTTTTTCTTTGTCACTAAGCTCGACCCTATACCGGCTTAGTAGCAAAGAGGGGCATCTGTAAACACCCCAAAATTTCACCCTCATTCACAAACACCTGCCTCCTGCCACTAGGACCCACTCTTTGCAGTCTTCATAGAACCAACTGGTCGAAATCTGAACCAGGGATGTTCACAACCCAAATTTTTACAAAAATTTCAATATTTCATCCTACAATCAAGATTCCACCCTTATTTTGGCTCAATTTCAATTATTAGTTCTCATCCTCATATAAAATTCTCTAAATTCTTTGTCTCTGCCAGGAATTCGGGATTCCAAGTCCCCCATCCAAGGTTTACATTTCATGTGTCATTACATATCACTACATGCATTTGACATGCCATTTCATTGCATTGCATAGCATTATATGTCATTTCATCTCATTATCGAGATCCAGAACTCTTGTTTTTAAAATATTAAATCTAGATTCGAGTTTTAAAACTTTTCTTTCAAAATCAATTTCAAAACCTGGGTTTTAAATCAACATTTTGTCATTTGCCAACCCCCAGAATCTTATATTTCAAACTATTTTCCTCATAAAACAATCTAGATTCATTTTAAACTCAATTTCAATTAATTTCAATTCTCATATGAGACCCATTTAGGTGGTGTCGCTTCTAAATTCCTTTATTTATCAAAAATCTCAAAAATTTCAGAGTCCTGGTTCGATCAGGACTCTATTTTTTTATCTTTTTGAACCTTTTTAAAACTCTATTCTGATTTTAAACCAGTTGTGGTCATATCCTTGCACATTTTTTGTCATTTTGGTCAAACTTTTAGAGTCTTAGTTGGATCAGGACCCTTTTTCCAGAGTCCTAGTCGAATCAGAACTCTACCTTTTACTACTATTTTACCTGTTTTTGAGAAAACCTTTTAAAATCCTTCATTTTGGCCAAAATTCTAGTCTCGGTTGAATTAGGACTCTTTCTTAGAGTCCTAATTGAATCAGGCCTCTATCTCAATTTCATCCTTTACTTCTGTTCTTCATTTGTTTTCAAAACCTTCTCATTTGATTTTTAAAACCTTCCATTTTAGCCAAAATTCTAGAGTTCTAACCGGATTATGACTCTTTCTTGAAATCCTAATTGAATCAGGACTCTATCTTTCGTTGGTATTCTGCCTATCTTTAATCAAATCTTTCAAAATCTGTCAAAATGAGTCAAAAACTTAGAGTTTTAGTTGAACCAGGACTCTATTCAAAGAGTCCCAATTGGATCAGGACTCCAACCCTGATTTCAATTTTGAGAGAATCTTTCCAAAATCTTTCATTTATCTTTCCAAATTTCAAAATTAACACATTTCTATCATAGAATTTCAAAATTCTGGGATTTTAAACCAGAAACTCTGTCCCAGAGTCCTAATCGGATCAGGACTCTGTCCAAAGTTTATTTCTTCATTTCATTTTCACTGGTTTTTAAAAGCTCTGTTTAAATCTCATCATTTGCTTCTCAGAAAACCAAAAAATTTCAGAGTTATAGTCGAATTAGGACTCTTCTTCAGAGACCTAGTCAGATCAAGACTCTAAACCGGACTTCAATTCTATCTTGTTTTCACTTGTTGTTCAAAATCCACTCATTTGTTTTCTCAAAAAATCTAAAATTCTAAGAGTCCTAGTCTGATTAGGACTCTGTCCTCAGAGTCCCAGTTGGATTAGAACTCTGTTTGATTTTATTACTTGTTATTTTCACTTAGTTCAAGGATTTTGAGAAAATCAATTTCTGAAAACTTAGGATTTTAAAATTTGAGAAAGTTGAAACATTAGAAAATCATGATTTGAACTTAGGAAATACTTGAAATATCATTTGAAAACTCAGAGTTTTGAGAAAATCATTTTCTGAGAAAGACTTAGAAAATTTGGAGAAAATTGATTCCTCTGAAATGGAATTGGAATTTGCAAATTGAATGAAATGAATGAATATGGATTTGAAAGACATTGTTTGAGGAATTGAGAAAAGTTTTTTGTATTTTTGAGAAATGCAATGCATTTTTGAAGTTAGCCTAAGAGTGTAGGCTGAATGTGGCTAATACGAAGATCACAAATCTCAGTTTCTTTCGTATTCTGACTATGCCCATAAATACGAATTCCACCGAGTTCGTCAACTCCCTAAGATCTTATGCACGTATCATTCGTGTCATCCATAATGGATTTGAGAAAAATATATGCATGAATGATACATTCATCAGATATTGAAATTGCGAAATCAAACTATTTACAATGCATCCTATTCTAAGCAGAAATGTAACTCTTATTCCAAATTTATTACATCTAATATTATATTGAATTGAATAACAGAAAATAAATAAAAGAGCTAAGTCCTTCACTTGAATAATCCTGCAAAACTAGAAAACATGTTAGCATAGAAATGTAGGTTTATCTAGATTTATCCAAAAATATTGGAAAATTATCGGATATTATCCAAATGTAAACCCAATTCATACCTCCTTGATATAAACATAAATGATGAAATTTGATTGAAAATATGAAAATGAGCTTTGGAAATTCAAAATTGGGGTCAAAATGACCAAAATGCCCCTGTTAACAAGACTATGGCCTTGAAACCAGGGTTTTCAGAAATAATTTTTGTAAAATAAGAGTTTTGAAATCCAAATAAAAATAAATCAAAAATAAGATGATATGATATGATTGAAAATGAGAAAATCAAAGTTTGGAATTTTGAAATTGAGGTCAAATAACCAAAATGCCCCACATAACAAGACTATGGCCTTGAAATCAGGGTTTTTGAAATAAATTTTATAAAAATGCAAACCTTGAAATTCAAATGAATGCAAATGATATGAAAATCAGCTATAACATGATATTAAATGATGATATGCATATTAAAACTCTAAAAATGCAAAAATATCCTTATGACTCTGAATTTTGCCTGAGTTTCGCCTTTAATTCTAAAAATTAACTAACACAAAAGACAAATGAGCTTGAAATTGGCTTAAATTTGGCATGAACACCTAGACTAACCCTAAAAACATAATGAAATTCGAAAATTAATATTTTTGGTATTTTTACATATGGCAATTCAAATAAAAACCTTAAATTACATGAGTTTTGCCTAAAACCCTAGATTTGCCCTAATGAAAACTGAATTTGGAGTACTAACCTACCATAAAAAATTCCCAAATTTTATGAGGTGACAGGGGATAGTTAGTCAAATATTTTTTTATTTTACAGACTTGAAATTTGACCTATGGTCGGATATCTACAATTCCGTCAAGTCGGATCGGAATCCGGTGACTCTGGAATTTAGGGCAGACAGACAGTTTTGACAAAAAATATAGGCAAAATGGCAGACATTGGCCAAAAGAGCTGTAATTTTAAAGGGAAGTAACAATTCCTATTTTAAAAGTTTTTGGATTTGAGCCATGGTTTGGAAATGGGCAGAGGATTATCAGAGATCTAAATCTCTGTAATTCTCAGGAACTGGAAACTGACAGACAGAATGTTTAAATCCAGAAAAAATACCTAGATTGATCCTACAATTCTAAAACTCTGGGAAATAACATAGGATATGTTGAGGAACAATTCCTTTTTTGATGGTTGTATCATCCGACCTACGGATTGGGAGGTCACAGTAGATTAAGGTAGGTCTAGACCCTAACAAGCCTGTAACAGGCTTGTCACAGAGGTCTACAAAATATGAATTTTGAGAGATAGCAAACCTAATCAGAAAAATCTCATAAAATATATTAAAATACTAGGTTCCTCCATGTATTCACTGTATTTTTTAGAGGGTGAATCGAATCTCCTTTGAATGAGATACATGATCCACAAGTCTACTACAGGAGAATTTAGAATTTTCACAGGGTTCAAAATAGATGCTACTATCTTATTTTTTTTTTGTAAAGCTCTGAATTTCAAATTAATCCAACTTTTTTGAAGGAGTTTAATGACACATAAACCTAATGATCATAGAATTTCCAAAAATTATTGATGAAGAAAATCACATGAAATAATATATGGACTTTGCACATAAATTAAAATCTATAAATTATAAGTTAAACAGTAATAAAACCTTTGTAAAATGAATAATGAGTTAACCTAAATGCACTTTTTAAATGTGAAATAACATGAAATATATGACTAAAATAAAAACCAATAGGGATATGATTTGCTTTGATGTTGGCTCTCAAATGATGGATCCAATCCATGGAATGGATGGATCTCACTATTCACATAGCCCCCACATGTAATATACATGTTCTTATTTTATTCTCTCTCTCTCTCTCTCTCTCTCTCTCTCTCTCTCTCTATATATATATATATATATATATATATATATATATATATATATAAGGAATGCTTGAAATGAAACTAAAGAGAATCATATGGCAAGCCTAAAGCATTAAAACTAAACCCCACCATATCACAAAATGATATAATGTAAAATTTAAGTCACATGTGACAATCTATCCAAACTTCTCCATTTTTTTTCCCCTTTATGTAAGAGGTTTAAACACCACCACTACTTGATTGTCATTAAGTCATGTTTCTCTTTATCATAAACGGTGTTACTTATATCAAATTGCAACAAAAAGGAGAATCACAAAACAGACAATAAAAGAGATCAAATAAAATAAGAAAACCTAATAACAAAAGATGCCTTGCCTTGGATCGGTCAGAAGGGATGCAAGGTAGAAGGTAAGTGATGTAGAGGTGGTCCTTAAGGAGATGCTGCCGGCTGGAGGAGCTCACATTGTTGGAGATGGTGGGGTTGGAGCAGTGGATGGCGTCAATGGAGAAGTTGCCTTGGAGGTGAGGAAGTCTTGGAGGAACTGTTGTAGCTGTGTGATGGGTTGCAGCAGAGTGGAGCTGGAGGTATGGAGGTAGTGATGTGAACCTTGCTGCTGAGATGCTGGCTGGAAGGGTTGGTTGCCGTGAAGAGAGAGAGAGAGAGAGAGAGAGAGAGAGAGAGAGAGAGAGAGAGAGAGAGAGAGATCTACGTGAGTGCCTTGGGAGAGAGAGAATGAGAGAATGAAAGAGGGAGAGATGCTAAGGGGGTTGGGCGTGAATTGGGAGAGTGAAGTTTCAATCGTGAGGTGGATGAAATAAAAATAAAAGAACTTAAGTTTTTAAAAAAAAATGAGAGAGATAGACTTAGGGCTGAGAGTGCTTTTAATCAATCCATCCACCGTATGATGCCTTTTAGGCATTTAGCAAGGAGGGAAAGAAAGGGAAGAAAGAAGGAAAGAAAGAGAGGAAAGAAAAAGGAAAGAAGGAAGAAAGAAGGAGAGAGAAGAAAGAAAGAAGAAAAGAAGAGGGAAGAAGGGGATACATGAATGAGAAAAGAGGGAAAGAAAGGGAAGAAATAAGAAGAAGAGAGAAGGAAAAGGAAGGAAAGAAGAAAGGGAGGAAAGAAAGGAAGGAAGAAGAGAAAAGAAAGAAGAAGAAAAGAAGAAAGTAAAGAAAAGAAAGAAGGGGAAGGGAAGAAAAAGGGAAAAAGAAAAGGAAAGAAAGAGGAACGGGGGGCGACCCCCTTGTGGGTCCCACCTCTCTAAAAAAAATAAGATAAATAATAAAATAAAAAAATGAAAAGAGAGTAAAAGAAATATATATATATATATATATATTTATTGAAAGGAAATAAAATCCATGGTGTCGCCACCTTGGAATGGGTCCACATTCCATTTTGAAATTCTTTCAGAGGGGTAGAATGGTTTCTCAGAAAATTTTTGGATGAAATGAGCTATTTTTGGCAGTTTTTGAAATAAGCTCAGAATTTGAAGTTCTATGCCTCTTTGCGAAACAAATCCAGTTTAGAATTTGAAAAACCAAGTTTGAAAAGAATCCAAATTGTTTTCTCAGGAAAATATTTCCAAATTTAGAATCCTAGGGGTAAAAATGTTAATTTTGGAAACCCAGGGTTTGAAATTGATTTTTGAAGACTTTAAAACTTGAATCTGGATTGAAATTTTCAAAACTGGAGTTCTCGACCTTGAAAATGAAATGAAATGCGATGAAATGTTATGAAATGCGATGAAATTTTATGAAATGATGAAAAATGATGAGAAATGTTGAGAAGTGATATGAAATGCCATGCAAAATGCTAACTCTGGATGAAAATTTTGGATATTAGACTCTGATTAACAGTTGTACCAGTTCAAAAGTGATAATTTTGACAAAAATGGGCAAAATGGTTCAAGAAATGGTTTTTGGTCTCTACCAGGCTGGAGTGACACTAAAAATTAAGGTTTGAGATGGTTTGAACTGAAATAAACTGGATTGATCTGGGTTCTAGAGTTTCAGCACTCAAATAGACTGACAAGACATTGACTCAACTGAACTCCCAGACTGAATTGTCAAGAAAAGCAGTCATTTTAGAGAAATGGCAAGAAATGGTCACTGGAGTGAAGTAAATTAAAGACCAGAGCTAGGTTTGAGCTGAAATAGAGATTAGTAATACTGAGATGAACTAAAATTGAAGCTCAAACACTAGCTCAACTGACTGGACTCATCTCAATTTCAGTTGAATGAGCTGAAATGGGCTCCTAGACACTTGGAAATGGATTTGAACTGAAACTCGAGCACTTAAACTCCTAGTGAGCTCAAACTAGACTCAGGAGAATAGGATTGACTGGGAATGACTGACTCAGAGATAATTGGCTTGGATTTGAGTGAGAAATGAGCTCATTTCTGAAGAAATAATCTCATTTTGGCAGGAATGGTCAGAAATGAACATGACCTGCTCATTGTGAGCTCAGGTGAGCTTGAAATGACTGATATTCTGACTGTTCTGAGCTTACAAATGAGCTTGGTTGACTTCGACTGACTGGGGTCTAGGATGACCTAGGGGTAAAATGGTAATTTTTTAGGTGAAAATGGGTAAAATTGTAATTTCTTAAGACAGACTCAGGGTTAGACTCCTACACTGACCTACCAGGATTGGCACTCACACAAGGGGTGTGTTTGAGAATGGATGAAGAAAATTTGGGGTGTTTACATGTCTAAAGTCATCTATGAAATATACTGGAGGGGGAAACATTCGCCAGCACATTTTGGAAATGAGGAACATAGCGTCTCAGCTAAATGACATGAAGCTCACCATCTCTGATTCTCTTCTAGTGCATTTAGTTTTAGCGTCTTTACCCTTGGAGTATGAACCTTTCAAAATCTTTTACAACACACATAATGATGAATGAACGTCCAATGAACTTATGTCCAAGTGTTTTGAAAAGAAGAGAGGTTGAAAGGAAAGAAGGTGCAGAGTGCACATATGGCTTCTCATGCATCTAAGGTAGGACAAAGGAAGAATGCATTTAAGAGAAATGCTAGGAAGAAGCCAACAGAGGATAAGACATCCCAAGGCAAGCAATCCGACATTGATCCCATAAAGTGCTTCTTTTGCAAAAAGAATGAACACAGGAAGATATATTGCATAAAGTACAAAAAGTGGTTAAAAAAAAGCAGTAATTTATCATTTGTTTCTTATGAATGTAATTTATTATAAATTCCTAAAAATAGCTGGTGGATTGATTTTGGTGCTAATGTTCATATTTCCAATTGTCTACAGTTGTTCCTGAGCATAAGGGAACCAACAATGCATAAGAAGGGCATCTATTCGGAAAACAAGACGAGTTCACATGTGAAGGGTGTTGGAACCTGCATGATTACTCTAGATACAGACATAGTTTTGGATCTTCATGATGTCTTTTATATTCCATCATATAGTAGAAACTTAATTTCAATTTCGAAATTGAATAAATTTAGATATTGTTTTAAGTTTGAAAATTCCAAATTGTTCATTTATAGAAATTCAATTGAAATTGGTTCTGCATCAGTTTATGATGGTTTGTATAGATTGAACGTGAAGATCCAAACTTAGAAGTCCCTGACTTCTGAATATGCATTGGTTGGAAATAAACGTAGCTTGATAAATGATAAATCTTACATGCTTTGGCATCGAAGGTTGGGTCATATCTCTGAAAAGAGAATAAAGAGACTCATAAATGAAGGGATCTTAAAATCTCTAGATTTTACCGACAATGACCCATATGTTGATTGCATAAAGGCTAAGCATACAAACACATATAAAGAGGGTGAAAAACGCAGTAGTGAGATATTAGAGATAGTTCACACAGATGTATGTAGACCTTTTTTTTCCTGTTACACAGGCAAAAAATATTTTATCACCTTTATTGATGACTATTCTCGTTATATGTATCTCTACTTGATCTTTGAAAAAACTGATATTAAGAAAGAAGTAGAGAAACAAATCGATAAAGTTATTAAAATAGTCAGGTCTGATAGAGGTGGTGAATATTATGGTAGGTTTACTCAGATGGGGCAAAGAGAAGGTCCATTAGTGCGATTTCTCAAAGCGGAAGGCATTGTACCTCAATATATCATGCCTAGTAGTGCCTATCAGAATGGTGTAGCTGAAAAAAGAAATCAAACGCTTAAGGAAATGGTCAGAGCTATGTTGAATTATTCAACACTTTCCATTAAGTTGTGAGGTGAAGCTTTAAGGACAGCTGTGCATATTTTAAATAAGGTATCTACAAAATCTATGCCTAAAACTCTTTATGAGTTGTGAAAAGGTAGAAAACCATCTTTGTCTTACATGCATATATGGAGATGTCTTGGAGAGGCTAAGTTGTATAACCCTTACATTAAAGCCTTTGATCCAAGAACAACCAGTGGATATTTCATTGGTTATCCAAAAAGATCAAAAGGGTACAACTTTTATTGCCCATCTCACTCACTACAGATTGTTGAAACGGATAAGGCAAAATTCCTAGAAGATGGTTCAGTAAGATTAAGTGCACTTCAAAACCTTGGTTTTGAGAAAGTACAGGATCCAGTTTCGTCACTTGTTAAAAAAAATATCGAAAGATACCACATTATTATTTCTAATGATGATGTGGTTGATCATTCAGTTGTTGATGCACAAATTCAAAGTGAACCTATTGTGGACAATGCGGAAGAGCGCGAACAGGATGATCAGGTTCAATCTAAAGCTGAAGAACGACCTGTTTGGAGATCTACAAGAATTAGGAGATCTGCCATACATCCTGATTATGTGGTGTACCTTCAGGAGCCTGGTGATTTCATAGATATGGATGATGACCCGTTGACTTTTATGGAAGTTGTGGAAAGCAAACAATCTACACACTGGATAGAAGCCATGAAAGAAGAGTTAGACTCTATGGCTAAAAATCAAGTGTGGGATACTTGTCGAGTTACCAAAGGGAGTAAAGCACATAGAGTATAAATGGGTCTTTAAGACCAAAAAAGACTCCAAAAGTAACAAAGAGAGACATAAAGCAAGATTGGTTGCTAAAGAATTCACCCAGATAGAGGGCATTGACTACAATGAGACATTTTCTCATGTCTCAACTAAAAAGTCAATGAGGATAATTTTGGCCCTTGTAGCTCATTATGACTTGGAGCTACACCAGATGGATGTGAAAACAACATTTCTCAATGGGGATTTGAATAAAGAGGTATATATGGATCAACCTCTTGGTTTCTCTGAAAATGATCGTCCGGTTTATAAGCTCAACAAATCATTATATGAACTTAAACAGGCCCCCCGACAGTGGTATATTAAATTTTCTCAAGTCATTATGATTTTCGGGTTTACAGAAAACATTATTGATCAATGTATATACTTTAAGGAAAGTGGGAGTAAGTTCATTATATTGATGTTGTATGTGAATGACATTTTACTTGCAACCAACGATATAAAGTTGCTTTCAGAGACAAAATAGTTTCTTGTATCATATTTTGATATGAAAGATATGGGTGGGGCTACTTATGTTCTTGGCATTGAGATCTGTCGAAACAGAGCAAAAGGTTTTTTAGGCCTCTTCTAGAGATCCTATATAGATAAGGTGTTAAAGCGATGTGGGATGGAGAATTGTTCTCCTAGTTCAACACCCATATCAAAATGTGACAAGCTGAGCCTAAAGGATTGTCCATATGATGATATTGACAAAGCACAGATGAGTGCTTATCCATATGCATCAGTTATTGGCAACTTGCAGTACACGCAGACATGTTCTCGACCAAATATTTCTTTTACAGTAGAGGTGCTTGGCAGATTTCAGTTTAACTCAAGTATACCCCATTGGAAGGCTGCCAAGAAAGTCTTGCGGTACTTGCAAGGGACAAAAGACTATATGTTGATGTATCATAAAGTTGATCACCTCGAGGTCATTGGCTACTCAGATGCGGACTTAGGAGGATGCCTTGATAGTAGAAAGCCTATTACTGGGTATGTCTTCTTACTTGTTGGGGGTACGATCTGCTGGATCCGTTTCTCTGGTTGAGATTTTTTTGTGGTGGTGGTATAGGGCCAATGACTTGTGATCATCCTCTTTGAGATCGATTGTCATCTGTGATCGATCCTCAAGCAACCGATCATTCTCTCTGATTGATCCTCAAAACAACCGATTGATCCGTACTTTGATCATCCTTAACTCATGTTGTATATGTGATCATCCTCAAGCAACCTCTCTGATCATCCTCAGCTCATGTTCTCTCTGTGGTTATCTTCAAGCAGGCTAAACCTATCATTGTCGATCGTCCTCAGCTTGTACTCTCTTTGCAATCTCTCTTGGTCAACTATCATTGAGAGTGTTTCGTTCGCTTGATCACTTGCTCGGTGTTTTATCTTATTCTACGGCCCCAATCTCTGCTCGAAGGCGTCATGGGAAGCTCTGCTAAGTCGATAAGGCCAATGTACTGGAGGTATTTTCAGCATCAACAATTTTATTTCTTTTGTTATGGAAAGTTTGATGGCCATTGATGTGTAGACTAATCAACAATTTAATTTCTTTTATTATGGAAAGTTTGATGACCATTGATGTGTTGTATACTAACACATATACTTGGACTAAGAGCAATCATTGGATCCTAAATTGGTTGAGCAATACAGTTCATGAAAGAAGGCAGGAAAATTTTGTTTGGTTGATAGCCTTGTTTTATTGATTTCAAGTTTACTGGTTTGATGTAGGTACTTGTCAGGATTTAAATCCTTTCTAGAATACCCATATGTTGAGCTGTCACATATGTATGTTGACAATGCAGCGATGCAACTCATACGTAATCCCAAACAGGTTTCCTCTGTTCCCGTGCGTTAGTTTTCTAATCATAGTCTATCTTCTTCTCTACGTTTATATTCTCATTCTGTTTCTTATGATGCAGTTTGACACTATCGTGACAAACAATATTTTCGGTGACATTTTATTAGATGAGGCCTCCATGCTTACTAGAAGCATTGGAATGATCCCTTATGCAAGCGTTGGTGAATCAGTAACAACTTGTATGACCTTTCAGCTGCTTATTTTTCTTCTTTATTGTCAACTTGTCTCTAACTAATGTTGCATCTACAGGGTCTTGGGCTGTTTGAGCCCATTCATGGTTCTGCTCCAGACTTTGCAGGACACGTTGAATTCTCAACCTTTGTGTTATTTTCTACTGAAAGTGCCTAGAACATGAAAAGTTGTTTTTTGTTTTATAGTTAGCCTTTCATATCCACTTTGGACCGAGACACTATAGAGCTATGTCACATGGGTGCAGGGGTGCAACTAACATTATAATATGTATACATGTGTGTGTGTTCTAAGGCAAGCCCGAGGATATTTTTCTTGAGGTAATTTTTGTTGTCGTTTTGTAGGTTGGCGTAGGTTGGCCAGTTAAGGTCTCTAATAAAGCTCATAATGCAAAGCTGAAGTTGTTCTTGGAGGTTGAACTTTGACTGGTAATCACCTTCCTGCCACTAATTTCAGGACTATTTCCTGTGATTCTTGTCCGTCTTTAGTAATGTTTGGAATTGTTCATCTCTTCTTAGTTCTCTTGTGGTAAACATGGTTGTGGGGTTTCATGCACTTGCTGCTAGGAATTGATTATGATCTCTTTGATCCAGGATTGTCATCCTCATCCTCATCCTCATCCTCATCCTCATCCTCATCCTGACAAGACAAAAGAGGACATCCTTCTTTTTTTCAAGCTTTATGATCTTGAGAAGAGCTATGGTATCTACTTGTCTTTCTTAATCAGTTTAAAATCCTTAATCAGCTTGCTTGTAAGCTGCTTTTTTTAAAATAGTTCTAACTTTGACTACTTTCTAAAACATCTTATTCCTATATAGATTCTAAAGTACAATGAGCTTATGGTAGAGTTGTTTCATCACATTCATAAGATGGACAAACAATCACCACTAGAAAATTTTATCTTGTGGTTAGAGCATTGGCTGTTATCTTAATGTCTGAGGGTTGTGCAGTGTTTTTTCTGTCCTATTAGATTGTTTGATTACCAAGTTGCAATAATGAATATCTTTCTTGTGTTTTACTATTTTCATTATTTCATAGCAACTGGTGTGAAGTAGCAAATGTGAATGGTGCTAGGGAGTATCTACAGACCAGAAATGCCATGGATACGGCAACAACTCTCCAAGAAGAGCAGGTGAGTTCTTAATGGAAGTATGACTATACCTTTCTATTATTCTAATTAATATGAATTTCCTAATTTTGTCGATCATCAACCACTGTAAACACCCCATATTTTTCTCGTTCACTTTAGGACACCCCCCTACCATAGATGCCAAACCTGTAGGTCAGTGTAGGAGTCTAACCCTAAGTCTGTCTACTTTTGGATGTTATTTCACCCCCATTCTGCCAGTAAAATTTCCATTTTGCCCCTAGGTCACCTTAGATCCTTATCAGTCAGAGTCGACCAAGCTCGTTTTTAAGCTCAGGACTGTTAGAATGTCGGTCATTTCTAGCTCACATGAGCTCACAATAAGCAGATCATGTTCATTTCTGACCATTCCTACCAAAATGGGTTCATTTTCTGAGAAATAAGCTTATTTCTTACCTGAATCCCAGTCAATTGTTCCTGAGTCAGTCAAATCTAGTCGACCCTATTCTCTTGAGTCTAATCTGAGCTCACCAGGAGTTCAAGTAGTGTGGTTCCAATCCAAATCCATTTCCCACAGTCTAAGAATCCATTTTAGCCCATTTCAGCTAAAATTGAGCTAAGTTCAGTCACTTGAGCTTCAGTTTTAGTTCATCTCAGTATTACTGATCTTTATTCCAGCTCAAACCTAGTTCTTGTTCGTAACTCACTTCACTTCAGTGATCATTTCTCACCATTTCTCTAAGAAATAATGTCATTTCTCGATCGTTCAGTCTAGGAGTTTAGTTGAACCAGTGTCTTGTCAGTTTATTTGAGTTTTAAAACCCTAGAACTTAGTTCATTCCAGTTTAAACAAGTTAAAACCTTAGTTTTTAGTGTCACTCTTGGCCCTGTAGGGACAAAAACCATTTCTTGAATCATTTTATTCATTTTTATCACTTTTTAAACTGGTACAACTATCGATCGGAGTCCAGTACCTGAAATCCTTTTTCTAGGGTTTGCATTTCACATGACATTCCATGTCATATCTCATCATTTCTTATCATTTCATTTCATATCATATCATTTCATTGCATTTCATCTCATTTTCGAGATCCGGCACTCTGGTTTTTCTAAATATCTAATCCAGATTTGATTTTAAAACCTTTCCTTCAAAAGTAATTTCAAAAATCTGGGTTTTTAAATTGACATTTGCCATTTGGCTAACCCCCAGAGCTTCATTTCAAAAGCATTTCTTTAGAAAAACAATCTGGATTCATTCCAAACCAATTTTCAATCTATTTTGAACCTCAGATGAGACCCATCCAGGTGGTGTCACTTCTGAATCAATGATCTCTTTCAAATTTTGCATAATTCCAATTATTTCAGAGTCCTAGTCTGATTAGGACTCTGTCTTTTTACCCTTTTGAGTCTTTTTCAAAATTTTATTTCTGTTTTGAATCAGAGGTAGTCCTATCCCTTATCCATTTTTGTCATTCTAGCCAAAATCTCAGAGTCCCAATCGGATTTGGACTCTTTTCCAAGAGTTTCAGTTAGATCAAGACTCTACTTTTCACTTCTATTTTTATCTTTTTTCGAGAAAACCTTTCAAAACCCTTCATTTCGGCCAAAATTTTAGTGTTTCGGTTGGACTAGGACTCTGCCTCAGAGTCCTAATGGAATCAGGACTCTATCCTGATTTCATTTTCACTTGTTTTCAAAAGTTTTTTTTAAAATCTCATCATTAGCTTCTCAGAAAACCAAAAAGTTCTTAGAGTTCTAGTCGAATTAGGACTCTTCCTCAGAGTCCTAATCGGATCAGAACTCTAAACCTGACTTCAATTTCTATCTTATTTTCACCTGTTTTCTAAAATTCTCTAATTTGTTTTCTAGAAAACCCTAAATTTTAAGTGTTTTAGTCGAATTAGGACTCTGTCCCAGTTGGATCAGGACTCTAATTCTGATTTCAGTTTTTACCTTGTTTTCATCTATTTTTGTGAAAAAACTTCTAAAACCTCCTTGTTTGTTCAAAAGTATGAGAGTTTTAGTCGAATTAGGACTCTGTCCCAAAGTCCCAGTTGAATCAGGACTCTAATTCTGATTTCAGTTTTCATTTCGCTTTCACCTATTTTCGTGAAAAGCTCTCAAAATCTTCTTGTCTGTTTTCAGAAAAATCAAGATTTTTAGAGTTCTAGTCGAATTAGGACTCTGTCTCAGAGTCCTGATCGGATCAGGACTCTATTCTGATTTATGTTTTAACTCCCATTTTCACTTGTTTTTAAAACCTTTTCGCCTGTTTTTCAAAAAAATCCAATTCTATAGAGTTTTAGTCAACTTAGGACTCTATTTCAAGAGTTTCAGTTGAACTGGGACTTTGACCCTAACTTCATTTTTTAGCCTATTTTATTAAATTCTGAGAAAACCTTTTAAAATTCTTTTATTTATATTTTAAAAATGTCAAAAATCTAGAGTTTCAGTCCGATCAGAACTCTATCCCGGAGTCCTAATCTAGTTAGAACTCTATTCTGAATTTTTGTTTCTACTTTCATTTTCATTCTCTTCACTTATTTTTTGAAAAATTAAACCATTTTGCATAGTTGCAATTGATTCAGGATCTCTTTCAGAGTTTCGGTTGAGTTAGAACTTTAACATTGACTGCATTTTTCGACTTATTTTTACCAGTTTTGATAAAATCTTTCAAAAACTTCTTCAGTTGGCTTTCAAAAAACCTAAATCTCAGAGTTTTACTTGGTTTAGGACTCTAGCCTAGAGTTTCAGTTCGATTAGGACTCTATTTTTAAAACCTCTAATTATCATTTGGTGATTTTTACTCTGTTTTAAAACCCTTTTTCAGTCTTTTCAATTTTCAAAACCCTGATATGGGGCCCACTCGGTTGATGCCACATCTGGAAGAGTTCTGATCCAGTCAAAACTCTATTTGGTTCAAAAACTTTCAATTTATGTTCCAAATTCTAAACTTCTTTTTGAAAATTTTCATTTTCAAGTTTAAAAAGCGCTTTTGAAAAATCAAGTGGGGCCCACTCTGGGCGGTGCCACATTTGAAAGAGTTAGGGTTAGCACAAGATTAGTTAGTGTCCTAGTTAGGTTAGGAGTTAGAAGAGACAAAATCGATTTTAAAAATCCATCTTTATTTTAGTGTTTTAGCCTTGCTCCATTTAAAGTTTTAAAAACCAAATATGGGCCCGCCTAGGTGCCTCCACATTTAAGACCTTTTTTAGTTAAATTAAGTCAATTAGGTTAATTAGAGTCTAATTAGGAAGGTTGAAAAGTCAAAACCCAGCTGGAAAAACCACCCCCCTTGATTAATTCAATTAAGAAAATTTTAAAACAATTAGGACTCCCCCTAATTAATGCTTGAAAACCTATAAATAGGGACTCTAAGGGGGGGTCAAGGAGGCTTTTTCTCTCCTTTATCTCTCAAAATTTTCGTGGCTCCCTCTTTCCTCCAAGTCCTTCATCTCCCTCCATTGCTGCAACAAAGGTGAGTCTTCACTTCTTCTTCTTCTTCTTTTGGTTTTATTTTATTTTTTTATTGATATTGGATTGAAATGATTGGAGGAGAAGGATTCATGTGGAAGACCCAGAATGATTTTCTTTTTTTGGTTCATATCGCCGACCCCCATTGTTTTGGGATGAAGGCGTAGTTGTTGTTGTTGTTGTTGTATTGATTTTCACCATTGTCGCCCCTATGTGTAAACTTTTCTTTATTTTTTTTTTATTAAGATCCATGCTCCATGACCTAAGATGATGATCTACTAATCATCCATGGTTTTTGTAAGTTTTTGATCCATTGGAATCATTGATAGTTCATTTATTTTACTAAACGCCAGAAAAATTTCAAGATTCGACCGTTCAATGGGTTGAATCCCTCTTTTAATGGCTAAATCAAATTTCAACCGTGTTTTTCCTGATTTTTTTTGTATCATGTTAATGCTTATTTTACATGTTCAAGAATCAAAATATGATTCGCTGCATATTTTATATTTTTTTATGGTTTTTGCATGTTCAAATTAGGTTTATTCATGTGCTTTTTAAATAATAAGCATTTTTTATTCTGGGCACGCGAGAACAATGTTATTTCATATTCATTTTTTCTGTCATTAAATTTTGATTTTTTTAGGGTAGAACCGTGCATGTTTAAGTGATTTTTCATAAAAAAAAATCAGATTATTTTGGGTTTTGAAACTCTGTCAAAAAAATAGAAAATTGAACCATGATTTTTAACCCATGAAATCACTATATAGATTTGGGAACAACTTGAAGAGGCGATATCTCTCTCTTCAAAGATCCGATTGACAATCCGTAGGTTGTAGTGATTTTATCTTGATGTCTAGTATTTACTGTACTTTTTTTATATTTTTATTCATATGTCTGCTATTTGTCCTCTATCATAAGGTAGAGTCAATTTCTCAGAGGTCGTTACACCTTGTTTAAACCCTAGATCAACTTGTGTCGATCGTATCTCCCTAACTGAAGATTTGATCGATGATCCGTAAAAAGGAAAATCTTTCTCTATGTGTGTTATATTCACTTCTAAAAATTTATAACTTTTTAATGTGATTTGTTATATTTCCTTATACCCGAAACCGGATGCATGTATTTCAACTTGTTATATATTCGTTATAATTGATCGTATATTGCCCGAATGATATCTCCCTAACCGAAGATGATTTTTCCAATCTGTAAAAAAGGAAATCTTTGTTTTTATGTCTAGTATATCTCTATAAATTTTTATGAATTTTTATGGTGATTTGATACCTGAGTCGTGCCTGACACTATGATAAGTATGTGCTTGTGGGCAAAAATCGCATATTTTGGGCTTTTATTCAATTTTGGTATTAAAATAATATGAAAAATATATTTTTTTAATACAATTTAATTTTAGAGTTATCATAGGTGTCCATATTGATTTTTGTTAATTTTTTAGTTCTTTTGATATATTAATTGATTAAATCATGAAAAAGGGTGCCCACGGAATCCCGATTTGAGTAAAACACCATTAAAAATTACTCTTTTTGTGATATTTCGAATTTTTATGCATGTTTTTCATTATTTAAAGGTTTGATCATGTTTATAATCATGTTAGGGTACTTCATACTCGATTTGGATTTGATTTGAATCCATTTGAGCCCTAAATTCAAAGTTTTACCGAAATATTTTTTGAAAACCCTGATTTCAAAGCCATAGTCATGTTTTCAGGGGTATTTTTGTCATTTTTCTCAAAAATTCAAATTTAAAAGTTATTTATTTTTATTATTTATTCAATTTTATATCATATTTTATTATGTTTATCTCAGAAAAATATAGAAAAATGCTTATATCCGGATAAATCCAGTAATTTTCAGATATTACTGGATAAATCCAGAAAAGCCAATATATTTTCACTAACAAGTTTTCTAGTTTTGCAGGGACACTTAAGACTGTATTTTTTTTATTTTCCTTTATTTAAATTCAATTAGTAATGTAAATTAAATGTAAATTTGGAATAAGAGTTTAAATTTCTGCTTAGATTAGGGTTTGCATGTGCATATAGTTTAATTTTTTTTATAAATGTTAATTGTGTGATAGATGATTATTCATGCATATTTCAATTCCACCATGGTCTACATGAATGTCACCTGCACTAGCTTATAAGAAGTTAATAAACTTGATCGACTTCGTATTTATGGCCATAGTCAGAATATGAACAAAATCCAGATTTATCTTCTTTTAAGTCACAATCTGCCTACACTCTTAGGCTATCTTCAAAAACCATTGCATATTTCAAAGTTTTCTAAATATTTTCTCTTTTTAGAATTAAATGGATTAGATTCAATCCATATTTGTAGCCATAGTCAGGGATATGAGAAAAATCTATTTTATTGAAATTCTATAACGCACATAAACTTCCTTTTTCAAACATTTTTCTCAAAAGTTCTTCAGAAAATGTTTTCTTCAAAATTGCATTCATTCATCTAAGTTAGATTGCATCATGAAAGGATTTTCATAGAGCCACACGCCCATCCCTTTTGATATATTTTTCTAAATTCATCTCAGAAAAATCAATTTTCTCAAGGTTTTTTGAATTTTCTCAGAAATCAATTTTCACAGCACATCAAGATTTCTTTAGAAATCATTTTTCTTTTCTTCAGAAATGTTCTCTCAAAATGGTTCACGATTTTTAAAGTATCCTTTTCCAAATATTTTTAATTATTCCAAGCAAACATGATGTTTTCAAAACTACATTTTTTTTAAATCATAGTACATGCCTGATTCTTTGTGCATTTAGGAATAGAACACTAATTTAGATAAATTGAGCAAAGCAAAGCACATGGTTGATCATTGGTTCAATTACCCCTAGTTATGGTGCCAGGAACGGTTGAACCTCGTACCAACAGGCGAGTCCCATTCCTCGGAATTATCCTGCATTTTAAAACGGAGGTGAGTTATTTTCAAAATCTTCTTTAAATGTCAGTTTGACTTGCAAAAGTAAAATTTTGCAATGATAACAACCACCAAATAAAGATATAATGTTTTAAGTCGCAGAATACTATATTTTGTGTAGGGGCCGTAATTCTCTATTGTGGAAATATTGACTTCAAAAAGGGGAAGGAAACAAATTATTCTTAATCGGAAGATAATAAAGCAGCATACCACCTTCGTACTGCAACATAACTTCTTATGTATAATGATGAGAAGTTTATTTCCATCCTCATTTGTTTGAACTATTTTATTTTAATTTCCCAAAAAATAAAATAAGATGCTCTTATCAGGTATGTTGTCATGGCTCTTAAGGACTCTTATCTAAGTGTCATAGTGACACTAGATGGAAACATAACAAAGCCTCTTGATCCAGATTCATCAGCACTAAGTCAGGATGACTTGGCAAAGACAATCACAATTTATTCTAGGCTATTTGACCAGTAAGTACAAACCTTTTATAAGATTTCTTGTTGTTTAGTGTGATAATTAAGCTTCCTAAATCTGGATCACTTTTGTAGATACTCTGAAAGTGCCAACCTTTTGTTGTTTAGTCTATGTTGTAGTGGTGTAATAATTAAGCTTCCTGAACCAGGTTGGCCTAATATGCAGCCTATTTTAACAAGAGGTTGTAATTAGCTTGATGCTCAAACCTAATGCTAGGCCCATTTGGTAAGAGGGTTGAGCTTAGGTTGTTTGGCTTAAGGCCTTGGCATGATTGGGGCTGACTTGCCTGTTGGATCTGATGTGGCTCAAAATTTAGGCCTTGAAGGCTAGATAAGGCCTCACTTTTAGTCATGTTTATTTAGCGATGAGGCTGACAACTTCAACCTGGATCATTTCTGACATTATCTTTTAGCAATATTCTCACTCTTATTTCAGTTAACATCATGGTTTATTAAATATTCCTGTTGAAGATGTTGTTTGGGTCATATGTGTAAAAGACACTAGCATTTGCTGATCAGATTTGTGGAACTCTTTGATGTTAGACAATCTTAGTACTACTATTTGTTGGTATTCACCTGTCATCTATTGCTTATCTGCTGCCAAGAACACACTATTGCATGTGTAGCTGTGGTGATAATGTTGAAGGGAGTGATGGGACTCATTTGCCTTTATTAGCTTCCTAAAGTATGCAAGTCATGGAAGTTGCAAAGTATTGTTATTTGGTAGGCTCTAATTATTAGACATGTTAAAAGTTTTTATGGCATAGATATCTTTATTCATGGACGTGATATCATGATCATACCATAGATTGTGCATTAACAGTCATTTATTCTCCAATGATTTAAACTGCCTTTTTGTTTATGCAAGGGGCCTTTATTGTCTCGGGCAGATTTTTTACATGTGCAGTGTGGAGCTCTATTGAGTAAAAAATGCATCGAGTGTAGAAACATGTGATATGTGTTTGCTTGATCGATGACGTGCGGTGGTAGCATGGTATACGATAGGCATCGGTATCGTTGTTAGTGCATCGTTGTGTGGTGGAACAAACGTGGAGCATTGTTTGGTTAAACAGTACCAGTGGATTAGAAGATGTTGTCTTTGGAGATTTGGTTAAGAACCTCACGACTTGCAAAGATGTCTCAAGCATTGGGGTGCGTGTGGGTTAGGGCTAATCCCAGTGATTACCTTAAGTGGTTCCAACCGAGTATAGTGACTCGGGGCTAGGCGAGTGAATGCCTAGGCACCGACAAATGAGTCTGAGTGGTGCTCTTCTATATAGTGTTCAATCCCACGGGGTGGTGCACACGGTCAATGAAAATAATTCAGCACATAAAAAGGTGTTGGTACGCGGCCTTGGGTCGTTAGGCCGGCGAGCTTGGGTAGCTTGGCACGTCGTGGGTTTACGAAGCATTCTATGCTCGTGACAGAGTGATAGAAAGGCTTGCGGCGGTAAGGAAAGATTATCGCGTTGCACTGGCTTATTGAAAAAAATAAGTTTGTGACAAAATTGGCATCAGAGCAGAAAGATTCACGGAAACCTTGTTGTTCATTGTGTGTGACACTGAAGATGACAATGATGGTTTATCTTGGTTACACAAATTTTTACAGCAGAAGTATTATTGACCGAGCACAAAAGTAAGATGTTGGCAGGATGGTATGAGACATCTTGACCATGGTAAGTTGAAGTGTAAAGTTGTTGTTCAGTTGGCTAAGATAACGTAGATAAGCCAAAGATTCATACCAGTTGTGTATTAGGCTCACAGGTGAAGCATGATGTTTACCTTGTGCATGCAGAGAATGCACGTTAGATTCGGCTGGATGGATTCGCACATTTGGGTATGGGAGACTCAACTAAACTTGTAGATTCTCTCCCAAGATTGTGGGTTAGCGGAGTATTCACATTGAGAAGAATGATCGTTGTTTTGGTCCTTTGAGTTGGCAGATCCTCTATAGATTGTGTACAGAAAAAGTTGTTTGTGACTTGTCGGTTCCTGCGGGAACGTTTTGTTAATTTTGAGAGAGAGTTACAGCGCACTAGCTTTGGGAGGAGAGTTGTAGCATTGGGGCAAAGTTCCCTTGTGAAGACGAGTGCCCAGGAAGACACGTCTTCCACTTGAAGACTAGTTTGGACCGTTGAAAAACTGCAAGTGGTGCTTAAGGGAGTTGATATTCTCACAGCATGTATTGGTGGTCATCTTTCTCTGTGAGGACCACGAATGACTTGAAATTGCCCTTGATGGGGTTGGAAGGCACCCCAGCCATGAGCATATAGACGGCAAGTTTGTTGGGGGGAGGGATGACCTGCTTATGTATGATACTGCACTGGGGTCTCACGAGAGAAAAATGCTCGATGTTAATAAAGCAGAAAACCGTTGTTTAAGTGATCGGAGATGCGTTAAAGGTATGAGACTTGGCGTGTTAAAGGTTGCAGCGATGATAGATGTAAACCAGAACAAGCTGAGTAGGCTGAAGAAAAAGAGTAAATCAAAGATAAGTACAAAGGGAAACTGGCATATCTGTGAAGACTGTGTTTTTACCTACACCAGCATTGTCAAGGACGATAATGGTTTTTTGTAGGAGAGAATGTCTCAGACCGATCTTTCAGAATAGGACATGTGCAATGCGGAGCTCTACTGAGTGAAAAATGCATCGAGTGTAGGAACGTGCAGTATGGGTTCGCTTGATCGGTGACGTGCAATGGTAGCACGACATGTGATAGACATCAATATCATCATTAGTGCATCGCTATGTGGCGACACAAACATGGAGCATTGTTTGGTTAAACAGTGCCAGCGGATCAATGGATGTTGCCTTTAGAGATTTGGTTAAGGACATCCTATCTTGCAAGATATCCCACACGTAGCAGTTGGATGCACGGGGGTGCGTGTGGGTTAGGGCTAATTCCCTCAGAGATTATCTTAGGTGGTTTCAATCGAGTATGGTGACTCGGAGATAGGCGAGTGGATGCCTAGGCACCGGCGAATGAGTTTGGGTGGAGCTCTTCGCTATGGTGTTCAATCATCAACTGGTCTTCGGATTGGGGGCCACAAGGTCTTGTTCCTTCGGTGGTGAGGTTTTGTTGTATCATGTGCATGGAGTCGCAATACTCTCTTTAGCATGCAAGGCTAAGGCAAAGTTTGTGCCTCTTTCGGAAGTGGTAGCTGGCATGAGATGATTATGCATTAAGTGGCATGGACTACCTGGAATGCCTATATGAAAATGTGCTTGATCAGCTTTCATTAGGCAGTTGTGCATGGGGTGGTGCGCAGGGCCAATGAAAATGATTTGGTACATGGAAAGGTGTTGGTACGCGGCTTTTGGTCGTTAGGCTGATCAGCTTGACACGTTGTAGGTTTGCAAAGCATTCTATGCCCGTGACAGAGCGATAGAAAGGCTTGCGGCGGTAAGGAAGAATTGTCGCGCCGCACTGACTTATTGAAAAAAATAAGCCCCCGACATTTATATTGATTCCATTAATTTTGCAGTATGTTTATCTGACTTCCTCAAATCCTTTTTGGTTGACAGATTGGAGTGTGCAAGCAATTGCTAGTTGGGTACTGTCAAACTGCTTCGGTGTCAATTACGTAGGTTGTGGGAGAAATAGGCTCATTGTCTTGGAGTTATACTCTTCTATTTTGAAAAAGGCAAATGTTTACTTAGGGCACGGTGATTCGTTGCCTTGGTAATACTTTTATTTTTGGTTTTGTAATTTATTATTACTGATATTTACTGCTTTTTTACCGTCACCTTCATGGGCACAATCCTTTCTCTCATTTCTTGCAGATGGAGATGATTTTACCTACTAGAGCATATACATTTTTTCCCACACACAGCTCAGAGAGAAAATATGCCTAGGTTAGAAAAGATGTATTTTCAGAGTTCGTAAACATTGGAATAAAATTGTTTTTTTGTGGTGTGTTAGCACGCACATGCGTGTGGACATGCGTGTGTCTGTGTGTGTGACATTGACTGATCAATTCATTTTCTTTTAAGATTAAAGTCCTCTCGCGTGTTTGTGCATGTGGACATGCTTGCTATTTATGTAAATATATTTAACTATCTATTTATGTAAATACACAAATATAAATGTATTAACATATAAATATAAAATATTTAAATAAAATTGAATTTTTATTTTTTGCAAAAAAAAGACTTAGTGACGGCTGAAACTGTTACTATTTTTAAGTGTTGTTTTTCCAAAGGGAATTATAGTGATGAATGAAACCGTCACTATTGGTAAAGTGTTGTTTTTCAAATCCAAGACTTATAGTGGTGGCTGGAGCTGTTGTTGTAAGTATTCTCTTGTGACAGATAACTGTCATTAGAGATTTCATTTAGTAACGGTTGGACCTGTCACTAAAACATTCAATGATAGGATATTTAGTGATGGCTTGTTCTTTTAGTGACAGATCTTGGGGCCTTTAGTGACGAAAAAGTCTGTCGCTAAAAGTCTGTTTTGTTGTAGTGAATTAGACTCAAACCCAACCTAATTTTATTCAGGTTTGGGTATGGCTAAATTTGAAGGCCCATATGGGTTAAGGGGTTCAGGTTGAAATCAGTTTGGACCCAAACAGCTCGAATTCTAATTAGACTTGTGTTTTAATTGAGTCTAACAGATAGACCGGTACCTGATCCAGTTTGATTAAGATCCATATTCAGGATCGAGTATGGATTCTGAGTTCAGGTATGACTGGAAATTGTGGACCCATATGGGTTAAGATGTTTAATTAAAAAACAGGTCATTTCCAAATGGGTTGGGTCTAGATATTATTAAGATGCAAACTTGTAAAAGTCAATCGGTTAATCATGTCTAATGGGTGAGTTTTTTTTAATACAAGTTCTATTAGGATTTTTAACTTTTTAGAGTTAGAAAATTTGTTTTCATAAAGAAAATCTATTAGAGTAATGATAATCATATTTTTATTAATGATGTTATATTCAAATTTAGTGATTGATATACGTTATGTTCAGTTAGGATCAGTTTGGATATCACGTTCAAGACGGGTTTGGGCTCAAGTAGGTTCGAAAATGGATCAGGTATAAAATGATTTTGAGCACATAGCAGGTTCGGGTATAAATCCCAGATTGGATCTATATTTTTTACATTATCGAATCATTTTTTAAATTATTTCAAATTGTATTCCTGACTTGAACTTATGGGTCTATCAAAATTGGGTCTAATCGGTTTGGGATATTGGTTCAGTTGGGGTATACCTGACCTAGTTACACCGCTAATGGAGAAGTTAAAATTTATTAACCCTCTCTCTCTCCCTCTTTTAGCTAAAAATTTATTAATTGATTATAAAAGTTGTCTAATTATAGATAATTTTTCAAATACCAAATTGAATGTTGGAAATTAGCATCATTATTATTTGATGCTAAGGATTACCCGTCATGTTTGCTTCCTCGTCATCTTTAATTTTTGTGTGTAGGTAACCTGTGGGTAAAGACTGACCGTTTTGTGTGTTTGCTACAGTTTTTTGCACATACATTCTAGCAGAAAATGCTATTCTTTATATTTTTCAATTTTGTTTTTATGTATCTAAACTTATAGTTGTGATCTTCATAGTTCTTGCCTGAGAGCACACTCTGTTCTAATCTAGGGGCGGAGTTAGGAATCTAAACTAGGGTGGACACGAGCACAGTAAAAAAAATTTATAACCCTAAATTCTCACAACATGATTCATAGATATGTTGATTGAAAAAAAATATATAAATGCTCTAAAAGTTTAACCAAAATCAAACATGCATTCATGGAATCATGTTTAATGTTGATAGAAAAAAGAAACAAAAATGTCTAATTAAATATTCATGGCATTTAAAAACTAAATAAAAAACTTAAATTCTAACAAAAATAAAAGATTTAGGGACTTGATAAGTAATAACCAAAATCAAGCATCCATTAATGAAATCTTGCTTAATGATATATAAAAAAAATAACACAAAAATTATAATTAAACATTTGCATCATTTGAAAAAATGCAAACCAATACCCTAATATCTGAAAAATCATGGATTAACCTCAATTGAAAAAAAAACACTAATATTCTAACTAAAATCAAGCACACATTAGATACCTATTGCTAATTAAAAAACATACAAAAAACCTTAAAACTCTATCAAATATTTATGCTATTTAAAAATAAAAACCCTATCTTACATTATACTAAAAAAAGCAAATAAAACCCCTAAAATCAAAACATTCATGCTATTATAAATCCTAAGAAAAAGAATGCAAAACAAAAAACTTAAACTCTTAATTAAACATTTATGTCATTTGAAAAAATCCAAATCAACACCTTAATTTATAAAAGAATCATAAATTATGCTAACTGAAAAAAAAAAAACTATTTGTCTAACAAAAATTGAAGGAATATATATATATATATATATATATATATATATATATATATATATATATATATATATATATAGAGAGAGAGAGAGAGAGAGAGAGAGTGGGGTGGGGTGGGTATGAATTTGCCACTTGGCTAGGAGGTTGCCTGACCCGGGGCACTGCCCACCTACAGTCCAGGTGACCATCTAGGTCAGGGTGGGCATGACCCACCCTGCCCCATTACCCTTTGGATTTTTTTCTGGATCAGGGTGGGCACATGCCCAACCTACCCAGAAAGTGGCTCGGCCCTTGACTGCAACCTCTAATAACGTCCTGCTCCAGATCACCTTAGGGTGGTGGAATCTGATTCCAATTCCATTAAAGCTATGTTTGGGAGCATTGAATATGAGGTTGTGTTGCTGTTTGGGAGTGGCATTGCTGAAACAATGAGTTGGGACTGGTGTTGGCAAGACCAACATCACACATTGGCAAAACAATATTTTGGCAACACTAAAACCGTATTTTCATTCCATTGAAAGACTCTCGAGCATAGCCTAAGTCCTTTGGCTATTGTTCAGCCACAAATAAGAATTTAGATGAATAGAATTTCCTGCATCCAAACACACACCCTTAAATTAATTCTACTCTGCTTGGGTTAGCCATCTTCCTCGGATAAACACCCACTCCTTAGCTAAAGAAAAGTTCCCAGCGAACAGCATAGATACAACAGCGTCCAAATCATCAGAGGTATAACTGGAAGTAGTTAACAGGACTTTCCCCAAAAATTTACTCTCTGGGGTCCCTGAAATATGTTTACTGGTAAATGATGTTCTGTTTGAACTCTTAATGGCCGTACGATCAGCTCAGACCGGACAGCCCTCAATTTTAGAGTAATGGGTCCGTGCTAAACGGCATGCTAAATTGGTTTTTGGGGCTTCTAGGGTGCTTTTTATGTGGTTCCAGCCCCATAAATGTGTTGGGCATGGTCGATTTACTAAGAATCCACACGTGGATCATGTGTTTTCGATGAAAAAAAAAAAAGGTGTTTGGAGCCTCTTACAAACATTTTGGACTGTTGATTTTTTGAACTTTATAAAAACCCACCAATGTGTTGGAATCAAACGCTTCAAGAGTTGATCCCTCTAGAGAGGGTGGTGTATGTTCGCCCCCGATGATTCACTAAATCTCACGTCTGTGTTCGGGGCTTTGAATGAGCACCACGTATACAAGCACATGGGGCTCGTATTCCCATGTATGTTGACATAACTTTGCAGCGGACTCTGGTGTTGTTGCAAAGACTTAAGTACCCTTTCTTGCTATTCTTCTCATAAAGTGATGGTTTGAGAAAATGACAAAAATGCCCTTCATTCAAAAAAGAAAAAACAAACAGTTCAAAAAAAGGACAAACATGTCCTCCATCCAAAAAATCGATGATGATGTTGACTCTTCAAAGTCTTCTTCTTCTTTCTTTGTTCAAAAAAAGGACAAACAGGTCATCCATCCAAAAAGTCGAGGATGATGTTGACTCTTCAAAGTCTTCTTCTTCTTTCTCCATAAAACACTGTAAAACCCTCTTTCTCTCTCTAGAGAAGAAATCAAGGGAGGCAAAGAGTTTTCCCTGGAGAAGGCCATGAACATCAACCCTCTCACTCTCTCTCTACTTCTGTGCACATCCAACAGACGATCCTACATTGCTTCATCGCCATCTTCTTCTTCTGCATTCTCCGTAAAACACTGTAAAACCCTCTCTCTCTAGAGAAGAAATCAAGGGAGGTAAAGAGTTCTCCTTTGAGAAGGTCATGAACATCAACCCTCTCACTCTCTCTCCCTTCTCTCTCTACTTTTGTGCCTGATTTAGAGTTTTTGCCCTTACATGAGGGGGGCCCGGGGGCTCCCCCCCCCCCCGGCGCGAATCCCGCTGCGCGGTTAGCGGGCGGGGGTCCAGGGGGGCCTCCCCTGGCGGGGGGCTCGGGGGGCAGCGCCCTCCGGACCAAATTTTTTTTGGGCCTTCCAACAACGATTTGTAGTATTATCGGGCTTTCCTACAACAAATTGTAGTATTTTTGGGTCTCCAACGAAACGCTATAGTGATTTGCAGAAGACACTACAAATCGCTATAGCGATTTGCAGAAGACACTACAAATCGCAAATCGCTATAGTGATTTGTAGTGTCTTCCGCAAATCGCTATAGCGATTTGTAGATTCTTTCGCAAATCGCTATAGCGATTTGTAGTGTCTTCCGCAAATCACTATAGCGATTTGTAGTGTTATTCAGTAAGCAAATCGCTGTAAATCGCTACCCGAATTAGGACAAACTTGTCAGGGCCATATCTCCCTAACCAGAGGTCATATTCCAAATCCGTAAAAAGTGGTGTCTTCGTTATTGAGTCTAGTTTATTTTTATAAATTTTCAACGATTTATATTGTCATTTCATTCCTCATTTTAACTAAAAACCAGACCCCTATTATTTTATGTTATTTGAGTTGCACAACACCATTCTCGCTTGACATCCACATCTTGATTCTGGCATGCTCTTTGTTGGATTTTTCATTGATTTCTTACAACCTTGCTTGGAACAAAAATATGTTTTTCTCACCACGATACTCTGTGCATTTTTTTACCACGACACCCGGGACCCGTTCCGGGGGGAGCCCCCGGACCCCCCTCCTGTAAGGGCAAAAACTCTAAATCAGGCTCCACAACATATCAAGTTGAACGATGCTACCCACGCTGGGAGGAGCCCCCAAACCCTCCTCCTATAAGGGCAAAAACTCTAAATCAAGCTCCACAATGAATCAAGTTGAACGATGATATCCACGCTGGGAGGAGCCCCCAAACCCTCCTACTATAAGGGCAAAAACTCAGAATCAGGCTCCACAACTCATCAAGTTGAATGATGCTACCCACTGTTATCGTCGCGAAATTTTTCACGTCTTCCCTTCCTTGCGGAAGAGAGAGAGGGAACACTTTCGCGATTCAAACTTGACCGGATTTTGGAAAATGGTTTTGAAATACTCGCCTCCGTTTTGAAAATTGCGGGAAAATCCATGGGATGGGGCTCGACCTGTCGGTACGAGGTTTGACCGTTCCTGCCGCCTTTAACAGGGGTAATCGAACCAAGGACCAAAATTGTGCTTGACTTAGCTAAATTACCAAAATCATGTTCTATCCTAAATGCACAGAGAATTCAGGCATGTGTTTTGAAGTTTTGCAAAATGTAACTTGGGAAGACATGATGTATGCTCAGAAAAAGGTTTTAGAGTTGGAAATAGTTCTAAGGCAAATGATGGAAATCAATTTCTCAGGAAAACTCATGTGAAAGAGGTTTTGAAATCACGAGAAAGTTCATAAAGATGTGGGAAAATCATGAATGGTTGAAAATTCTGGGAAAATAGAAGTGATTCTTGAGAAAAGGTGAACATTTGATAAGGGAAACACTTCTCAGGAAAACTTAGACTTTAGAATTTTCTTAGGAAAATGATGGAGAATTTATAGGAAAACTCATTGGAGAAGAAAACTCAAACTTGGGAAATTGAAATCCTGGGAATCTTACCTTTGAAATACTTGGAAATCAATTTTTGATTCTTGAGGAAGATTGGAAAACTCTTTTTAAAGATCTTAAGAAAATAACATTTTCCAAGGAAAATCGAGGGAAGCTTTGATTTTGGAAATCTCACTTAGAAGTTTCTTGAGAGACTAATTTCCATGGAAAACTGTGAACACTTGACTTGGGAAAACCGATTTTGGAAAATACTCATAGTTTCTTGAGAAATCGATTTCTTTGAGAATGAAGTTTTCTTAAGAAAATCATGGGAAAACCAAGGATTTCATGATGCAAATGATATGAGTGAATGAAGGCATTTTGAAAGATTTTCTAAGAGATTTGTTAGAAAAATGTGTATTAAGTCCAAATAAATCCTTCACATATTCTGATTGTGGCCATGAATATGTTCAGAGTTTAGTTGATTTAATGCACAATGCTTGGAAAATATTGGAAATATGATGTGCATTTTTAAGATAGCCTAAGAGTGTAGGCTCAATGTGACTAGTAGAAAGATGATGGATCTGGGTCTCGTCCATATTCCGACTAGGGCCGTAAATATGGATTCCACCGAGTTCATCAACTCCCTAAGAGTTGGTGCACATGTCATTCATGTACATCCATAGTGCTTTTGAAATAAAATGCATGAATCATGGAAACAGGATATTGCATGAATTTAAACTATATGATATGTGTCCTAGTCTAAGCAGAAAATTAAATTTCTTATTCCAAAATTTACATTATTACATCACTAAATAAATGAAATAAATGGAAATTGCAGACTTCAGCTCCTTCTTTTGAATGTCCCTGCCAAACTTGAAATGGGGTTAGCTCAAATATGTGGGTTTTTCCAAAATGTTCCAATAATATTATGAAATTATTGGACTTAATTGGATATAAACTCTATTCTCATACTTCCTTGATATTTGAAATGATAAAAATGCAAGAAATTCAGTATAAAATAGTTTGAAATTCGAAATGGTGGTCAAAATGACCAAAATATCCCTAATTATAAAGTTATACCTTTAAAATCAGAGTTTTTTGAAGGAAAACTTGGTAAAATTGAGATTTCGAAATTCAAATTAAATCAAATGATGATAAAATGTAGTATGAGACATTATGACATGCTTTTAAACATATTAGAACTGTAAAATCAGAATTTGACATTTTGCAATTTATCCAAAATAATGAATTTCGCTTGTTTTCGCTTGGATTCGGGTCCCGCAGGGCCCTGTTTTGATGATATGGCTAAATCAAGCCTCAAATAAATTCCAAATTACACCAAAATCGGTATAAATCATCTACCTACTTTGATAAGCAGCCTAGAATGCTAAAAATCATGAAATGATATGATTTGAATGCTAAAATTTAGAGAAAGTCTTAAAAAGGGTGGATTTCACCTATGGACCCGAACCAAATGCAATGCTTAATATGATAATGCAAAGTTTACACCGTAAAAACTTCTGATATTTTGCAGACTGCTAAAGAACCCAAAATTGAACATTTTTTGTTTTTATAGCCTCGGGATTTGAACTACGGTGAGTTCGGTAATGGGCATTTGGTTCTGACAGAGGTAAAATCGACCTAATCTATTGTAAAAATGATAACAAATAGAAAACAGCCATGGAACTTTCTGATATTCAACTGAGCTACTCACGACACATACATGGACAATTTGCATGTTCATGACTTTGGCATTTGATCAACAGAAACATGGATAAAAATATAACTTTTCATGCCTAAATCAACAGAAACGGACAAATGTGACAAAATAGAGGACTGACAACAAAAATCCGAAACAGATATTACAACTATTCTAAAAATCACAAGCTTTCAGATGAAAACAGAGGACATTCCGAACATAACATTCAGTTTTTTACAGATTTGGATTTGGAGCAATACCCAAAGAGAACCCATCTCCTTAAGTCAATCCAAAATCTCAGAGGCCCAAATCAGGCTCTGACACATGTCCCGCACTCTCGGATTTTTGTCAGACATTAAAAAAATCAGCAAAATCTGAGAAAATCAGGTTAAAAACTAGACATCCTTCCGAGTTCAGAACATCTTTCGGATTGAAAATCGGATCTCTCATGAGGGAGATCTCGATTTTACAAGCCGAAAATAAAACTTTAAAATGCATCCCGGGTAGTAAACGAATTCAAATGCTTCCGAATTTTTGGCACATTTCTAGGGACACCTAAGGGCGCATTTCATGATTTTTTTGGATTTTTTAACAAAAATTACACGCATGAAATGATGTGTGGACTGACTGACAAAAACAGAGAACTACTGAAACTGAGCAGAATTGAAAAAAATGTTAAATTAATCTTAATTAACTCATGAGACATGTTAAATTAACGAAATAAAATGCAAATTAAATCTAGATAAATGCATGAATGCTAAAAATCATCAAGGAAGCATAATCATGTATTTTTATATATGTCGTTTTATGAGAATAGCTCAATCCACCCCTCGGATGAGCTCCTTCTTCAAACGACACGTGAATCAAATCATGATATTACAAAATCAAGGGGAAAGGAGGTGCACCTTGCGTTGTTATGCAGCTTTGAAACTCTCGAGATGGACGGCTACCAATGGCTTTGTTCGTCCTTCGATCCAGACTTCGGATGATTCACTAAGATCTACCCACGCTTGAATCGAATTGGCCACAGCACGAACAATGTAGGTACTTCACTGCACCTTCTCCACTGAGCCAAAGGGGGCGTGAATTCCAAGGTTCAAAATCGTGTTCTGAAGAAAATCTAGGTTGAATTTCAAAGTCTAAAAAAAAAGCTCTCCCAGGCTGGGCGTGGAGCCTTGTTTTATAGAATTTTTCTGAAAATTTTGAATTTCAAACAGGCTCAATCTGAGCCCTCCATGTGGCACCATCTCAGGGGGTGCTATTTTGATTTTTGAGAAAATAAAATGGGAAAATTTATGGGTGAGACACCTCAGCAGAATTTGAAAATTTTCAAAATTTGGGTTTGCTTGATTTTCTCTACAGGAGGCTCCCAAATTGCGCTACCTCAGGGGGTGTTCTCTTGGAGTTTGAAATTCAAACTTTGCTTTTCTGAAGCTTCTTAAATGGCGCCACCTCAGGGGCTACTTTTATTAAATAAATATCAAAATAGAGCCAAGTGGGGTTCTGGAATGGCGCCACCTCAAAAGGTGTTCTAAGGTGTAAAGTTGAAAACAGTAGGAGCATGCCATGTGACGCTACCTCTGGAAGCTCTTAACACATGTCAGAAGGACAGGAGTGGAAGAAGCAGACTGTGCCACCTCAGAGGAATTCAAATTCTACTATTTCTGCAGGAAAGGAGAGGCTGACATGTGGCGCCACCTTAGAGTGGTTCCACACTGCCATGTGGCAGAAGAACAGGACTGGAAGAAGCAGAATGCGCCACCTCGGAGGGGGGCTTTTCTACTTTTTCTGATGCAGGGAGGTCTGAACATGTGGCAGACAAGTGTCAGCTGTCTGGAGGAGTTTTCTCAAATGGCGCCACCTCAGAAGGAGATTTGAATTTCAAATGGGGGTTGGCTCTGAAAGAATGGAGGATGGACATGTGGAGGTTTCTCAGAGTGGCTCCTACAATGCCATGTGACAGGAGGGAGGAAAAGGAGGGCAAGGGACACGTGGCACCATCTCAACAAATGAATTTAGGGAGGAGACTTTAGGATTTGCGCCACCTCTGGAGAGATTTGAATATTTGAATTCCAGTTTTTCTGAAGAGAGCAGAAAATGACACGTGGCATCTACTTTTTCTGAGAAGAGCAGAGAATGACACATGTCACCTGCTTTTTCTGAAAAGAGTAGAGGATGACACGTGTCCTCTGCTTGAGACAAACTTCAAATGGCACCACCTCAGAGGAGACAAGCCTACCTTTTCTGGAGGAAGCTAGGAGTGACATGTGTCTCCTACTTTTCTGAGAAAAGTAGGGAGAGACATGTGTCAGGCTACTTTTCTGAAGGAGGGAGAGGTTGACACATGTCCTCTGTAGGAGACACACTTTAAATGGTGCCACCTCAGAGGAGACAAGCTTTACTTTTTCTGGACAGGACAACACATGACACTTGGCATCTCAAGGTAATCTATGGAATGACACATGGCGCAGGGTGAAGATGGTGGATGCTGACACATGGCATGGAATGAAGAGGGGGTCTAATGACATGTGGCGGCTTCTTAAGGTAGCCCCACACTGACACTTGGCAGATAGATGAGAGGAGAGAAAAAAGACAAGTGGCACCAATCTAGGGGACAAGGCTCCTATATTTTTGGGTTTTTCAAAATTCAAATTTTTCAAAAGAAAAGTCTGTGTGACACCACCTCAGTGTGGGTCCCACATTGCTTCTTTATTGAAATAAGGACAAGACAGTAAATCCTTTTTTTGGAATTTTCATAAAATCTAGACTAATTGGCAAAACAAAAATTTTGAAAAGAGATGGCCCTTGTAGGGTGATTTTGTAAAAGGAAGATATTGACAAAAGGGCGAAATCTGAGATGAAATTTATTGAAAATTATCCAGATTGTTTTCTTGATAAAATATTTTGAAATTCAGAGTCCTGGGGGTAAAATGGGAAGAATTGATAATTTTGAAGACCCAGGGTTTTGAAATTGATTTTAAAAAGTGTTGAAATTCAAATCTGGATTGAAAATTTTGAAATCGCGAGTTCTGGACCTCGAAATGACATGTTGTGCAGTAAAGTGATATGAAATGCTTATGCAATGCTATGCAATGACATGTCTTATGAAATGTAATCCTGAACTGGGCTTTGGAGATTGCCGTCTCCTGTCAGGAGTAGAATTTTGAACATCTGAGCTAAAAATAGAGAAATTTTGAGAGTTGCAGATGCAATTTAGACTTCTATAAGGTCCAAGCTCTGAAAATAACCATTTTGCCCTCTGGCAATTTCAAAGGCTGGATGATGATGCTTGGTGAAAATGTCGGGGAGGTGAGTGAAAATTTGGGGTGTTTACACCCACGCTGGGAGGAGCCCTCAGACCCCCCTTTCTGTAAGGGTAAAAACTCTTAATCAGACTCCACAACTCTTCAAGTTGAATGATGCTACCCACGTTGGGAGGAGCCCCCAAGACCTCTCTTCTATAAGGGAAAAAACTCTGAATCAGGCTCCACAATGAATCAAGTTGAATGATGCTACCCACGCTGGGAGGAGCCCCCAAACCCTCCTCCTGTAAGGGTAAAAACTCTGAATCGGGATCTACAACTCATTTAGTTGAATGATGCTACCCACGCTGGGAGGAGCCCCCAAACCCTCCTCCTGTAAGGGTAAAAACTCTGAATCAGACTCCACAACAGTCAATGTGCAGGTCAGCTGGTGCTTGATGGAGCAATATAAGATCTTCTGTTGGATGTGCATAGAAGCAGAAAGAAGAGAGAGTGAGAGAGTTGATGTTCATGGCCTCCTCCAGGGGAGATTTCTTTCTCAGATAATCCTGCAGTGCAGAGACTGGGTCTTAAATAATCATCTTTGGGGCATTTAAGTCTTTACAACCACTCCTTTTCAACAATCGTCATTTTTTTTGGCACCAATGGAGGAGAGGGTACTTAAGTCTTTGCAATCGCATCAAACTCCAATGCTAATTAATGTTGACAAACATGGGGATACGAGACACACATGCTTACATACGTGGTGCTTTTTGGGACCCCCGAACATGAGATGTAGCTAACTGCCCTGTTCGGGGGGGAACATATAACCTGCTTTGCTCTAGAATCAAGTACATAGATCACATCTGTACGGTCGAAATTTAAAAATAAAATGTTGAAAGCCCAAAAAACCCATTTGGCACGCAGTTTAACCCCAAATTGGTTTAGCACAGACCCATTACTCATATATTCTTTCCGCCCATCTCCTATATCACCATCACCAGATACCTCATCTTTCTACTCTTTCTCTACATGGCCGAGCAACACCACCCTGATCTCCCTCTCTCTGCCCTTTCTCTGCATGGTCGAACTACACCACACCCCGATCTCTCTCCTCTTCTCCTTCTTTGTGTGGTTAAGCATTACCACCATGATCTCCTTCTTTGGGTTACCGAGCAGCACCAGCACCACTACGATCTCCCTCCTCTACTCCTCTGAGTGGCAGAGCAGCCTTTGTTTTTAAATAATCCAACCTTCTTCTTTTTTTTTGCATTCTCAAATTGCCTGAGATTACCATTACATTAATCTGTATAGGTGCCACAATCATCGTTATTGTGGTAGATCTATCTCTATCACATGTATAATATGAAATATGTATATCCTGATTGATGTGTTACCAATGTTTTGTTTCATGCTTTCAGGAAAGGTGAAAATGATGGATGAAAGTGATAGGGGTAAGCCCGTGGAGTTTTACACTGCCATAGCGACTAAGTAAGTTTGGCAAAGCCAGCGTGGCTAGGTCTCTGATTTGCGGGTGGTTTCTTCACATAATTATATAAAAAAAAAAGTTTTATAAATTTGAATGTGGCAAGCAGGTTGGATATGTTTGAAAATACACAACTGAATATTGGTGATGAGGAAGCAGATCAGGTCATGCTCAAAATGAGTGTTTTTGCTCATGCGGACATTGTGGCCGTCTGTTTGCATTTTGGATGAATGCCACGTGGTTTTGTTGACTTTTGATCTTTTTAAAATGCAAATCGGATGGCTACGATGTCAGCATGAGCAAAAACGCTCATTTCCAGCATGACTCGATCTGCTTTCTGGTGATAATAGGTAGACTGGTGATGCGTGTGAATAGTGATTGTTACGAAAAAGTAGATATGGATTATGGTTTAAATATTAATAAAGAGGATATTACATAAGATGAAGAACGTGTTGCTGAAGAACATTGTCTTAATACCAGCAGAAAGAAAACTTGGGTGTGTTTTACAATCTATATGTTATGATGGATGGTGTTGATATGTGCCTGGGTGCTTCTAAAAAAATAAATAGTTTATTAGAGGCAATTTACATGCAACAAAAGAGGACTCAAGCAATAAAATAATGATTTGAAAAAACCCATATATTATTAAGAGATTTGGTTGCGGAGCTAGGATGACCATCTAATTATCTCCAAAAAAAAAATGGGCAGCTAATGGTATTCATTTTGGACACAATCTTTTGCATTCTCCTTGAAAGTATGTGGGTTGGATTCAAACCGAACACTACAAGAAAAATGCTAATTAGCGATGGATATTTGTGATAGACAAAATCCGTCGCAAATTAACAACGGAGTAGCGAGAGAAGGATATTTGTCGCTAAAATATTGTTTATTTACGATTTTAGCGACGGAAAATATTTTATTGATAATCTGTCACTACGTTGTGACGGATTAGCGATGGATTTTATTTTGTCGTCATATCCGTTGCAACTTAGCGATGAAATTTGGCTATCATGAATCCGTCGCTAATTTTTTAGTAAATCCTTAATTTTTTCCCTTTCTTTCTCTTTTTTTGTCTCCATTGTGTTTCCCTGGCCCTCCTTTTGTCTACCCCTGGCTCGCCTCCCGTCCCCCCCCCCCTCCCGCTTTTTGCCGACCTCCTCCTTCGTCGACGCCCGATGCTCAGGTAACCCCCGACTCCCCTGTCTCTTTTCACTGACCTCCCCCTTCTTCGAAGCCTGATGCTTAGGCCGGCCATTACAATTTTCGTTGTGTTACGGGAGTTGCAGGAGGGGCTCAGCCCCCTCCCTTTTCTTTTTCTTTTTCTTTTTTTGCCTTTTTTCACTAGAGAGGGGCCGATCTCCCTCCCTGTCTTACAGGATGCCTAGGAGGGGCTCGGCCCCCTCCCCTTTTTTTTGCCAGGGAGGGGCCGAGCCCCCTCCCTATTTTTTTTTTTTGCCCCCTGTCTTACGGGATGAGAGGGAGGGGCCGAGACCCCTTCCTTTTTTTCGCTAGGGAGGGGTCGAGCCCTCGCCCTATTTTGTTTTGTATATATGTGTTTCGCAGGTACATTACTGAGCTAATTGCGCGGTGTTTAGTGCTAAGCATCACATGTAACTAAAAATGCAATGCAAAAAGAAATAAAAAAAATACAAAGGCAAAAGCAATTCAAATTGGGTAAATACCCGTGGTAAGTGATGCAAGTGCATCACATGTTATTTAATTTATTAGATGCAACACTTTTCTATTTACACACTCACTTAGTTGTGGATGTCTAGGACTGCTTTGATGGAGTTTGGAGATCATGTTGAGCATGATTTTAGTGTATGAGAATAGAAGTTTTCTTATTTTTGGAGTACGGATTTCATGCTAGGTATGATAGTAGTTAGCGGGATATTGGAGTGTGTTTGCTGCAGGTACATGTTTGATATTGTTTTAATATGAATGATTTGAATGTATTGTAACGTTTGATGTGTTTGTATCTATGCTTGCATGAACTTATTTTCATTTGATTATGCATTCCATGTGAAATTGTATCATGAATTTTTTGTTTAAATGAATGTACCATTTTATGTTAAGTGATTTCAAATTTCTAAATATCCTCGTGATATGCATAAATATGATGTGATGGTGTTACACACGAAAATCTACGTATTACTTTAAACAAAAAATTGCTCACAAACAATCACCAAATAAGAATTAATAAATAAATTAGATATTTGTTTCATCATAGCATTTTTAAGATTCTTTTTTAATTGGTGATGATAATATTTGTAATATTATAGGACAAAATGGCTGCAAACCGTGAATGGATGTATTGTATGATAGTTGATAATGAGGTGTCACATGAATATATGGATGGTGTTGACAATTTTATTAAATTTGCAACGACAAGTGTCAGTACAGTGGATCCCATCGGTCGAATCAGATGCCTCTGCATGATGTGTAAAAACAATCGATTTGTAGAACCACATGGCATTAGACATCACCTATACAGGAAGGGTTTTGTTAGTGGTTATCAGAATTAGACGCTTCATGGTGAAGAATTTTGGAATAATTTTGACACATGGGTAAATGTGGTGCACGATAATCCATATGTGAATTTAATATTTGATGTCGTAGGACTAGAAATGGGTTCTGCTATGGGACATAGTGATGCACCAACCAGAATAGAAGAAGAAGCAACAAACGATGCAGCTAGTACATTTTATGACTTACTTAGATATGCTGATGAGCCTTTGTGGAATGGTTGCGAGAGTCACACTATCTTGTCTGCAGTTCTTCAACTATTGAATTTGAAGTCAGAGTATAATTTGAGTCAATCATGTTTTGACCGTCTATGCTCTATTGTGAAGAGTATGTTGCTCAAAGATAAAAAATTGCCACAAAATCTCTACCGTGTGAAGGTTATGGTCAATGTTCTAGGTATGGGGTATCAAAAGATAGATGCTTGTCCCAATCATTGCATGTTGTATTTCAAAGATCAAAAAAATAGCAGATCATGTCCATCATGTGGACATCCTCGGTTCAAGCTTAAGACAAAGGGAAATGGTAGCACAAGGTCAAAAGAAGTGTCATATAAGTCACTCTGCTACTTCCCTCTCACCCCTAGATGACGGTGTATATTTAAGGTCATTGATTAATGAACTGAAAAATACTGTGGGATATGACGGTGTTCTCACGTACGATGCCCACAAAAAACAAAACTTCAATATGAAAGTTGTTGTTCTATGGACAATCAGTGGCTTCCCTGCATATGGTATGTTATCTGGTTAGAGCACACATGGGAGGTTGGCATGTCCGTACTACATGGAAGGAAGTCGTGCTGGTTTGATTGTCACTGTCAATTTCTACCTAGCGATCATCCATTCCGACAATAAAAGACCGTGTTTCGAGCAGGCACAACTGAAATGGAAGGTCCACCTACAAGGTTGTTTGGCATAGAGATTTTAAGAAGATTGCGATACTTTTCTTGTGGACTGACAGATGCCCGTAGTGAGAGACCCTTTATTGGATTTGGAAAGGATCACAATTGGACAAAGAAATCTATGTGATTTACAAAATGGTCTGTCCAAAGTTGTGCAATGTTACAATGGGTATATCGTAAACGGTTATTGATTCCATACAAAAGGCTATGGTGTCAACAAGTCAATGATGAATAGTGGTGAATGCGTCAAGGGTAGCAGCTACGGTGAAAATGAACATGACTACTACGGTATTATAGAAGAAATAATGAAGTTGACTTACTTAGGCACAAATAATGGCTTAACTTTATTCAAGTGTCATTGGTTTGATCCCACAACAACAAGAGTTGACAAAGCCTCTGGCATTGTGGAAGTGAATCATAAATCAAGGTTTGAAATATATGAACCTTTTATATTAGCCTCGCAAGCTCAACAAGTTTACTATACTTCATATCTGACTACAAGGAAGATAAATAGAAATGAATGGTGGGCAGTTTGTAAGGTGAAGTCTAAACTATACCCTGAGTATGATCAGTTACAAGAAGACAAGATTGCTGAAGAGGGTGATTACTATCAATCAGATGATATGTATGACTTCTCTTATGGTCACGATGTCGCACATCATATGCATGTCATATCACCATTGTCCGATGGCATATACATAGAAGAATGTGATTCAAATGATATACCAAGTGGATGGACGTTAAATAAAGATAATGACGTAGACGAGGAGGAGGAAGAAGAAGAGTATGAAAGTCGAACAAGTGATGAGGAATCATTCTTGAGCTAGTGAAATACATCTTGTAATACATACATGTATTTGATCTAAATGATTAGATTGATTTGAATGTATTGAAATGTATTGTAATGATTTGAATATTTTGAAGGTATTGCAATGTTTTGAATGTATTGTAACTCTTTGATAGGTATAGAGTTATGAATTGAATGTATTGTAACGTGTTAGAATGATTTTAATGAAATAGCAGATATTTGAATGTCTTGCATGAAGGTTTTTTCTATTTGATTATGTATTCATGAAGATATAAAGTTGTGTAACTTATCCAATGTATTGAAATGTTTGAATGTATTGCATGATGTTTTTTATTTGTTAGAATATGATCTGTCGAGGTCACAGTCATCGAGCACCCAGTGGTAGCCAGTCTGAGCCTTTATCTTCATGAGCTGCTTCGACAGGTATATCATTTAAATAATTGTATACTTGATTAGTTTAAATGTGCATTGTATGAATTTCTAACTCATTGTTCTGTAGGTGTTGTTTCGCCTACACATGACTCACCTACGCCGAATGCAAGGTCTTCTCAGTGTGACCCACGATGAGTAATTCAAATAGTGTATATCGATAGTCGCCCATAAGTATTTCATTGTTACTTTTCCAATACTTAACTTATAAAAAGTGTATATCGACAATCGATTCTTAATGTGTATCAATTCATGTACAGTGCGAGGTTTGAGCAGCATGAAGTAATACGAGAAATTATGAAGTTATTACTACATCATCTTCCAAGACCGGTAGCGCAATGGAAAAAGTACCTGAGAGAGGTGTTGGACAGTTTAATGTCCTCATTCATGGTATGCAATTGTTTATCATAACAAGTGTTTCATATTTATGTGTACTAACTTTCTGAAAGTATTTGTAGGCTTCTCATCTCTTCGCGACTGCAAACAAGGAGAAAGACGCGAGGATAGTGTGACAGAATTGTGCTACCAATCGATTTGTCGACATGTTGCACATTATAAAGACTACAGCAAAAAAAAACAGCTGGTGGGATAGATGATCCACTGCAATAGAGGGGCCATAGGTCTTCTACTATCAGGAGAGATTATTGGGAGGGCATGTACAACAAGTGGGCGAGCAATGAATTTTGAAAACGCTCAGCAAAAGCTGCACAAAACCAAGTGAAGATACTCGATGCCCATCTACACACAGGTGGATCTAGGACTTTTGGTTGCCACCACAAGAGAATGGTAACTCATGAATATATATATTGTCAAGTTTGTAAATATTTCAGCATACTTATTAATCAATCTTTTTATCATTTAACATTGCAGGAAGCAGAAAAAAGAGACATTATGCCTTATAAGGATGTGTTTGTTGAAACACATAAACGTAAGGGCACGGGAGATTTTATATCAAAGAAGGCGAGAGCGACATCGGTATATATTTATTGTATTAATAAATATTATAATATACAAGTTACTTTGAATTACTTTATCATAAATATTGTAATTCTAAATTATTAATTCATATTCTTATTATTGCTTTGTAGGAGTCATACGAGCAGCAAATGGTATATCGATATGACGATGACTCCACTCAGCATCCGCCTTTTGATCCTGCAGCATGGGTGACTGCAATTGGTGAACCCAAAAAGGGTTGTGTTCAGGTTTGGGAGTAACATGAAATATATAAATTACTTTGAATTACTTTATCATAAATATTGTAATTCTAAATTATTAATTCATATTCTAATCATTACTTTGTAAGAGTCATACGAGCAGCAAATGGTACATCGATATGACGATGACTCCACTCAGCATCTGCCTTTTGATCCTGCAGCATGGGTGACTGCAACTGGTGAACCCAAAAAGGGTCGTGTGTTCGGGTTTGGGAGTAACATGAACACCACACTAGTCGTTGCCTCCTGCAGCCACGACTCTCAGAGTTCTTCCACCAGCATCAACTCTCAACGTTCGAATGACCCTGCTATGTCTTGGGATGGTGTCTGTCAGCGTCTAGAGAAAAGATGCATAACTTTTTAAATGAAGTCATTCTCATCATTATCCGTAATGAGTTGTGCAACATTTTTCAAGACAAGGGAACTTCGTCTGCATTCAACATGAGCTCTGGTGCTCGTCAGGTATAAAGATTCATGCAATTTGTTTCATGTCGTTAGATTTCAAGCTAGTATATACATGATTGAATACATATATGAATGATTGCCTCTCTATGAATTTTTTTGACATCTTATAACACATATATTCATGATTGATTCACTATAATTTTTTTTGACACCCTTATAACACATATACACATGATTGAATGTAAAACCCGTGAAATTTATGAAATTCTAAATGAATAAAAGAGAGCAGTTATGTGAAATAGTAAGATTTTAAGTTAGGCAGTACAATTTTTTATGACTTGTGGTTTCTAAAACAAAACCGATAACAAACTCTCACAAGTGGTTTTGGATCCAGATCTTAGCAAGATCCGATGATCTGACCCGACTTACGGGGCCCAATGGGAAACCTGATGGTTTTGGAATGATAGCGTGAGATCCGAAACACAATTAGAGTAAGCGAGTGCAAGTTTAGAACAAACGGGTGAAAAATCCATGTGAAAACGAAAGAAATCCATCAACAAGGAAAAATGTCATATTGTGACAAAGAAAATTTTCTGCAAAAGTAAACACCAAGTGATGGTGTGGTGTTGTGGTAGGACACACGGTGTGTGATACCACAACCCAAGTTCAAAGCCCCATGTGCACTGATTTTTCTTTTTACACACACAAGTTAGAATTTTTACTTAAAAAAAAAGTATATATAAAAAGGAAAATCGTGGGGGGGAGTTAATACCCTACTCTCTAGACCCTCTCCCACAATAAACGTGTGGGAGTTGGCCTTTGTGTTTTCCCTTTTTTCCAAGAAATATGGGAAATCCCCCCAAATGTGGTGGGGGGTACCCATAAAGCAACCTTGGAAAAACACTTTGCTAATGGGGAAAATGGGAGCAATCTAGGGAGTTTCTAAACAAACCACACAAAACATGGGGCTGGAGGTTAGATCTTTTTGGAAATCAAAAATTTTCCTAAATAGGGAAGAAAATTAAATTGGATGAAAAGGAGGAGACGACTACTCTCCCTCTCTATTTCTCTCTCTCTCTCTCGGTGGTGGTCGACCTCCATTGTTGGACTGTATGGACCTCCCTTGCTGAACGCGTGAACATCCATTATCGACGTGGGGTGCCGCTCTAACGAAGAGAAGGGGTTGCAGCCTTGCCGTCGTGAGACTCCAAAGAGGTAAGGAGCATTGCTATTTGTATGTAAGTGGTTGATGCCTTGTTGCACATCTATGTTGCAATATCATGGAGTTTACGCGACAAGCATCACCTATATGTAGGTGCGTTTAGGGCCTCGAGACCGAGGTGGCACGTGCTGAAACACCTACTCGCCAATAGGTCAATATGTAGTGGTTCAGCCAATGGTTCTCACCCTTGGCCAATGTTGGGGCACTGTGGTGTTCTTTGTAAGGGCATTATGTTCCTATGCCTGGGAATAGGTAGTGCGCATATCAAAACCTACAGCTCGAATCTATGTAGGAAAATGCATATATTTTTGGTGTGGGCGTTAGCCATGACGTATTCAAGATCGAAACAATCTTAAGTAGGCGAATGACGTGGAACCTTAAGTATCTCGGATTATTATTCATGAAATTATTGGTTGGTTGTATTTTCTTGTTCAATACACTTTTCATACTTTGTAGATTGAATGGTCTTAATCAAGTATGAAGTTATGTATATGTGATGGCTATTTCACATCATGGTAAAACAAAGATATATCATTCCTATTGGGTAATTTGATTGGATTTGATGTTTTTGAGTGTGGAATGCACTTCTATTTATAGTTGAAAGATTTCATACATTGAGGATGAAAGAGCGGCAAAACAATCCATTTAGAATGATCAAAATGTTTGAAAAATAAAAACACTTTTTTTTTAAAGTTAAAAAAAATGGCAAAATTAGTGAACTGGAACAATAGTTAGTCGACTGATAATTCGATCAGTCGACTGATAAAACCTTCAGTCGACTGCTAAATTTTCTAGAAAACTGATATTCTGTTCAGTCGACTGATAAAACCTTCAGTCGACTGCTGCTAAATTTTCCAAAAAACTGATATTCTGTTCAGTCGACTGATAAAACCTTCAGTCGATTGCTGCTATGTTTTCCAGAAAACAGACATTCTGTCTGGTCGACTGATAAAACTTTCGGTCGACTAATTTTATAAAAAAATAACGTTTTGCTTAGAAGATTTGAAGCAAAAAGGTTGGTCGACCGATGAGTCTATTTGTCGACTAATAAACCTGAAAAAAAATTAAGTAAAGAGTTCTCTAAAATGATTTTCATGAAGGGTTCTTTTAGAAAAGTTCTCCTAAAGACATTTTAGGTGAAATGCAATTGAAATATCTATGAAGGGAATAGTTTTGATGGTAAACTAAATATGTGATTCACATATGGACTTTAAGATTATGTTCAATACATAGAACACAGATGGTACAGATACTTGCACAACGAAGATCATTTCTTGTTCAGGACAATATAAGAGTTCAAAAATGAACATGTGGTTTCGCTAAATATTGGGAGTGCCAAAGAAGCACTTAAGAAATGATAAAGTTGGATAATGCCATGTTGCGGCATAACCAGTGGGGGTATGAAACGTATACTTGAGCTAATAAACAAAACTTAAAATGTAGATTGTATAAGTACTGGACACAAAGTTGAACCAGAATTTTAAGAAATTTTGGTGGCCGCCTATTGGGCTTCTAGTGGGTAATGAGCATACACTAAGATCACCCCGAGTGTAGGTTGGGAATTTGGAAAACCCTATGGTGCATTGACTCGCACTAAGAATTTAACAAAATGCAAAGTATGCATTATATAACTTAAATATGGGATACTGGGTATACCTGAAAGACGGTATATGTTACTAGTTTCCCTGGGTTCTGGGTATACTTAAAAGATTGTGTATGTTACTAGACCCAAACAAACAAAAATGAAAATTTATACATATATAAATTTAATATATTGGATTATGGGTATACCTGAAAATGGTATATGTTACTGGTTTCCCAGGGCTCTGGGTACACCTGAAAGATGGTGCATGTTACTGGACCCATGGTCTACCTTGGAGAGGGTAGGTGATACAAGCTTCGTGGAAATTCTTGTTTTTTTTTGTGAGAGCTAGGCGTCTCACCCGGTCCCCAGTCCACGAAGTTAGGGGATCAGGACTACCAGTATGTCCTAGGTGATAGGTCCAAGTCTTCTGCAGAAGTGTCAAGGGTGCATCCTAATTCTTGTTCTAGCCACTGGGGAGTTCTCTCTCGGTCACGGACCGTCCCCTTTGGATATCCGTACGGCTAGTCATACGGATTATTATTTAATAGACCCCTGTATGGTCTCGGTCCGCTACGAGGTCTATGCTTGTGCGTACCCACAGGGTAAGGGTAAGAGTAAGAGTAAAATAAACATTAAATAATTTAAGTTAAATGAAATACTCATTCTTGAAGAATCATGAACTGTCGTTATGACTTTCGCAAAACTTGTAGAATCTACAGCTTATGCTAATGTGAATAAATGTATATTTAGTTCAGTTATCTGTTGCACTGTATCATGAATTAGAAAGCACAATCATTTTCTTAGAATGATTTAAATTTTCATGCTAGTTATATCTACAGTTTGTGCACATATTTATACACAAGACATTGAGCACCACATATAAATATAATGCTTCTTACGCAGACAGGGGAGTCTGGCTCTTCTGCTTTAAATATTTTTCAGGAAGCAACTAAATCGGAGCATCGGGGAGTCGTTATGGAAATAGCCAAGAGATCTCATTTATTCAGTATTTTATGTTTGCACTCTGGTTAATAGATTTACATTTCTGTTATGAGATGTAATTAATAACTTTAATGCTTTAATTAATGAATGCTATGCTTTTAGTACTTCTCTGTTTTACCCTGTAATGCACCCGACTTGTGTTTTTCGCACTTCCGCTATTTAAAAAAAAATTACTACAAAAAGTTGGGGCGTTATATTGAATCACTATAAAAGTTTTTTTACAACCTTATAAGACATATATGCATGATTTAATCACTATAAAAGTTTTTGAAAAACCTTAGAACACATACAAGCATGGTTTCATCACTATGACAACCTTAGAACACATATGAGCCTGATATTAGTATATATGAAAGTTTTTTAATGCCTTAGAATACATATGAGCCTGATATTAGCATATATGAAAGTTTTTTAATGCCTTATAACACATATGAGCTTGATATTACCATATATGAAAGTTTTTTAATGCCTTATAACACATATATGCATGATTGAATAATTATAAAAAAAAATTACTGCTTTAGAATATGATAGGCATGATTGAATCACATATAAAGTTTTTTGACTGCCTTAGAACACATATAAGCTTGATTTCATCACTATAGAAGTTTTTTTACTATCTTGCAATACATATATGCATGATTGTGATACATAACACATTTATTTGATAGCCTTATATACTATATATGCATGCGTGAATCACTGTGAAATTCTTTGACAAACTTAAAACACATATCTGCATGATTGAGTCACTATACATTTTTTTTTTAGTCTTAGAACACATATTTGAATTCTATTAATGTCCTTCAGTTTATTGTTATTCTCTGTGTCATTCAGCCATTTACTTTGTTGCATTAGATTAGGTGCATTGCATATAATTTATTTCATTGAATTTTATTTATAAATGCAAACATTTTTTTTTCTCTTATAGGATGCTGGAGATGATCAGCGTAGAGGAACTGATGGAGGCATGGAGGGAGGCGCAGATCGACAAAATAAAGAGGTGCCCAGAATCTTGATGAGGATTAGATTCATTTGTTTAATTTCTTTGACATACTTGTAACTAATTATAACTTGGCAAGGACTGTATTTGATTGTTAAAGTTTGCCTAATTTAGAACTTGTGTTAAATTTGTTCCACCTTTATATGAATTTTTTATGTGTGTTTTTTTTTATGAGCAGGTTATATGAATTGTATAACGAGAAATTTTTCTCGAGTTTCAGAAAAATAAAAAAATATATATATATTTTTTTTTTTAAATTAGCGATGGATTGGCGATAGATATTATCCATTGCTACTCTGTCGCCAATTTGGGGCAATCGTCGATTTGCGACAAAATTTAAGTCGTCAATTTGGTGGTGGCCATTAGTGGCGAATACATATCTCTCATTAAATAGTAGTGACTGATTAGCGATGGATTAAATTCCGTCGCATAACCAAATTCAGTCTCTATTTAGCGGTGGATTAACGGCAGGTATGATATGGCGCCAATCCGACGCTACCTTGTGACGGATTGGCGACAGATAAATTTTACTGCAGTTTAACGACTAGGGTTATGCAACGGACGTTATCCATTTCTAATCCGTCGCAAAGGCCGTCGCTAATATATTTAGCGACGGATTAGCGATGGCATAGAGATGGATAGCGTCCGTCGCTAATACGCATATTTCTTGTAGTGGAAGGACCCTAAAAACCATTTTAAGTTAGATCCATATAGATCCAACCCACATCACTACCCATAGTTACCATAGATACAAGAAGTGATGCATGAAGTAGAAGCAGAGAAGCGAGTGTTAAAAGGTAGTATGAAGAGAAAAACAATATACAATTATGTAAGTGCATGTAAAATGAAAAGAAAACACATAGAAAACAATATGAAGCGCGGGCTGAAGCAAATGAGAAATGACATGGACATAAATATAATACGATGTATAACAACATGCAAGCTTGGTATAAAAAATTTATAATTGTAGGAAGTGAGAGAAATGAGTGGAAATTAACACAAAAGGGAGAAACTTTACCGAACTTCCTACTAAAGGGAAGCAAGTGTTTCAAAGCTTCTCCTCCTTTACGAGAAGCTAGGAGTTTCCCGCTTTCAAAGCGTGCTTATGGTAACTATGCTAATAATAGTTTAGTAATAGATCCAAAATTTGGCCTCAACCAATATCTGGACACATATGGGTAATTCTTTCTGGTTGATGAGTGTGAAATATTAAGGTGAACACCAGTCAACAATGTTCAGTAGTTTCTCCGTCCTTATCATCAATTCTACGTAGACACAGGTGTGAACCTCAACATATAACCTCGAAGCACACGGTTGGACTGCATATATAGTTAAAGTCAAGGAATTTTTTTTTGCATTGTGGTGTTTGAAGAGATGTTCATTTTGCCCACAAGAATTTTTTGTTTTTTTGAAAGGCAAGTTGGGGTTAGACAGACCCCTACCAGTTATTATTCAATCGTACCACTGGGGTTTTGAACCTGCAACGTCCCACCACATGGAGAAATGCACTGACAGCTCCTACCAACCACACAGAACTCCCCACCCCCACCCCACAGACACACACACAAGAACTCTACGCACTGCTAGGGTCAACTTGTGAACCACACCATGTTGAAACGAGACGAGAAAGGTCAAAGTTGGGTGTACTCACCAATGGGCAGAGAGGACCACAAGGGTTTTGTTAGTGTAAACAGGTGACAAAAAAGGATTTAAGGAAATGGAGAGCTCAAGCCTAGAAGCATGTTCTTAAGATCGCTATATTTAGAACTTTAATCGCCCCACTCCAGGAATTCTGAAGATGCAAAAAGGGGTTTATTGCGACTGAGTTCCTGGGATACAACTAGGCTTGAACATCAAAGAGTCACTGCTTCGCAAGAATAGATGACCTCTCCCCACACTCAAACTTTACAAGCCAAATCAGGAAGAAAAAAAGGAGAAAACTAGAGAGTCAGAAATTTGTATACCTCAAAAGATAAGAAAATAAAGAGATTTATAGACTTCTAGTAAGGCCAAAACGTTTTGCGATAAATCAGATTAATTGCCATAAATTTGACGATTTGAAAAGGTCCCTGAACGGTCACCCACCTTTGATTGTAGATTAAAGGCCTTCAAAACCGTCCAACAGCCACAATGCACCATAAACTCAATATAAATGCAATTAAAATCTTTCAAATTGTCAGACATCTCAATACTGAAAAGACAAAATGGACATTTGCGCCTCATATGCACCTCGCACCGCTGCGAGTGTGCGAAGTGCAAAGTGCGTCATCAAAATGCCACATTGCGCCTCAAGCGCCCTTGCGCACACACATGCACGCGTGTGCGTGAAGGCGCGTTTGTTGTTGCATGATGCGCAACAACGTTCGCAAGCCACCTAAAGACTCAAGGTTTACCAAAGTAAAGAATAGATAACAAACCCTTTATTTAAACCACTTGAAAAACTTTTCACTCTTAGATATGGGACTAAACATTTTCAAAGCACTTTTGGTGGGAAACAAAACTTAAAAGAATTTTATATTTTAAAACTTTTCTAACAATCCCCCGCTGGTTTTAAAATATACTTGGCTTGCATAGAAACTTATGCATCAGTGAGAGTGTCTATAAGACTTGAACCCCCACTTATTGAAAGAAAATCTAAATTAACCAAGGTGCTAAGTGAACTTACCTTAAACTTAGCTCCTTATATTGTTAACGAGTTTTCAATCATACATAGGTTTCCAAAAAGTTCAATTGTGTGGATTTCACGTTGGCACATTTTAAGCCTTGTGCTTTCCTGGATTCATGAGTGCTCTAGAGAATTGTCAAATCTCATAAGAAGCGGCTCACACTTCTAAACTCACATAGGTGAGTTTGTCTAGGTGTACTGTAACACACACCCTAGTCTTAAGGTCTACAAACTCATTAAGAGCTATTAGCTCAACCCTCACATTAGTTACAGCTCATGAGCAAACATCAGTAATGAGTTCACATAAATATGCTCAATATTTGTCATTCACCAATTCGTTTCCCATTGAACCTAGGCATGTGGGATCTCCAACGCTCTAGGTTAGGTATCCTTAGGTGATGACTTAATTGGCTTAATTTACATTCCTCTTGATGTTTTATTGATGACATTTCTCGAAAGTCCTTTTGTAAATGGGTTTGTCAAATTTTGACATGACTTCATATATTTCAATGATATAATATTGTCATCAATCATTTGTCTTATAAAATTGTATCTTAGACTAATATGTCTAGATTTCCCATTATATTTCATATTACTTACTTTACATATAGTTGATTGGCTATCACAAAACATTGAAATAGCAGGTATAGGCTTCTCACCTAGTGGAATATCCACTCGCATATTCTTAAGCCATTCAGCTTCTCTACAAGAAGATGCCAAAGCAATAAACTCATATTTTATTATAGAAAGAGTTATACAGGTTTGTTTCTTAGACCCCCCATGCAACTGCTCCTCCACCAAAGGTAAAAACTCAACCACTCATAGACTTGGAATTTTCAAAGTCGGTATTCCAACTTGCATCACTATACCCTTCAATAATAGCAGGAAACTCGGTATAGTGGATTCTGTAGTCTAAAGTATGCTTAAGATATCTAAGAATCTTGTTCACTGCATTACAATGTTAATGACCAGGATTATTAGTATATCTACACACTTTACTCATTGCATAGGCAATATCAGGCCTTGTGCAATTCATTGCATACATAAGACTACCTACAACACTGGCATATTTTAATTGTTGAACACTTTCCAAAACACGAAAATAACTAAGATTAGGTTTCTTACCAAAACACAATTCATAAGGTGATTTTTCAGATTTGAAATAAGGAACTCAGTTAAGAATATAACAAGCAGAAAGTATAGCCTCTCCCCATAAGTTGGAATGCAAACATGTATTAAGAAGCATAGCATTCATCATTTCTACAAGTGTTTTGCTTTTCCTTTCTGTTACTCCATTCTGTTCAGGAGTTCTAGGAGTTGATGTTTGATGGATAATACCATTATCTCCACAAAATTTATCAAATTCTTCACCTAAGTATTCACCTCCTCTATATGTTCTTAAATGTACAATCTTTGTCTTAAATCTATTTTGTACTTCAGCAAAATAAAGAAGACATTTTGAAAATGCTTCAGATTTATGTTTCATCAAATAAACATAACAGAATTTTGAATAGTCATCTATAAAGGCAATAAAGTATCTATTGTCACCATGACTCAAAACATTATTCATCATACACACATCAGAATGCACTAATTCAAGCAATTTATAATTTTTTTCTACACTGGGAAATGGGAGTCTAGTTAGCTTGGTTTGAATGCATGTCTCACACTTATAATTATGTTCTATTCTAACATGACAAGGAAGAAGACCAAAGTTATTCATATTATGAATGCAACAAGAATTTATATATCCTAATTGTGAATGCCAAAGAAAATAGGAGTCAACCATATAAACAGAAGCAATAACTTCATTTATGCTCATCTTGAACATACCACGAGTGGCAAACCCTTTTCCTACAAAGATTTTTCCTTTGGTCACAGTTACAATCCCAGATTCAATAACAATCTTAAAACCATTTCGTGACAGTAGATCTGCATAGATTAAATTTTTTCAAACTTTTGGAGCATAGTGGACATTCTCAAGTGTTAGGATTTTCTCGAAGGTGAAATTAATTTTCACACTCCCTTTTCCCAGCACTTTAGTTGAGGAAGAGTTTCCCATAAAGAGATTATATCCCTTCCCCACTACTTCATATGACTTGAATAAGTTCCTATTGTTTGCCATATGAACAGTGCTTCCAGTATCCAGGTACCAGTCCTTATTTGCTGCCACTATGAAGGTTTCAGAGATTACAACAAAAAGCCTCTCCTCTAACTCATTTGGCTTAGGATCAGTCCTCTTTCTTTCTCTGTACTCTCTAGCAAAATGGGCAAACTTAGCACAAACATAACAACTTATTTTCTTTTTATCAGTTGGTTTTTTCCCTTTCACGAAATTCTTTTTTATTTTCTAGGTTTTTATGATTTTGCCACCCTTGTTACTAACAAAATTCACTTTAGGATAACCCTCTTTAGGACTTGAATTTTTTTTGTCACGAAGATGAGTTTCCTTCTCAATTTGGATGTCTTTAAGAAGACCATCTAAAGTGATTTTCTCATTTTTATGTTTTAGGTGATTCTTATATTATTTTCAGGAATTCGGTAGTTTCCCAATGATGACAGCAACTTGGAAGTCATCATCAAGATACATACATTCTCTTTTGATTTTATAGGCAAATATTTCCATCTCATGAATTTGAGCAAGTATAGGTTTATCATCAACAATAGAAAAATTAACATACTGATCTACGATAAACCTTTTGTTACCAGCATCTTTTGCATTGTACTTGATCTCGAGAGCATTCCACAACTCTCTAGCTGACTCCAATGGTGAATACAAGTCAAAGAGAGAATCTGCTAAAGTGTTTAGGATATGCCCTTTGCATACCACTTCTCTCGCTCTTTCTTTTGTTCTTCTTCTCTTTCAACTTCTCCAGCAACAACAGTGGGATAGGCCTTTTTTAGAACATAGTCGATATACAGCTCAGACAATAGGAAAGAGACATTTGATTACCACTGCTTGAAGTTTGACCCATCAAATTGTTCGAGTTTTTCAAGGTCACAGCTAAGCAGATTGATGGAGTTGGATATTGAATCAAAGGCCATATTGAAGTTCTAAAATTGTTAGTGTAAATAGGTGACAAAAAAAGATTTAAGGAAATGAAGAGCCAAAGCCTATAGGCACGTTCTTAAGATCGCTATCTTTAGAACTTCAATCGCCCCACTCCGAGAATTTCGAAGATGCAAAAAGGGGTTTGTTGCGACTGAGTTCACAGGATACAACTAGGCTTGAACATCATAGAGTCACTGCTTCGCAAGAATAGATGACCTCTCCCCACACTTGAACTTTGCAAGCCAAATCAGGAAGAAAAAAAGGAGAAAATTGGAGAGTCAGAAATTTGTATACCTCAAAAGATGAGAAAACAAAGAGATTTATAGACTTCTAGTAAGGCCAAAACGTTTTGCGATAAATGAGAATAATTGTCATAAAATCTGATGATTTGAAAAGGTCCCTGAACGGTCACCCACCTTTGACTGTAAATTAAAGGCCTTCAAAATCGTCCAACAGCCACAATGTACCATAAACTCAATATAAATGCAATTAAAATCTTTCAAACTGTCAGACATCTCAAAACCGAAAAGACAAAATAGACATTTGCGTCTCATATGCACCTCGCATCGCTACGAGCGTGCAAAGTGTAAAGTGCGTCATCAAAACGCCACATTGTGCTACAAGCGCACACAAGCGCAAACGGTGTTGTCACACGATGCGCAGCAACGTCCGCAAGCCACCTAAAGACTCAAGGCTTATCAAAGTAAAGAATAAATAACAAACCCTCTATTTAAACCACTTGAAAAACTTTTTTCTTTTAGATATGAAACTAAACATTTTCAAAGCACTTTTGGTGAGAAACAAAACTTAAAAAGATTTTATATTTTAAAACTTTTCTAATAGGTTTTACCAACTAAAGGCCTGGCTATCTTCGGTCAGGGTTTCTCCTTGACCTATCAAAAAAGAAAAAAGAAGATACCTATTTCCGCAGCCTTTCCTGATTGACTATCGAAGAAGACGTGGGATGAATACTTTGGAGCCGAGTTTCTGCTGCCGTAGACTTGCTATGTTTGTTTTTATTTTATGCTTAGACTTTGATCATTGATTTTGAAAGAGCCATCGTTTACGCAGCTTGGTGCAAGAAAAACAAGTAAATAAAATTCATAAACAAGTAGACAACATTGCATTTAATGGTGAGGCAAGCATGGGCCAGTGCACTTTGTAAGCGACTGAGCACTTCTGATGGGTGGGGTGCCACACAGTTCAACATTACATCCCCACCATCAACCAGCACACATCTTATCAAGCCACCCTTCTGCAAAAAAGCCATAGGTATACACTCAGCCTTAAGCTGATTGTTGTACTTAGAACATATAACCGTAGTTACCAGAAGCTTCTTGTTTTATGGGGAAGCTCGTTTTGGAAGCAAGAAGCACTTCTTTTTCTCGAAAAGAGGAGAAGCTTTGGGAAACCCACTTTCAAAATACGATAAAATCGAATCCCGTTAGTGGAAAGCCTGTTTTCTCCTCGTTAAATCATTCACAATTGTATACGGCTTCCTGCTTCATAATACCATTTTTAGTACTCACTTTCACTTCACAATAGCTTCTCGTATCCATTTAGTTTCCTGGTAACTATGCATATCACAATGTTCTTTTTATAATAAGCCAAAGCTACCTGTCCAGCGAGTGTTGTTGATCAGAACCTTACAGAAACTTTTGAAGGCAAGCAAAATCATCACAGCATGGTTAAGGGGGAAATTTGGTAACTGCATGCAAACTGCACTAAATATAAGACACGCCATTAGAAGATCACTCATCCAGCACCCAAAAGGCGTTTGGCATAGCGAGATTGGATCTATGCCGCTATGTTAGGCCCAAACTTTTTGCACTTTGCACAGTTTTTGCTTTGTACTAAGCCTACCGAAAGTCCTGCGTGGTTCCATGACAGCGAGGCAGTCGGTTTAGATTCAAATCTCATGGGTGTCATCCCTTACACAAGGCAAAGCGCAGCAACTCCCTGAGGGCAAAGGGTAAGCAGACAAAGTTTTACACTGCTAAAACAATGATAGTAAGTACGGTAGAGCCAGCACAGACAGCTAAGTCTCTAATCTTGGGGGCGGTTTCTCCATGTAAATATCCAAAAAAAAAAACGCTCATCCAGCAAGTTCCATGAAAGGCAAAAAAGGCCTGAATTTCATGAGGGAGCCTGAATAATTATGGGCCGCTGCGACCTGTTTAACATGGGCAGGACACTGCACCACCATGAGATAAGCATCCCCATCAGTCAGCCGACAGTCTCCAAGCCAACAATAAAATAATTCCCACCACAAAAAGGAGCTCTTATCCACATCCTTCTCAATATATACGTTCCCCACAATATCGTGAAAAAGTAAGAAAAAAAAAGATTGCCCAGCAAAAAAGACTGGTTTACAAAGTATACACAAATTATATATGGTATTTTCTTTTCTCTATTCCCCTCTTAGAACTTCTCTATACTGAATGAAAGAATTGTATAAATACAGGCGAAAAGTTTTCCTAATCAACAATTGAACGAACCCCAAACAGGGCAGTCATCTCCCATCTGGATCGCGACACGTTCCACTCTCTTAGGAGCTGAACAGAGAACACCCAGTTCTCAACTTTCATACATACTTCAGCAGACAGCAATTGATTACAAAACCTGCCCTGCTCCTGCTACTGAAGTTCTGAATAATCATATCCACAAACTTTCACATATATCTGTCTCTGCCACTGAACTCAATAATCATATCGACAAACTTCCGCGCATCTCTGTCCCCACCGTGCACATGTTCACATCTGCTGCTTTAGCAATCAGCTGTCACATTCTTCACTATGGGGATGGATGGATAACCTTCAGAGACACAGAAAGTTACTTGTGCAAAAAGCTCTTGTATAAGTCACAATAAGATCTCCAAGATTTCATCCGTGCCGTGTTGGTAAACCAAAATTGTGGAATGATCGAATCCAGCCGTCCCAGCTAGCAGTAATGATCACCGAGTCCCACGCATACGGAGCCATAGCACTGTTGATGCAAGCAGACTTGAGGCACTTGTACTGATATTTACACGTGGGGGTCGACCCCACAACTACTGTGCTTGATAGCGGCAGCTTCTCTTCAGGCCATGTGGCTGAGGACCCCTTAAGGAGACCATCGGCAAAGAAGCCATGACCCATCAAGAATCCGTTGGGAGATGATGATGACATCGGACTGCTTTCACAGGAATCCCAGTAGCTCCGGCATCCATTTCCGGAGCTGGCAAGCGAGTCATTTGAACTCCTATATTGAGACTCTAGAAAACTAGATGATATAGTTAGAGAGTTTACAGTTTTTGGGCCACACCAGGCTACTGCAACAGAGACGTTGCTAGAAAAAAAGCGTTCACAAGTTCGAATGCTCTTTGAAGGCTTGGATATATGAGATTCTTGGGAATCATGGTTCCAGATAAAGACATGAGAATCTTCACTCGCAGAGATAATGTGCCTCCCACTCGAGGTAAATGATGCAGATATCTGACTAGATGTATTCCTAAATCCTGAAAATGAAATTGAACTAAATATATAAAAGTTTGTAGAGATAAGAAAATATGAAAGAGATGAAACAACAGCAACAAGGGTATAAGAATAGGAAATTACCTACCTTTATATTTGGAGACTACGTTGCACTTATCAATCACTCGAACTTGAGAATCAGCAGAAGTGACCATTATTTTTTGTGGAGTATCTGGGTGAAACTGGATAGCCGGAAATAAAAGGAAACATTCTTAGGTCACACCATCACAATAAACAGAGAAAGGCTAAAATAGGAGGGGCAAAACAGTTAATCTGCAGCAAGCAGAACAAACACTTGTAGAATCCGATCTATAATCAAGAACAAATGCGCTACCTGGAAGCCCGTAATTCTTTTGCCTGGTGATTTCTTTTTACCCTGCAGGCAGATTTCGTTTTCCAACTGCAGACAATGACCTAGACCAACCAAGTAGAACAATTTTAGAAAAAATGCCTCGTCCTGCTCCAAATAGTGGAACTTGCATAAATAGCTTTACATGCCAACAACAATAGGTTGCAAAACATTTATGGCAAATAGATCGCTTTCAAAATACTAATAAACAACAACTCTGCAGGCAGATAGGCACATGGAGAACGGTTAGTTTTTAAAGAAAGTTATATTAGTTCAATATAATGTTTTTTAATTCACCGAATTTGCAACAAGTTATACTTTATAGAAAGTAATAACTCATTATTTTGGAAACATGAACTCCCCAGCATAAGCATAAGTGATTTGCAGTTATGTTAAGAATCCATGAACTGGCAGGATCTGCCAAATCTGTCGGCTTAACTCTCAGCTTCTGGAATTAAAAGGCAGGAAAAGGGCAAAAGGAAAGATGAATAAATGTCACCATTCTTTTGCAAGTTAGGCATAACCACTTCAAAAGCGAACAAGTACAAGGCAAAAAACCCACCATGACTTCTTCCTGATTATCTAGATAATCCTATGCCAATGGTACCATGAATGGTAGTGAAGAGGTATCTGCACAAGAGTTCTAAATATTCTTGCCTGATTTATAAGATGGGAAAAAGTATATGATAAACTGATTCCGGGAAGCAAGCCAAGGCATCATCTCACAAAAGATCAAGTTATTAACCTATAGTGGAAGTGTTATGGGCATGAGAAAATCAAGGTAAGCCGGAAAAATACCATATCATGGACAACACATCCACTCAACTCTCTCATGCGATAACCGAATAACATCTATAATGTCAAAGCAAACTAGCGCAATGGAAATGCCTTGTGTCATCCTAAAGTCAAAACAATTACATAAGAGATCAGAAGAACCAGAGTTTTTTCAAAAACCTAATGGCAGCATTGGAATGTCTTCTCATTATTAATAATCATGGCAACAAGTTCTCCCAGGTTAAGTTATAAAACAAAATAGAGCCCAAACAAAAGTTCACACAAAGGGATCAACATGGATAAGAAACTAATTAACAAGAAAAAGGGGCATGATCATTTATGTTATACAATGAGGCTAGCTCAAACAGCAGATGCGAGACGCAGACCAAATGGATTAAAGAAAGAAGATAAAAGACAGAAACAAGGATTCTAACGAAATACCTGTTGCATTATAAAAACGGCAATTCCCTGTCATTGAACCAACTACAGCTGCCTGCACAAAGGAAAGCATCCGACAAGTTAAATGGTGGTCACAGATTATTACCAGAGAAAATATAAGACCAATAAAAATGTATAACAGAGTAAACAAGCAGAGATGTAAACCTGTCCATCTGGACTGTAAGAAACTGCAGTGACTATCTCTCGTACATCCGTCCAATCAACAACCTGACAACTAGGAAGGGACCAAATACGAACTTTTCCATCAATTGAACCACTGATGAAGAAATTTTCATCAACAGGGTTGAACTGAACAGCGGTCACTGCATCATAAAATAAATCAAACAGTTAACCTTTTAATATTGAATGAGTTCAATGCCCAAAAACAAGTCTCAGAAAGCTATAAACACGGCTAAATTCTGGAGAAGATTAAGACTGAATACGTACCATAATTATTGTGGGGAAAAACCTTAAGGCATTTATTTGATCCCAGTTGCCATAACCGAACAGTTTTATCCATGGATGATGACAGTAGACACTGAATTAAGTAGTTGACAATAATCTATGATTAAATCGTATGGAAAACAGAAAAAGAATAACGGGAAAAGGAACAAAACATAAAATTTGCTTAAGCACAGAATCTAACTGAATAGAATACCTTAGACTGTGACCATGAAAGGTCCAATATGTCACTAGTGTGTCCCTGGAACTCGTGAAGTGGCTTTTCTGATAATCCGAAAATTCTGGGAGGCATTATTGCACAAGCAGCGTTTGAATTTTTCTTGCTGGATTTCCCACCTTTGTCTTTGTTGATCGGAGTTAATTCAGCAGAATCGTTCAATGCGAAATAGAGGCAAGAAGAGTCCGAACCAATATCCAATTCGATAGTCCTTTTAGATTCAACCACCTGCCAAACACGCACTACACGATCTTCGCCGGCAGTGGCGAGATACTTCCCGTCTAAACTGAATTTCATAGTCCAAATCAAACCATCGTGAGCTTGTATCTCTTGCGTTTGATAAACAGCTGAGAACTCCTTACAACTCTTCCTACCATGATGCACCTTAACCTTTCGAAGCCTCCCCATCTCCACATTCTCATAATGAGCATCTTGAGCAGTGCTCTGTGAATCTCTTGTCATGGATCTGCACTCCCCTTGCCTCCTACCAAAAACAGCTTTCAAACTCCCCAACCATCCTTTCCTCCTCGACGCCGGCTCATCCGCGTCGCTGCCCGTATTGCTACCCGCGTTGCAACCTTCTTTATTGCTACCCGATTTGTCACCTTCTTCACCATCTATCCGCATAAGCCTCTCAACAATCGGCGAAAGCCCGAGATGCCGATGGAACTCATCAATGGTCACCAACTGGTCGGAACCCAATTCCCTAATCCTTCCCGAATCCCCATTCTTATCCGCGTCATCGACCACGAATTCGCTACCATCATCAAGATTTCTGATTCTACACGTCGATTCGCCACTACCACCATCAATTCCCTCCGGAGCGCCATCCCTCTGCGAGCTCGGACTCTCATTCAACCAACTCAACCTCGAGGACCGGCCTGAGGAGATTTCGCTCCCTGAGCCCGAATTCCCCGACTCCGCCGTCCCAACCTCGTCGACCCTCTCTACGCCCGGCGATTCCGAACCCGCCTCGTTTTCCAGCCGATCCAACCCCATCCGGCGGAGAAACCGCTCACGCCGCTCCCGGACGCTGTCCAGCTTCCGAATCCACACATCGAAACCAGATCGATCAAGATCGGGAAGGAAGCAATCCGAACTCCCCAGTTCGCAACCCTCCCCGAAATCCGACCCCGAATCCGACGCGGAGGCTATCTCCTCCCTCGAGTCGAAGAACCTCTCTTCCTCCTCCTCCTCCTCCATCTCCTCCCCCACCTCCCTCACTGAAACCCTAGAGAAAAACCACTCATCTCCCCAGAAACCCTAACCTCAAATGCCAATCTGAATCCGATTCCAAACAGGAAAGAACAATAAACCAGGGAAAGAATTCCAAGACGATATATCAAGAAGAAGAAGAAGAAGAAGAAGAAGAAGGCGTGAAAGGAGGAAGGAGGGCTAGGGTTTTTAAGGAAGCGAAATTCCTGACCTCAGGTTTCCGAGGTAATCACCAAACCAATACACATTCGTCCATTGAAGGGCGCTCCAGGACACCGGAAAATCGACGGCTTCTTCTTCTTTTCCTTTTCCGTCGTCTCTAGATTTTCCACAGAAAAGGAAGGAGCGGAAATTTAGAGGCGGCGGAATCGAGGGAAGAGACGATCCTCGAGATCTGAGAAGACGAAGAGAAAGGTTGGCCCGTCGAGATTTTGAAGGCAGGGATTGCTTTTTTCCTCCCTTTTTTTTCCTGAGAATTTCTTTTACCGACTGTTTCTTTTCTTTCTTTTTTGGCTTCTAGTGTGCTAGTTAAAGTTTCTTAATCCTTTTAAATAATGTGGGAAGCGCGCTTCTTTTACGCTTCTAAAGCTTGTGAAGTTTGCTTTCAGAAAATAGTAAAAGTACTTCTTTAGGTATAAAAAGTGATCTTTCTTGATAGCGAATAAGTGAAATTGATTTTTAGGGTTAACGAATTTTATCTTTTATATCATCTACCTTGTTTTTATATACGCTTTTTTCAATACGTTGTTGGTTCGTATTTCTCGCTTCACGCTTCACGCTTAACGTATCGCTCTGTCTCACTCAGATTCTTGTTGTCGTAATTATGCTTCTTGCCGTTTTCAGTTGCTAATTTGGTTTTACTTTCTATTTTTTCCACTTTTATAGTGGAAGGACGGAAAGGTCATGGAAAAAAATTCTATTGACGGTTGTTTCCCTAAAATGCACAGTGCAGCCCGTGCAACGCGGATGGGTGCTGGTCAGTGTCTCAGTGGCTGGATTGAGGCTAAATTACTGTTTTGCCCCTGGGTTGTTGGGACAACGGGTGAGGTGTTTTTTATTTGATAAGGAAAGGTAATGTGAAAGTACGAAAATGGGTTTGGTTAATTAATTGAGAGCTGTTGGCTTTGGTGCGACTAGATGGGTATGGGCTTGGTTAGGGTCCACAATGGGTTACTTGTGTCCATGACCATGTGGATTGTTTGTGGGTTCCTTGGGTATGTATGTGTAAGACTGTAACTAAGCCATGCCAAAGGCCTTTCTAGAAACCTTTGTGGGTGTTTGATTGCACGGATAGGACTGTACTATGTGTTTTTTTTATGTTTTTAGTTCCTGCTCCAAGTGTCTTAGACATCATTCCTCCCGTAGAACAAAAAGGGATATTTAAAAGGTGTTTCATTGGACACATGGGATGCCATGTTTCAGGCATCCAATGCATGATTTTTAGAGGCTATATTTGAGGTTTTAGAGGGTTATGCCTTTTCTGCCTCATGGGTAGATAAGGAGGCGCTTACCTAGAGAGGCTTAGGCTTAAGCTTTTACACTGTTTTTACATTATGCTTAAGCCTTTAAAAAATGAATTGTTTATTAAAAAAGTCTTTTGTACAATTTAGTTACTTTTAAAGTTTTTCTTAATTCAAATAAAGTTATTTAAAAAATAAAAAATCTTGATTGACCATAAATTTGTGTTAATAAAAAATCTAGGTTTAAGCTCTGTTTGAGTAGATAATTATTATAATGATTATCCTAATTTGGTTGCACAACTATCAAAAATTAATTAGAGTAAAAAAAGTAATTAAACAAAATATCATATTATTTCATATTAAGTACTATTTAATGCAAAAGATATTATTTCTAATATTTTCGACCAAGAATATATAAAAGCTTCATGCCCATGAATGATTAAAATTTTAAAAAGTAAAAAATAAAACAAAAATAAAAGCTGCATTTCCTCCATACTCTTGCACTACTAATCTATGTTTTGCATGGTTATATCATAAAATTTATAAAAATCACTTGTAATGAGTTAAATTTTCATGTAAACATTTTTTTTAATTGAACAGTTGTATTGATACATGAAATTCAAGCAATTCACTTTTCACTAGTACTTGATTTTGCAAAACATTAAAGAACGAAGTTTACACTTTTTTATATTTATTGTTATTTAGTTGTTATATAAAAAATAAATATTCTTCAATATGTTAATTTTTGAACGATTTAAGCTTTAGATCTCAAAAACATTGCCTTGTTTATACCTTTTAAAATTCCGTCATTACACCTCACTCCATTAAAAACCTTACCCATGCTTATGTTGTTTGTATTGTGTATATGTACTGCGGGCAATAGTTACCCATCAAGACATGCAAATCATATAAGCATAGTGACACAAATCTCATTGATAAGAAAAATCTTAATGAGAAAAATATCACGAGAAAAAAAATATTTTATTTTTAAAAAATATCAACATACAAACTAAAACAAAATAAAAAAACGTATAAACATAAAAAAGGATATACAAAAAGTAGAAAATCTTAATAAAAATTATGTTTTAATGTTGAAGATGCGGTTAACTTTTAACTGCCGTTTAAACGTCATGTAACAGCAACAAGAAGCGTATTTTAGTCATTTTTAATAATAAGGGTATAATAGTCAATTAAAGAAGATGTCCTACCAGTGCGTCAGAAAAGCGACTGACATTTGTACCTCAAGCTAAAATTATAAAAAAGATCCGTCCGTACATCTTTTTTTGATGTTGTCATAGTCGTTCGATGGAGTCAAGTCAACGACGGGAGTGATCTTCTCTCCCGTAGTGCGTTCTTGACCGCCGTCCGTGCTCGTTTGACATTTTGACCAACCTTACGAAGACTCAAACAGGTTCAGCCTTGGAGTTAGGTGGGCTCAAGCCGGATGGCACTGGACACCGAGTCGTTTCAGCCTACCATATGGCTTGGTGAGTCCTTGTTGGATGACCTAGTGTTGACTTGAGGCTCTTGGTTTCATTCAGTCAAGCCAATTTCCTAGTCTCCTGGGCTCAACTTTACATTCGCCGAGCCAACTAGTTCGGGATGCTCTTGGTAACAAACCCCTAGTCTTGGTCGATTTGGACTGGTCCAAGTGCATCCTAAATTGGGTCAGGTGGTTTGGGGTTGATCATGAAAACGATGCGTAAAGTTGATTATGAGCTGTTAGGTGTGAGCAACGGTCAGGCAGCTCAATGGGCCAAGTCCACCCAGTTCGCCATGAGTCTGGTTTGGGCTAAGGTTTTAGGCCCAAACCGGGTAGGTACCGAGCCAAAATTATGTGGACTGGGCCGTACTGCAAAAAATTGGGCTGGCCTAATGGGCTTGAGTTATTTATTATTTTTTAATAATATAAAAAATAAATTATTGCATAGTAACTCAATAACTATAAGTATTTACCAAATTAAAAAGATAATTAATTGAGTCGATGGAAAGTTGAGAACTTGTTAATTATTATTATTTACAAATAGATTTGAGAGACTGGGCTTGCTTCACATTGGCTTATTGGGCCAATCAACAGGGCCATAGACTGTTTTTCAAACCCGATCTCATTAAGAACTGGGTCCATCTTCAAGCCATGCCGCACTTAAAGCCCGATGGACCGAGCTCTAAACGGTCCCGAGCGACCTTTATGATCTGCCAACCCACCAGTGTCTCGGTGGAGTTCCTCAGGTTCACAGTACATATTTCAGTGATTATAAGTATGCTATAATTGTTTCCCTTCGATCTAGTTTGGACCTCATCATGCAAGTTGATTTGACATAACCTAACTTTTTATATGCGTTCAACATGGTCGATTACTGGGAATCGACCTTTCATCATTGTTTTTAATAAAAAAAAACTTTATTTTTAGTCAAAATACATTGGTGTACTTATAGTCGCTGATTTTTGCATCGTAAGAAAAACCTAATATATATATATATATATATAGAGAGAGAGAGAGAGAACTAACATCTTTATATACACGTGGAATGCTCCACCGTAGCACACGTTATGAATTATTTATTACACAATGGATTGCAGAAAACGACAAAAACTTCCGGCGTTATCACCGGGATTCTCATCGCCGGAAAACTTTTCGGTCGACCAGTCAGCCGAAAGCTGTGGTCTGTCACAGAGAGACTCCTCTTTTGTTGTTTCCCCCCAAGTTAATGCTTCAATCATCATCTTGCAAAGCCAGCAACGTTTTCATCTTTCCTTTTTTCTTGCATTCTTTTGACACATGATGCAAACGAGATTCACTCTATTGTTTTTTAATGAAAGGTTTTGTTAGAGGACGATGCAAGCCATGCAGGGCCTCTATCAATTCTTGTGTAGGACGTTTGCTTTTGGAGTTTTAGGTCAGTGGACAGTCACCCTATTATTTGACCTAGAATGAGTGTAGGTTTTGACTTCTTTTATTGGTTTCTTTTGGACACCTTGTGAATGTCATCGAGTTGACGGAACAGTCACAAGTTCGAAACTCACGGGTGGCGTCTCTTGCCACAACGTTGAAGCTGGGTGTACTCTTCGGTGGGCAGGAGCAACCTCAAGAGTTTTACCAACGGAAGGACAACCAATGTACCGTCCGTGATGGAGAGGGAGAATTTCTTTGAATTATCCAAAAAATGAAATATATGGTGAATTTTTCAAATGCCTAAAATAAAGGCAACTGTCTTTTTTATTTTTATATAGCTTTTAAAATTGCCTGTTTGTTTTTTATTGTATTTAGGGGTGTCAACGGGTCTGTCTCCAACTTTAGGTAGATCCAAACCCAGATTTGACTTTGTAGTGTCCAAGTATAATTAAATCTTATATATATATATATATATAACGAAAACCCCCCGTGGAGCTCGACGACTACCCTGCTTTATATGACCCACCTCTGAAAGCTACGGACATACCCGTGCACCAAAACAGGTTTGATTCAGAGCCTTCATCTCAGGACCCTCGCAACCACCCTGCTGGCTACACATTTCTAAGACTTCTTTTCCCATTTTTGCATTGTTTGGAACTCCAAAAACAGGAAATTTGAAAATCGAGAATTTGCAGCTAAGATTTTAATGGTAGACAACGTGGTGGTATTTATTTAACAAGGAACGAGTAACTGGAAATTTATTATTCACGAGGACTGGACATGGTCCAGTATGGTCCACCTAGCTAGTGGGGAATTAGATCCAGCTCATCCTCCAGCACCTACATGGCTTGCAGTCAACGCTTGATCTGGGCCCGGTTGAGCTTTCTCGATCCATCTAATGAACCGCGCTAGGTCCGCTGGGAAAAAGATGAAAGGCTTAGACCATATAATCCTAGGTCCGACCATATTAACAAATATTGCAATATTTATTAAAATATCACGAAATGCAATATTTTAAATGTTAAATTACCAAAAAAAATTACTCTATTTTTAAAACATCGCATGTTTGTTGTTTACATGAATATAGCAAGGGTTCACTGCAATACAGTCATTTTTATTGCCAAAACCTGGGGAAGGCTTTTACCCAATTTCTTAGATAATTTATAATCTTATTTTAAAATTCTCCATATATTTTCCTTGTTGAGAGTTTATCAAAAACATAAAAAATAAAAAAACTTCATATATATATATATATATATATATATATATATATTGAACTACCATGTGAATGCTTGATTTTATAAGGACTAGCTCTTGAATCATCCAATCACGATGCATAAATAAGACTTTTTTAGGATTTAAAATTAGCAGCTTATAATCTTCATAAATATTCAAGCATCCAAAAATCATATTTTTTCATGAAAAATACCTGATCCAATAGTTGATTCCTAGCAAATTCACCATGCTGAACACATCTACATGTCTGGATTTGAAAAAAAAATCTTAAAAATGCCCAGTTCACACTGTAGTTCTCATATATATATATATATATATATATATATATATATATATATATATATATATATATATATATATATATATATATATATATATATATATATATATATATATATTATCACTAGAATATGAGAACTAATGTGTGAACCACGATTTTCATGAATTTTTTTTATTTTCTCTTGAATCTAACAGTACAGATGTGAATGCTTGATTTTATAAGAACCCGCTCTTGAATAGTCCGATTTTAATTCATAAATGAGATTTTTTTAAGACTTTAAAATTAATGGCTCATAATCTTCATAAATATTCAAGCATTCAAAAATCACATTTTTCATCAAAATACATGATCCAATGGTTGATTCCTAGCAAATTCACCATGCCAAGTACATCCACATGGTTGGATTTGCAAAAAAAGTGTTAAAAATGTCCATATTTCTAGTTCTTATATTCTAGTGACTATATATATATAAAGGTAAAAAAGATACTATGGGTCAGGCATTGGATATTGAGTAAGAATAATGAAAGGAACTAGCTCAACTTGACCCATTAGTCGTTGCACGTTGCGATATCTGTCCCGCTGCCAAGACCAACATGGGATCCATGAGGCCACTGACCATATGTAGGACCACCAACTATGCGTCAATACTGTGGTGGGGGGAAGAGGAGAACGCGTTTTCATAGAAAACCATCCATTTCCCACAAAAATATGAGGCCCACAGTATTGTCAAAAAGGGTTATGGGCGTTTGTTTCACCCATGGTGGAGGTCGTTTTCCCATTAAACAAACGGCCCCCAAGGGACACCTTGGAAATGACCTTTTTAGTAACCCATTGAACCCTTGGACGGCGTTTGATTTGCGGACATGGGAGGACAAGGACTTTGTGTCCTGTCCACGGATAGCCAGGGAAGCACAGACTCTTTTTTTTTGCCACCACGCACGCGCGGGTTCAACAGACGATGTTCATCGTCCTGCGTTTGTGTGGTTGTGCAGGCGTGCGTGGGCCCCACGTGGCGTTTTTTTTGCCACCACGCACGCGCGGGTTCAACAGACGATGTTCATCGTCCTGCGTTTGTGTGGTTGTGCAGGCGTGCGTGGGCCCCACGTGGCGGCCAACCCCCACTCAAACTTGGCAACTCTCTCTCTCTCTCGATGGTTTATTTTATTTAACACAAAGTACACGCACCATGATCTTTCTCACTCATGTTTGTCTGTTTCTTGAATTAGAGTGGACATTGAAGCTTCTCTCCTACATTCTTTTACCTTTCTAAAAGAAAGTCTTCAAGTCAGTTAACCTACATGACATCAGATTACACCACCTCAATTATTTTTTCTTTTTTTGAAAGAAACCACCACCTCAATTCTTTTCATAATAGTGGCCTTCCTTTCCCCCATTTTTATCATAAGGTTGCTTCCAAACTTGCTCCTTGACATATCCCCAGGGTTTTAACCTACCCCCACTAAAACCCCTCCACGAATTTAGGGTTTCATGACCCTGAGAACAGTACAATACACCCAAACTATTGTCCAGGCTTGAAAGTTATCAGCTATACTTAAACTCTATTTGGGTCAAGTTTTTACCAAAGCCAAACTTCGTATATCATATATATATAGAGAGAGAGAGATAGAGAGATGGCAAAAAATTGCTATTAATGAGCTAGAGATCATAGGTGCAAGTTGTCTCGACTCAATCTAACCACGTAGATGTGTTCAACATGGTTTGTTTGTGAAGGATCAAGCCTTGGATCGTGCTTTTATGATGTAAAAATGTGATATTTTGAGTTATGAAATTTTGGCACATTGTAAGCAGTTGTTTTTTGAACATCAAAAGTTTTCTACTATAAAAACTATATAGATCAAGTATGTAACATTTGATCTACACAAAATTAAAAATTTGTGAAAAAAAAAGTGATTTCTATTCATTAGTTTATTACCTTCCTTAGTATCCAATATTTACCATTTATATATATATATGAGAGTACGTGGTAGCTGCTTAACCCTTTTTGAGCTTACCATCAACCTACCAAACTTTGTAAGGATTTTTCTATTTTCTCTAAAATTCGGCCATACAAATGTGATCTACATGGTTCACTTTATAGGACTCTACTCTTGTATCATTAGATTCCGACACAATTAGGTTTTTATAATTTAGAAATCAATGGTTTATAATTTCTAAAAATATTAAATTCTTAAAAATCATTTTTTTATCAAAAAATAATCAAAGTGGCATTTCCTGGCGAATTGACCATGCCAAACACATCGGTAGGGTTAGATTTGCAAAAAAGAATCTGAAAGTACCCCTATTCAATGGTGGTAGACAGCTACCACTTTTCGTGCTAGCTGCACAACCCTTAGGTGCCCAACAATAAACGAGATGCATGTCGCCATCTATCACAGAGTGTGATAGCTGATCATAGTAGAAAAAATACGAAAAAGGGGGGCAAAAACGCAAATTTGAGTGTTTTTTCCCTTTACCAGCAGTTTTTACAATTTTACTAATAATGTCTGCATTCTTACACAGGTGTTTAGTGGCAGTTTCGACCACCACTAAAGGTCCCAGCAAAACTAGGACCTTTAGAGACCGTCAAAAACTGCCGCTAAAGGGGAAAATGTTCAAATTCACATTATTGTTTTTTTTGTGTGTTTTGGTACAGTTCCACTATAGCTGCACACCTAAGGGTTATGTAGCTACCACCTTTTTTATATATACTATATGTCTGTGTATCTGAACGTTTAACTTTAAACTAATATGACATAATGTAGCCAAGTCAATAAATAAACACATTCTCCCATTATTGTTCAATTGACAATATTGGCCTCAAAAAGAAAAACAAGGCTTAAGCTTCTATTTCCCTCCTTGTTTCACCGACCTTCGGTTGCTTGATAATCAGCCTACCTGCATGTTCACAACACTTCAATCAAACCCTACAAATCAGTATCCTCATTGTTTTCTTCAACCAATCCAAAAAAAACTTTCTTATGGCGCGCATTCACAGGCATAGTGACAAATATCATGAGATTTATCGCGAGAAATTGCCTGAAAGTTTAAAACGGTAATTTCTCTTGAGATTTTCAAAATATCGCAAGATTTATGAAGAAACATAAATGCCGCAATTTAAACGCAGTATTTACGTTTTAAACGGCTATTTATCGCAAAAAAAAATCATGTATTTTTATTTTTAAATAATTTTTATTACTATTTTCTTATAAAAAATAATTTTATATTTTTTAATTTATGTTTTTATTGCCGAGATTTTGCCAAAAAATGCGAGATTTATGAAATTTTTTCAATTTCTCGTGAGTTTTTGAAAAATGAGAAATTGCCGATAAAAACATTTGTCACTATGTTCACAGGCTCATTTGTTTGTGTCTAGTGCTCATGTACCCTTTCTCTTTTTGGTTTACCACCGAAAGAAACTGCATCTGGGCTTGAATACCTGGTGATGCTGGCTCAGCCTGCCATACCTATGGTCGTCAGCCTAGCGGCATAAAACTCTAAGGGTAGGACCCTGACCTCCAAGGCCTATGTTGAACGTCAGTTTGCACAAGAAAGTAACACTTGCAGGAAATGAACCTCGATCACCAGTCTAATGGCTTAGGCCACACCCCAGTACATCAACCCTCCGGGTGCTCATGTACCTTGGTAAAGCCCCAAATTAACGATGATCCAGTTGTGGTGGGGTAACATGTCCCACAAAAAGCTGATGAATGAAAACCATTTGATTCCTTGATTTATATTTAATGGTCATATAGCCAACAAGTGGGCTATCAATTTAAGAAGTTTCCCTAATACTATCATTTTTTCGTGTGGTATACATGTGTGACTTAGAGTAACTAAAAGCTTCTTACATAGGTGGAAAGTTTATCTTCCAGAAACTCGGTTCGAAAGCGCAGTACTCTTCGCTTTCAAAACTTGAAGAGAACCTTGATTCCCCCACGTTTTTCCTATACTTTGCACAGGCTTCATCTATTCTTCTTATATGTTCTCTTACTCAATTTTTTTTTTGTTTTTTATGTGTTTTCTCTCACTCTTCTCACTCACTTCTATGAGGTTTCTCTAAATTGGGAGTCATTATTTTTAGAATTTGTTAAAAATTTAAGTCTTTTACTAAAAAAATAAGAAATTTAATATTTATTACTTTTATTTTAGTTTTTATTTGTGTTTCATTTTTTATTCTCATTCAATTCTTAGGGCCTGTTTGGAATCTTGGCATCCATGGTAGCTGGGGAAAGAAGTATGGAATCCACAAATCTAATAGATTTGGTACTTCCCACTTGCTTGTTTGGGAGCACCATCAAAATTATGGCAAAAACTTTCAAATCCATTATTGAAGTTGTTTGGGAGTATATGCGGATTTCATAGTTACCTCCTCAGGTCCACGGATCCCAAACAAACATGCAAATGTGGGGTTGACCCCTTTGCTACACCACTAAAACTATTTTTTTACCTGTATGAGCCTCTTACTTTGACTTCTACATTATTGAGGTATAAAATACAGAACCACCCTTAATACATAAATGGGTATAACCCAAAGACTTCATCAAAGTGTTCAATGTCAAAATACCTGAAAATTATAGTTAATAGTTGAAGCAACTAAGTTCAGATTATCATATATCCTACTTCATCAACAATTCAAACCCCAATACATCGTTTAGCCTTGAATGCTGACAATAGGAATTGGAGTATGAAACAACACATATATACTAATTCTCAACCTCCTTGCCCTATATATCCTCTCAAGGCTTGCTATTGGAGTGTAAAATTATTAGAACTTGTGATGTTGAAGCTATGAAAATAGTTGAAGACCTTTTCTCTTTCTGTTACAAACAAACAGGAACTAGCCAACACCAATATAAAAGTTTCTTTTTAACCATTTCCCTTATCATCTGTGTGTTGCAAATAAATAGGAACTGGCCAACTGAACTTGCTAAATTTGTGGGTAATCGGTCATCAACGCTCTAATTTACAGAAAAAAGAATTGATAAAGAAATCGCAAAGACTGAATAAATAATACAATTTGCACCGGCCACAACATGCACCAATTTCTGTGAACCAAAATTAAAGAATCAAACACAGCCTTTGCAGTTTGCAATCCCAAAAGACTCATTTGTTGAGCTGATTATCCAGTAATGCCACTAATTAAATAGGTTGATGCTTCAAGTGATTTTACTCTATGCCATCTCAATGTAATTGTCAACACTTAAAAGTTGCAACCTGAGATTAAAATTGTCATGCAATCCCAGTGGCCCACTGCGGACAATATAATCCCAGTGTCTGGAACATTTATTTGCCAATATGCATGTGTAGCAACTGAGGACATTCAGGTGAGATGAGATTCGCCAACAACTTTGGCAACGTAAAAAATAATTGCTGCCCATTCCACAAAATTGATTTCATGCCTGAACAACAAGCAAAGTAAATAACTAAAAATGACTGCATTTCATGTAATCAAACAAATTAACCAAACATGCATAATGCATTACTTGACATACCGTGTAAACAATTCAATGGCAGGAAAGAAAAAAAAACTGTGTTGATTCTCCAAGTAACAATCATAATCATGATCCCAATGAAAAAAACTGTGTTGGAATAAAAAGTTTAGGACCTAGATTGGAGAGATAAATTGTTTGTTTGTCTCGTTTAGAGTAGCAAAATCCACAGGGAGGATTTTAGCCGGATAAAAGGTGATGCAAGTCCCAATGGCTAGCCCTAACTGGGCTTCATGCACTGCATGGTGGGCCTGGTTCATGTATGTCACTTGGCCACAAGATATCCCAAGAGATCTCCCTTGTGGTTTGAACTTAGCCATATGATTTCCTCCTCCACTTATCCGTGGCTTTAATTTATTTCATCTTCTCATTGGCAATGAAGCCTCACTTTCCTACACTGTCTGTTAGTATGGAGATAGACCTTACACTATGGGCCATATTTTAATTGTTTTCAGTGCTTCTCATCACCATGGGCCATTTCTAGTGGGAGAGCATAAATCTTCTTAATCAAACCCTACAAGTGTACAGCTACCCACGTGTGTCTTCTTGTTTTTATACACAAAAAAATAAAATAATGCAAATTGACAGATTTTTCTTTCTTTCTTTTTTGGGAGGGGGTGGGGGGTTATGTTGGTGGTTGAAATTTGGAGAGAATTTTGCCTTGTTGATGAGAACATGGGGTTTATAATTGAGAGATTGTACAATAAAAGGTTTAATTTACATTAAAGAATGCATTTCCTTCATTTTTCTTTGTTTGGTTCATGGTGGCATTGCTGGGTTTAGTACAATATACACTTCGTGGTTGCATCTGACCAATGTGAAGGGTGACCCATAATGTTGGTTTTGAGCACACCAACAAACTTTGTACAACAATGAGTATTTATAACTTGTCTATTTTGGTGACCTCTAGTCCAAGAATTATATATTTTGGATGGTTATTAATCGCCATTTTCAAACCTTTATCTGCCTCTGTCATAGGGCCTACTTGGCAAATCATTTCTGTCCAAATCTTTTATGTAAATCTGAGGCTAAACCTTTAGTCAATCCACCTTTCGTTAAGTTATCTCTCACCTTCTTATATATCCAAATCTTTATCTTTTTCAAATTAATTGGCAATTATTTCCTTCCTACAATCCATTAAAAAAATTGATGAGATTGATGGACTCATGTTTCATGCCTATTGCTTTTATTTGTTGTTTTAATTGTCTTGTAACAAACTGAAATTGACTTTGAAAGTCCTTAATTTCCAAAAATTACCAAGTCGCTCCTAGTGGGAAGTCCGCTTCCCAAAAAGCTCGTTTTGAAAGCAAGAAGCTCCTCACTTTTGAAACTTGATAGAGATCTGGATTGTCCTAATCTTCTCCTATGCTTCCTACACGTTTCTTCCATGTGTTTTTACATGATTCCTAATTAAGTGCTTCTCCCATGCTTTGTATTTTTCATGTGCTTCTTGTTAGAAAAGTTTTAAAATATAAAATCTTTTTAAGTTTTGGTTTCGACCAAAAGTGCTTTGAAAATGTTTAGTCCCATATCTAAGAGAGAAAAGTTTTTCAAGTGGTTTAAATAGAGGGTTTGTTATCTATTCTTTACTTTGGTAAGCCTGGAGTCTTTAGGTGGCTTGCGAACGTTGTTGCACATAGTGCAACAATGGACGCACCGTTCGCGCGCACGTGTGTGGCGTACTGTGGCGTTTTGATGGTGCAATGTGCACAAGGGTGCTTGAGGCGCAATGTGGCATTTTGATGGTGCAATGTGGTGTTTTGATGGCGCACTTCGCACGCTCGCAGCGGTGCGAGGTGCATATAAGGGGAAAATGTTCATTTTGTCTTTTTGGTTTTGAGATGTCTGACAGTTTGAAAGGTTTTAATTGCATTTATATTGAGTTTATGGTGCATTGTGGTTGTTGGACGGTTTTGAAGGCCTTTAATCTACAGTCAAAGGTGGGTGATCGTTCAGGGACCTTTTCAAATCGTCAAATTTATGGCAATTAATCTCATTTATCGCAAAACGTTTTGGCCTTACTAGAAGTCTATAAATCTCTTTGTTTTCTCATCTTTTGAGATACGAATTTTTGACTCTCCAGTTTTCTCCTTTCTTTCTTCCTGATTTGCCTTGTAGAGTTCAAGTGTGGGGAAAGGTCATATGTTCTTGCGAAGTAGTGACTCTTTGAGGTTCAAGCCTAGTTGTATCCTGGAAACTCAGTCGCAACAAACCCCTTTTTCGCATCTTCGGAATTCTCGAAGTGGGGCGATTGAAGTTCTAAAGATAGCAATCTTAAGAATGTGCCTCTAGGCTTGAACTCTCCATTTCCTTAAATCCTTTTTTGTCACCTGTTTGCACTAACACTTCTTTTCAAGGTTACTCTCTTTAAATTGACAACCATCATTTTTAGATTTTGAAAAGAATTTAATTCTTACATTATAAAATCACAAATTTAAGAATAGTTATTTTTATTTTCTTCTCCTTTGAATAGTATTTTTCTTCTTACTCAATTACTTGTCACTTTTTTTTATTCTTATTTTGCTTTTAAATTGATTCTTTTTTTCTTGCTTCTTATAAATTTTAAAATATCTTGCTTCGCATTATGTTTCTGGCTTATGCTCTCTAGTCCGGTAACCTTAGTTCCTCTCACACTATGATATGTTCACCTTCTAAACAAGCTCACTATTTTTTTTGTTTTGAAGAGCTACAAGTTCACTACTATTAACACAGGCAGAGGTAGATATGAGCACAATCATATGAGGTACTTGAATTTGAGGACCCGGTTTATGCTATGTTTGGAAGCTTTGATCAGCGCTGTGGTTTCCCAAACACCCTATGCTGTTTGGAAACAGTGCATTGTCGTTTCCCCAACACCCTGTGCTGTTTGGAAACAGTGCATTGTGGTTTTCTTGACACCTTCCATTGTTCGAGGGCGTTGCAGAATACCGCAATATCTATAGAATTAATGACCCTGCCCACAAGGACTCCGCTCATCTGGTAGGAATGACTTGCGAATGTCACCAAGTTGACTGTACGTCACAAGTTTGAAACCCACGGGTGGAGCCCCTTGCCACAAGGTTGGAGCTGAGTATACTCCACTACTCTCTGGTGGGCAAGGAGGACCTCAAGGGTTTTACCAACCAAAGGCTAGCTAATGTGTAGTCGGTGATGAGGGTTTTTTCTTGTATTATAAAAAAAAAGATAGAAATTGCGACCCCACCACATTTCAACACCATTTACAAGATGTTGCTTTTGGCAACTCCTTCCCAAGCACCACATTGTGGCAACACCATATTTAGCAACATCACATTTTTTGGTGAGACCATATTTTGGCAACACATTCGAAAGGTGCACCCATGTCAATGCAAGGCTCCCAAACATATGTGATTCTGATTCTCAAGTAAATGAGAAAATGACTCGTTTACAAAAGCAAATGAGAGTATTTCAGACAGCTCATTTTCTAATGTTTGTTTAACCAATGCCAATGAGATTCGTTTTCTCATGTGCATGAGAGTCCGAATCTCATGGGATGTAAAATCTCAGGTGCTCTAGGTATCCTCAAAATTAGAGCTATTAACCAATCTGGGGCAATAGGTTTTTACTCAGATTGATATGACCATGTCCTAATTAGACCTGGACCAGCTTCAAGTACTACATCCAGACCAAACCCAATTAAGATTCAACCAAGGACATAAATTATCTTTTTATGTATATTTGAGTAAGAAATATCGGCTTTTTAAGCAGTTCGGACTTGACTCAGAGTCCACGGGAACTAGATCTGAACTTGATCCTCCAAGGGTTCTACGTTGTCAAAAGTAGACCCAGAAATAAGACCTTTTTGAGCTATGTCACAGGCACATGCATTTTTGGTGGCGTGCCCCTAGTGACACAAATGGACACGATCGGACACGTGGACATGGACACGGACACATATGATCACTATTTCAATATTAATTTTAATTTTTAATGCTTGTAATATTATTTCAATAAAATGTATTTTTAATATTAAAATTTCAAAAAATATCTTATTAATTAAAAAAAACTGTCCTCATATCTTATTTTCTAAAAAAAATCGATTTTACCCGCATCACACATTTTCGTGTCCACGTATCTTTGTGACACTTTTTTAGTGCACCACATTTGGAAATTGGAACCAATGGTCATAAAGAACTAAAGGCATCATGTAGTGGATGTTTTGTTATTTCATAATATCAATAGACAAATGCCAGATATCCAATCCTTGCTAAATTGTTATTATTGAGAGTTCATGTAACATTTTTAAAAGTATTTGAAATAATTTTTCCTTTTCTGTAAAAAAAAAAGGAGGTTGCATTTTTATGATTTGAAACAGGACCTATCTTTTCTGCAGATTTCTTTTCCCTTTTATGGATCTTCTCTACGTGTTAGGAATTTATAAAGTATTATTTTATGGCCAGTTTAATATAAAGGGCATGCAAACCAGCACGAGCACATGGGACAGCGCTATATTAACTTAGAGCACATGTGTCATATAATATATACAATGATTACTGTAATTGTTACATAATGGGAAAATATAATTCATATTGTATGATTAGATGGCATTTTTTGCTGCCTAATGTGATTAATAATTAACATAGCAACCGAATAATAGATTGCCACTCTTTGAAATCATCAATGATAAAGCCTCTATGGAGATGGAAAGATTTGCCAAAAGCCCGGTTTGGGCCGAGCTTGGGCTTAATTTATAGGCCAAAGCCCGTGGAAGGCTGGGCTGGGAATTCGATGCCCACCCCTAATCTCACCACCTTTACAACCACCCCGCTGACAATGCCGGCGACCATGCAGTGTTTTTTCTTTTTTTTTTAGAATGGACTTAATTTTCATTTATTACATGGAAAAACTGATTTCAGGTCTAGGGATGGCAGTGGACTGGGGCGGGGGCGGGAGAGAAGGTTCCCACCCCTGCCCCATCTCAAAATCATGCCCTCCATCCCCGCACCGATTTTGATTTTAACCTCCATCCCAGTTTCATGTCCTCCATCCCGGGTCCAAACGGGGCGAGGTTGGACAGGGCCCCTTTTCCCCTTGGTCCATTGACATCCCTAAAGAAGGATTGGAGACGGGGTGGGGCAGGGCAAGGTGGGGATCGGGACAAGGACAGGGCGGGGTGGGGGAAAGCGTAAGTCCATCCCTGCCTCCATCCCCGCACGGGTTTTGCTTTTAACTTCTATCCCGGACGGACTCCATCCCCGTTTCATGTCCTCCATCTCACCTCACGGGTATTGATTTTAACTTTCATCCCTGCCTCCATTCCTGTTTTATGTCCTCATCTCCGGTCTAAACGGGGGCGAGGTAGGGTGGGCCCCATTTCCCCCAGTTCCACTGCCATCCCTATTCAGGTCAGGACACCTGCCACGCTGGAAATAAGGGGTGCTGAATAAAATTTGTTCTTTTTAGATATTATTTTGGGCAAATTACACAAGGCACACAACCTCTCACATGGTGATGCATAACCACCCTAACCTTTTGGTTATTATGTCCAACTATCTGCATTTTTATAATGCATTTAGAAAACCTGTATAAGGTGTAAAACTATGTTTTCGCTTTTAATACATAGATAAAGTAACCAATTTTATATTCTTTCATTAATAAAATAAATGTTGATCAGTACATGTCTAATGACAAAAAAAAAATGAAAGGTTAGATGTATAACCAAAAGCTGAGAAGTTTACGGTAAATATGTGATCACTTGGATGGCTTTCTGTAATCATCGGCTCAATTAGTTTTCACATCATTTATAGTTAGATTGTAGGATATAAACGGTAAGACTCTATAATATTGCAGATAATTACTCATATTAAACAGATTCATATTGAACTATAATATTCCTAGTTATAGTTTCATGACACTGTTTTTTTTTTTTTAAAGGCAAGCTGGGGTTACTCTGACCCCCCTGACCAGTTACACAACATACCATTGGGTTTTGAACTTGCAACATCCCAACACATGGACAAGCCAAAAGAGAGAGAGAGAGAGATGATCGAAGACTAGGCATATTGTGTCATTTTGACAACATGAATTTGAGATTCATACTACAAGACATGAGTCACTCTTCTTTTTTTGGAAAATAGGACACAGACACTGGTTCTTAATTATTTAATTGATTAAACAAGTATTTTTTAATATTTTAATTAATAAAAACACAATAACTTCTCAAATTATGGAATTATCAAAAATAATTAAAAGTTGGTAAAAATATTTGCTTGTGGGTGTCATAATATGCCACATGGAGCATCCACATATTGTGTTGTGTCGTGTCCCTCGTATATAGACACAGGACCCTAACTCAGCGTGTCCCTGTGACAAATATTTGTGCTGCCGTTAGACTTATTAGGAATCTTCTTGTGCATTGAACCATACTCTATTGAAGAATGTCAAAGGATTAGGTAATTGATCCACCGCGTTATGACTTGTATATGAATGTATCTTTTCTTGTAAAGATCAATTAGGTGTGTTAGATTGAAACTTGTACCTTCCTTGAAAGGTAACCCTGTCAACATTAGTCATCGTTATCTTGGCCCTCTACCACAAGTTTGAAGATTCAAACATCTTAAAGACACCCCTCCCCCCATCTACGTGGGTTGTAATTCAATTTCAAGGCATGTATCATAAAGCTCTATCACCATCAAGCAAGTCAAGGGTTGAATGGAAATGTACCTTCCTTGGAAGGTATCAACATTATCCTGTTCACCCACCCCACCCCTCCCCTCCCCCCCCCCCCCCCACCACCACCACCACCACCACACACACACACACACACCCCAAATCTACTTGGGTTGTAATCATAGTTTTAAAACCCACTCATCAGTAGGCTCGTCCATGATTGACTCGTGACTCGGCCGGGTCATGTTAACTTTATATTTTATATAAAATATGCAATATAGGTACATATTCTGTATATTTCATAGTATATTTGTACATAATATGCATTATATGTTATTTTTATAATATTTTTTTATGTATACTTTTATGAATATATGTATAATCATCTTTTTATTTATAATATACATAATATTTATATTTTATTTTATATAATATATGTAATTATATACAATATATATGACTCGGTCGAGTCATGAGCGTGAGCCGAGTCATGCTAAAACTCGTTGACTCGGCCGAGTTATGTTGATTTCCGGGTCATCCACTTGTTTGACCCAGTAAGTGACCGAGTTGAACCGAGTGACTGGGTTGACTCGGCCAGTTTTTAAACCGTGGTTGTAATTCAATTTCAAGGCATGCATCATAAAGCACTATCACAATCATGCAAGTCAAGGATTGAACGGAAATGCACCAAATTAGGATAGATCGAGTCATAAGCCTTATCACCATCCACGATCTTGATAAGCATCATGGCCGCCGGCCCAGCCCCGGATGGTGACCGTACTAGCACCATTTACACTGGGGCCCACTAATTGCTGCAATTGATGGTGACGAATAGGGACGCAAATGGGTTGGATCCGAGATGGAGGTCTTGTAATTTTTGGCTGTTCCGGATCCGACTCTCCATGTATGTAGCGGATTATCTGCATGAAAGGTTATCACATTTTAATGTTTTCCAGTAAGGATCTCTATCATTAAAACTATTGTTTTCAAAGTGGTTGGATCAATGTCTTACTTAGGACAAAAGTCGGTTTGCTTGCATGTGACAGAACCACAAGATGTGCATCTTATCACATGGGGTGCACAAGGCAATGTAGTATGCATGTTCATGAACGGAGTGTACATTGTCAATTTTTTGAATCATGATCTTTGGAGATGAATGGACTCCGATTGAATTTCTAGCTGGAACTGAAAGCGATTCTCTTTTTGCAATTAATTTTTTTTTTAGCATAATTGTGTTTAACACAATGTTATCAGAATCGACCCCAAAACTAGGGGTGTCAACGGGTTGGGTTGGGTTCGGACCCAGGTGGAACCAGACTTTGACCCAATTTTCGGGTATGGTATTGGGTTCACTATAAGAAAAACTATACCCGGCTCTGATAAGAACTACATGAACCAAACCCAGACCATACCCGGTAAAATCATTTTTTTTTATCATTTTTACATTGAAAATTTGCGGGTCTTAATCATAACTTGGGTCGGGTCTAGGTCTGGTATAAAATTTCACAAGCTATATGCGGTTCCATGTATTGATCGGACCTTTGGGTCTGGACCCGAGTCTTCTTATTTATCACCATACCTTGATCCCATAGGGTTTGGTTAAGTTCGAGTTCGGATAAATCTGACCCGTTGACACCCCTACCCAAAAAAAATTGCTTCAGGGTCCCAAAATTTCAACGACTCAACCCCGTCAGCAGAATCGAGCTACGGGTTGAATAGGGACCTATTTATTTTTTTTGTAATTTTTGTTAATTTTTTTATTTTTTGAATTTAAAATTTTAAAGATCAATTCAGCTCAATTCGACTCAAGTTGGCACCAATCTTGACAGCATATATTGGATTAACCTTTCTCTTTTCAGTTTAATAGCATTTTGACCTCTCATTGGCATAAAGTTGGGAGCTTTAGTGTTTGGGTTTTTCAAATAGCTTCACCAAATTGCCCCAAGGGGGGTTGGCATAGTGGGGTGGGGACTTCGCTGCTAGACGGGCAGTCAAGGTTCGACTCCTATGGGCATCACCCCCTCTTCACAAACCAAGGCGTAGCATAGGCCCCGAGCAAGTGTTTTAGTCTTGGAGTTTTACGTTGTCGGCACTAGGTATGGCAGGCTGAGCCAGCGCGACCAGGTCTTTGTGCCTGGTGTGGTTTCTTAATTATGTTATAAATCCAAAAAAAATAGCTTCACCAATTTATTTTTCAAGGCTACTCCTCTAATTAAGATAGTTGGTAAGAGAAAACAATATAAATTAATAAAGGCTATAAACCATAAAAAATAATGCAGAGATAAACAAAACAAAGTACAAAAAAAAACTCAATACTAACTTATAAAGAAAAGGCTCTTTCAAAAAGAAACTTATAAAGAAAAAGAAGAGATCATTAAACAACTGAAAGTGATAGATGATATCCTATGGAAAATAAAAGGAAACAAACAAACTCCAATTATGTAATTGACCTGGTTTCTCTTGACATATCTTTGTCAATTTCTTAGTATTCTTATGCCTCCAATTATCTCGTTTATTATCATTGTTTAATATTGGAGAGCCTTACACAAGAGATGCAAGAAGAATGAGACTCCTAGGAATTATATCATTAATCATATTCGGCTTGTTTTTTTGCAAGTATGCTCCAAGTCTCAATAAGGCAGTACCCTAGAAATTAAACCACAGGGTCTGGCCAATTGGTCCCATTTGATGGGGTTGAAGTTTAAATGCAGAAGGCTAGGACTGTTTTTTTACTTTCATGACTTGATCTAACATGTCATAATTCAAATGGCAATTATAAAGAAGATGAAAAATTACTCATTGTTATAAAATACTTATTTACAACCAAATAGCATCAACCTACCACATGGGGGTGGCCATAATTCCCATCTTGCTGATAAGGTTGGTGAATGCAAAGTTCTTCCTAATATTAGGTACAGGAAATCCGTACACTCATCAAAGTGGGCTAACTGTTGGAAACCATGGTGACAAATCTCGCAAGATTTATGAAAATCTTAAGAAAACATCGTGAGAATTACCTGAAAGTTAAAAACAGAAATTTCTCATAATATTTTAAATTTTTGTGAGGTTTTTGTCAAAAAACATAAATATCGTGTTTTAAACGCAATATTTATGTTTTTATCGGATATTTATTGTGAAAAATCATGTAGTTTTTATTTTTTAATATTTCTATTTATATTTTTTATAAAAAAAAATAATTTTTATTTTTTAATTTTATTTTTTATTGCTGCATTTTTTTCAAAAATGCAAGATTTTCATAAAAAATTCAATTTCTCACAATTTTTTTTATAGGCAAACTGGGGTTAGGCGGACCCTCACCAGTTACACTCTAAATAGTACCATTGGGTTTTGAACTTGCAACGTCCCAACACATGGTGACGTGCACTAACAGCTCCCCCGTTGGTATTAATTTCTCCCAAGTTATATTTTGCCGTTTTTAACTTTTGTTACTATGCAGGCAAGAAAGCAATACTTCTTACTTGGGGTCGAATGAGATAGCTGCATGATTAAGTCACACTATCATAATTGCAGAATCTTATATTACAGCTACAGGAGGTTTATCCCTTAGCTTGCCTGTTAAAAGAAAAAAAAAAAAAGATATATCTTGCTTCAAAAAATTGAAGTGACATTGTCCATAGTGAACATATCTGACCCTACCATTGATGAGAACAAATCAAGTCATGTTGTATATAATCGATTCATTGGTTATATTCAATCCTTACCCAATATTTCACCTGATGGAAATGCGTGTAGGCCCCACTCTTGCAGTTGTCATCAGGTGTGATGCACAATTTTCAAGTGAGATGTGTGGTGGTGATTGGATAAAACCAATGATAGTTATATATAGATAGCGAGAAGTTCACCATGCACCTTTTGCAAGCTAAAATCATTCAAGACTGGTGGCCAACTTTAAATTTTCTTCTCTCAACAAAATTAAAAAAGTTGACAGACTTTAATCAAGAAAAAAATTTTGGTACTAATGAAGTGTAGGAACTAATGAGCTACAAATCATATGTATAAGTTGTATGGACTCAATTTAACCACATAGATGTGTTCAGCAAGGTGTTTTGCTAATGTAAAAATGTGATCTTTTGAGTTATGAAATTTTGGCACATTGTGGGCGGTTGATTTTTTGACCCTTTTAAAAACCCAATTACTTGCCATAATTCCATGATTCAAAATAAGTTTCTTACTAAACAAACTATGTAGAACACATCCATCTAAAAAAATTAAAAAAGTTTGAAGAAAAGAGTGATATTTACTCATTAGTTCCTTACCTTAATCAATCAGCACCACTACGAGTATTCAAATAAATCTGTGAACATAAGTTATATATCATATTAAAATATTATAAAATAAAGGAAAGATACGGCTGCAGGTTATGTATCGCAGAACAGATTTCCAATCATGAGAAAGGCAATTCCATAGCACTCTTTGATTTTTCTTTTAAATTTCTAATGATTGGTGGAATACCATGGTACTCTTGACTATTATTGACAAAAGAAAAAGGCTAGTAAAGGTGTTCATATCCATTTATATGATGTGGTCGTTAGGTTTCAAACATATATAGTGGCATCTTATCTCAACACATACATATTGCAGAACAGATTTCCAATCATGAGAAAGGCAATTCCATAGCACGCTTTGATTTTTCTTTTAATTTTCTAATGATTGGTGCAATACCATGGTACTTTTGACTATTATTGACAAAAGAAAAATCTAGTAAAGGTGTTCATATCCATTTATATGATGTGGTCATTAGGTCTCCAACATATATAGTGGCATCTTGTCTCAACACATACATACTTGAGTTGTCTATTCAACAAAAGGGGTCCAAGCTCACTCCAGCCTCCCAAATTAAGCCTGCCTACTCTTTAAGTCCACAAATTGATCCACAATTCAGCACTACCAACCACAACAAGTGGATCCGTATAACACCAAAAACCAAACAAATGGAAGAAGTGATGCAGCCAACAGTACTATATCACCTTTCAACTTTGAAGAATTCTATCTCAAAGCACATTAAAAAGCAAAGAAGACAATGACTAGTCAAGTACACTAATCTATATCAAACACGTCTCCCTGTATCACATTTTTATTTGAATAGAATGTGCACATACTTATATATATATATATATATATATATATATATATATATATATATATATATATATATATATATATATATATATATATATATATATATATTTGAATAGAATGTGCACATACTTATATATATATATATAGTCACTAGAATATGAAAAGTAGAAATATGAGAACTAATGTGTGAACCACGATTTTCATGATTTTTTGTTCTTTTCTCTTGAATCTAACCGTACAGATGTGAAATACATGCCCGCTATTGAGTCATCCAATTTTAAAGAATAAACCAGATTTTTTTAAGGCTTTAAAATCAAAAGCTCATAATCTTCATAAATATTCAAGCATTCAAAAATCATATTTTTCATCGAAAATACATGATCCAATGGTTGATTTCTTGCAAATTCACCATGCCAAGCACATCCACATGGTTGGATTTGCAAAAAAAAAATATTAAAAATGCCCATATTTCTAGTTCTCATATTCTAGTGACTATATATAGGTAAATATTGGCTACCAATGAAGTTAAGGAACTAATGAATAGAAATCACTTTTTCTTCAAAAAAAAAAATAATTTTTTGTAGATCAAATGTTACAGATGTGATATACATTGTTTTGGAAGCTTGTTTTGAATCATGTGATTATGACAAGTAATTAGGTTTTTAAAAGAATCCAAAAATGAGTGACCCCAAAATGTGCCAAAATTTTATAACTCAAAAGATCACATTTTTAAATGAGAAAAGCACAATCCAAGGTAAGATCCTTTGCAATCAAACCAGGTTGAACACATTTATGTGATTAGATTGAGTCGATACAACTTGCACCTATGGTTTTTAGCTCATTAGTTTTTTACCTTCATTAGTAACAAATTTTTATATAGATAGATAGATAGATAGATAGATAGATGGATGGATGGAGACTAGACTATTGGGGGTGAAGACAAGGTAGGAAGCCCCCGTGGGATACAAACTGCATCCATTTGATGAGTTTTTTTAGGGTGGCCTTTATATTAAAGTAATGTTTTCATGAAAAAAAAAGGCTTAAAAATGGCCCCACTTAATTTGGGGGAGTTAAAAAGCATATCTATCTAAGATGGGCAATCTTTGTTAGGTTTAGATTTTGTCTTCATTTAAGTAAAAGTTTTCTATCTCAAGTTGGTAAGAAAATGGGAGGCAAAGAGTTGTGTTTGAGACATGAAAACCGGGCTTCACCCTAACGGGGAAAACACAGAGGTCTTTGAGTTGAAGATAGCCTGAACTAAAACAGACATATTTTCCTTTTCAAGAACCTGTCACAAAGACACGGATACAAACTGTGATTCCACCCAAACTTCACACCAAAATTAGTGCAATTTTTTTTTCAAAAACAGGACATGAGGATCGACACAGATTTGTTTTCATTATTTAATCAAAAATTATACTTTAATAAACAAAAACATGTTTACTACTAAAAGTATTATTAAACTATTAAAATATCAAAAAAGAAATAAAATATTGTCTCTGCATGCAACTTACCGTGTCTTTGTGTTGTTCCATGTCATTAGGTACATAGCCAAAAACGGTATAACCCCTGTGACATAGCCAAGAATAGGTTCTATGAACAGTCAGATGCATGGCTAATAATTTTCAATTTTTTTTCTTTTAATTTGGGGAATGGGGGGTGTCTTATTATGATCTTTTGGAGCTTATACAAATACATTAAGGCAGTAATTTTCTAGATAATTAATTGGGATCAAGAATGGTCTTCTTTTTTGTGCCGTTAAAGTGGGGTTTAGTGGCGCAAAAAAATATGCTAGTAAAGTGGGCTTTATTAGCGCAAAAAATGCACCAGTAAAGTTTTTTTTCTGGTGCAAAAGATGTGCCAGAAAGTGAGCTTTACTTGCGCAAAATTGTTTTGTGCTAGTAAGATGTTATTATTTTTTAATTAAAAATATTGTAAAATCTCTATACTGTCACCATATTAGCACCACTAAAGAGATTTTTATTGCCAGAAATTTAGCGCCAATAAAGATAGCTTTTACTAGCGCAATCATTTCACGCCAGTAAAGGCTATACCGACATGACCTATTATGGAAATGCCAATAAATCCCTATACTGGCACTTTCTCTGTCTTTACTGACGCAAGTTTTGCCGCAGTAAAGGTTAAAGTTTTTGTGGTGTAATTGGAACAAAATACCAAGTCATCATCATAGTAGCATTTTTTTTATAATTTGGGAGGTTCAAGTTGTTTTGGTAGCTTAGGAGGAGGCTCATGGATTTGGCTAAGGGTAGGCTTTGGCTATATAACGTATATAAGGAATAAAGATTAATAATTCCATGAATGTTCGAACCCTGTACTTGGATAAAGTTTGCAGGCCTAAGCTGAACAGTACTCTTAATTTATTGATCAAACAAGTTGATATGTTCACGTAACAAATGGATTAATTGGTTTGAAAGAGAGATTATATATCAGGAATGAGACCTAAAGGAGAGAGAGAGAGAGAGAGAGAGAGAGATTAACCAGATGAAACTGCATTTTTCCAAAAAAAAATTATGAAGCCTTAAAGAAAAGATTTTTTTTTCCTTTGCATGGACAAGCTAAGGAATAACCATGGTGCGGTTCGAAGTGGGGAGTGGAGATCCCTCAGTTAAAATAGTGTGACCTAACCATCCAGCTATCTCATTCAACCCCTTTTACCTGTAGTCGGACCTGAGTTAACGATAAAATGTTCAGAATGGCTTCCCTTTGTAGGGTACTCCTTATTGTTTTCTTACTCAAAAGGTTATGACCAAGGGCAGATCAGATCAGATGTTTACAGTGGCATCTTCAACCTTCCAAAACTGGTTCCTTAGCACCCCCTTAGCCTGTCAAACCCAATTTCTTAACCGCTAAGCTAAAAACCTTGGTCAATAGAAATATAAAACCTCAAATCTTTGTGTGGCATCTGAATCTGGTTCTTTTGACCTATATATAATCCACTAGATATATGCCCAGGATCTGTCTCTGCACCTATAAATAGGGATCCAACCCCCTCGGTCTAGCATCTATGATCTATGATCCTACTATGCTCAATCTATGATATCTGTCTTTCAATACCCAGACTCTATCAAATTCACTCTAGCCTAGCCTTGTGCACTCATAAATGAAGCCTGGACCATAGCCCTAGATCTAGGTCTTTATCTCACTCAATCTCTCTAAAGCATTTGCCTAGCCATAGCTCTGCTTGTTCATCATCACACTTATTATTGTTATAGAAAAAGCTACCAAAGCCAGAGATGAGACCCGTGTCTATGTATTTTTTTTGTTATTTCGTTTAATTTAAGTGTGAAATTGTCTAATAAATATCACATTGTTTGTTTTATATCTTTTTCGAGTCTTGTTTCTCCTCAACTTTTTTAAGATTCGTGTACAAGGTACATTGTGTTGCATGATAAATCCAAGATTGAGGGGAGTCGATGTTCCTGACTAGGTTGATCCCTTCTCAATGGAGAAAGAAAGATGCTCAGCTGTCAAAGCGGGGATCACATATCTTCTTCAACTAATCCGAATCCAATTCAAAGCTAAATATTTGTCAAAAACCCATGGAATCCAAATGTTTACAGTGGCATAAGAGAGAATATCATCTCCTTCCCGAATCCCATCAGATGTTGATGACAACTGCTAGGTGTAGATTCAGCCTCCTCCTCAAAGAAGCCTACACATGGAAGAATTTAGTGTTGGCATTACCATTAAGCAACCAATGCACCTTTGCACACTGACGCCATCTGAGTTCCTCTCTTTTCCTCCATTCCGCGATGAGCAAAGTAAGCGAGGACTGTGTTGTCATAAGCTCCTCTTGTATGCTGCCAACATGTTCTAATGCCAAACATGATTGAATGAGGCAGAGGTCAACTTCCACTACTCCAGTTGCTGGAATTTGGCCCAGCCATGATTCTTGGACCAATGAATCAAACGCTTGCAAACCCAATGGTTGTTCTGTGCTCCTTTTCGTCTCAAAGATACATAAAACGTCGATATTGTGTTGTTTGATGAAGTTGGCCAAAAAGGTTTGCTTATTGAGCGGATGTGCATATGGTATCAATGAGTTGAAATGAGCAATATCTTATTGTTCATATTTTTTTTAAGTGAATCTAACCTTACATACATGATCTACATGGTCTCTAGTGTGTACATAACTTAGAAATGCACTGAATTTTCGTGACAGAAAAAGTTATTTTTACATCAAAAAAACACAATCCAAAGGTCGATCTCTAACAAATTGCCTATATTGTACACATCTGCAGGGTTAGTTTATTCAGTTGAAAAAACTTGCATATATGAGTTTCAACTCATTGATATTGTGTGTGGGGCCAACAAGGTCAGCTACTAGCTTGTGTTCTGTGAATAAGCAGAACTGCGAGGGAAGACGCCTTCTTCCTAGCCTACTTGTTCTCAGTTCGGTATGTCGAAAAGACGGCAGTGATTGGGGAATGGTGAATTCCAGGAAAGCTACATTCCCTGACATGGCTCCATTCCCTGTCCAAGGGGATAGCGAGATCAGATTCATTCGAACCCGGGCAAGCAAAGAACTAGTAGACATGAAAGATATGTTCTTTTTATTTTTCCGATCAGGTTGTGCTCCTTCGCTTACTTGATATGATCTTTCCGAAAGGTTCATCAATCTCCCAGAACAGCTAAAAATGAATAAATTGTTAGGTGTAAGAAGGAAGGGAAGAGAGAATTCAAATATGAAACTGGATTGTTTTGGAAAAAGTGGTTTTGATGACGTGGAATAGTCCCATATTGATTGTGTTTGAGTTTGTTGTGGGCTTTATAAGTCACATGTAAACTCTTACATTTGTTCTTGAGAACAAGAGGTTGGGATGACTACCACACACACACGCACGTGCCCGCCGTGCCGAGCCGGGCTCGAGTTCAGGTTCGGGTTCCAATCAAAACCAAAGTACATTTTTGCCCAAAGTTTCTATGGATATTTGGATTATTTAACGGGTTGTGAGAAATGATAACGGGTCACGACTCCTCATAGTCCGTGCCTGTTATGGCTCTTCAGATTCCGTAACGGATCTTGACTCTTCGAAGTCCGTTAACGGGTCACATCTCCTCGGATTCTGTAACGGGTTCCTTCCACGCTTTGTAACCGTTCGTGGGTTATTAAAGCGTGGTTAGGGCTGGGGTTACAAGAGATCTGAGACGAACTAATCTCTGCAGAAGAGCTCTGCGATTTTCCACTTCGGTTCGTGAAGGTTGTTTTCGAAGGACGATCCATCGGAGTGCACCAGTCTGATCGTCGTGGCTATTGTATCCTGGGGGAAGGACGCCAGACCCTGTTTTGCACTGTATGTGGGGGCGAAACTTCTCTAAGGGGAGTACTTTCGTACGCCTTAGCCTTTTGCGCAGTATTGACATGATTCTCTTGTGTTTATTGTGTTCTGTGCATCTGCTTGTTCATATGCTGTTTTCTGGATTTTGGTATATGGTGGAACTCGACGTGCCTGCTCCCTGTTTATGTTTCGATCTGCTAAAAATCATGATTTGTATTCTGCTGCATATTATGATTTATATCATGTTTTATATCATGATTATGATTGTGAAACTATGTGATCCGAAAAACGATCCAATAGTTTTAGAGAAGATTCTAAGCATGTCAACTTCTTCTGCGTTTGTACCAAAAGTGGACATTTCCGGTATGCCAGAAAAGTTTGCAGGTCAAAATTTCAAGCGTTGGCAGCAACGCATGAAAATCTGGTTTACTACGATAGGGCTATTGCCTGTTCTGGAAATCGACTGCCCTTCTGTTTCTGATACTAACCCTGACCCTGCTGCGGTCACTGCGGTTGTAGAGTGGAAAGAAAAGGACAGTATATGTCGTGGTTGCATACTGTTGGCTCTGTCCAACACGTTGTTCGATGTATATTGTTCCTCGTCTACCACTGCTAAGGGCCTATGGGAACAACTTGACAAGAAGTACAATACCGAAGACCAAAGTCTTGAAAAGTACTCGGTTGCCAAGTTTCTGAAATATCAGATGGTAGAGGGCAAGTCGGTCACTAAGCAGGCACACGAGTTTCTGTTGTTGCTCCATAGTTTGGCTGAGGCTGAAATGAAACTTTCTGAGAAGTTTCAAGTTATGACCATCGTGGAGAAATTTCCAAAGTCTTGGGTAGACTTTGGTATGTCTCTCAAGCACCGTAGAGGGAAGCTTTCCCTGGATGATCTTATGGTAGCCATTGTCATTGAAGAAGATCATAGAAGCCAAAAACAAATCATGATGTCAACTGAATAGCCTAAGGTGAACATGATGACCGGATCTTTTAAGGGCAAGGGACAAAAACTGAAATCTGCAATGAAAAACCAGTTTAAACCTAAGGCCAAAATCCAGAAAAAAGGCAAAGAACAAACCTTGCTGGAACTGTGGGCAGGTTGGGCATTGGGCTAAGCAATGTCCTTCCAAGAAGGCCAAAGCTCATGGGACCACAGATGGAACGCCTCAAGTCAACATGGTGACTAAGGTCGTTGGGACTAGTACTGGGTATGTTTCTATTAACCCGCAAATCTATCACGTTTATGAGCCAACTGAGTGGTTGGTTGACACTGGGGCTAATGTGCACGTTTGTGCTGATAAGTCTGTCTTTGTCTCATATCAGGCTACTTCAGGCAGATCCGTGACTATGGGCAATTCAACGGCTGCAAAGGTGTTAAGGATTGGACGCATGGATCTGAAGTTTCCTTCATGACGAGTTATGTCTTTACACAGAGTGCACCATGTGCCTGTAGTTAGAAGGAATATTCTAAGTGGTTCATGCCTTGTTAGAGAGAGTTATGAATTTAACTTTAAATGTAATAAAGTTGTTATTTTAGATTCCGAAACCTTTATTGGCAAGAGGTATTTAGATGATGGTTTGTTTAAACTTCGTGTTGAACATGTTTGCAGTGATAAATTAGAAAATGATGTTTCTTTTGATTCATTGTCTAATGTTGCATATAACATAGAATCATATGATTTGTGGCATAATAGATTAGGTCATGTGAATTTCAATTCAGTGAAACGCATGATGAACTTGAAAATGATTCCTGAGCATTCCATTGATAAAACTAAAAAATGTGAAATTTGTGTGCAAGCAAAACAATGTAGGAAACCATTTCATACGATTGTTAGAGATTCTGAAATATTAGATCTGGTGAACACAGATATCTGTGAGTTTAATGGAGTATTAACCATAAATCATAAAAAGTATTTTAGCACTTTTATAGATGATGGCACTAAATACTGTTATATGTATCTGCTAAAATCAAAAGATGAAGCTTTTGATAAGTTTCTTATTTTTAAGAATGAAGCAGAAACATAAACTGATAGAAAACTTAACAGATTGAGGTCTGATAGAGAGGGAGAATATACCTCTAATAAACTCGATATATATTGCAAGTCTGTTGGCATAGTTCAGGAGTTTACTGCTTCATATTCTCCTCAATCTAATGGGATTGCAGAAAAGAAGAATAGAACCCTAACTGACATGATAAATGTTGAGAAATTCGGTTTTGATGTCACATAATATGATACACTGTCTCATTTGATTTTATATGATATGATAATATGTTCTCTTGAAATAATGTTATATTATGACTGAATATGTTTTGCCATAAATCTAACGAGTATTTAATGCAAGGATATCTCACCCAATAAGGATGGAGACTTCCTGTTCAAGTACAACTATGGTGCAATCATGCTCCTTGAAGAAAAAGCTTGATGAGCCATGCTTTCCTAAAAGTTCAAATGAAGAGATCGGCTACCTCAAGATGAAGACTTTTTTCTTCTGTAGAGTCATTTGTAACAGAACCTTAAGGAACTTGCATATTGCATATTACATACTCATTCATAAACACTATATCATAAAAGTATACGATAGTTTCAAAAAGCTTCTTTTTTGAAAACCAATAAGTGTACCTTCTTACAACCTTTTATGAAAAAGATATTTTGTCATATAATAATTGTACCTTCTTACAACCTGTTATGAAAAAGACATTTTGTCATTGTACCTTACAAGACAACATGAAAAAGGAATGTAGGAAAAAGACAAAAACATAAAATCGGCTACATAAGAAAAACAAATAAAATATGTTTTTGAAAAGACTGTAGTCATCTTCTTTAATGAAATATATAGGAAGAAGACAAAAACATAAAATCGGCTACATAAGAAAAACAAATAAAATATGTTTTTGAAAAGACTTTAGTTATCTTCTTTAATGAAATGTTTTTTTATAGGAAGAAGACAAAAACATAAAATCGGCTACATAAGAAAAACAAATAAAATATGTTTTTGAAAAGACTTTAGTTATCTTCTTTAATGAAATGTTTTTTTATAGGAAGAAGACAAAAACATAAAATTGGCTACATAAGAAAAACAAATAAAATATGTTTTTGAAAAGACTTTAGTCATCTTATTTAATGAAATGTTTTATATAGGAAGAAGACAAAAACATAAAATCGACTACATAAGAAAAATAAATTAAAAATTTTTAAGGACTCTAGTTACCTTTTTCTCATAACCATAGAATGTCGACTTACTTGAAGTCATCATTCTCTCTACAAAGCATTAAATGCCTTCTGTAACAAATCCTTTCTAAATATCCTTCCCAAAGAATGTCGACCTTCTTTTTGGTCCTCATTCTCTCTGGAGACTTTGAAATACACTACATAAAGAATACACTTGACATGACTATGTACAAATAAATATCTCAAAGCACTCATAGTACTTACACTCATTTAAAGTAAAGAAGTACTAATGTACCTCAAATCATTAATTAGAATAAAGACAAAACTACAACCCAACGTTCAAATGTACTATTGTAAGAAATAGACTTTTTACATAAAATATGTATTACCTAAAACACTACAACGACTAGTGTACCCTCTATTTTACTCTTCTGGAAAAAGGCATTCTCGATCTTCTCTAAAAGATATTTTTGAAATGACATAATATTTCATATTTCAAAAAGTTACAATTCCAAAATGTAACGACTACTTTTTAAGCTATATAAACACACACACATAAACTATTAAAACAAGAGGAATGGAATAGACGTGTGAGCTTACAAAGAGAAAAAGTTCTATTCGTGATTTGAAAAGAGAGCCTTGAAAAAGAAAGAGAAAAAGAAAAAGGAAGAAAAGAGAAAAAGTCAAGTCCAGCTCTTTGACAAAGAGTATCCTCTGAGTGACAAATAGAACATTCTTAGAATCCTTCATTCGTGCATTCATATTATTCTGAAGGTTCTATAGGAAGTATTGTAACTCTGTTATTCACTGTATTCCTTCTTTGTTTAAAGAAGTAGACCTCTGTGAAAGAGGGTGTTGCCCTTCTCTGTTGAGAGAAGAAGACATCTTGGGAAGAGGGTGTGCCCCTTCTCTGTTGAGAGAAGAAGACCTCTTGGGAAGAGGGTGTTGTACTATTTATCCGGTAATTCGGATGTTATAGTGGAATCTCAAGTGGTTTGCTTGGGGACTGGATGTAGGTCTGGATATTGACCGAACCAGTATAACTTCTGTATTTTATGTGTTGTGCCTTATTGCTTAATTATTTTATTTTATCGATCATTATCAAATTTCACTATTCACCCCCCCTCTAGTGGAATTTCATTTGGTATCAGAGCAGGTTTGCTGGTTTCGACGTAACAAGTCTTCCAGCACAAATGGCATCTACCTCTTATGCTCGTGATATTGAAGGTCAACACGCATCTCGTCCTCCCTTCTTCAATGGCTCCAACTATGGATATTGAAAGTGCAGAATGGCTATCTTTCTCAAATCCATAGACTTTGCTGTATGGAAAATTGTTGAGCATCCATACACATCTCCATCCGCAGACTATAACTTATGGTCTGATGAAGAAAAGAAAATGGCAAACCTAAATGCAAAGGCTATGAATGCCTTATATTGTGCCATTGATCAAAATGAATTCAACAGAATATCTATATGTGAATCTGCATATGACATTTGGCATTCTTTGGAGATTATTCATGAAGGAACCAACAAAGTTAAAGAAGCCAAAATATCATCTCTTGTTAGAAAATATGAGTTGTTCAAAATGAACAAAGATGAACCCATCACAGAGATGTTTACCAGATTCACCAACATCACCAATGATCTGAAATCTCTGGGTGTAACATATTCCCAGACTGAAAAGGTGAAGAAAATCTTGAGATCTCTCACAACTGATTGGGAGAAAAAGACCACTGCTATTGAAGAAGCTCAAGATTTATCTAAGCTTACATTGGACGACTTAATAGGCAATCTTATGGCCTATGAAGTCCACATGAAAGAAAGAAGGGAAGAAGAGCAACCAGTAAAGAAAACTCTAGCTTTCCCAGCCCTATCTGAGAATGAAGACTCAGATAAAGAATCAGAAATTGCGCTACTTACCAGAAAATTCCAGCGCTTCATGAGAAGGAACCGGCTTCCAAACAGGCACAAGGAAAGAAAAGATCTTAAAGAAGATCCCATGTGCTTTCAGTGTAATAAGCCAGGCCACTTAAAACGTGACTGTCCCCTTCTCAAAAGAAAGTCCAAGACTGAGGAACCAAAGAAGAGGTTCTTCAAGAAAAAGGCTTTGCATGCTCAATGGGATGATTCAGAACCATCCACTAGTGAAGAGTCAAGTGATGATGAAGCCGAAACTGCAAATATGTGCTTCATGGCAAACGAAAGTTCGGTAAGTGAAATCTCTGATTTTTCCTTTGAAGAACTTCTAGATGCTTTTCAAGAACTATTTGAAGAATCTAGAAAATTGAGTTTCAAAAATAAAGCTTTAAAATCTGAAAATTTAGAGCTTTCTCAAGAGAATGAAAAACTCAGCAGTGAAAATTTTGAGTTGAAAAAGAAAAATCTTTTGCTTATATCTGAAATTTCTTCTACTAGCTCCAAAACTAAAGATATGCAAGTAGAAATTTCAGAGCTAAAAAGTAAAACTGAGAACCTCATGAAAACGGTTTTCAAGTTTACTAAAGGTAAAGAGAACTTGGATAAACTCTTATCCTCTCAGAAGGTCTCCTTTTACAAGAATGGGATTGGCTATTCTCATTTCAAAAAACCTTCTTGTATAAATCAAAAGACCACGTTTGTGAAAAGTTCATCCGAACCAAATAAGGAGTATTATATTGATAATCTTTTTAACTCCTCTAAAGAGATAGACAAACCCAAATCCAAATGGATATGGGTTCCAAAGTCTAACAAAAAAGGACCCGATTGGGTACCAAAAAGAAGATTTACTTAATGTTTTGCAGGCTCTAAAGAAGAAGAACAGATGGATACTAGATAGTGGATGTTCAAAGCACATGACAGGACATCCAGACCTTTTTGCTGTTCTTCATCACAAAGAAGGAGGAACCGTCACCTTTGGAGATAACAACAAAGGTTTGATAATTGGTATTGGAAATATTGGTAACATAGACAAACCTCTTATCAAAGACGTTCTCCTTGTTAAAGGCTTAAAACATAACCTACTAAGTATCAGTCAAATGTGTGACACAGGTTATAATGTTAGCTTTAATCATGATGCATGCCTCATAGCTGACACAAATGAAAACATCATCTTAAAAGGTATAAGAAAGAATAATATATATGAACTATACCTAGAAAACATCACAGAACATTGTCTCATAGCTAATAATGACACTCAACATCTATGGCACATGAGAATGGGCCATGTCAATTCAAAATACATGTCCAAACTAGCTAAAAATAAATTAGTACGTGGGTTACCCAACATATCTTTTAAAAAAGATTATTTTTGTGATGCATGTCAATTAGGAAAATTGTCAAAATCTTCTTTCAAATCAAAAAATGTCATCTCAAGTAAAAGACCTTTAGAGCTTCTCCACCTGGACCTTTTTGGTCCTTCTAGGGTAGCTAGCCTTAATCATAATAGATATGCTTTTGTCGTTGTAGATGATTACTCAAGATTTACTTGGGTAATATTTTTGAAAAACAAAAGTGACACGTTTTGTCAGTTTGAAATCTTATGTAAAAAATTACAAAACGAAAAATCATGTTCTATTGTTAAAATCCGTAGTGACCATGGAGGAGAATTTGAAAATGAACTCTTTGAAAATTTTTGTAACTTGCATGGTATTTCTCATAACTTTGCCTTCCCTAGAGCTGCACCTCAAAATGGTGTAGTAGAAAGAAAGAATAGAACCCTTCAGGAATCTGCCAGGACTATGCTCCAACACAATAATCTTGCAAAATCTTTTTGGGCAGAAGCTGTTAATACTGCATGCTACATAACAAATAGAGTTCTCATTAGACCCTTATTAAATAAAAGTCCCTATGAACTATTCTATGACAGAACTCCAAGAATAGACTACTTCAAAGTCTTTGGATGTAAATGTTTTATCCTAAACACAAAAGATAGCCTGGATAAGTTTGATGCTAAATCTGTTGAAGGCATATTCTTAGGATATTCAAGTCATAGTAAAGCATACAGAGTTTTCAATAAGTGTCATAATACTATTGAAGAATCTATGCATGTTAGTTTTTGTGAATCTATTGATCAATCTGTTCATATACAAACTAATGATGTTGAAAGTACAGATTTATTTTTAGATAACACAGCTAAGTCTAATGAAGATGATCACCAAAGAACCGTTGTCGATATCAAAGATCATCCTCAAAAGCAGATTTTAGGAGAACTAACAAAGGGGGTTCAAACTAGAGCTCAGCTAGAACGGATTGCAAACATGGCATTCATTTCTCAACTTGAACCAAAGAAGATTGATGAAGCCATCATTGATGAGTTCTGGATGCTAGCCATGACTGAAGAACTGAATCAATTCCAAAGAAATGACGTTTGGGATCTTGTACCGAGACCAAAGGATTATCCAATCATTGGGACAAGATGGATCTTCAGAAACAAGCTAGACGAAACAGGTAATGTTATAAGAAACAAGGCCAGACTAGTAGCTCAAGGATACAACCAGGAGGAAGGTATTGACTTTGATGAAACATTTGCTCCTGTTGCTAGACTTGAATCTATTAGAATGCTCTTAGCATATGCAAGCTATATGGATTTCAAATTATTTCAAATGGATGTTAAAAGTGCTTTCTTAAATGGTTTTATAAATGAAGAAGTCTATGTAAAACAACCTCCAGGATTTGAAAATGAACAATACCCAGATCATGTTTTTAAACTCAAACGTGCTTTGTATGGTTTAAAACAAGCACCTCGTGCTTGGTACGAAAGACTTAAAACCTTTTTATTGAAAACTGGTTTTTCTGTTGGCAAAGCAGATTCTACACTATTTGTCAAAGTAGTGAATAATCATACCCTAATTGTTCAAATCTATGTCGACGACATCATCTTTGGATCTTCTAACAGCACTCTCTGTGAAGATTTTTCTAAGTCCATGCAGAAGGAATTCGAAATGAGTATGATGGGAGAACTCACCTACTTTCTTGGACTGCATATTAAGCAAACCAATGATGGAGTTTTCATCAATTAATCTAAGTATGCTCGTGAACTTCTGAAGAGGTTCAACATGAACTCAACTGCTTCAAAAACTACTCCTATGAGCACTACTACTGTGTTGGACAAAAATGAAGATGGTAAGACTGTTGATACAAAGGTATACCGAGGTATGATAGGATCACTTCTTTATTTAACTGCTAGCCGTCCAGATATAATGTTTAGTGTTTGCTTGTGTGCTAGATTTCAGTCAAATCCAAAAGAATCACATCTTAAAGCTGTAAAAAGAATAATGAGATATTTAAAAGACACAGTTGATTTTGGATTATTCTATTCAAAATCCTCTACATTTGATCTAATCTCATACAGTGATGCTGACTTTGCTGGAAGTAAATCTGACAGAAAAAGCACAAGTGGAACATGTCACATGCTAGGGCACTCACTAGTATCATGGTTCAGTAAGAAACAAAATTGTGTATCATTATCAACTACTGAAGCCGAATACATTGCTGCTAGCCTAGCTTGTACTCAAGTCATCTGGATGAAACAAACTTTAAAAGATTTTGGTTTAAATTTTGAAAATACAACTATTTTTTGTGATAATACGAGTGTTATAAACCTATCTAAGAATCTTATTTTACACTCACGAACTAAGCACATTCAAATAAGACACCACTTCTTAAGAGAACAAGTCTTAAACAACATAATTAAACTAGAATTCATACCCACTAATCAACAGTTAGCAGACATATTCACTAAACCATTAAAACATGAAGACTTCACACGAATTAGAAGAGAACTAGGAATATGCAAACTAAGTGACTTATAAATTAATCACACTTATTATTATACTTCTTATTAGTCTTGTTTCAATCTTATTTTAAATTTCTTTCCTTCTTATCGATTTTAGTTAGTCAAACTAAGTTTCCATATTCACGTATTCTTATAAGACTCATTCTTTATGTCATTTAACTTGTCATCTTTCAAGTACACATCCATTATAACTCCTTGTCCTATCTCCTTTCTCTCATATCCATAAGAATTAATTATATTAACAGCCATCATAACAATGTTCACATCACTCTACAACTTTATTATTTTTGTCCTTTTATAAAAACTTTTCTTACGATAAATGGTCCTACTTAGTTTATGAGAACTTATTACTCTTCATTAGTTAAAATCAAATGCCTATTTAGTTCTTTTAAGGGATCTAGTTGCTATATTCTCACGTAAATTATTTTTTACTATATCATATGTTATATCATAGCCCTACAAACTCTCTATTATCATCTCTTTCATATACATATTAAGCCTCCATTCTTGTCAACTCTTGTTTTAAACTAACCTTGTCGAGTTTCTTTAAGAATATAAATAATAATTCATATCAATCATAACCTCATGTCTTTCATCAACCTTTTCTATTACTTCTTTATCTTTCACAAAAATCCATATATGTCATCTCACCTCTCTCTATGACAACTCACATTTATTACTCTTCATTCATAAATATTTCTTTGTCTCCTCATTTCATCTCTCGAATACGTTTTTTTTTATACATTTTTTGAATCCGACTCCTACATGTCTATTCTTATTTCAATTCTTATATATTTTTTTTAACTCTTGCTCCTTTTTGTCTCATCATCTCTCTCACCACTAGTCTAAGTCCAAATATGTCCTTCTCATATCCACGTATACTCTTAAAAAAAAATTATTACAAATATTAATCATAAATTTTTTTTAAATGTCATATCACATGATCACCCTATGACCTTTCTTTCCATCCGTGACCTTGTCTCTCTCTTATTATATATCTCTCTAAAATCGAGAACCTTTATGTATTCTATCTTTACTTTATGTCATATCTCAATCAAGTAAACGTTGTCCTTTATTTTCTTTCTCTCCTCTCTAGATATCCACATCATCTTTTTTTATGTCTTTAACTCTCCATTCACGAATTTAGAATCCCTTCACATAGAATAACAAGTTGTTTGTCTTGTTAGGCCATTATTCTCAAAGATCAATCATTTTGTTATTCAACATGACACCCCATACTCTATTAATGGGTTCTCTCACTAGTCGATAAACTCACCCATAGTAAAATCTATATATTTCAATAACTATGTCCTCCTCAATCTAATATAATACACTATCCTCAAACATTGATTTGATTTGTCATTCACAAGTCTATTAACTTACTCCTCACGGATTTCCTTATTTGACTAAAATCTAAAAATTACTCACTTCCAATGTCATTCATTTCATATCAACAATTATTTTCTTCCTTCTATTTAATCAATTGGTTCATCTCTTACCATTTCATTCAATCTTTTCTATCCTTATACAAATTTTCTCTCGGTTCTAGCTCCTTTCTCTCCTAGTGCTTTATTTTCAAGACACTCGAAAATGGCTTCATCTTCTACCAATGTGATCACCTCCGCCGATCTAAGGTATCCTGATTTGTTTCACACCTACACCTCACTCTGCTCTCGCCCCATTCATGAAGGAAAATTGATCAACTTTGACGACTTCATGTTCTTCGACTTAGACACCTATCTCCCCGAACTCAAACCTCTCATAGAATCTTCATCCCCAGCCGCCTATTATCCTGAACTAGTTCGACTGTTTTATACCAACTTCTCTTCTGATCATGAACAAACCTCAATCACCAGCAAAGTCCGAGGACAGCTGATGATTTTCAATGCTTCCGACCTAGGTAGAATTCTAAATCTACCTTCCACCGGTACCGACCTTAACGCCATAGTACCAATCGACCGATCGGTACTTCGAAAAATACTTCTCTGCACCAACTGCTACCAACTTCCGTGGCACATGAGGAATCTCCAACCTCAATCTCAGCTACTTGCCCAGATTCTTCTCCACAACCTCTATCCCAAGCATCCCCGCCAGGGATTAGTTCCTCGAAAAATCTCTCTTCTTATCTACGCAATCCTTTCTTCTCTTCCGATAAATTGGTCATCCATTATTTTCGACCTCTTTATTCGTTATCAGAAATTTGAGCCTCTTCTTTTTGGGTGTTTTATCACTCCCATTTTCAACTACTTCCAAGTACCACTTTACAACGAAGTCATCCTCCGACCCTCTCATGTCCTCGATGCTACCACCTTCAATCTAAGGTCCCTGCACATGCCCGGCTCTGATGAAGCAGATCCAATATCCTCCTTCAATTACTTTTCTGCTATGATGGATATCGAGCAAACTCAAGATCGAATCCTTCGTAATCAAGCCCTGTTGCAGCAGACTCGCAAGCGGAATCGTGCCAACCGGACACCTTCTCCACCTTTGAGATAGACGCATTTTTATATTTAGTTTGTAATAAATTTTAAATTACTTTTTGGTCTGTAATAAATTTTTTTTAATCTGATCCCTCCTTTTTGTCCATGACAAAGGGGGAGAAAACCTGTCTCCATTATTGGAGAAACATTCTCTCTTTAAACATTATTTCACTTTTTTATCATATTATTATGTCTATGCATAATGTCTTTTTGACAGGGGGAGCATATTTTGTCATCATCAAAAAGGGGGAGAATGTTGAGAAATTCGGTTTTGATGTCACATAATATGATACACTGTCTCATTTGATTTTATATGATATGATAATATGTTCTCTTGAAATAATGTTATATTATGACTGAATATGTTTTGCCATAAATCTAACGAGTATTTGATGCAAGGATATCTCACCCAATAAGGATGGAGACTTCCTGTTCAAGTACAACTATGGTGCAATCATACTCCTTGAAGAAAAAGCTTGATGAGCCATGCTTTCCTAAAAGTTCAAATGAAGAGATCGGCTACCTCAAGATGAAGACTTTTTTCTTCTGTAGAGTCATTTGTAACAGAACCTTCAGGAACTTGCATATTGCATATTACATACTCATTCATAAACACTATATCATAAAAGTATATGATAGTTTCAAAAAGCTTCTTTTTTGAAAACCAATAAGTGTACCTTCTTACAACCTTTTATGAAAAAGATATTTTGTCATATAATAATTGTACCTTCTTACAACCTGTTATGAAAAAGACATTTTGTCATTGTACCTTACAAGACAACATGAAAAAGGAATGTAGGAAAAAGACAAAAACATAAAATCGGCTACATAAGAAAAACAAATAAAATATGTTTTTGAAAAGACTTTAGTCATCTTCTTTAATGAAATATATAGGAAGAAGACAAAAACATAAAATCGGCTACATAAGAAAAACAAATAAAATATGTTTTTGAAAAGACTTTAGTTATCTTCTTTAATGAAATGTTTTTTTATAGGAAGAAGACAAAAACATAAAATCGGCTACATAAGAAAAACAAATAAAATATGTTTTTGAAAAGACTTTAGTTATCTTCTTTAATGAAATGTTTTTTTATAGGAAGAAGACAAAAACATAAAATCGGCTACATAAGAAAAACAAATAAAATATGTTTTTGAAAAGACTTTAGTCATCTTCTTTAATGAAATGTTTTATATAGGAAGAAGACAAAAACATAAAATCGACTACATAAGAAAAATAAATTAAAAATTTTTAAGGACTCTAGTTACCTTTTTCTCATAACCATAGAATGTCGACTTACTTGAAGTCATCATTCTCTCTACAAAGCATTAAATGCCTTCTGTAACAAATCCTTTCTAAATATCCTTCCCAAAGAATGTCGACCTTCTTTTTGGTCCTCATTCTCTCTGGAGACTTTGAAATACACTACATAAAGAATACACTTGACATGACTATGTACAAATAAATATCTCAAAGCACTCATAGTACTTACACTCATTTAAAGTAAAGAAGTACTAATGTACCTCAAATCATTAATTAGAATAAAGACAAAACTACAACCCAACGTTCAAATGTACTATTGTAAGAAATAGACTTTTTACATAAAATATGTATTACCTAAAACACTACAACGACTAGTGTACCCTCTATTTTACTCTTCTGGAAAAAGGCATTCTCGATCTTCTCTAAAAGATATTTTTGAAATGACATAACATTTCATATTTCAAAAAGTTACAATTCCAAAATGTAACGACTACTTTTTAAGCTATATAAACACACACACATAAACTATTAAAACAAGAGGAATGGAATAGACGTGTGAGCTTACAAAGAGAAAAAGTTCTATTCGTGATTTGAAAAGAGAGCCTTGAAAAAAAAAGAGAAAAAGAAAAAGGAAGAAAAGAGAAAAAGTCAAGTCCAGCTCTTTGACAAAGAGTATCCTCTGAGTGACAAATAGAACATTCTTAGAATCCTTCATTCGTGCATTCATATTATTCTGAAGGTTCTATAGGAAGTATTGTAACTCTGTTATTCACTGTATTCCTTCTTTGTTTAAAGAAGTAGACCTCTGTGAAAGAGGGTGTTGCCCTTCTCTGTTGAGAGAAGAAGACCTCTTGGGAAGAGGGTGTGCCCCTTCTCTGTTGAGAGAAGAAGACCTCTTGGGAAGAGGGTGTTGTACTATTTATCCGGTAACTCGGATGTTATAGTGGAATCTCAAGTGGTTTGCTTGGGGACTGGATGTAGGTCTGGATATTGACCGAACCAGTATAACTTCTGTGTTTTATGTGTTGTGCCTTATTGCTTAATTATTTTATTTTATCGATCATTATCAAATTTCACTATTCACCCCCCCCCTCTAGTGGAATTTCAATAAATACTCTACTTGAGAGTTTTGGATTACCTATCTATATGTGGGGGGTGCTCTGAATACGACTTGTCATATTCTGAATAGAGTTCCTCAGAAGCATAAGGATAATAGCCCTTTTGAACTCTGAAGAAATAGAAAATCTAGCTTGAAATACCTTAAAGTGTGAGGATGCCTTGCTAAGGTACTTGTCTCATAGCACAATAGGAAGAAGCTGGGTCCTAAAATAGTAGATGATGTCTTTTTGGGTTATGTAGAGAATAATTATGCGTACAAGTTCTTAGTAATTAAGTCTGAGATATCTGGCATAGATGTAAACTCTATTGTTGAGCTTCGATAAGCTACATTTTTTGAGGATGTATTTCCCATGAAAGTTGGTGTACCTCAGAATCTTCCTTCTTTAGATATACCTTCAACTTCTGGTTCCATTCCTGAACATGTGGAAAGGATGACAGATGTGAGGGTAGAATCATCTTATTCTCATCCTAGACCCATTGAGTCTGAGGAAGTTGTTGAACCTAGGAGGAACAAGAGACCATGGATTACCAAGGATTTGGGAAGTGATTTTATCACTTACCTTATCGAGGATGATCCTCCCACTTTCCGAGATGCAATGGCTTCACTTGAAGCAAGGCATTGGAAAGACGTCATCAAGAGTGAAATAGACTCCATTGTCTCTAATGGCACTTGGGAACTGATTGACCTTCCTCGCGGTAGTTCCACAATTGGGTGCAAATGGATCTTTAAGAAGAAGTTGAAACCGGATGGATCCATTGACAAGTACAAGGGTCGACTGATTACCAAGGGATTCAAACAAAAGAAGGGAATAGACTATTTTGATACCTATTCTCCGATTACCCGAATGACCACAATTAGAGTGCTTATTGCACTGACTTCCATTTATGATCTCTCAGTTCATCAAATGGATGTGAAGACTGCCTTTTTGCATGGCGATCTTGAAGAAGAGATCTATATGGATCAACCTGAGGGTTATGTGGCTCCTGGTAATGAAAATAAAGTTTGTAGACTTGTTAAGTTATTATATGGACTAAAACAAGCCCCTAAACAATGACATGAGAAGTTTGATAATATTATTTTATCATTTGGCTTTGTTGTCAATGAATCTGATAAGTGTGTTTATTGCAAAGTTAAAAGTGATGGTTGTATTATTTTATGTCTGTATGTAGATGATACTCTATTGTTTGGTTCCAATATGGGAATTGTGAATGAGACAAAGTCGTTTCTTAGTAGTAAGTTTGATATGAAAGATATGGGTGTTGCAAATGTGATCTTAGGCTTAAAGTTGACTCGTTCGGCTGAAGGTATAGTCATTTCTCAATCTCACTTTGTTGAGAAAGTACTTGAGAAATTTGGCTATAACCAAGGAAGATCTGTAGCAACTCCATATGATCATTCTATTCCTCTTCATAAGAATACGACTGGTGTTCATGTGTCTCAATTAAGGTATTCCTAGATTATTGGAAGTTTGATGTATCTTGCAAATTGCACGAGACCGGATATTTCGTTCTTCGTGACAAAATTAAGTAGATACACAAGTTGTCCAAATCGCACTCATTGGAAGGTATTGGACAGGGTACTTAGATACCTGAAAAGAATCATTTCCTTGAGTTTGCATTACAAGAGATTCCCTACAGTTCTTGAGGGATATAGTGATGCGAGCTGGATAGCCATGAACTCTGGGAGTTATGGTGTGATAGGGTATGTATTTACCTTGGGTGGCGGCGCAGTCGCCTGGAGATCAGTAAAGCAGACCATCTTGTCTCGGTCTACTTTTGAGGTTGAACTCTGTGCTTTAGATGTCATTGGATTGGAAGTTGAATGGTTAAAGGGACTTCTTGAGGAACTTCCTTTAATATGCAAACCAATTCCTGTGATATCTGTGCATTGTGGCAATATGGTCACAATAGCTAAGGTTAAAAGCACAAAATATAACCAAAAGCAGAGGAGACACATCCAAGTCAGAATAAAGTCTGTAAGGGAATTGGTGTCTCAGTTAGTGGTTGTTGTGGACTATATTGGATCCAAAGAGAACACAACTGATCCATTAACGAAAGGACTAGATAAGTCATTAGTCCTGAAATTCAGAGAGGGGATGGGACTGAAACCCATCAGTAGTTCATCTGCAGTAGCAACCCAACCTATCTGAGTGGAGATCCCACAAAGTAGGTTCAATGTGGTAATAACAAGTTGTAGGGTGAACTGAATAGCACCTTATTTATGAGATACTATGTATCTGTGTCTGTTCCCCTGATTACTCTGGAAAGGTGTTGTAGCTGCTAGTTAAGAAAGAGTTGAAACTCTGAATGGGTTCAAAGTCTTCTAGGCGAGATGTTAACAGTGCATCTCTAGAGAAGCTCATCTATGTGAGTGTGACTGTGTGACCGCAGTATAAGGAATTGGGTTATCCCTGAAGTCACTCATGAAATAGGATTTGGGCGCATGTCCTTTAACGTGCCGCCCCTAAAGATTACAACCAGAACCTTTATCGTATTGTTGCTAATGGACACTCCTACACCTAAGGTTCAAGTTCAAGACTTCAGTTCACTTCGTTTCTGTGGAGGTAAAGTTAGTCAACTAAGGTAGTGGTTCAAACCGAAAGGTACTATTGTTGAAAGCATGATGTGTCATGTTGCAGATTGTCTTATCTTGCATATTGGTTTCCTCCTATTTCATTCTTTGAATTTGTGGGGGAATGTTAGGTGTAAGAAGGAAGGGAAGAGAGAATTCAAATATGAAACTGGGCTGTTTTGGAAAGTGGTTTTGATGACATGGAATAGTCCCATATTGATTGTGTTTGTTATGGGCTTTATAAGCCACATGTAAACTCTTACATTTGTTCCTGAGAACAAGAGGTTGGGATGACTACCACACACACACGCGCGTGCGCGTGCCCACCGTGTTGTGCCGTGTCGTGTCGTGCCGAGTCGGGCCGGTTCGGGTTCAGGTTCGGGTAATTGGCCCTTTAGGGCCATATCCAATCAAGACCAAAGTACCTTTTTGCCCAAAGTTTCTGTGGATGTTTGGATTATTTAACGGGTTATGAGAAATGATAACGAGTCACGACTCCTCATAGTCTGTGCCTGTTATGGCTCTTCAAATTCCGTAACGGATCTTGACTCTTCGAAGTCCGTTAACGGGTTATGTCTCCTCGGATTCCGTAACAGGTTCCTTCCACGCTTTGTAACCGTTCGTGGGTTATTAAAGCGTGGTTAGGGCTGGGGTTTCAAGAGATCTGAGATGGACTAATCTCTGCAGAAGAGCTCTGTGATTTTTTCACTTCGGTTTGTGGAGGTTGTTTTCGAAGAACGATTCGTCGGAGTGCATCGGTCTGATCGTCGTGGCAATTGTATCCTGGGGGAAAGACGCCGGACCCTGTTTTGCACTGTATGTGGGGGCGAATCTTCTCTAAGGGGAGTACTTTCGTACGCTTTAGCCTTTTGCACAGTATTGACATGCTTCTCTTGTGTTTATTGTGTTATGTGCATCTGCTTGTTCATATGTTGCTTTCTGGATTTTGGTATATGGTGGAACCCGACATGCATGCTCCCTGTTTATGTTTCGATCTGCTAAAAATCATTATTTGTATTCTGCTGCATATTATGATTTATATCATGTTTTATATCATGATTATGATTGTGAAACTGTGTGATCCGAAAAACGATCCAACATAAATTTGGTCTCCTATACCCAGGGGTGGCAAGAGGCCCTCGCCCTAAAATGAGTGCAAAACATGGGATTAAGGGGGGGGGGGGGGGGTGGTTGATAGAGTGCTATCCCTATTTTATATATTGGTAATATACCCGACCTCATCCCTGCCTGACTCATACCCAATGGCCTTTTTTTTTTAAATCCAACCATACAGATGTGTTTTCCATGATAGATTCACTAGAAATTGACTCTTGGATCATGCATTTTGGATGAAAAAAATGGTTTTTTGAGCCTCGAAAGTGTTAAAACATTGCAGACCGTTGATTTTGAAATATTATAAAAACCTATCCACTCATCTGAATCAACTGATCCAAGACCTGATTCCTATGAAAATAAGCATGTTAAACACATCTGTAAGGTTAGAATTTCGAAAAAATATAAAAGAAAAATTAACAAACCCCATCTGGTATTGGTCAGACATGGATGACATCAGGTAGCTTATATATATATATATATATATATATATATATATATATATATATATATAGGGGAATGAAAACCTCTCCAATGGAAACCCTCTCAAACCTCCTCAATGAAAATTTTTAGTGTTTTTTTCAAAATTCTGAGCATACACGTGTTCAGCACGATTGATTTATTATAAATCAACACTTGGATCATGAATTTTGTATAAAAAAATGCTATTTAGAGCCTCAAAAATTTATGAAAATTGTATGTTGTTGATTTTGAAACTTATAAAAATCTATCCATACATTGTAATCAAATGTTCAAAGAACTAATTCCTATAAAAAAACATATAGATCATATCTGTAATGTCAAAATTTTGAAAAAAAAATATCAAAAATCCAATAAAACGCCCATTAAAGAGGTTTGGGAGGGTTTTACACTGGGGAGGTTTTCATTTTTCCTATATATATATATATATATATATATATATATATATATATATATATATATATATATATATATATATATATATATATGTGTGTGTGTGTGTGTGTGTGTGTGTGTGTGTGTGTGTGTGTGAGGTCTCATTTTTGTTAAGCCCCAAGTTAGGTCCCAATGAACTATGTGTTGCAGGTGATTTTTGCTTGATCTAAACCGACCGATGTGTTTATCATAGTTTACTTAGTAGTTAACATGGATTCCATTAAGTATTTTTCATGCACGTGTGTTTTTAGAGGGGTGAAAAATCCATGGCTTATATTGTGCTAAAATTTGATGATAGAATATTATAGTCTTTTTGGCATATTGATTCTATCAAAAACATTTTCCTTGTTAAATAAACAATTATGAACATGTCTACAGGTTCAGATTCAACAAGAAACACCCACAACCATGTTTGTTTCTAGGACCTAACTTGGGACCTAATAAAAATGAGACCTGACTCCAATATATATATATATATATATATATATATATATATATATATATTATTTATTTATCTCATCGTTCGGCTTGCAAGCAATAAGTTTGGAGTTCAATTCTTATTGCTTACAACTTTAGAAAATGTATTTATTTTGTAATTAGCTGTTAGTACACGTCACCTCGTGCTGGGACGTTGCAAGTTCAAAACCCAATGGTATAACTGGTGGGGGGTCTGCCTAACCCCATCTTGCCTATCAAAAAACTAAATGAGCCATTTTGAGTTTAGCTCAATGGGTTTGGAGTCTAAATTCTATCCATTTTAGCTTTGAAGGTACTTTTTTTGTAAACTATCCAATTCTAACTCGGCTCATTTAACTCAGGCTGGCCATGAGCTCGAGCTTAAGCTCGGCTCTGCTTGCCACAAGAACGAACTCGCCCGAGTTCGAACACCGCCTGTTCTAATCGTTCAGCTGGTTTACTAACCTGTCAAACACTAGCTGTGAGACATCAAGAGGAAAGGATATCTGCATATATAGGAAAGATGAGGCTCATGGTTCAGGTGATGTGTCAAAACACAATTTTTGTGTATTAAAATCACCACCGTCCATGGCCTTTATCATCATCTTTGATTGCTTTTTTTGTGGGTCCTACTATTTACACAATGAATGGTGTTGATGAAGGCTGCGAACAGTGGTGATCTTAAAACACAAAAAGTTTGTGTTTTGGCATATTACTTACCTATCGACCTCCAATTCTATCCGTTCCTCTGCTAACAAACTATGAATGTAAACGGTTTGGATCTGGTTTTGAGTCTTGTGACCAATATGCAGCCAAATCCAATCCACTCGGATTTAACATAATCAGATTTGGATTCATGATGGCTGAAGCTCAGGTCAGGACACCCCTTTCCAAATCTGAATCATATTGGTGTCCTACCCCCATTGGATGAACTTTTCATGTAAAAATGATCATATTGTCATTGATAAGCTCAACTTTAGTAGCCTACAGAGTGAGAGAGATTGAAATTGACAAGAATAAATTAATGAATGAATGGATGAATGAGTTAGGGTTAGATGAAAAGAATACAAAAGCTTATATATAGAAAAAGATGGTGATGTAATTTAAGGGTTAAGGTGATGTGAGGCTAATATCTGACCATGATGCACATAACTAAGAGATATAAATGAATTGCTTATGACAACAGGTTAATAATATCATTTTTGGCTAGGCCAATGGAGACCTCCTTTCTCCGTCACCGGTTTGCATTGGCAGGCCTCTAGTTGGTAAAACAGCCGAGGTCTACCTCGCCGGCGCAAAGCCAACCTTGTTGCATCCATAGTGACAAATATTGTGAGATTTTTCTGAAAGTTTAAAATGGCAAATTTTCAAGAGATTTATGAAAAAACATAAATACCGTGATTTAAACATGATATTTATGTTTTAAACAGCTATTTATCATGAAAAACCCATGTATTTTTATTTTTAAATGATTTTTATTTTTAAATGATTTTTATTTTTAAATGATTTTTATTAATATTTTCTTAAAAAATAATTTTTTTTATTGCCAAGATTTTGCCAAAAAATGCAATATTTATGAAAAAAAATAAATTCTCGCTAGATTTTGTGGTTTTTAACGTTTGTCACTATGCTTGCATCAAAGGACGCTCACCCGTGGGTTTCGAACTCGTGATGCCCGTCAACTTGATGGCATTCACATGCAGTGCAGTAATAATATTGACGATATGGTTTTTCTTTAATTTCTCTTTTGTGGTGTTGAGTTAGATGACCTTCTTGGTAGAAAATGAGAATCCATCACGGACATGATTTTGGTGCATATGACACGAAATGGTTTTACGTATCCAAAAGAAGATGGTAATATGGCATTGCCATATGGGCTATCTTTCAAACCAACGGGGCTCCGCTCGTATGGTAGGAGCAGCTAGTGCACGACACTTTGTGTTGGGACGTTGCAGGTTCAAAACCCAATGGTATTAAACGGACCTTCGAGTGGGGACCCGGGTCTTAATTGTGTCTTCTTATTTATCACCATACCCGGACCCTATAAGGTTTGGTACAGGTCAGGTCTGGGTAAACCAGACGCGTTGACACCCCTAATCCTGGAATTCACTCGAATGGTGATGCAAATTCTTGGAGATCTTTGAGAGAGAGAGAGATGTGAAGGAGGGATTGTGAATGATTGCTAATGCTTCTTGAGATCTTCGTGCGTTATTTGAATCGCGTTTTTAGTATTTAACATATGGGACGTGCAGTAGAGAAGGCCCCATATCTTCCTTCACAAATTTGTTGACATGATTTACATTTGCAATCTGCTCTAAGTGCACGGATCAGGTGCAATGCGATCGCAAGAAAAAAAAAAAGTCATCCCATCTCCTTTGAATGACACGTGTCTAACTTAGTTTAATGATAAGTCGAATTTTTTGGGGCCCACTGAAGTAGCATTTGAAAAGATGGGGCAGCACATGTTTTTTGTGCAATCACGTTGCACCTGATGGTTCCTGGTCCAAGGGCCTGCTCTAAAGCTTCATGTACTCGCCGCTGTGTCCTAATGTGATGAAGACTTATTACTAATCTTTGATTTCCATTTGGTTCCTTGTATTTGTGGTAAGCGGTGGTGGCCATCCGTCTGGCTACTCGGCTGTGCTCTGGCTGCAAAATGTGGCCGGGCCGATTAAATTTGGGCCTGGCCCGGCCTGATTGCTTAATTGGGTTGAGGGAGGATAATATGCAATGAGATTGCACACTTTGTGTGCTGCTGCACTTGATCACCCACCATCTTTGGGATACATGTTTGTCAGCTGCGGGCCCACCATCATATGGTGGGTAATCAGGTGCAGCAGTACACTTAAAATGTGCAATCACATTGCACCTGATATCAATCCCAGTGGGTTGGAGTGGAGGTGTTAACCAGGCCCCACTTGATTCAACCATGACTGTCAAAAGAATCAGGTGTCAAGTCACCAGATTATCCAACGTCTCAAGTGTTTGGATCATGACTTGGTAAGCCTTTCTAGATTCAGTTAGCTTTGGCTTTGGTTCTGATTCTTCAAATCCAAGATTTGAAACCATCTGAAATTGATAAAAGGCCCTAAACTTAGGCTATTTTGAATTAAAGCTTTCAGTGCAAAAGGCTGTCTTTTGTTCTTATAGGGCGGGGTAAGCGAGCCAAACAAACCGAACAGAGTCGCTTCAGGCTTGGCTTATTTATAGCCAAGTCTGAGCTCACTCATTTAAGTAAAAGAAAAAAAAATAAAAATTAAATCGAAGGACCACGGGCAAAAGGATAAGCTCACGGAGTTTTACGCCACCAAGACAGCGACCATCAGGCAAAGCCAATACGGTTAGGTCTCTGATCCTGAGGTTGGTTTCTCCATGTAAACATCAAAAAAATCAAAGGACCACAATGAGAATGGAACCCCCAACCTAGTGGTTCCAAGTTTATCCATCCAACATGCTGAGCTATCATGCTCTTTTGTATGATATAAATACAGCAAAAAATATCAAAACGAGCATATATGAGACAAGCAGAGAACACCCGTCCATCTAAACAAGCAAGCTCATGCTCAGCTTGCCATCCAAATGAACCGAACATGAACAAGCCTAGGATGAACCGAGACACAAGCTGCTCGGCTTGGTTCCAAGCCTTAGTTCTCAACATGGCATCAGAAACTATGTGGAGGCTTCTCTTCTCCAATTTATAAGCAATTTCTGTTGTCAAGTGAGCTCAAAATGCAGACCAAAATCTCAACTTTGAGGAAGATAATCCATGGTCCATCCAACATGTACAAGCATAAATTTTTGAGACAAGATTTTATATTTAATTGATGAAAAAAAATTGAGGATACATTCTTTCAGAATCACATCCTCCAACATCAGAGGGTTGCCATATTCTTTTCAATGACTTGTGACAAAAAATCAATAGCAAACATTGTATTCTTCTGTACTTTCCTTTCCTTTCTTTTCCTCTTTATTCAAAGAAACAACAAACAGAGACCCACTGTATAGCAGAAGTTAAACAAAATGTTCAGTTGGGTACTCATGTTCAAAACCATTATAGTCATAATACAATCTCTCCCCTTTCGTGATATCACGAATCGCAACCAGCAGAACTCGGCATTCTTCATCAACATCATATCTCACACACTTGAGGTTCTGCTTCTTCTTTCCTCCACTGAATCACACAGCACCTTAAGTTAGCGAACACTATAAAACCGATGGACAGATTGTAATTATATCTTCTTTAGAAACAAACCTTCGAAGTTCAGAGGATTTGGAAGGAAGCAAACTGCGCTTGGTCGATATTTATAAAGTGACTTCATAAATATTAGTTATTCTCGATAATGAGTTATCGCAATCTGTTAGGTATTCTAAATAACTCGATAATGAGTTATCAAGAATCCTCAACATTATCACATGTCCTTTGATAACCATCTACCTACATACATGGTAGTGGTTAACAGATCGTGTTATCCATTATCTACTGATAATGATTCTCTTTTTCATATAATTGTACATAAGATGTATCTTGTAACCTGTATAAAATACAATTGAAGTGTGAGACAATATATCAATAAAAAAAGTAATTGTTCTCTTTCCGCTTCACCTCGTCCCTTTTTATCATGGTATCAATGCAGGGGCCTTGATATTGTGTCATTCATCGTGCAAGACTAGAAGTTTGGTCATCACACGTCTTTCTCTCTTCTCTCTCCATCGTGCATCTCGTTTTCTTTTATGGCGTCGGATAGCATCAACAGCGGCACTGGTCCATCTCAGAACACCCAAGAATTGACAGTCAATCCCTTTTTTCTCCATCACTCGGATAACCCGAAAATATCCTTGGTGTCGCAACAGCTCGTTGAAAACAACTATTCAATGTAGAGTAGGGCTACAGTTATGGCACTAAGTGCCAAAAACAAATTGGGTTTCATTGACGAATCGATCACGAAACCCGAACCATCATCACAAAATGTTGTCATATGAAAGCAATGCAACAATATGGTGTTATCCTGATTACTCAATTCCATTTATAAAGATCTAGCAACCAATCATTTATGCGCAAACCCCAGCTCAGGTCTAGGCAGAGCTCCATAAAAGGTTTTCCCAATCGAATGCTCTCAGGATATATCAAATCCAACAGGAAATAATCAATCTCAAGCAAGAACAATCCCCAATAATTGTATATTTTACCAAGCTAAAGGGATTGTGGGACGAAATGTCCACATATATTAAGATTTCACCTTGCTCGTGTGGAGCTATGAAGGTCATTCAAGACCTCCTACAGCGAGAAAGGCTCATTCAATTTCTTATGGGCCTTAATGATAGTTTTAGTGTCATCCAGAGTCACTTGTCCTCATGACACCTTTACCAAGTATATTCAAGGCATATTTATTGATTATCCAAGAAGAAGAACAGCACAACCGTCGCTTCACGTCATCTCATGAACCAACTGCTACGGTAATATGCATGTCAAGGCCAACACATCAAAGATAGGATAGACGCATCCAAGACCAAAATGTAAACATTGTAGGCATCTTGGACAGATCAAGCTAAAGTGTTATTATCTTCATGGTTTTACTAACCAATTAAGGGGTTCTCCCAATGCTTGATTCACCAACCAGGCTAATGCATGTGCTTCTACTACCGAACCCGAAAAACCAACTTTAAGTTCTCCTCTTCCTAAACCTACCCAAGAACAATATGATAAGATTATGGTCATTGTCAATCTAGGTAACCCAAATAGTCCACCTATGGCCAACCTTGCAAGCAATATACCCAAATCATCATTTTGTTTATTTGCATCTCAGGGATGGATTATAGATTCAGAGGCTACGGACCATATCACAAATTCCATATCCAATATTTTCTCCCTAGTTTCGATTTTCTTCCCACCCATCAATTTCCTTGATGGAACATCTGACCCTGTCACTCATACTAGCAGTGTCATATTGACTTTCATCATCACTTTACACAATGTTCTATATGTTCCTCATTTTAAATTCAATCTTATTTTCGTTAGTAAATTAATTCATGATTTGAAATGTGACATTGTTTTTAAAAAACATCATTGTGCTTTTCAGTACCTGCACTCGAAGATGACGGTTGAAATGTATAGGCTACAAGGAAACATTTACATTCTTGAGGGTGGTGGTAACCACGCCTTGAATGCTTCATCTCCTTCTATTTGGCACCTTCGACTTGGACATTTATCAAATTTTCATCTTCAAGTTCTTATTAATTCTAATAAAGTTAATGATACGATTTCTCATGAACATTATTTTGTTTGTCATAAAGCTAAACAAACCAGGTTACCGTTTTCTCATTGGACCATATCCTCTTCCAAACCTTTCAAGTTATTGCATTGCGACATATGGAGTGCATATCAAATTCTCTCTATATCAGGGGCTCATTTTTTCTTGACCATAGTAGATGCCTACAACTGATGCACGTGGGTCTATCTCATGAGGTATAAGATTCTCACGTTAATTCCAATCAATTTCAAACCAATGTTTTAAGCATTTGATCTGATAATGGAACCGAATTCTTTTCAAATGACATGCAAACTTTTCTTTGAGAAAAATAAAATCAATCATCAGCATAGTTGTGTCGCAATACCACAACAAAAATGGTGTTGTTGAACACAAACATCGAGATTTGTTGAATGTCGCCCGGGCTTTCCGTTTTCAATCCAATTTACCACTCAAGTTTTGGGGAGAATATGTTATTGCTGCCACATACCTTATTAATCGCCTTCCCTCAAAACCCTTTATGGGTAAAACCCCATATGAGATGTTATACAACAAAACGCCCAATTATGCTTATTTACGCATATTTGGTTGTTTATGTTATCTTTCAACATCAACCATACCCACAAATTTGACACATGTGCCAACCAATACATCTTTGTAGGATATGCACATGGTCAAGTTGGTTATAAAGTTTATGATCTTAAATCTCAAAAGATTTTTGTTAGTGAAGATGTTAAATTTTATGAAAATGTTTTTTTCTTTTTAAGATCAAAACGCTCGTACTCTTGATGCCAGTAATGTCATCCCCATACCCATTTTTGAACCCCATAAATTTTATCCACAGCCTCACGATGTAGAGCCTTCGTCCACCCTCCCAATTGCCCCCACATTGCCCTCTGTTTCACACGACCCCCTCATTCCGCTCGACACCAACAGCACCCTCGACATGCCTCCCCTTCGCCGATTTGATCATCCTCGCCAACCACCTTCTTACCTCAAGGATTTCAAGTGTTACTCTGCAACTAGGGGTGGCAATCAGGTCGGGTTGGCGGGTCAGCATACCTCAACACGAACACGACCCGTTTATTAAACAGGTCGGATGTGGCAAACACGAACACGACCCATTTATTAAACAGGTAACCCGAAACGACACGGTTAACCCGTTTAATAAACGGGTCGGGTAGACACAACCAGATTACACCTCCATCTATATTCTGCTCTATCTTCTTTTAAGAAATAGTACCTGTTAAAATGCTTTGGTAATGATGAAACATTGTAGCTCCTTTCCGTCACTGCAAAAGTTAGTAGCATTCAGATAAAAAAATAAAATAAATAATGACCAAGATAGGTTGATGATACAAGAGATGGTCACCATAAATGCTCAGAGTCGCCAGAGTTTATTATTTATGCCAGAGACTGAAGGACAAGAAAGAATCAGAGATTCAGGCAATGATGGCATTGCACTCAACCTCAATGACAAGAACAACCTCGTGCTTCAGTCTTTTGCCTCCAACTTTCCAATCTAAAAAGCCTATGTCTTCCTTGCATCAAACAATGGTATTACTGTCACCAACAAAATTTAAATCCCAAACTATTCATCATCCATCCCCTATCAAACATTCTTTCAGTCAAAAGATGTTGATCCTAGGCGCCAAACTCAAAAGTCTGAACCTTCAAGACTCACTAAATTACATAAGTACCCTTAATGCAGAAAAAAAGAAAGAAAATGTGAAAACCCATTCAATGCACAAAATATCATAAGTTATTATGTCATTAAAAACTGAGAGCCAAGAACTTATCCATTAAATAGACAAGACCAAATGGTGAGTTGCTATGTTGCACCTTTAGAAGCAAAAACATTCTTTTCGGAAACTGCATCTGGGTTATCTTCCTTGCAACATATATATAAACGGGTTGTGGGTTGCGGGTTGACGGGTTCGGATAAACGGGTTGACCCACCCGCCTAACATGTTTATTAAACAGGTCAACCAGGTTGGCGGGTTGGCATACCCCTAACATGAACCCAACCCGTTTAATAAACGGGTTAGGCGGGTCGACCCGTTTATGATACGAACCCGTTTAAGCCAAACCCGAACCCGCCTAAGAAGAGGGTTGGTGGGTCGGGTTGGCAGGTCGGGTCAGATTTTGCCACCCCTATTTGCAGCCCCCGTACTTCAATCAGATGCTTCTTGTGACATGGCTCCAAGTACTCATTATCCTCTCCACCATTACCATGAATATCAGTGTTTTTCTTCTTATCATCGAACCTTTTTTAGCCACCATCACTCAAACTTTCGAGCCAAAGACTTTTTCTCAAGCTAAGAAATACCAGCATTGGTGTAATGCCATGGCTGCTGAAATTCGAGCACTTGAGGTGAACCACGCTTAGACAGTGTCGACATTACATGAAGGTTGTTGAAGGAAGGGTGAGATGCGCAGCAACAGAGGTAGAGAGAGAGAGAGATCGAGAAAGAAAGAAAGAGAGAGAGAGAAAGAAAGAGAGAGAGAGAGAGAGACGGCTGGAGAATAATAGAACTTGTTATTCAATTAGGGCTAATCTCTATATTAAATAGAGATAGTCCAAGGAACAAAATTACACCCAGGTCCCTCATTAAAGAATAAGATTCAAATAACCTCTAGTTTAGAAAAACTTATTTACTAAAAACATCTTAGTCTCAACACTCCCCCTCAAGCTGGAGCATAGATATCAATCATGCTCAGCTTGTCACAACACTTTGAGAAATTTGGTCTCGCCAGGGCTTTGGTAAAAACATCAGCTACTTGATCTTCGGAAGATACATGATCGGTGCAGATATACCCAGCCTGAACCAAGTCGCGAACATAGTGACAGTCAACTTCAATATGTTTAGTCCTTTCATGAAATACTGGATTGTTGGCAATATATGTAGCAGCCCTATTGTCACACATCATCAACATAGGTAGGGATACTTTCTCCTGGAGCTCGATCAAGACTGATTTTACCCACATAATCTCAGCTGCAGTCTGGGCCATTGCTCGGTATTCAGATTCAGCACTCGACCTGGCTACAACGGTTTGTTTCTTACTCCTCCAGGTAACAAGATTTCCTCCCACAAACACACAAAATCCAGATGTTGACTTCCTATCTTCAACAGATCCTGCATAATCCGCGTCAGTGTAAGCAACAACGTCCAAAAATGGATTTCGTTTAAACAACAGACCTTTACCAGGAAATGCCTTTAAGTACCAAATAACCATCATAGCTGCATCCCAGTGAACTTTTGTAGGTTTGTCCATGAACTGACTGATTTTACTCAGCTAATGAAATGTCAGGTCTAGTAACAGTCACATATAGTAACTTACCCACCAAGGATCTAAAGCTGGCACTGTCCACATACTCAGACTTCTCATCGAACATGTGAGTTTTGGGATCCATTGGAATATTAGTTGGCTTGGCCCCTAGCATTCTAGTCTCTTTTAATAAGTCCAACACATACTTTCTTTGAGACAACACTAAGCCCTCTTTGTTTCTTGCAACTTCGATACCCAGAAAATATCGTAGGTGACCGAGATCTTTAGTAACAAAGTGTTTCTGAAGATGATCTTTTGTGGCAGAAATATCTTGAGCACTGCTCCCAGTTAATATGATGTCAGACATATACCACCATAACAACAATTCCAGAACTGGTTTTCTTGATGAACAAGGAGTGATCTGAAGCTGACCTGACAAAGCCAAAACTCGACATTACCTCAAATAATTTGTGAAACCATGCCCTTGGACTCTGCTTCAGGCCATAAATAGCCTTCTTCAACTTGCACACCTTCTTACACTCCCCCTGAACCTCGAAGCCTGGGGGTTGTTGCATGTAGACAGTTTCATGCAAATCCCCATACAAAAAGGCATTCTTGACATCCAACTGAAACAAGGGCCATCCATGGTACACAACAACAGAAAGAACAAGACGAATAGTGCCAAGTCGAGCAACTGGGGAGAAAGTTTCAAAAAAGTCAACCCCATAAGTCTGAGTATACCCTTTTGCAACCAACCGGGCTTTGTACCGTTCAATTGACCCATCCGAGTTATATTTAATGGTATATACCCATTTGCAGCCAACAATATCTGCATCAGATGGAGGATCCACCAAATCCCAAGTGCCCCTAGAACATAGGGCATCCATCTCATCCTTCATAGCTTGCATCCATTTGGGGTCGAATAGAGCCTGACTGTGATGAAGCGGAACAAAGGAGGCAGACAAAGCCGAGATAAAACTCTTCATAGAAGCCCCAAGATTAACTTCAGAAACAAACTGAGAAATGGGATGAAGGGTGCACTGTCTTTTCCCTTTTCGCAGAGCAATAGGAAGATCCTCATCAATAGCAGAACCTTCAGTATGCTCAGAGATACTTGCCTCAGGAGAAGGATATAATGGGGGCATGGAGGTAGGTGGTAACCTGTGAGTATACACTATAGGAGGGTTTTTGTATCGAGACTCCCTAGAGGATGGAGCCACAGGCTTCGGAGTGAATGACTCTAAAGGAAAAGGGGGAATTGGCAGAGGAAAAACATCACCCTGACTCTCTTGTAACCTTGGAGTAGTACTCGAAAAATAAGGAATAGACTCAAAGAAGGTAACGTCCGCACTGACATACTCTTTATGAGATATAGGGTCATAGCAACGATATCCTTTTTGGTTCCTAGGATACCCAAGGAAAACACATTTAATAGACTGCACAGCAAGTTTATCTCGATCAGGACCCAGCATATGCACAAAACACACACATCCAAAAACTTTAGGGGGAATAGGAAAGAGAGGAGCCTCTGAATGGAGAATTTGGATTGGGATCTGGTCTTCTACAGAACTTGACGGCATGCGATTTATAAGAAACCCGACTGTCAAAACTGCATTGCCCCAGTATGTAGCAGGCATATTGGATTGAATCATAAGACACCGAGCAACATTAAGGATTTGTCTATGTTTCCTCTCAGCCACCCCATTTTGCTGGGAGGTATGGGGACATGTAAATTGAGGTTGAATCTCATTAACAGAGTAGAATTGAAGTAAGTCTTTGGATTTGAACTCAAGAGCATTATCAGTGCGAACAATTTTAACACATGTCAAATTGAGTTTTTATCTCTGCAATTAAGGATTTTATAATGACAGAACCTTGAGACCGATCTTTTAACAAGAACACCCACGATAGTCTCGAGAAGTCATCAACAATGACTAGATAATAACGACATTGAGACCTATTCGGAATCCTACTCGGACCCCACACATCTACGTGAAGAAGATCAAACAATCCTTGACTGGATGGACTCTGAATGGAGGGAAAAGAACTTCGACAATGTTTTCCCAATTGACATGTTTCACACTGAAAAGAAACTGAGGGAGGAATACGAGGAATGACACGACGAAGTTTTGTCACTGGAAGGTGACCCAAACGATGATGCCACAATAGAGGACTTGAGGATGATGTAACAGCAGAGTGGGCCGAAACCTCTGGTTGGTGAAGGTAATATAGACCACCTTTCTCATAGCCACCACCAATCCTTCTCCCCGTCAGCAAGTCCTGAAAGGTGCATCCCATAGGCTCAAAAATCACTCTACAATTCAACTCTTTTGTCATTCGACTGACGGATAATAAATTCTGTGGAAACGAAGGAGCATGAAGAACATGCGACAATTGAAGAGTAGGGGTAATAGACATGTTTCCCTGCCCTACAATTGGGGAAGAGCTACCATCAACAAGACGTACCCCTTTTTGACCTGTCACAGGTTTTAAACTCAAAAAGTTGCTTGAGTTTCCGCACAAGTGACCAGAGGCTCCAGAATCAATGACCCACCTACCACCTTGAGCAGATAGGCCATCACCTGCCGAGCACACAACCTCCGCAACCGAAGACTTCGAATGGGGTGATCGTAAAGCAAGGAGCTCGTCATATTCAGCCCTGCTAAGAGTTACACAATCATTGGAGGGATCTGCATCTGATTTAACCACTTGAGCCATAATATAAACTAATAGGCTTGATTCACAAAATGCAGGAGCAACCACACGCGCATACCCACAACCAACAACAAGCCCGACTATATCAAGTTTTGACTTCACCAATGAAATCTGAGAAACATGACCATCGACTGTTCAGATCCAAACTTCAAATATAATTTTAAAGAAGCTTGACCAAAACCTTTCACCTCAACCAAGGATGACTATAGGTTGTAAATCAAGATCACTTCAACCATAGATATGATCCAAATGACTCACTACCACCATAGATATGATCAGAAGATGCAAACAACTACACAACTTTCTGGATGATCTCATCAAACTTTTGAGATGCATATACTCCAGCAAATCAATATTTGAGCAAGCATATCAAGTTGGGAACCTAGGTGTTGGTCTGCAGTAGACGAATTCAATTACACCAAAGACAAATATCAGATCTGAGTATGATCTAGCTTAACATAACCACGTCAGCACATATGAACAGCAACACACGACAACTCAGAGGCTGCTGATCGCCAGCAGCACAACGATATTAACTGCAATAACTCACAACCACACCAAATTACATCTAATCACAACATCTTTAACATACCTGCAACTAAGACCGATCTGGTCCACACCATGCGACAATCTCAGAATCACCACCGACTGCAATCTCGTCAACGCCACGACTTCAACACACAGATATCAGCCTGCCAAAAACAGTCTTGAAGTGATACAAACCCACACGCAGTCTACTGTTTGCAAATCTGGTCAACTGCTAGCAACTGCAAATTCAGATCTTCTCCGACGTTCCACAAAATACTCAGATCTGAACTCAGCCAAGGTATAGATCTGCTTCTCTTTCTTGATCAGATCTCAACAACCACACCGCCTTTGGTACTTCAAGCTGAATATTCCCTTATTAGGTCTTCACCACAATATGCAGATCAGCGACTCTCAGATCTGGTCGACACCCACTTCATACCTCATCACAACATCAAGACCTGTAACCATCAGATCTGGTCTACAACCACTGCAGATCTTCATTACGACGTGAAGATCTGATTTCAGATCTGAATCATGACCGAGGTCAGATTGCAGATCTGTTATCAGATCTGTCCCACGCGGTTCAAAAAAAAACTTCAAACGTACTGCAGATCTGATGTCCTTCACACTATTTCAGCCGCGGCACACGAACTCAGGCACCCAAGCCCGTACGTGGCTCTGATACCATGTTGAAGGAAGGGTGAGATGCGCAGCAACCGAGGTAGAGAGAGAGAGAGAGAGATCGAGAAAGAAAGAAAGAGAGAGAGAGAAAGAAAGAGAGAGAGAAAGAGAGAGAGACGACTGGAGAATAATAGAACTTGTTATTCAATTAGGGCTAATCTCTATATTAAATAGAGATAGTCCAAGGAACAAAATTACACCCAGGTCCCTCATTAAAGAATAAGATTCAAATAACCTCTAGTTTAGAAAAACTTATTTACTAAAAACATCTTAGTCTCAACAAAGGTAAAGATCCTGTCGATTGCAAATAGGTCTATAAAGTCAAATTTTTTGCAAATAGGTCTATAAAGTCAAATTTTGGTCTGATGGTTCCATTGAACGCTATAAAACTCGCTTGGTTGCTAAAAAGTACACTCAAATCAAAGGTCTCGATTACAATGAGACATTTGCTCCAGTTGCCAAGATGGCCATCGTTCGTTGCCTTCTTGCCATTGCTTCTATCCGTCATTGGCATATTTTTCAAATTGATGTCAACAACACATTCTTTCATGGTGATCTCGACGAGGAGGTATACATGCAACTGCCTCCCGAATTCTCTCGTCAAGGGGCGCATCCAGTTTGCCTTCTACATAAGTCCCTTTACGGTCTCAAATAATCATCGTGGAACTGGTTTGCAAAGCTTTCCTCTTATTTAAAGGAAATTGACTTATTTCAATCCAAGGTTGACTACTCTTTATTTTCTAAAACCGAAAGTACTTATCATTTGTTCATCTTGGTGTATGTAGATGACATTATCATAGCAAGTGATAATCTTGATCAGATTTATGCCTTCAAATAGAATTTTCATCGACGAATTTGCCTTAAAGATCTTGGCATTCTCAAATACTTTCTAGGCATTGAAATGGTTCGCTCCAAACAAGGATTTTTTCTTTCCCAACGCAAGTACACATTAGATATCTTGGAAGAGATGGGGTATCTAGGTTTGAAGCCATGCTTCTTTCCAATGAAGCAACATTTCAAGTTTAATGCTACAAATGGTTCTCTTTTGGAAGACCTAAGCCTTTTTCGACGGTTGATTGGTCGATTAATTTACCTCACTATCACGCACCCTGATATCTCATATGTTGTTCACCTTTTAAGTCAATTCTCCAACCAACCATGCACTCACATGGATGCAGCTCTCTGCATCTTGCGTTATCTTAAAGGCACCCCAGGCCAAGGGATTTTAATGAATGCATCCATACAGTTAATTGTTCACGATTATTCAGATTTCGATTTGGCTTCTTGCCCTATCACTCGCAGGTCTACCTCCGGATATTGCATAATGCTCGGCCCGAGTCTGGTTTTCTAAAAATCCAAGAAACAGACCATTGTATCTCGCTCCTCTACGAAGGCCAAGTATCATTCCATAGCATTAGCCACTCGTGAGCTTATTTGGGTCAAATCTTTATTGACCAACTTTGGGATTTCTCACCCGACTTTATTTTGTGACAATCAAGTTGTCCTACATATTGTTGCTAACCCTGCCTACCATGAACGCACCAAACACATCGAAGATGATTGTCACCTTATTTAGTGAGAAAATTCAAAGTGAGCTAATCAACACTCGGTTCATTCCTACCCACTCACAGTGTGCTGACATTTTCACCAAAGCTTTGGGCAGTGCGCAATTATCTCTTCTGAAGTCCAAGTTGGGCATGCTCGATGCACATGCTCCGATTTGAGGGGTGTATTAGTTATTCTCGATAACTCGATAATGAGTTATCGCAATCCATTAGGTATGCTAGATAACTCGATTATGAGTTACCGAGAATCCTCAGCATTATCACATCCTTTGATAACCATCTACCTACCTACATGGTAGTGGTTAACGGATTGTGTTATCCGTTATCTACTGAGATTCTCTTTTTCGTGTAACTGTAAATAAGATGTATCTTGTAACCTGTATAAAATATAATTGAAGTGTAAAACAATATATCAATAAAAAAAATAATTGTTCTTTTTCTGCTTCACCTCATCCTTTTTATCAAGAAACAACCAAAAATAAGATTTTTGAGTAAAATTCAGAAACTTCTGAGCTAAAGCATTAGACTAATCTTGAGAAAAAAGTAACTATGATGTATGAAATCTCTCAACTATTGTGCTAATAAAGTATTTTTTCTTAAACCAATACAGGAGCTTCTGAGCTAATGCCCTAGTACTACATTTGCAGCTTTGTTGATAGCTGAAACATAAACATCTAATGTAGAAGAAGCCTTCAACTACTAAAATAGCAGAAAGTTTCTAGAAAAACCATCATAAAATAGATTGAGAAAACAGAGTACAAGAAGAGAATTTTACGGTGTATGATTGTTGATTCCATTGATGAAACGCGAAATGTTTGCTCTCTTATCAGGGCAGATGACCAGGCTATTAGAGGGATCGGATGCCGAGAGAAGGGTCATCATGCTATCGCCATCGTCGTGCTCACGGTTACTCAAGTAGTCGACATCGCCAACGTATTCGGCGATTATGGTCATGTCCCTTATGAATCTGTCTGCGACAACAGTGAACCTGCTTTTTGGAGCCATTGATTCTCAGTCATTTGTCGCAGTAGCAGATAGAAATCATGAATGAATTCAACCAAACACCAAACAAAAAACTTAAAAGATATGGTATCCACCCTTCATATGGATCGAATAAGACCATCAAAGGAGGGCACTCCCCTCTTGCAATCCTCTCGTTGCAAAGCCTCAAGGTTTCTGCATCTTCTTTGTGGAGTACCTGCGTCAAGCAGCGTGCAATGCCTGTGATTCATCAATTCGGACCCATATCATAGTAGTACGGGTAATCCGTATCCAAGTCCATGTTAGATCTGGAACACATGCTATTGGATGAAATCCAAATCAGGAACTTGGTTGGATCTAGTGTAATATAGAGATTCAGATCCGAAACCCATTGCAATACCACGTTAGGATCTGGATCGGACTTGCTAAGAACGGACCACCTTGAATGTTTTGGATCCGGATCTGGCTGGCTTTAGAATAAGTTTCAGATCTTGATGAGATCCGAGCCTGCTGGATCTGATGAAATATGTATATTCTGTCAATTTTTATATGTGGAATTTTAAAATGGGTTTGGTTAGACCCAATTCTAACAGGGATCCAATATCATGTGCCTACCCTGTTCCTCATCAGGATCTGGCAGGACACAGCCACACACGTTCTAAATCCGATACTAATTTGGAAACAAACTATCAACATTGAAGTAATGTGGGCCGGTTTGGGTCATGGTTGGGAATTAGGGACGTCAATGGATCGGATTTTATCAGACATGTGACCAAATCCGACTCTAATCCGATTCGTAAGCCAAAATCATATCTAATTGTAATTAGGTCGGATTATCCGTCGGATTCCAGATTCTGTTTGGAGTGAGGTGCAGCTACATACGGAATCTGAATCCGATTATGAATTAGATGCTTCCAGCTTGTCCGACCCGACTAATCAGATTTGGAGTCGGTAGGATATCCAACTCAAATCAGTACTGTAAAATGACCAAAATGCCTTTGACTGGGTGTGGGTACCTCATACCTGCATGCCCTCTCTCTCGAGGGAGGCGCGGTTGGCGGAGCGAGGAGCCATGGCGACCGAGTAGGTGAGCTCGTTGCAGAACCGCGAGCCCACCGTCGTCAAGGCAGTCGCGAGCGAGGCCATCTGCTGCAGCCTCCTCCCCGGATCCTCCGCCGGCTGGAACACCCGCAGTCTCCTCTTCCTCTTCGCGACCACCAGCGCCGCCGCCCTCCGCCGCCGCTTCCTGATTTCTGGCACCACCACCCAACAACGAAAAGGAAAATACAAAATCAATGGAACGATTTATACAGATACAAAACTTAAACCCAACCCATTCCGGTTCAATTTCCAGATTTTAGGGAAACTGGATTTTCAAAACCAGGATTCTATAAGCCACAGCCTAACGATTAGGGCCATACATGCAGAAAAAAACGAAGACAACGCAAGCCATTTTGGATCTGATTATTGGAAAAAGACCTCGAGCGCAAAAACACTAGAAATAGACGATTAGAGAGAAAGCAATAGTGAATGGTGCGTTCGGATTTCACCCTCTTATCTAGAAAAAACGGGATAAGTCGGGATATGGCATGCAATGCGCAATGCAGCATCCCAACGTACCACATTCCTCTTCCGATCAGATGGGTTTATGAAAGCACTCAGAAAAAGCAAAAACAAAGGGTTTCAGTTCACCCAAATCCCTCTCTTCCCCTCACACCCCCAAAACAGAAACCAACCAGATTCCACCCACACCCAACCAAAACTCAGATTTCTTGCCAGAGACCTCACCTTTCGTCGGCTTCAGCGAATCGTGAGTCGGTCTCTGAATGCGGAAGAAATCGACGATTTTTGTCTGAATGAGGGGAAACTCTGCAACCCACAAACAGGAAAATGCATCAGCAGGGAAGAGAAGAGAGAAAATGGGATCAATGGGGACCAAAGAAGAGAGAAAATGGGATCAATGGGGAGCAAAGGCGAGGGAAAATGGGATCAATGGGGAGCGAAGCATACCCCTGATTTCCTTGCCGGTAGTGCATGATGAGCAAAACCACGGCCCGGAGGGCACTCTGGCCATGATGGGCTTGAGGCAGAAGAGGTGGAACCCCCGGTCGCACTTGTCGCAGAGCAGGAGCTCTCGGGGGCGGCGCCCCGAGCTACATTGCTCGCAGCGGATGCCGGCGTAGTCGACGGAGCGGCGGCGAGGCCTCTGCGCGGTCGCCCTCCTCCTCGACATGGTCTTCACGGCAGCCATGGCCCCCATGGTGGTGTGAATTGTGAAGTGTGGGGGGCGGTGCTGCTTTATAGTCTTGCTGGGAGGGGCAAAAAAGAGATTTCGAGCGCAGAATATTTGGCGGGAGATTGCATTTTCTACTTTTGGCCTTCCTTTTCTTAGTGGTGGGACCTGGGGGGGCGGGGGGCATCCTAATCGAAATTGGTGAAATTACTTAAATGCTCTTGGAGGTTTATGTGGAGTTTTAGGGATTGTGTGCTTTGCGTTTTGTTTTCCCTTAAGATGATTTTCTTCGGGTGTTTTGTTTCATGCAATAATTTTCATATTTTAAATTGAAATGAATTTTGTTTTAGTGGTACGGGAACCTCTTATAAAAGGCAAAATTCAAATTGTATTGTCAGGTTATAATAGCTGTAAAAAGTTTAAGGTTTTTGTGCAGTTAATGAAAGAGATGAAGGGGATTTTGAGGTGATAAATTTTTGTTATATTTTTTAGATTTGTAAAAAAATCTATCTTGCTTCTTGAGAAAATTGTTGGTTGGTTTACTAAATTTTAAAGTCATAGTTACTTAAAAGGAAGGGCTCTAACTAATGATCATGTATCTTGGATGATTACTTCATCTTGACCATCTACAACTATGCTTTTTTGAAGATGTCTTGTAAGATAATCTCAACCATTAATTTTTATGGGCCATTGTTGTAGGATCATCCAATAGACATGAGTACTTTTGTTTTTCCTATAGTTATACATGTCAAGCTAAATTGGAATGTCATTAACACATCAATTATATGATTATCAAGAATTGGGATGCCCAACTAATAAAAAATGATAGGTGAATTGTTGTACACTTTATTGTAATTGGGGTTTCAAAGGTAATTATGTCTTAATGATGTTGCCCATGAAAAACCTGGAACATCATCTGTAAACTTTTTAACAAATAGAGAAAGGGTATTATTATCATTTCGAGATAAACTTTACCAAAATGCACTTGATACTCGTATGTGATTATTTGGATTCGTCAAAGATATCACCTAAATATGGTCATATATAATAATGCATATTAATTATTAATGATCCTAAACATTGGACCATTTACAAATGGGAAATTTTCTCCAAACAGTTTCCCACGATGGTTAGATTTATAAATGGCATGTAAAGTATAGTGAGTAAAGCATTTTCGTTTCGAGACACGTGCTAGCATCATTGACACGTAGCAATTGATATGAAACACTTGCCAACACCAAACCAAGAATTCAGTAAAGAACTTTTGAAATTTAGGACATATTTGAAACCTATGAAATAGTTTCTCACTGGAAAAGTAGGTCATGTTTTCTTTGGTGAGAAAGTCTTCCACATATTTGCAAACATGTGATTAATTTTCTCTATGTAAAATGATGGTTTACTTTCTCATTTGCCGCCATAATTAGTAAATAGTAACATTCTATTCGAGTTCACGAAGTTGTCTAAGATGCATTACTCAACTTTTCGGCTAAGATGAAGTACAAGTCTTATAAGTTCAATATGTATTCACATAAATGAGTATTATTTTTTCAAGAAAGCTATATCAATTTAATTATCAATCAAAATGGCTAATCAAAGCCATTTCCTATTGACATGAAGTTGTGAGTTATAACAATGACAAAAAGTTAAATTAGTCTTAAAACTAAGCCTATTGTATTTTCAATTCTTTTTGACAAGAAATGTAGTCAGCTAATGCATCCATAGTTTTCTTCCTTTCTTTAAAATTATGAGAGGGATGAAAACTCTATATGGGCATAGAATATTTTTTCATGATAAAGTAGTTTTGTTCATCAAAACATTAATGATTTGTTTTTTTTAAGATCAATTTCATAATTGTTGTTGTGATGCTAAAATATTTTTATGATAAATTGTGAAGGTTAAACCTAGCAGCATATTATATACGTAATGCCTAGCAGTTTTGATGTTTTAGAAATTAAATTTAAAGTAATTTAATGGCAATTATTTATGTTAATTTATTTAATAAATAAATAATGGTATTTAATTAATTAAATATAAATTAGTGTATCACATTGGATCATGGACCCTTTTGGATAGGATCCATAGTTCAAATATGATTTCATTATTCATTACAATTAATAATATATTTTTAGAAAATTAGAAAACCTAATTAAGAATTTAATTAATTAGAATTATGATAGGTATTGTATCTACTGTGTAGAGTTTTCTAGAGAGAGAGGGTTGGATGTCCCTAGGGATCTCATTAGAAGAGAGTGGAGCACCACCTAGGTTGTTTAATTAGAATCCTAATTAATTAGTTAAACTAATTTGGTAGATAAGATAACAAATTAGTTTTGACTTTAGTTAGAGAATCCTAGAAGGCCAAGGATGGAACTTGTTTTCAATTAAAAAACCTAATAAGCCAAGGAGAGGAGGGGAGACAAAAGGAGAGGAGGGGAGACAAAAGAAGAGGAGGTCGGCCAACCTTGGGGCCAAGGTAAGCCTTCCTCCATAAATTTTTTTAGTTTATTTTTATAGTAAGATTTGATACAAGGTTTGTATGTTGGCCTTATACAACATTCACTTGAGTTTGGAGAGAGATTTATGGTCTATTTTCAGGTTTCTACGATATTTCAGGTATTTTTCATCGTGATTTGATACCCTTTCATGTGTTCAATGTGTTATTCATGAATTTACACTTCAGAGGTATGAATTTATACATTTTATAAAATGTTTAGAATTTAGTGCAGGTCGATTCAAGCATATAATCAAGTTTCAAAGATTTGTCTTGTTTTAAAAACCTTTTTTTGCTTTCAGAATAATTATTTTAATTTGTAGGAGCAATTTAATCATTCTTTAGATGAAAAATAATTTGTATTTAAATACATGTTATCAGATGTATTTGATGTTTGCAACATCTTAGATATGTCCATGTTTAGATTTAATATATTTTTGATAGATTAATAATTTATTCAGAGGTTTTTATAAACTCAAAATCCATTTCAGGAATTATTTTTTAGAAAAAATGAGATTTCTTGTGTAAAAATGTTGGATCTATGTTTCATTCATGATATGTATGTTGTTTCTATGTTTACAACATGTTTAGATGTTTATTTGCATGTGTATGATGTGATTATGATGAATCCAAAACCGTTGGATGCATGTTCTTGGTATTTCTGTATGAAAATCATGAATTTCTTGATGTGTTTCTTATTCTCTCCTTTTTTTTTTATTCTGACTAGTTTTAAATAAATTTATGGTTCTTCAAAACATGTAAAAGTCATCTATAAAAAAAAATTGGGTTTGTTTGAAGCCTGGATTAAGAGATACGATCAACACAGAATTTCTGTCTTGATAAATTTTTTGCAATGGTTACATGTCTTTGTTGATTTTATTTCTCTAAAATTATTCAATGTTTTTGTCCAAAATTTTTATGTGTGTTAGTTTATTTATTTAAAAACTCATGATAAAAATCTTGTGTATTGATTCATTACAGTTTGAGAATTAAAAATTATAAAATTTTGTTCTGAAACCTGAAATTTCTTGAACAAGTTTGTCTAAGAATAGAAATAGACTATAGTGCATGAATTTTAATTCTCAATTGGGTTGGAGTTCAAACATGGTTTCTTTTAGATCTTGTGTCAGACACATCAAGCTCAACAGTAAAAATTATAAAACTCATTTCATTTTATAAATTCAATGGTTGATGTTTCTTTTAAAATATTGAATCGAATAGGTATGTTTTGTGAATATAAAATAAGTTTCAATAAAAGATTTATTATTCCTTGATCCGGAATGAGTTTGATCTGAGGTTTTCTCTTATAGACAGCTAACATATATATGCATCTACAGTAAAAAATAAGAATTTATTTTTATTTTCTATAATGTATGATGGAATTTATATTGCCAGAGAAAATTTTATTTTTTTACAGTTTTGCATATAAATTATTTTTGTTGGTTTGCATGTGATTGCTCCAGATGGGATGTATTGAATTACATGCATATAATTGTTTCATATGTGAATTATGTATACAACATGATGTTGTAATGTTGTATGAATGTTTATGTTAATCATGTACAACATGTGGTCATGGTATATGGCTTATGAGCATTATATATCGTCTAACGAGTAATGCTTACTTGAATGCATAAGACACTACGAAAGGTGAACCAGAGTATATTGTGGCTTATGAGTTAGCTACATGTTAGCATATGAATGGCTTGGTGGCAGTGCAGAATTGATGTATTAATCATGTAAATGCATTCTTTATATTGTGTTGTGATGCATATGATTAATTGTACTTGTTAGCACATAAAGATACACGGTTATTCTCTAGTGGGTGTATCCCAATCGAAAGATATATGATGTGATGCATGTTGTAAGTCTATGTTCATTGTATATTGGTTTTCTACATAACTAAAGCAGTAACGTGATTAAACCACACCACAAAATAAGGCAAAAATAAAATAAAGAAAGCAAGAAAACAAGAAATAACAAACCATACACTTGCAACCAACAAATATTTTTGCACAAAGCAAACTATGAGCATGGTACCAATTGTGCACAGTCACCTCCTAGGGGTAGCCTAATAAGTGAGTCATGCAGAAAAAGTAAGATGGTCTCTAGGTCATAAATACATGGTTCTACAATCCTAAATGTAAAAAGCAAACTAACAATCATAATTAATCAATATAAAATTAAATTAACAATCCTAAATAAAGCAAATAGGCAACAAAATAGGTACTCAGTTCTTAATTTGTCGTTCTCTCACAACGGCGCCAAAAAATTGATGCATCTTTTTCAATAGAGTATTTTTGAGATCTATTTTCAGTAAAAACATTTATACAAAATGTACATCAAATCATAAAGATTGGTTCACACTAGTGGTGAAGTCCAGATTGAACATAGAGAACGGGATAAGTACTTTTGTACCTCACACAGAACTATTTTTATTGAGTTAAAAAAATAAAAAATAATTAACTAAATAAAAGAATGAGTGTTGCCCTCTACGAAAGACTTACAAAAAATAATTAATGGTTTTATTACAGACCCAATGAATTAAATAAAAAAAATAAAATAAATCCTAAGCTAAAAATAAAACAAAAGGTCTTCGATGCTGTGAGCTTTTAGTCCTTTCCTTGCATTTGGTTTTTAGTCTTTTTGAGGTTGTTTGAGGGGCTCTCTGAGGAGCTTGAAGGGCCTTTTGAGAAAACATTTTTGGGACCTTAGAGGGCTCTTCGGAGGTACTTTTGAGGGCTCACCATACATCTGAATGCTTTCTTCCGAAATAAAAAGATAAAACACAAAACAAAGTACAAAAACTTACAAAAATTTAATGTTAGTTTCAGCCTAAAATCATAAAAACATGAGATAAACTAACATGAAATACTCATAACATGCAACTAACCACTACACTAAAAGACAAAATAGTAAAACTAACTATTAACAAACAAGAACTAATTCATTAACTAAATAACAACTTCACACTAAATGACAAAAGAAGTCAACTAACTAACAAGAAAGAAATCAACTAACATAAAAAACTATATTAACCGAATTTACACAAGAATTTTAATTAACTGAATAATAAAGCAAATAACAAACTACTTATATCTAACAAAAGTCGATAATTGACATAAACATAAATAATAACAATCGGCTAATGTGACTTAACTAAATTATATTAACTAATTAATTTCTAATGATTCTAATATCATAAAACTGAACCTATACTAATTTAATTACTAAAAAAAAGATTTAACGTTAAACTAAAAATAACTAATTAAAAGAAGATTACCAGTACCTAAATCGGCTAAAATACTTTCTACCTAAAAATGGTACTTAATTAATTAACAACTAAAGTGTAATATAAGTATAGAAAATAAAAATTCTTGAATTGAAAATTTACGTAACTGGTTGTTGAAAACAATAAATAATTCTAACTACTTGGGTGAATAAATAAATAAAATATAAATAAACTAATCAACTATTTCTATCAACCAATTTCCACTATAATGAAATAACTATTTCAAATTAATTAAAACTAAACTAACTAATCTAACATGATGAAAGCAATGAAAGACATGATTAAATACATAAATAAACAAACTTATAAATGAAAACATGCAGGAACGATTAAATCTGATTATCGTAAATCATAAATTAACTAAAAGCAAAGCAAAACCCTAATCGGTTAATATTATTGAATCTAAACTAAATCTAGTTCAACTAATTTATGAAAGTAAACTAATCACATCTAAGAAAAACCACAACTAACATGAATAAAACTAAAGAACTAATAAAAGAATACGCTTCCCTACTGCCATGCAAATCAAGATAATCAATTAAAATATCCTATTATATATATATATATATATATATATATATATATATATATATATATATATTCAAATGATGAAAATAAAACTAAACTCAACTAGATGCGATGAATATGAAATGATTAAACAAAACTACATATAATGATATGGTATATGCCATGCAAAAGCTAAAACTACATAGATGGGGAAGAAGAATCAAACTGTGTGATTTACCTCTGATGGAAGGGTTGAGAAAAAGAAGATGACTTTTCTATTGTGATCCAACAAATCTTCGCTCTCACTCCGACGATGGGGGAAAAAAAACTGACGATGATGTGGTTTAGAGGAAAGAGTGAATAAGAAGAAGAAGAAGAAGAAGAAGAAGAAGAAGAAGGAAGAATAGGGTAGGTAACTGGTTGAGAAGAAAACAAGGAAAATAAGAGGAAGAAGAGGAGGTAGAGATGAGAGAGAGGGGCACATATTTCAAGAGAAAAAAATCTCCTCATCTTCTCAAACATAACTATTTATAGTCTTCTAATTATGTTTTTAGAAATTCTTTCAAAAAGAGTCCATCAAATTTTTAATATTTCAAAAGACCTCTCTTTCTAAAAATATTTTCTAAAAACTTAATTAGTTTTCCCAAAATACTCCAAAAATGCTCAATTTGCTCAAATTACACTTTGATAAAAAACTATGAAAACCTTCGCAAATAAGCATTTTTAAGCAATTATCGCACATGATCATGCATGAAAATATATGAAATTAAAGTCTTTTACATGCCACAACAAAGTAAAACTTTTTCTTCTACTTTTCTAAATATCACAATCATTTATGCTTTATTCTCAAAAAATCAAATATATACATGTCATTATTTATTTATCTTCACTCATATGTTTTCTGATAGGTTTTCTCAATACTTATTTCTAAGCAATGAATTTTTTCTTTTATACTCTTTCTTTTATTTCTTTTTCTTTTTCTAAATTTTTAATTTTTTTTATATTTTTTCTTTTTTTTTGTTGAGCACTATTTAAATTTTCAGTTTTCGTGACCCATGTAACAAGCTTTGACTCAGTGACTCCCAGGTCGGACGACCTTAGGGCACCAAATATAAAGTATCCCTCGGACTTAATTGCTTGAGTCACTAGACCTTCTTGTCATGTGTAAAATCGACATCTATTAGGCTCTGTGTAAAGTCCATGTAACGGACTTTTGAGTTGGTGGCTCCCAAACCTGATGACTTTATGGCACCATGTGTAAAAAACCATGAGACTCTACTTGCTTAAACAAAATAGACCACAGATATTAACTTAGACAAAGAAGTTACTTCCTTCGTTATCCTTTTCGACATAGGACTCAAACACTTCAACTTGTGTTTGAGCCAGCTACTAGGAAATACAAAGACATTAAACGACTAAACGTATGCTCTTTTAACTTTTTGAGCTTTGCTTTTCAATGTTGTTCATTCGTTTAGTTTTCAAAAATAAATTATGCATAGTCATACTTGTAATTTAAAATAAACTCTAATATGCATCTATCATCATTTCTTTGAAATCCACATAAATAACTATGTTTTTCTAGATCGGTGTCGAAAAAAAAAATTATGGAGCTTAAAAAATCTATAAAAACATTAGATTATGTAAAAAATTTATATAAGGTCAAACTCATTCCTTAAAAGCTCAATTCTTATGAGTTTTGATCCATGTGCAAGTACAAAAACAAAAAAAATTAAGTGTGCAAACAACACCTTTCCCCATGCTTGAATGACAGTGTCCTCAATGGCACTCTCTCATGCTTGAATAAAACTAGATGAATGCACATGAGAAACAAAAAAATAGAAGAAAAATGGTAGAAGTAACCTAATCTCCACTATGGAATTTTACCTGATATGGCCATGTACTGACTCTGCAGAGATTTCACATGTCTCAATGTTTACAACTCATAAAAATGCATAAAATACAATGCATACATGCTCTAACATTCATGCTCAGGAACGAAGAAAATGATAGAAAAACAACAAAACTACTAATAGTACAACACTAATATGGGTTGCCTCCTATAAAGCACTAAATTTTACGTCTTCAGCTAGACGGATCACTAGTGACCCTTCATCGTCCATGAGATCAATAGACGTGAAGTCATGCTCAATCGAGAGGTCTGAGAAAAATAGCTTCATCTATGACCCTGCCCAGAACATTTTCTCCAACTTTACTCCTCTGGGATGGGCCCCCCTTGGGAGGGGTTTCTCAGTTTTGAAAACTTTAGACATAGTTTTCCTTTGTTAGTTTTTTGGAAAGTTTTAAAATCTCTTGTTTTTTTTTTAACTTTAAGAATGACATTTTTAACTTTACGTGCCACCAAGGATGAGGTGCCACATAGGTTGAGCCTCATAGGGCCCACCCCACCTATGGACCTCTACTATATTATAAAGCTTGATTAAATCTAATTTTTTATTTCATAAAATATTTAATTTAATAATTAACTTTATTTGGTATTTTGGATTTCAAATACCTAAAACTAAAATTCATTTTTATGTGAAATTACATTACATGTATGCCAAATTATTCCAAATCTAGTCTGCTAAGAACGAGCTTAGTTTCTACATGAAAACTATTCTCACATGATGGTGAGCCATAAATCGAATTTCTATCTATACAATCATCCAACTGCGGATCGAATTGCTTTCATTGAACGTCTGTCACATGGAAGCATTCATCATTTCTTGACACTCTTGTAGCAACATAAAAAATGTTTATGCACAAACGCCTGTTACCAAAAGAAACATTTGTCTTCCCAGTGCGACAATCAATACAAGCGTTGGCAGTGGCGAAAAATGGCCTGCCAAGAATAATGAGGGTCTGGTGAGCGACATCAGTGCCCTTCATGTTCAGAACGAGAAAATCAACAGGAAAATAAAAGTCCTCGACCTTGACTAGCACATCTTCCAAGATTCTTCGGGGGAGCTTGGTAGACTTGTCGACCAACAGTAAGATGGTCATCATGGGCTTTAAATCCCCAATCCCAAAAGTGTCGTACAGAGAACCCGACAATATATTCACACTTTCCCCAAGATCGAGCAATGCAAGCTCGATGGTCATGTTTCCTATAACACAAAAGATGATCGGTGCCCCAGGATCCTTCAATTTAGGTGGGGCTTGTTGTTGAAACATTGAGCTCACCTGCTCAATCAGGAAATTCTTCTTAGGCAATGACCTTGATTTTCTGTTCTGAGTGCAAAGTTCATTAAGAAACTTTACATAGGTTGGCACTTGTTGGATGACATCCAGCAGAGGGAGGTTTATATGAACATGCTTGAATATGTCAAGCATTTCCTACATTCTAACTCATTGCTTACCTTAATCATTCATTTTTGGTAAGGCTTGGGAAAATGAGGCTCAAAGAATATACGAAGGAGAAAGCACGGGCTGTGAGCCATGCTCGCTTTCCTTGGGCCTGGTAGAAAAAATCGACTGGTTAATGGGTCTATCTTTGAGCTCTTCAGTCTTCTCTTAAATAGGGTAGAGTTTCTTCCCACTCTGAAGGGTCATAACAGAGTTGGCCTGCTCTTGATGAGACTTTTTGAGATGCAGGTCGTGACGCATGGGTTCTTTACCCCTCGGATTGACAACAGACTGACTTGGGAGGCTTTCCTCACTTCGTCTGCTCAAGGCCTCAGCCAACTGTCTCATTTGAGTTTCTAGCTTCGCTATCGACTGTGCATGGGAACTAAAGTTGGCCTTGATGTCAGAAAAGGCCTCAAGAATCTTCTTGTGAAAAGATTGACTCGATGTGGGCTCTTAGGGAGAAGGCAAGCTAAGTTGTGGAGGGGCCTGTGGGAATGTTGACCTTGGGTAACCTTATAGGGGGTTACCCAGTCTGTGTTATCTCTGGGAAGGCAGATAAGGTGCGCTTTGTGGATTTCTCTATGCAAAGTTGGGGTGGTTTCGCCATCCTGGGTTATAGGTGGGTGCATATAGATCGTGCACCGGTCTGATTTTGGGCAGCCTTCGCTTGCTCGTAAATGAATTCAGGATAGAGTGGCAATGTCGGACAATCTGAAACATAATGTGCAGGTCTAGCTCATAGCTTGCACACTTTTTTTATGTGATGTAATAAAGTTGGGTTAGTCAATAATTGATCAACTTTTCTGGTCAACTTTGATTTGCAATTCATGTTCGGGTCCAACTTCATTAATCCCTCCCTTTTGAGGACCACCAGGAACAGATGTGGTCCTATCAAGCCTGGAGGACAAAGCATGGTGCATAGATTTTTTATTCAGCATTTTGAATAGGATTCATGCCTCATCCTCGCTCTTGAGCATGAGCGTGCCCCCACACAAAGAATCAACCATCTGCCTGTCTTTCTCAGTTAGGCCATCGTAAAAGTATTGCACCAGTTGCCAACGGGGCACCTGGTAGTGGAAATACTTTCAGAGAAGATCTTTCATCCTCTCTCAAGTCTCATAAAATTATTCTCCCTCAATCTGAAAAAAGCTGATGATGGCTTTTTGAAACTAGTTCATCTTACCAATTGGAAAGTATTTCTTGAGAAATTCTCATTGCGTGCATTCCTAGGTGGTAATTTGAACTGAATCTAAGGCCTTTAGCCAGTGCTTGGCTTTATCCTTGAGGGAGAATGAAAACAACGTCAACCTCAATGCATCAACCCCAAAATTATTGGTCTGCACCATAAAGCAGATCTCGAGGAACTCATCGAGATGACGGTAGAGGTCTTCGTTGCTAAGGTCGTAAAATGCTAATAACATTTGAATGATCTTGGCCTTTATCTCAAGCTGATTGGCTCTTACATCAGGTCTCGTGATGAAAGAGGCGGGAGTGTAAGCATTGGGAGTAAAGTACTTTTTAGAGGACGGGTCAACTGTTGATCCTAAACCATGGGGCCGGGTCTGCGAGTTTTCCTAATGATGAACTTGGGGTCCTCTACGGGGTCTACAAGCTCAGGGTCAAGTGAGCGACGCCCTTGCATAAACCGCAGGTAGAGACCGGTGTAGCAACTTTTCTAATGGTTGGTTTTCTACCTAACTAGCGCACTAACGTGATCAAACCACACCACGAAATAGGGTAAAAATAAAATAAAGAAAATAAGAAAATAAGAAATAACAAACCTTAAACTTACAACTAACAAATATTTTTACACAAATCAAATTATGAGAACGATATCAATCGTACGCAGTCACCTCCGAGTAGGCTAATAGGTGGGTTATGCAGGAAAGGAAAGATGTTCTCTAGATCACAAGCATGTGGGTCTACAATCCTAAATGCAAAAAGCAAACTAATAGTCTTAATTAATCAACAGAAAAATAAACTAACAATCCTAAATAACACAAACTAGGCAACAAAATAAGTACTTAGTTCTTAATTCATCGTTTCCCAGCAACGACGCCAAAAATTTGATACATCTTTTTCAATAGAGTATTTTTGAGATATATTTTCAGTAAAAACATTTGTGCAAACTGTGCATCAAAATTTAAAAACTGGTTCACACTAGTGGTGAAGTCCAGGTCGAACACAGGGAACGAGATAAGTATTTTTGTACCTCACACAGAAATACTTTTGTTGCCTTAAAAAAAAATTAATTAACTAAATATAAGAATGAGTGATGCCCTCTACGAAAGACTTACAAAAAATAATTAATGTTTTATTATAGACCTAATGAATTAAATAAAGAAAATAAAATGAAACCTAAGCTAAAAATAAAAAAAGGTCTTTGGTGCTTTGAGCTTTTAGTCCCTTCCTTGCATTTGGTTTTTAGTCTTTTGGGGGTTGTTTGAGGGGCACTCTAAAGAGCTTGAAGAGCCTTTTGGGGACCTAAAAGGGCTCTTCAGAGGAACTTTTGAGGGCTCACCGTATGTCTGAACGCTTCCTTGCGAAAATAAAAAGACAAAACACAAAATAAAGCACAAAAACTCACAGAAATTCAATGTTAGTTTTAGTCAAAAATCACAAAAATATGAGATAAACTAACATAAAATACTCATAACATGTTATAACCACTACACTAAAATATAAAATAGTAAAACTAATTATTAACAAACAAGAACTAATTCATGAACTAAATAATAACTTAAAGCACTGAATGACAAAAGAAATCAATTAACTAACGAGAATGAAATCAACTAACATAAAGAACTATACTAACCAAATTTACACAAGAATTTTAATTAACTGAATAATAAAGTAAATGACAAACTACTTATATCTAACAAAAGTCGATAAATGACATAAACACAAATAATAACAATCGACCAATGTGACTTAACTAAATTACATTAACTAATTAATTTCTAATGATTCTAATAACATAAAATTGAACCTATACTAATTTAATTACTAAAAAAAAGATTTAATGCTAAACTAAAATTAACTAATTAAAAGAAAATTACCAGTACCAAAATCGACTAAAACTATTTCTACCTAAAAATGATACTTAATTAATTAACAACTAAAGTGTAATCTAAGTATAGAAAATAAAAATTCTGGAATTGAAAATATACTTAACTAATTGTTGAAAACAATAAATAATTCTAACTATTCGGGTGAATAAATAAATAAAAATATAAATAAACTAATTAACTATTTCTATCTACCAATTTCCATTATAATAAAATAACTAATTCAAATTAATTAAAACTAAACTAACTAATCTAACATGCTGAAAGCAATGAAAGACATGATTAAATATATAAATAAACAAACTTATAAATGAAAACACGCAGAAATGATTAAATCTAATTATCGCAAATCATAAATTAACTAAAAGAAAAGCAAAACCCTAATCGGTTAATATTATTGAATCTAAATTAAATCTATTTCAACTAATTTATGAAAGTAAACTAATCACATCTAAGGAAAATATCAACTAACATGAATCAAACTAAAGAACTAATAAAAGAATACACTTACATATTGGTACATAAATCAAGATAACTGATTAAACTATACTATTTTATATATATATATACATATTCTATATTTTCAGATGATGAAAATAAAACTAAACTCATCTAGATGCGATGAATATGCAATGATCAAACGAAACTATATGCAATGATATGATTTATGCCATGCAAAAACTAAAACTACGGAGATGGGAGAGAAGAAGCAAACCGTGCAATTTACCTCTGATGGAAGGCTTGAGAAAAAGAAGATGGCTTTTCTATTACGATCCAATGAATCTCCGCTCTCTCTCTGACGATGGGGGCAAAAAAAATCGGCGAGGATAAGGTTTAGAGGAAAGAGTGAATAAGAAGAAAAAGAAGGAAGAATAGGGTAGGCAACCGGTTGAGAAGAAAACAAGGGAAAGAAGAGGAAGAAAAGGAGGTATAGAGGAGAGAGAGAGAGGGGCGCAGATTCCAAGAGGGAAAAATGTCCCCCTCTTTTCAAACATAACTATTTATAGTCTTCTAATTAGGTTTTTAGATTTTTTTTTTAAAAAAAAGTTTATAAAATTTCTAATATTTCAAAAGACCTCTCTTTCTGAAAATATTTTCTAAAAATTTAATTAGTTTCTCCAAAATACTCCAAAAAGGCTCAATTTGCTCAAATTATACTTTAATGAAAAACTATGAAAACCTTCGCAAACAAGCATTTTTAAGGGATTATCACACATGATCATGCATGAAAATGTATGAAATTATGCACGATCATGATGCTACATGTTTAAAGGTTTCCAAACATGGCATTTGATAAATTTATACTTTATTCTCTATTGTTGTTAAATATATGATTTTATATAGAGAATTATGAGTTTTCGCCTGTATTTATATTTTTAGATGGTGGGGCTCAAACTTAGCTCCTACATGATGGCGAGAATTGGCTAGATGGCGTGGCGAAGGTGATAGTTTTATGAGCCAAGATTTCTAAATGTGTGGATGGTGTTTAGACTTTAGAGACTTGACATTTAATGTTTGTAAAGTTTAATTTTAGATTTTATTATTTGAAATGGTGATTCAAACTATTTATTTTATATTATAGTTTGAAGTAAATGGCTTTAATTGTGAGATTAAATCTGTGATGGACCCCAGATCCTTGAGTTATATTTTGCACTTGAAAAATAAAATAATAATTTGATTTTTGACAAAAAGGTCTTATCTTTGGTAGTTCCGAACTAGACCTGGTACTAGTAGGCTAAGACACACTTGTGTTTGCGCTTAGGTGGGCCCTCTAGTGCTTGGTACGGTTGGAGTGTAGTTATTGGTAAGCTCATTCCATCATTACATATTGGAGCAAATGTTTAAGAAAATCTAAAAAAAAATAGGTGAATTTGGGGTTATTACAATATATTAGTACTTCATAATCATAACATTCTATATATTGGACACACTAGTAACATTATTGGTATGCAATCCACTTCAAAAACTATAAATAGGAAAATCAAATATCATAATAGATTTTTGTCTCAAATACTTGGAAAACACATATCATATCTAATCAAAACTTATTTATAATATTTTTTTAGCAAACGTAGACATTCTCTTTTTCAAAAGGCCTTATGTATTCAACTTCATTCATATATGGCAATCAATTCATGCAAAAAAAATTGAATTAATATTAATACACACTTCAAGTAAAATTGTATCTAATATTTTTCAAACCCTTATGCATCAATAGTAGTATCTCGTGCTGGCAATCTTGTTCCAAACTAGCGTTTGTTCATTCCAAAGTACTCTTATCAAGGACTGAGATCATTATACAATCTTTATATGATCATGTAGTTTTTTGTTGATGTAATATTATGAACACAAAGTGATACAAAAGTAAGATGTCATGAATGCATTAAAAAAATACTTACATGTGAACTAATAGCTTGTGTCCCAAAATATTATACCAAAAGTTAAAATTATAAATTATAATATATCATGACACCTTGAAAAAATGAATAATGGAAAATAATACAATATTTAATTTTAATCATACTTTTGAAATTGGTACATTTTAAATTGAAATCACAATGAAATCTTGAATTTTAATTATATTTTATCCTATTTTTGCTAACTTTTCATTTTCAAAACCTTCTTAATATCCTTGACAAATTTCCTCCATAACTCCTTTTTAATAGATCAACCATATATTATAATGAAAACAAATATTTTTCATGTCCTGAATTTTTTATTGATAAGAGTACCTTAGAATGATAATAGTGAAGTGGTCAATACCATATTTTTATGTGTTGTTCATTTTTTCCTTAATCATATTAATATATATGATGAAAATCAAATGTGACAATATTTGAGATAGTAGATTTTGTATGATATAATTTTTATGTATATTGACAAAAAAATCCTATAAAAAATAACATATTTATACTTGATTATAAACAAACAATCAAAAAAGCTTACAACTATGCTAAAAAAATTATAAAACAAACAATTAAATGCTCTAAAGTTTTCCCTTACAACAATTAAAAAATATCTCAATATTCATGACATGTTTCCATATGAAAACAATTTTTATAATTAGCCTTTATTTTTTAGTGTATACAAATATAGGTGGTGTAATCAAGTGACATTTAGTTTTTTTTTATATGACACCGTATTTTCAATCTCATAAAATATGATCAAATTTGCATTGCATGCTCACATATTATTTTGTGTTCTATCTATTTAACATCATTTATGGTTCATACAACGCTATAACTAAAGCAAATGACACATAAGATCATGATATAAAATGTAAATTGCATGTAGGTCATGATTATATTGTGTATTGCAAAAGTAACTAGCTTGTACATGCAGCATGTGATCACATGTCGTGGTTGTAGGGACTATTAGTCAATTAAGGATACCATTATAAATGGATCACATGCGTTGAAGACACATATATTGACTCATTTTTTACATAGTTCATATTTTTGAGCGAGTTGTGTTTTCTCCAATTAAAAACACTCATTACATTCATATGAACTAATACAATTTACATGGTTATTTACAAAACATACCTAATTTTTATTTTCATAATTCAAATAGGTGTTTGATGGGTTTTTCGGCTTATCTGGTGCTTTTTACATGGTTTCGGCCCTATAAATATGTTGGGCATGGTCGATTTACTAAGAATCCACACCTGGATCATGTGCTTTTGATGAAAAAATGATGTTTGGAGCCTCAAAAATTTACAATGATTTTGGACCGTTGATTTTTCGAACCTTATAAAAACCCATCCATGTGTTAGAATCGACCACTTCAAGAGCTGATCCCTATAAAATCAAGTACATAGATCACATTTGTTTGTTCATAATTTACAAATAAAATAAAAAAGGCTGAAAAAAACATCAAACACCTAACGTTCAAGCACCTACTCACTACTCTTCAAATGCATACTTTATTTATGCAAACATAATACTTGGGGTTAGTTTCTTAAGTGATTGTTCATATTCTCACTTCTAAATCTTCACTTTACCGCCAAAACTAGTAAAATTCATCAATTTTACCCTTATCTTCTCATCCATATTTTTCGCATTTCTTTTGTCCTTTCGTTTTCTTTTTCTTTCTAACTTCTAACATCCCACATAACTACCTTCAACATTTGCCTCTATGAGCCTCCATATCCCATAATGAAGATCAAAATATCATGTAGTATGTGTTTAAGAATCCTCACAAACTCTTTTCTTTTTTGTCTTTTAAATATAGTAACTGCTTATGCAGCCTAATGATTTTTTTTTTGGCCTCGGCTGAGTTTTTCTAATATGTTCATAAGAGCATTCTTTTGGTTTTCTGATGTTAGAATTAGTTTTATTTGGACATTTTAATTCATAATGTTTCCTTTAACTTGCTATTTAACTCGTAATGAAACTGAACTCATTTCAGCAATGGGAATGGCGCAAAAAGTTAGTCATGATCTTTTCTATTGTTGGCAGTACTTTGTTGTTATATGTCACTTAGAAGATGCAAAACAACAATACACTTGCACTACAAGGATGCAGGTCAATAGCGATGATATATCTCGCCGTTATTGCCTTATTTCTCATCGCTATAGGCCTATAATGGCGAGAATTCTCGCCCAAAAAAAATTATCTTTTGTTGAGTAATAACGGTGACACTTATAGCTCGCCGTTAAAAGGGTGAACCAATACCGGTGCAGAATCTCGCCGGAACTGAAAACACTAATACCGGTATGACAATCTTTAACAATAAGGTTCTTGTAACGGCGAGATCCCTGGCTCGCCACTAAACGGTGAGATCACTGTCTCGCTGTTATAGCCAATTAACTCGCAGTTATAAGCTATAATGGCGAGACAGGGGTCTCGCCTATAATGGCGAGACAGAAATCTCGCTGTTATAAGCTATAAACCTGCCAAAAAAATTAACGGATATTGCCTTGTTTGTTCTAGGCCCATTTGTGTATTTCCTGTCTCAAAGGCAATAAAAATATCACTAAAGATCTTTTCTCTTAAAACAAGATTTTCCTGCGCCATTTGTAAAAAATACATCAATTAACGGATGCAGGATTATGACCAACACCAATCGTCTAGCACCGTAAACTTAACAAATCAACAACTTTTGGAAACAAAATACAGAAAGCCCAGAAAACATATAGACCTCAGTCTGCTCTTTCTTTGTTGGTACAAGGGACAGAAGGAAATGTATTCCAATTCTTGGCTTCCACTAAAACCTTAGTCCAATTCTTTCATCACATTCCTCAAAAACCTAAGCAACATATGATAATGTACATTGATCACACGGTGAAGATAAAAAGAGAAGGGCATAAGAACAAGTATGCTCTAAGTGCAAACAAGAGCCATAAAAACCTGTCTCAGTAAAAGAGTGATATTAGCGGAGCTAACCTCATCAACAGGTTGAGCTGCTGAGCTCAGAGTCGCAGACCCTTCATAAGTTGTTCAGAGTCAGTACTTTGGTACTCTATGACTAGAGCATTTGGGGGAGTCCTAGGACGTTTCAAAAGGGAAACTGTTGCAAAGAAAACAAAAGAAATGTCATTATCTTTAAGAAACAATAAGGAACCATGTCCAATTCTTCTCAGTTTCTTTAAGATCACATCATGAACCTGTTCCGTTCAATCCAATAATTACACTTGAAAGATGGAACTTTTCCTCTGCATGATTAAAAAGAAAAGAAGATATAGCTCTGCACAAAGTTGCAGCAGTGATTGTTTTTGGAAAACAAGCAACCTTTGTAATATTAGGTCCGTATAACAAAAAATTGTCGCTTATCCTGTGTCCTTCTGGAAGATAGCCAGGTTATTCTCTATCACTTAAAGACCACACAAGGACAAGCCCAAACTCTTCTCAGTAAGACCATATATCAACCTTGATTTGGTGGAACCGGAATTGCTGATGCAGCTACAACAGCAGACTGGACAGAAGAAGACCCGCTAGTATTTGCCATCCAACCAGTCAAAGCATTTGTGTTGGCCGCTACTGTCGTTAGAGGGAAAGGCTGCATGTGACAAAGTTATCAAGTGGATTAGATGACAAGCTTCAACAAATAAAAAATGGAACAAAATTGACCTTTAACAGCTCAAAAACTGTACCCCATGAGCACTCAGGGCTGTATACACAGGATTCTTCAACCCGCCTGCAAGTGGAACAGTGACAGGTGTAGGAGCACGCGCTCCATTTGGAGGCTGACATGTATGGTCAATGAATAATGTTCTGATATCTGGGTTTGGTCTTGGATTCTTTCAGAGCTGGTGCTGCCAGTTCAAACTGTCATGAACCACCAAGACATAATTCAACAGGTAAAAAGGATCCCAGAAATCTACATGCAACTGATAGCAGCAAAACCAAATCTGTTAGACAGCAGCAATCGGATTATCATCCATTCACATAAGCTACCAGAACCATCACAACAACAGCCAAATAAGGGAATTAGGAGTTACAAAAATTATTTGAGAAGCCACAAAATCAAATAAGCCAATACAAAGAAGATAAAGAAAAGGGTAATCTCTAGATGGAATACTACCATCCATGTCGTTCACCTTTGATTGGAGTTCTCAACCTTGATGCTTTTAGTGTTGGAAAGGCTAGCTTCTGATGGCGGACTCAGCACAGAAGCCGATCCACGATCTGAGATCCAAATGGATCTCCACGCGTGAAAGCTAAAGTGATAACAGGTGAGTCCGAACAAGACTCAAACACTATGTGATTCAAGGTCAGACCACTTTGTTTCGACAGAAGAAGTAAATACTAGAAAGTTGCACAACGAGCACACCTTTCAAACGGAACCTAGATCACAGAATCTGAATCTGTGATGATTGAATTATGATAGGATCTCTGGGATGGATGGACAAGACACCCGGAACATATCGGTAACCCATCCGACAGCTTCGAGACGGCTTTTCGGTACCCCTGCAGACTAAGTTTGGAAAAACTCAAAACAGAAAAGTTCTGCGGGATTCTATTATTTTTCTAATTAATCAAGATTTTTAAATTTTTGGATTTATACTCAGGAAGATATGATTCAAATACGTTGATATGTTTTTGAGCTAAACTATTCAAGAATCCAAATAGAAGTTTTAGCATGCAGAATGAACAAACAACTATTTGAAGCAGCAGAAGATCGAACCAACAAATCTTCCAAACATAAAAGATATAAATCTAGATGTTACTAAACCATGATGATGGCCTGATTAGCTCAAAAAAATTGGTATATACCATCGATGGTTCTATCATGATGGTCACCAGCACAAAAAGGTTAAATTTATGAATCATGATATTGATTCTAAAGTCCTCATCATTCCTAAACTTGTTGTTAATCTTATGTCCATAAGCCAAATACTAAGACTCATGATTATTTGGCTATTTTTTCTTCTAAGGAGGTTGTCTTTCGGGACAGAAGATCGAAAAGGATGATTGGTAGAAGCATAGAACGTGACGATATATACATATTCAGTCAACCAAAGACAGTGTTTTTGAGTAGTGCCCAATCAAGTAACACTTATAGCCTTTGGCATTCTCGTCTTGGACATGCTTCTGCTAAAATTATAGAATCTTTGCCACCTGATTTTAATAATAATAGCCTATCAAGTGATGCTTGCGAATTTTCTAAGGCCACCAAGCTTCCTTTTCAAAACTCCTCTACTAGAAATAGAGAGTTTTTTGAATTGTTGCATTTTGATGTGTGGGGTCCTGCCCCCGTAGACTCTATGTTCGGTTTTAGATATGTCATATTTATTGAAGATAGATCTCAGGTCGCCTGGGTGTATTTCCTAAAATATAAACATGAAGTGGCCAAAGTTTTAAAAAAAATCATAATCTTGTTTGTACTCAATATGATCACAAAATTAAATGTCTGAGATCTGATAATGGAGGGGAGTATATTAATGAAGTTCTTGGTGATTTCTTGTCTGAGCAAGGTATAATGCCTCAAACTACTTGTGCCGAAATCCCGCAACAAAACGGGGCTGCTGAAAGGAAAAATTGTCACTTACTCAATGTGGCATGGTCTCTTATGTTTCGTATGAACATTCCCCAACAATATTGGGCCAATGCCATAGCTACTGCCTGCTATATTATAAACTGTATTCCAAGTTCTAGTCTGGAGAACGAGATCCCTATTGAAAATTTGAGAAATAAAAAAAATCTCCATCAACCATTGGAAAGTTTTTGTTTGTCAGTGCTTTGTGCATATACAAGACAAATTCTACAACAAGCTTAAAAAAAGAGTTGTCAAATGCGTGTTTCTTGGATATTCTTCATCAAAAAAGGGTTTTAAATATTTCAATCCCATCTTAAAAAGGCTTTATGTGTCAAGGGACATGAAATTTATTGAGAAAGAACCCTACTTCCAGTATCCTATTGAGAGGGAGAATCAACCGAATATGTCCATCTCTTTTTTGTCAATACCCGATCCTCTTATTGAATCCAGACCTACCTCACTTAGCCCTAATGATCAGATTCTCCCACCAGACCAAGATTATAAGTCCTCACTCATGACGGATCAAAATACAATACATGTGAATCCCGTGACAGGTACTAACTCAAGTCAGTCTATACTTGAGTCTCATATCAGTCAAGAGATCGGTAATTTGAGAAGGTCATCTTGTCCCACTAAACCTCCTGTCAAACTAAGAGATTAGTACTCCTATTGTACTACTGAGACTCCTAAAGCCCATTCAATGGAATATCAATTCGAACTTTTAAAATTGCCTGTGCCTTATCAAATTTACCATGCCAAGACCTATGCTCATCATGAACCTTCGAGTCATAAAGAAGTACTTGAAGACCCTAAGTGGAAATCGGCTATGGATGATGAACTAAAAATTTTACTCAAAAATAATACTTGGACGTTAGCTGAGTTGCCTGAAGGTAAAAAAATTGTGGAATGTCGATGGATATATAAAATTAAATTCAATAGTAATGGCTCCATAGAAAGGTACAAGGCAAGACTGGTAGCAAAGGGATACACCCAGAAAGATGGTATTGACTTCATTGAAACCTATACGTCTGTTGTAAAAATGAGTTCAATTTGCATTCTTCTTTCTGTTGCTACTAATAAAGCAGTAGGACATCTTTCAACTGGATGTGAAAAATGCTTTTCTCCAAGGGGAGTTGGAAGAATAAGTGTATATGGATCCGTCTGCCAGGTATGAATGTGATCATGGGAAAGTGTACAAGCTTCAGAAATATATTTACGATCTAAAGCAATCTCCTCGATCCTGATTTGCCAAGTGCAGTGAGGTTCTTATCAAAATCGGTTTTAAGTGAAATAATGTTGACTATACCACATTTATGCACAGTTCTTCACACGACACTGTTATCTTGCTTATATGTGTTGATATAATTATGATAGGAGACAATAAGACTATGATGCAGAAAACCAAAAAAACCCTTCATGTCAAATTTAAAATTAAGGACCTTAAAAAATTAAGGTACTTTCTTGGCATAGAAGTCACTGTAATGCCCCAAAATCCCAACTTGGAAAATCCTTTAGATTTTTAGGGATTTTTTTTTGAAATACATTACGCAAGGCAGAAAAACATGAGAGATATAACGAGTTCTATGTCGGATCCGTAGAAATTGTATTGTTTCATGCTTAAATCTTCGTTGGAAAATCTGTTTTTTTAAAGGTTGGTTCATGGATTTGTCAGTGACTCCCTGTAAAAAAATCAGATAGTTTTGGGTTTGGCGACCTTGTCAAAAAAATAGAAAGTTAAACCGTGATTTCTAACCCGTGAAATCGCTATTAAGATTCGTTCACAACTTGCAGATGTGATATTTCTGTCATCCGAGATTCAATTTATGATCCATAAATTGCAGTAGTTTCATATTGATGTCTAGTATTTACTGTAATTTTTCCATATTTTTCTGCATTTGTTTACTATTTTTCCTCTGTCAGAATGTAGAATCGGTTTCTTAGAACTTGTTATATCTCGTTTAAACCCTAGATCGACTTGTGTTGATTGTATCTTTGTAACCAGAGATACGATTGATGATCTGTAAAAGGAAAAATATTTCTGTGTGTTTGCTATTCACTACTAAAATTTTAAAAATTTTGAATGAAATTTGCTATATTTTCCTATACCCGAAACACGAAGTACCTATTTTAACATGTTTTATATTCGTTATAATTGATCGAATTAGCTTGGGAAACCACATCCACAAGCGTAAAAGCAAAACCATTCAAGAACTCTACACCAAACTTCAACTGACACTTAATCTCTTACTGTCCTCGCAGGCCACAACAAGCGCATAAACTTAGTTCCCGGGAACAGATTCGCCCCACGTGTTCTATCTTATATCTTGCACCAGAAAGTGCTTGATTTACAAATACTTGCATGCTTCGCATAATAGTCTAAACCGTTTGGTTCAGGCTCTTAATGTCATGAGCCAACTCCTGTAAGGCTCTAAGCATCAGGTTGTGTCTCGCATCAGATGACAATCGAAAAACACACATTGATCTTAGCATACACAAAAAAATAATTAAGCAATAGAAACACAATTCTACTAAATTAGGCATACTTACAGTGCAATGGTCAATGCATGCAGAGTCTTAAACCACACTTCTAAAACACTGCTCTGATACCAAGTTATGTATTTCCCAAAATCCCAACTAGGAAAATCTTTTAGATTTTTAGGTAAATTTTTTTTTTGAAATATATTGCGCAAGGCAAAAAAACATGAGGAAAAAACAAGTGGAAATTTGAGGAGGTTTATAGAGAAAACAACAACAAGATGAAACATTTTATTATCATAGTTTTACAAAATGATACAGGAGAAATAAACATCATTTCCTTTTTACAAGACAATTGCATGGATCTCAAAGTTCTAGAGTGTGGGTTCAGTCCTCCGCCCCACATCGAGCTCCATCATACCACGAGAAGTCACCACCTGTATCCACATAAAATAGAGTCAGTACTCTTGCGAGTTGGTGAGATATCATCCACGATAATCCATTTGCGAAAATTATAGCATTTATAACATGATATGCATCCAATAACATAATTAACCAGAGCAACAACACAAGAGAATATATCATGACAGAATAGATAAAATAGCGTAAACAATGCATATATACAAGTGGGCATATATGTGCATCGTGGTGAGACAAGTAGCATATTTGAAGTGATTAAACAAGTGTAACTGCATCGAGTGAAGAGTAATGCTAAGCAATAAGCAATAATGTCAAGCACTAACATACATAAGCAGGTACATCAATCATTTAAGCAAACGAGCAAGTAGATACAACTCTTGCATCATGATAAAAAAATAAGCAGTGTGATCGTGATCAAGCGACTAACAAGATTATGAAATTAACATTAGCATTCAATGGCAACAATGAACATTTCATTAATTATAACTAAGAGCAGAAACATACAACCCTAAAACACAGGGTTGATATTAAATAATGAATAACATCATTAGATAGCAAATATGCATCTAGGTGCATAACCAAGTGTACATGAGCATTTTAGCCATTAAGCAATTATCTAAATAAGCAACTGAACAATTAAGCAATTATGATGATAGAAATCATCATAATCATAAATCAATTGTTAATCTTAATTAGGCATATCTAGCAACATTCCCTCATTCTGAGGTACTTAGGCTCATTCGGCCTTGTGTTCCCCGCAAGACAACAAGATCAAAATGTCGAGGTCACACTCGAACATTTAAGAGCTCTAGCACTACAAACCAAAAGGAGTACTTCGCCGGTGAAGGCGATAACAATCATTTAACATTCAGGGTGTGATACTCTTAGATAAGTGAGCTTAGTTCACAACATGGGTCCATTGCCCATGCTTACTCGCCACAGAGTTCAAACATTCCACAACTTTTGAACCAATGTTGAAACCTTAATACTAGAATTTATGAAACGTATGACATAAGATGTGAAAGTGCATGTAACCACCATTTCTAACATAAGTGAGCTCGACTCACAAGGCAGGTCCATCGCCCACACAACTAGCCATGGAGTTTTTGAAGTTCAATCAAGTCTCGAGGACAAGCATATTTCTACAATGTGCTTCAAGTTTCCTTTGTACTTACAGGACGAAACAAGTGTCAAAAGTGAATTGTGGGTCCAAAGTAAATAGACATGAAAATATTCTATCTTTTATTATATGCTACGAAACGCTATTGAATACAAGACACTTGAATTATCAATATAATTCGTTCAATACATCTAAGTTCTTTTGCATACTTGCAAACGTGTCTGAATGTGTGACAAGTACACGTGAGCTATCAATGAGCATGTTGTTAATAACTATCATTCATAAGATATGCTAAAATAACTTACGAAACTTGAACCATCATGCTTATAAAGTAGCTATGCCATGTAAGGGGCGTCATTAAGTATAATTCAAAACATTATAATGTTTGAATAATCGTGCATGCGATAGGAATTCACAACGATCTTCAAGATATGCCCAAGTGATATGGCATAAATGAGTGTGATGTAAAAAGTGCGTTAATTCTATTGACACATTCCATGAACCAAGAGATCGGATAAGTGTCTCAATTTCATCAACATGCCATTGACAATTTCTTAAACGTATTCAATGAATCATGCCAACTAAGTGTGCCATATATATTTTGCCTTAAGGTCGTGCCAAAAGGTGGAGCGTAAGTTAGCATCCATCTAAGGTGCCAAATAATTATAGAGTTGCTTTAAATATGACCCTAGGTATGAATAAAATATATATATCACGTGCTAAGATGAGATGCCAACATATGGCAGCCATCAAGGTGCTACCACAGTGACGAGAAAAGGGTCAACCGATACTTCATCTATGTAGCGCACAAGGACAAAGTGGTACCACGAAACATAATGGTCGCAACAAAGAGGGGCAGACCTCCACTCGATCTAACCCACTGGACTGAGCTCACTCACTCAGCCTACGCAAACAAAATATCAAAAACTCGGAGGCTACAAATCGGTTTGCATGCAAACCAATTTGCCAAAGCCTACCGAATTTTTCCCTTGTCCTCACATTTCGTAATAGCATATCTCTATAAATATATTCTTGTAACTTTGATTGCAGCCAACTCCCACCGACAGACCTCCGAACTGAGCACATCTCCAAGGTGTTTGGCTATCTTCGGGCAGCAAGCTGGTGCACCCAACTCGGTCCAGCCGAATGGTAAACCTGTTGTGTGGCAACCACCCAAACTGGTTGCCTAAGCGCTCTGGTCTGAACCGAATGGGTTCAGACCAGAATAGGGCATGTTCAATGGACTGACCAGATCTGAACCACATGGTTCAGGCCTCAGTCCACACCTCCCAACTGAACCCTAAGATCTGAACCACGTGTTTCTATGATTATTTGAAGAAATGGTTTGACTCAGGTCGGTTGTACTTTAACATATATATATCTTTTGCAGATATCAACACATTGAGGCAGTCCCTAGTGAGCTGAGTAACTAGGGACCTCGATTGGGCTGCACCTAACTCAGCCAAAAATGAGAAAGATCCAAACAAGATAAAAAAACCCATGACTTCCTACAATAGCAGAAAGCTCAATATTTTTGAGATATTTAGGCAAAAACTCAGAACTGATCTTAAACACAAAAGTTATAGAGCTATCTCTTAGCTTTTCACAGAATCAAACTAATCGAATTTTTATTGAGGGAGTCAGGAGAAATTCTAAAAATACGGGACATTGTCCATAGCGTTCTGGACTGAACAGGGACTGACAAAAATGTGAATGTTTGACATTTAGAAAGAGGATTTGATGGACCCTTTAAACCGAATCAGGAAAAGTCCTCAACTACAAAGTTAGAAGCTTGTGTCTTGGCTTTCCATAATGTCTAAGAACACTGAAATGTGACCTATATCAAGGGAGATACAGTCGATTTATCAGAGGTGCCTCTAACAACTCTGGAATCAGGAAACTTGTTTCTTGACAGAAAACCAAGTATAGACTGGGCTAACGGTCCAAGTCTGAACCATGTGTTCAAACCCTGGTTAGGGCCATCAAACAGCCAAAAACAAAAGAATAAAAATAAGTCAACTGAATGCTTCAATTACCTAAATGCATACCCTTTTTTTTAAACTATGAGTGCGTGTGTCATTGTCATGTGATAGCATACAACACCGAACAACAAAATAAAGTTGCTATTACCATTCTAATCCACCTTATCCACCATGCGTTGCATGTCATGCACTAGTGGATTTGGTTTCATGTGTACACAAGAAATGAGAATACATTACTTTGAAGAAAAAAAATAAAAATGCAAATGGAAAATGGAAGAAATCTCACCTTTGACGTGTGCAACAGAGGAAACCAAACTTTACTCTTGGCTTAGAGTGTAGAGAGGAGTCCCTTTTCGGTACCCAGCCCTACACACAAGCTCAAGGTAGGCTCTAATAGAGGTTCACGAATTCGGTGGAAGAGAGGAGAGGATGGGGGAAGAGAGAAAATCACCACTTTTTCTCTCCCTTCCTCTCAAGAGGATGCTTAAATAGGTAGGGTTTTCAATGTGTGGTTGAGATTAAATCTCAGAAAAGAGATGGTTGGGATAGATTGCACACTCATCCATGCAATGGCATACTTGAAATACTTCAAGTATGCCTCCCACGCCCCCTATGAGAAGCAAGCATTCAAATCTTCTAAAAGTTCTTTAAAAAATGCCACTGAATAAAGTCTATTATGCCCTCTTGCCTTTAAAACTTTTTAAAAAGTGTCACAGGTTGCCACCCACTAGAACCAATTAGATTACAATCCTTTTAGCTACCTTTAAATTCTTTCAGAAGTGTCATGGGCTGCTACCCACATGGCCAATCAAAAATATTTCTGAGAAAAGTCTTACCTTATTTTACCACAATGCCACCGCCCAGCTTGGTCAACTTGACCAGCTGGTCTCTAGGGTTATCCATGTCCACCTATGGTCAACTATGGGCTAGGTCAACCCCCCCTAGTTGGTCTGAAACCCGACGAAAATTCAAATATAACCTGAATATTAAAATATATTCTAAATTATTGTTTTTTTATGAAAACCCATCTTCGGTATGACCCATGCTTCTTAAAATTTACATTCCTTATTAATTTACATAAAATGATGGGGTTTTAACATCGTTTAAATTCCTCGATTTGAGATCTGATTGATCTTATGCAATTCGTATAAAACTTAGGGTTTTGATGACCAATGCATCAAAATATGCATGGATATGCATTTATTTCAATGCGTATATAAACATCTATTCACTTTAGGGTTTTTGTTATATATATATATATATATATATATATATGCACACACACAGAGACATATCACTACAAGAAAATCGTGGATTAGCGACAGACTATATCCATCGCTTATCCATCGCTAAGTCATCACTAAACTGTTTAGCGATGGATTAGCGATGGATAGAGGCCATTGCGAATTTTTTCTTGCTAATTAGCGAAAAAACTTATCTAGCGTTAATTCTGTCGCTAATTTACGACAGCTTAGCGACAAACATTATCCGTCGCTAAATTTAAAAAAAAAATTGATTTTTGTCGGGCGGTATTCTGGCAGCAATAAGCCGAACTTATACTGTGCCCGCCAGGTATTGCACAGAACGATCGCTCTGCCTCGTCGTCGAACTTGTATCGTCCTCCGTGAACTGGTGCTCTCCCGCGTCGCCGTCCTCCGTGAATCGGCGTCGTCGTCCTCCGTGAACCGGCGTCACCGTACTCCGTAAATTGTCCTCCGTGAACCGGTGCTCTCCGGCGTCACCGTCCTCCTTAAACTGGCGTCATCATCCTCCGTGAACCGGCATCGCCGTCCTCCGTGAACCGGCATGCTCTCCGGCGTCGCCGTCCTCCGTGAACCGGCATGCTCTCCGGCGTCGCCGTCCTCCGTGAACCGGCATGCTCTCCGGCGTCGACGTCATTCGTGAACCGACGTCGTCATCCTCCGTGAACCGACATCGCCGTCCTCCGTGAACCGGCATCGCCGTCCTCTAGCGATCACTCTGCATCATCGTCGTCCACCATGAACTGACTTGCACAACGATCACTCTGCATCATCGAAGTCGGTTTAAATTGAGCATGGTCGATTTAAATTTTGAACGGGGAGAGAGGAAAAATTTTGCGCTTGGTTTAAATCGAAAATTAGTGAGGGATTTAGCGATGGAATTTTTTCGTCGCTAATCCGTCACTTAGCAATGGAAAAATTCCCTCGCTAAATCCCTCTCTAAAATGTTTTCTTGTATTGAGAATTGGCGACAAAAAAATTGTTGTCATTAATTCGTCACTAATTAGTGACGGATTAGCGATGAAACAACTTTCATCGCTAATCCGTCACTACTTAGCGACGGATTCATGAAGAAAGTTTTCTCTAGCTAATTTGTCGCAAATTTGCGACGGAAAAAATTCGTCGCAAATTTCTGTCGCTAATTAACAATTTTCTTGTAGTGTATGCATATACATATTTATGTACAAATACATAGATAATGACAATTATGAAATTTCATCTTCTATTGGATAATTTTCTCAGAAAATTCGTGGGTCTTATATCCTACCCTCCTTAAAAGTGATTTCGTCCGCGAAATCATAAACATCATACAATAAAAAGGTCGAGATAGTTTTTCCCCATGCTCGGTTCAGGCTCCCATGCGCATTTGTCGATGCCATGGTGTTGCCAACACACTCTGACCAACAAAATGGTCTAGGTATGCAAAACTTCATCTTGATGATCAACGATCTCGACGGGTTTCTCGTTCATTATTACGACTTCTCTTTTAGTGAAGCCTAATCAACAATAACTGAATCTCCAGAAGATTTCTTCGAACAAAACTTGGCAATGTGTTCTGGATGCTCACACTTGAAACACTTGCCATTATAGAGAGGGCAAACTCCAAAAGAATGATCTTTGTCGCATTGTCAACACCTTTGTTGGGCATTGGGTTGTTGTGATTGCCTTCATTGTTGTTGGTTCTTGTAGTCTTTCTGATGCTTTTGCTTTTTGGTAGGTGGCGAGGACTCCTTCCCACTGGGATTCTTCTCACTGGTATGCACATGAATCTTGGTTTGTTGCTCAGCCCAGTCTTCTTCCAATAGGGTTGCTACCTTGATGGCCTCATCGAGTGATTTTGGTCCGCTGGTGAACACTTTGGTTCTCAGAATCAACTTCAACCCACGAGCGAACTTTATTGCTCGATCCTTTTCCGTGACGTATACATTTGGACAATATCGCTCCAAACAACGAAACTTAGTGATATAGTCTGCAAGGGTTGTCATCCTCTGTTGTAGGTCTAAAAATTCTTGCATCTTCTTACTTTGTTTTTGCTTAAAAAAATATGTAGAGTTGAAAACCTCTACAAATTCATCCCACGTAACATTCCTATTTTTGAATTTAACCGTAGAGATCGTGTCCCACCACTTCTCAGCATGGTCTTTCAAGCGATAGGTACCAAAGTTCACTTTCTGCTCTTCTGAAACATTCAGAATGCGGAAAATGCATTTTATCTCACGTATCCATGTCTCAACAGCTTCAGGGTCTGTCTTACCCTTAAAAGCAGGAGGATTCATTTCCATAAAGCGCTTATAGGTGATCGTACTTATATTTTGCCTACCTTGGGCTACGTGTTGGAGGTTCACACCTATCTGTTATATTGTAACCACTTGTTATTGCATAACCTCCGCAAGGTTGTTCACAATGTCTAAGAAATCGCTGCACCGGGCTTCCCATGCCATCTATCAGAACAAAAAGATATAATAATAATAATTAATCAATAGGTTTCACAATCATGCTTGTTAGGTAATAATTGTAGCAGTCTTTCACAAAGTCTCAAGTGCACTACACACAATTCAAGCAGTGCCACATCATAATTTAATTATGCAGTAACACAATCTATATACATGTTCTTTGAACAAACCCAAACGACACCACATACGGCCGCTATCTCCAGAAAATCACCATTCTAGACGACCATCGTTAGAGAATCACCACTCTAACACACCATACTGAGAATCACCACTCTGACATCACAAAATAAAGAGCCACCACTCGAATGACATCGTTATCGTTGAAGCATCACCACTTCATTAGAGAATCACCACTCTAATGACATCGTTAGAGAATCATTGCCCTAACGTCATTGTTGAAGAATCACTATTTTAACAGCATCATTAGGGAATCACCACCCTAATGGCATCGTTAGAGAATCACCACCCTAACGGTATTGCTGAAGAATCACCACTCCAACAACCTTTATTAGAGAATCACCACCCTACCGGCATCGTCAGAGAATCACCACTCTAACGACATTATTGAAGAATCACCACCCTAGCAACATCACCACCCTAACGACATTGTCGGAGAATCACCACTCTAACGACATTATCGAAGAATCACCACTTTAACAACCTTCATTAGAGAATCACCACTCTAATGGCATCGTTAGAGAATCACCACTCTAATGGCATCGTTAGAGAATCACCACCCTAGCGGCATCGTCAGAGAATCACCACTCTAACAGCATTGCTGGAGAATCACCACTCCAACAACCTTCATTAGAGAATCACCACTCTAATAGCATCGTTAGGGAATCACCACTCTAATGGCATTGCTGAAGAATCACCACTTCAACAACATCATTAGGGAATTACCACCCTAATGACAATGCTCGCACTACCAGGAATCACCACCTGAGCCAACTCATTCACCACAATCCCTTCCGACTGTGGCTGGGAAACAAGAATTCTCACACCGTTCTCTCAAAAGCAATAACACCCTGAAGTCCAGTATTATGTTGTACCCATCTATGACCCTCGCAGAAGTCGACTGCCATCATCGGCAACACAAAAGCCACTTGCTAAGCCATAACATCATTTATGTTCTCATCACCAAGAACAATTGGAGATCAACATTATCCTCCAACGAGGAACTCAAAGATCAACTGGCACAGACAAGGCTTTAGCCTTCTGGCCAAAAGATCATCTCTGAAAACATACCCTTCATCAATGACAGTGTCACAAACATCTCCAATGTAGTTGGAATGCAAGAAGGAAACACTAACTTAGAGCCTCATCAGACGGCTCTTATCAAAACCACATCGTCTTCAACATGATTGGTGCAACGGTTTCGATATTTGTTTCGAATCATCCATCGTCTCCACTCAAGTAATGTGGAATAAGAAGGTGAAATACGCAAGAGGTCTCTAGGTTAGATCAACTACTTCAACTCTCACAGGAGTTGACATGAATTAGCTTGGAAAACCACATCTACAAGCGTAAAAGCAAAACCATTCAAGAACTCTACACCAAACTTCAACTGACACTTAATCTCTAAGTGTCCTCTCAGACCACAACAGGCACATAAACTTAGTTCACGAGAACAAATTCGCCCCATGTGTTCTATCTTACATCTCGCATCAGAAAGTGCTTGATTTACAAACACTCACATGCTTCGCATAATAGACAGAACCGCTTGGTTCACGCTCTCGATCCCTTGAGCCAACTTCTGTAAGGCTCTAAGCACCAGGTTGTGTCTCGCATCAGACGACAATTGAAAAACACGCATTGATCTTAGCATACGAAAAAAAGTAATTAAGCAACAAAAACACAATTCTACTAAATTAGGCATACTTACAATGCGATGGTTGATGCGTGCAGAGTATTGAACGACACTTTTAAAACATTGCTTTGATACCAAGTTCTGTACGCCCCAAAATCCTAACTAGAAAAATTCTTCAGATTTTTAGGGATTTTTTTTAAATACATTGCGCAAGGTGGAAAAACATGAGGGAAAAACAAGTAGAAATTTGGGGTGGTTCACAAAGAAAACAATAGCAACAAGATAAAATATTTTATAATCACAGTTTTACAAAATGATACAGGAGAAATAAACATCATTTCCTTTTTACAAGACAATTGTCAAGATCTCAAAGTTCTAGAGTGTGGGTTCAGTCCTCCGCCCCACATCGAGCTCCATCATACCACGAGAAGTCACCACCTGTATCCACATAAAATAGAGTCAGTACTCTTGCGAGTTGGTGAGATATCATCCACGATAATCCATTTGCGAAAATTATAGCATTTATAACATGATATGCATCCAATAACATAATTAACCAGAGCAACAACACAAGAGAATATATCATGACAGAATAGATAAAATAGCGTAAACAATGCATATATACAAGTGGGCATATATGTGCATCGTGGTGAGACAAGTAGCATATTTGAAGTGATTAAACAAGTGTAACTGCATCGAGTGAAGAGTAATGCTAAGCAATAAGCAATAATGTCAAGCACTAACATACATAAGCAGGTACATCAATCATTTAAGCAAACAAGCAAGTAGATACAACTCTTGCATCATGATAAAAAAATAAGCAGTGTGATCGTGATCAAGCGACTAACAAGATTATGAAATTAACATTAGCATTCAATGGCAACAATGAACATTTCATTAATTATAACTAAGAGCAGAAACATACAACCCTAAAACACAGGGTTGATATTAAATAATGAATAACATCATTAGATAGCAAATATGCATCTAGGTGCATAACCAAGTGTACATGAACATTTTAGCCATTAAGCAATTATCTAAATAAGCAACTGAATAGTTAAGCAATTATGATGATAGAAATCATCATACTCGTCAATTAATTGTTAATCTTAATTAGGCATATCTAGCAATATTCCCTCTTTCTGAGGTACTTAGGCTCATCTGGCTTTGTGTTCTCCGCAGGGCAACACAATCAAAATGTCGAGGTCATACTCGAACATTTAAGAGCTCTAGCTCTACAAACCAAAAAGTGTACTTCGCCAGTGAAGGCGATAACAATCATTTAACATTCAGGGTGGGATACTCTTAGATAAGTGTGTTTAGTTCACAACATGGGTCCATTGCCACAGAGCTAAAGCATTCCACAACTTTTGAACCACTGTCAAAACCCTAATATGAGAATTTATGAAACGTATCACACATGATGTGAAAGTGCATGTAACCACCCATTTCTAACATAAGTGAGCTCGACTCACAAGGTGGGTCCATCGCTCACACAACTTGCCACAGAGTTTCTGACATTCAATCAAGTCTCGAGGAAAAGCATATTTCTACAATGTACTTCAAGTTTCCTTTATACTTACAGAATGAAACAAGTGTCAAGGGTGAATTGTGTGTTCAAAGTAAACAGACGTGAAAACATTCTATCTTTCATTATACGCTATGAAATGTTATTGAATATAAGACACTTGAATTATCAACATAATTCGTTCAATACATTTAAGTTCTTTTGCATACTTGCAAACGTGTCTGAATGTGCGACGTGCACGTGAGCTATCAATGAGCATGTTGTTAATAATTATCATTCATAAGATATGCTAAAATAACTTACAAAACTTGAACCATCATGCTTATAAAGTAGCTATGCCATGTAAGGGGCGTCATTAAGCATAATTCATAATATTATAATGTTTGAATAATCGTGCATACGATAGGAATTCACAACCATCTTCAAGATATGCCCAAGTGATATGGCATAAACGAGTGTGATATAAAAAGTATGTTAATTCTATTGACACATTCCAGGAACCAAGAGCTCGAATAAGTGTCTCAATTTCATCGACATGCCATTGACAATTTCTTAAACGTATTCAATGAATCGTGCCAACTAAGTGTGCCATATATATTTCGCCTCAAGGTCGTGCCAAAAGGTGGAGCGTAACTTAGCATCCATATAAGTGCACAAATAATCGTAGAGTTGCTTTAAATATGACCCTATGTATGAATAAATTGTATATCTCACGTGCTAAGGTGAGATGCTAACATATGACAGCCATCAAGGTGCTACCACAGCGACGTGAAAAGGGTCAATCGATACTTCGTCTATGTAGCACACAAGGACAAAGTGGTACCACGAAACCTAATGGTCGCAACAAGGAGGGGCAGACCTCCACTCGGTCTAACCCACTGGACTAAGCTCACCCACCCAGCCTATGCAAACAAATTATCAAAAACTCGAAGGCTACAAATTGATTTGTATGCAAACCGATTTGCCAAAGCCTACCCAATTTTTCCCTTGTCCTCACATTTCGCAATAGCATATCTCTATAAATATATTTTTGTAACTTCGATTGCAGCCAACTTCTACTGACGGACCTCCAAACTGAGCATATCTCCAAGGTGTTTGGCTGTCTTTGGGGCAGGAAGCTGGTGCACCCAACTCGATCCAGCCGAATGGTGCACCCGTTGTGCAACAACCGCCCAAATTGGTTGCCTAAGCGCCCTGGTTTGAACCGAATGGGTTTGGACCAGAATGGGGCCTGTCCAATGGACTGACTAGGTCTAAACCACATGGTTCAGGTTTCAGTCCACGCTTCCCAACTGAACCCTAAGGTCTGGGAGCAACGAAAAAGCGACTACAGAAAGTGCATGTGTTTCTATAGTTATTTAAAGAAATGGTTTGACTCGGGTCTGTCATACTTTAACATATATATATTTTTTAGATATCAACACATTGGGTCAGACTCTAGTGAGCTGGGTAATTAGGGACCTCGGATGGGCTACACCCAACTCAGACAAAATTGAGAAAGATACAAACAAGAAGAAAAAAAACATGACTTCCTACAATAGCAGAAAGCTCAATATTTTGAGATATTTAGGCGAAGATTCAGCTCTGTTTTTAAACATAAAAGTTGTAGAGCTATCTCTTAAATTTTCACAGAATCAAACCAATTTAATTTTCATTGAGGAAGTCAGAAGAAATCCTGAAAATACAAAACATTATCCAGGGCATTCTGGACTGAACATGGATTGACAAAAATCTGAATGTTTGACATTATAACAAGAGATTTGAAGAATCCTACGTACCGAATCAAGAAAAGTCCTCAACTACAAAGTTAGAAGCCTATGTCTTGGCTTTCCATAATGTCAAAGAACACCAAAATTTGACATGTATCCATAGAGATACAGTCGATTTATTAGAAGTGTCTCTGACAACTCTGGATTCAGGAAACTCGTTTCTTGACAGAAAACTGAGTATGGATTGTGCTAATGGTCTAGGTCTGAACCGTGTGTTCAAACCCTGGTTAGGGCCATCAAACAACCAAAAACAAAAGAATAAAAATGAATCAACCTAATGCTTTAATTACCAAAATGTATACCACTTTTTTTTTAAACCGTGAGTGTGTGTGTCATTGTTATGTGATAGCATACAACACCGAAAAACAAAGTAAAGTTGCTATTACCATTCTAATCCATAAAGCATTGCATGTCGTGCACTGAAGGATTTTGGTTTCATGTGTACCCAAGAAATTAGAATACATTACTTCAAAGAAAAAGAATAAAAATGCAAATAGAAACTGAAAGAAATCTCACCTTTGATGCGTGCAATGGAGGAAACCGAACTCTACTCTTGGCTTATAGTGTAGAGAGGAGTCCCTCTTCGGTACCCAGCCCTACACACAAGCTCAAAGTAGGCTCTAATAGAGGTTCATGAATTCGGTGGAAGAGAGAAGAGAGGAGAGGAAGGGGGAAGAGAGAAAATCACCACTTTTTCTCTCTCTTCCTCTCAAGAGGATGCTTAAATAGGTAGGGTTTTCAATGTGTGGTTGAGATTAAATCTCATAAAAGAGATGGCTCGGATAGATTGCACACTCATCCATGCAATGACATACTTGAAATACTTCAAGTATGCCTCCCATGCCCCCTATGAGAACCAAACATTAAAATCTTCTAAAAGTTCTTTAAAAAATGCCACTGAATAAAGTCTATTATGCCCTCTTGCCTTTAAAACTTTTTAAAAAGTGTCACAGGGCTGCTGCCTACTAGAACCAATCAGATTACAATCCTTTTAGCTACCTTTAAATTCTTTCAGAAGTGCCATGGGCTGCTGCCCACATGGCCAATCAAAAATATTTCTGAGAAAAGTCTTACCTTATTTTACCACAATGCCACCGCCCAACTTTGTCAACTTGACCAGCTGGTCTTCAGGGTTATCCATGTCCACCTATAGTCAACCATGGGCTAGGTCAACCCCTCCTAGTTGGTCTCAAACCCGACAAAAATTCACCCGAATATTAAAATATATTCTAAATTATTGTTTTTTCGTGAAAAACCATCTTTGGTATGACCCATGCTTCTTAAAATTTACATTACTTTTTAATTTATATAAAATGATGGGGTTTTAACATCGTTTAAATTCCTTGATTTGAGATCTGATTGATCTTATGCAATTCGGATAAAACTTAGGGCTTTGATGACCGGTGCATCAAAATATGCATGCATATGCATTTATTTCAATACGTATATAAACATATATTCGCATTAGGGTTTCTGATATATATATATATATATATATATATATATATATATATATATATATATATATATATATAAATGCACACACACAGACATATGCATATACATACTTATGTACAAATACATAGATAATGACAATTATGAAATGGCATCTTTTATTGGATAATTTTCTCAGAAAATTTGCGGGTCTTACAGTCACTCATTCCAACAAAGGCCTTTTTTTGTGTTAGAGAAAGTATACATTAGATCTTCTCAAAGATATTGGCTTGATTGGTGCTAAAGCTGTAGAAACTCCCCTGGAAGCTAACTGCAAACTAAAGAAAAATGATGGTGATATTGTTGTCAACATCGAGAGTTTTCAAAGGCTTGTGGGAAAGCTAATATATTTAACTATCTCACGTCCTGATATTGCATATGCTGTCAGTTTATGCATCAACCTCGATCCAGTCATGTTGAAGTTGTCCATAGAATTCTTTGTTATCTTAAAAAGAGCCCTGGCAATGGGATTCTTATAAAGAGAAATAACAGTCTTGACATAATTGGTTTTACTGATGTCGATGGGCAAGAAAGCAAATTCATTAGAATGTCAACAACAGGCTTCTATTCATTTATTGGTGAAAATCTTCTCACCTGTTGGAGCAAGAAACAGTTTGTAGTTGCCAGATCCAGTGTTGAGGCTGAGTATCATGCCATGGCAGCATGTACGCGTGAGCTCATTTGGATCAAGGCTCTCATTCTTGATATGGGCATCAAAAACTCTCAACTGATGGAACTCAAGTGTGACAACATGATTGCAATATACATTAGAGCAAATCTGTTTTTTCATGAGAGAACCAAACATATAGAAGTCGTCTATCATTTTTATAAGAGAGAAGATTCAAGCTAAAGAAGTATTCACGTCATATGTCAGTAGTAAGGAGCAGTTGAAAGATATTTTTACTAAATCCCTAAGCCGTGAAAATCATCTCAAGCTAAGTTCCAAGTTGGGTTTGATGGATATCTGTGCACCAACTTGAAGGAGAGATTACTATCATATGGGTGCACGCATATCCTTACCCTTTTCACATTTGTTGCTGAGTCTTTTTTGGCAAGTGTGGAATACGATTGTGATAGTGTACCAACAGTTTTTGGTAACTCGATATTTGTCTTATCGAGTTGCCATTCGGTGGTGTGTGTCTATCTTCAACCGGTGGTTTCCTTTGTTGGGGGTGGAGATTGTTTATTTATTTTTGATAAGTTGTATTCATCATGAATGAGAGTGTGTGAGAAATAAACTCGGCTCAGCCTCTCGTGAATGTCAGCAGTCATTGCTGAACCTAGAGTTACCGAAAGCGCATCTACAGTAAGGGAAGCGCGCTTCCCCGATATGCGCTTCGAAAGCGCAAAATGCGGTGCTTCCAAAATGCACAAGGAAGCACACATTTATATTGGGAAGTGTGTACCCCATTAAAGGGGTATGCGTACCCCATTAATAGGGTACACACACCCCTTTAATGTGGTACGTGCACCCCATTCATGGGGTATGTGCACCCCTTCAATGGGATATGTGTACGCCTTTAATGGGGTACAGGTACATGCACCCCATTAAATGGGTACGCAGGGTGCAATTTTACAGTTTTATCCTTTTGTTAAAGCTTTTTTTCAAAAAAAAAATTACACGAACATGTTTTTTTAGTACGGGCAAAATAGAGATTTTGAAAAACCTGTGAAAACAAAACTCAAAAGGGCTTTAGGGTTTTTTTTCACGCTGCAGCTGAATCTGAGTCTCCTTCTCCCTTCTCTCTGGCAACTGATCGATGAAATCCAGAATTCGGTGACCTTCACCGACGTTCGGCAACCTCCACCGACCGACGATGAATCCATTCAGGTACATACCCATCTCTCCATCTCACGTATCTCCCACAACTCTCCTCTCTCCATCTCACCCTTAGTTTAGCATACCCCTTCCTACTGGATGAGATGGACTTTCCATATGAGATGGTGTTGGAGGTAATAGACAGTTACTCGGTTGTTGTTCGATTGTCAAATTGCACATTACGGGATACCTACTCGATGTACTGCATATAAAAGTCCCAGATTTTTTATAAGGCAGTTCATTAGCAGGCAATCTTGTGCTTGACTCCCTCATCAATGAATTGGAAGGCTAATACCTCACTGTGCTTGAAACTTGCCTCCTTGCTCTTGAAACTGCCTCACTAGAGGATTACTTTCCTCACGAGATTGGTCAGCAAATGGCACAACAAAGCCATGGGTGTCATCTGCAGGAGTCCAGAAACCAGACAATATATCAGAGTAATAAGACTCGGGCCTGAACAATGACGTCTAACAATCACCTAATAAAAAAAAAAGACAAGTCAACTATTTCACTCTTGGTAGCATCAAATTACTAAAGATGTGCTCTCGTTGGAAAGAGCTGATACACTTTTTTCTTCTTCATATTTGATTAAGTTACGCAATAATCTCCATGGGATTCGAGCTCAGGAACCCTTAGTTATGAATGATAGAGCAACCCAACCATCCAGCTATCTCATTCAGCCCCAAAAGGGCTGATATATTTTTACCATGGAAAAGGAAAGACATGAATATCTTAAAATTGGAGAAAATTTAGATGCATTTGAAAAAGGATTGCCATACAACACCCATTTCTGAAAGATGCATCATTTTCAAATACATCAATCATACTCTTTATCAGTTGTCAAACACCAAGCCTTACTTATCTGTGATCTTGGTAGATCTTATTCAATTAACAAACACCCTACCATCGACCCCCATATGTTCATCTTATCCTGCCTAAAATTTGGTAGGCTAGTTTAAAAGATCTATATTACACTAAAAAAAACTATTATTTAATATAACTCAAGTACTTTATACTACAGAATCTGCAAATAAGCTTTACACGTCAATAGGAGTTTTTTCTTATTTTTGCACACAGTCCAGTTTACTTCTTTACTGCAGAATCTGTAAATAAGCTTTGCACATCAATATGATTTTCTTCTTATTTTTGCACACAGTCCAGTTTACTTCTTTACTCTTTCTATCAACTCGTTGCATTAGAGGCACTGAGTTTATACTGTAAAAATTTTCCATCCAACAACTATTTCATCGCTTAAACGTCATGGTTCAGAATAGTGTTATAATGCAAAACATACTAATGTATGTTATACTTTCACGATCAATGTTGTGTCTATTTTATTTTATGTTTTTTATCCAGAAATTAACGTGTGATTTTTGTAATCTATAACATCCTAATGGATTTGTTTCTTGTTTGATAATTTGGCTAAATAGCTTTATAGATTTTACCTTTGACTAATAACATAATTTCAATTTTCAACTTTCATTTTTTGCTAGTATATATTTGTGTATATAAGCAATGATTTGTGTTCGCCACTCTCGATCCTTGGTTGTTAATAATAGCCTTTTTAAAGTGTTTTAGGCTGATTCCTATACTTTTATGATGCAAGTATATTTGCCTATTCTTTGCTTTATTAATGACCATCACAAGCTATGATCACGATAATTTAACCATATCTCTATATAATCTTTGAGTTTATTGATTTTTCATTTTCTATGTTGTAGAGATCACAAGATTTACAACAATCACAACATCAAATAACAAGTCATTTGATTCTTTCGTTGAAAAAGGTACACTTTTTAATCAAATTTGTTTGTTTTGTTAATGCATTTTTTAGTGCATGCATTCATTTGTTAAATGGTTGCAACAAGAATGTGAATTATGATCTTCACTTGATGTATTATTTTTTAAATGCTTGACAATTGCAATATGATGCATTTGTTAGATAAATGCAACTTATATTATTTATTGTCTTAGATACATGTTTTATTTTGTCAATGATGACATAAATCTTATTTTTTAATAAAATAAAAATATATAATTACATTTTCTCTTCCCTTTCGATTTTTATTTGCTTTCCTTTCGCTTTTCACTCAAATCCTATGTCGCTTCCTTCTTCGCTTCTTAGGTCGCTTCCAAGATGCTTCCTAGGTCGCTTCTAAGACGCTGTCTGGTTCGCTCCTAAGTCGTCCTGTGCTTTCCACTTCCTAAAATTTTAGAAGTGTCTCGCTTCCTGCTTCCGCTTCCCGTATCGCTTCTTGCTCCCGCTTCCTCGATTGGCAACTCTGGCCGAACCGCATAAATCCTCCTTGTGTTTGTGTGTGTGTTTTAACAATGACTTTTCCTGAAGATCAAAGCAGAAAATTTGATGTAACATAGGCTTTACAGATTAATGTTGATCTTCCCATTGTTTAGTGGAATCCATTTGTTTGCGCATAGCCATTTACACTTAATAGAAGAATGTGTTTTGTCAATGTTGTATCTGCATTAATACTATCATATCAAGACTACATCTCAGGCCAAAAAAAACCCTGTAAAATCCAAACAGATGTAACTAGAAGTAGGAAAAAGAAACAGATACCTTCATACATGGCAACAAACAATTGGTGAGGCCTACTTTTCAAACTTAAAACCACTTACCAAGATAATTTTTTAGAGAGCAATAGTAGCAGTGGAACAATAGTAGTGAGAGAAAATGAGAACCTTATATTACATAAATAAGGACAAATATCAAGGATAAAGTTTAATTATATTGAAAAAACATAAACAAGGAAGCAAAGCATCGCCTTAAGGAAGATGCAACACTCCAAAACCTCGTTGGGGTTGGCTTACAGTACAAAGGTTTCTACACTTTTAATCACATAAGGTTTACACATTTTTGCCTCGTAACCAATTCATCTTTTCTTTTCTAAAATTTGTTTTCTATTCATGTTGGGGTTGCAGCATCCATATTTACTACATGTAATTTCGTATTCTACATGTTATTTTCTTCAACTCCTATGAAAAATATGAAATCTGATTTTACTCTCTCTCTCTCTCTATATATATATATGTATATATATATATATATATGTGGCACTTCATGTGGATTTGACTAGTGTATTTATTTCTGTTCAAGAAATAATCAAATATACACAAGAGAATGTGTTCTATCAACATTGGATCTGCATCAATACTATCAGATGAATACTACATCTCAGGCCAAAAAGCCCCGTAAATTCCAAAAAGATGTAAATAGAAGTTGGAAAAAAGAAACTGATACATGCATACATGGCATACACGAGAATGTGTTTTGTCAATGTTCTGTCATTTCTAAAAAAAAATGCAGGTCCAACTAGCCTAGTTTTGATCTGCCTCAAGCCGGAGCGCTCAGAACATATGCAATCAGCACAGTCTAAGGCCATCAAATGGACATAGTGCACACTAATTCCATAACTGTTGCAATCATCAACCTGGCAAAATCTATGCTTGGGGCTAGAACAATTGGCACAACATGACATGACTTATCAGTTGAACCTTTCCAGACAACTAGTAACTGAAGCAAGGTGAATAGGAATTAGTGGGTTCTGAGCAAACTAAACTGGGGAAAATTGACAAGAGACAAGATGCAGCAAACACTTACTAAAAATATACTTGGTGGCAGAGATGCATAAATTGTTGTGTCATCATTCAATTTACAGGATCTTGATAGACTTATACGAATAATCTGCATTTCCATTTTGCCTTATTTGTGTGTTTGTTTGTGTGCCATACAAGATTCTGGTTGTTGATCTATGTGGCATGTGCATAAGATATTATCTTTGGAAAGTAAAACACTGTAGCTTTTTTTTGCACTTGTATTACATTCACTAGTTTTATGTATCTTGAGCTAAAGTTTGCTTTTAAGTTAATGCGTGTGTTACGGTACAATATGGTTTTGATGCAAATAACTATATGCATTTTACTTTTAGGAACATTGAAATTTAGATTGAGATTAAATATTAAAGCTTACATAATTTGAGCACTATATATTCAAGTTCATGGGCCCAACTAAATTTGATCTTGACAAATAAGACATGGAGAGGAAGCAAGACAATTTTTATGAAATGTATTCTGATGAAAATTATTTGTGAAAGTCAGGCACCAAATTTATAAAAACCAACTCTCACTAGTGTGAGAACCGGGTCGAACTCAAGGAATGGTTTTGATAAACTTCATATTCCAAACAATGCAATTTCTTTATTGCCTTAAAAGAAAGTTTTAAAGTAATTAAAAATTCATATAGTAAATGTTTAAAGGCTTATTACAACCCAAATGAACTGAAATAAAATTAATTACAAACTCGAATGTGGCAAAAAAAGCCCCAATAAACTAAAAATTGAAAAACAAAAGAAAATGTAAAATAGAGCTTTTGCTCCTTCACTGGAGTTCAAAATCCTCTTTAATTCAGCACAATACACTCAGCGAATGGCGTTCACCTGCAAAACACTAAAAAAAATATGAAAATGCAAAATTCTACACTATAGAGTTAGCACATGAAATTACAATTCTATCCTATTCAATTATAGAATTTTCTGTCAAAACATGTTTATGTAATTTAGTAAAACAATGTATAAATCAGATTTGGTTCTTGCTGAAATTTTGCAGAGAGCTTCCTAATACATACATAAATTGGATCCAATTTAATAAATTAAAAAATTTTGTGCGAAAACTCTGGCTATGCTACTGTTATCAGCAACTATGAAAAACATAAATCTTTTATCAAATTTTCTAATAGCTTCTTATATCTGACTGTTTTAGCATAGCAAAATGAATTGAAAATAGATAAAAAAATTTAAATTGAAACTAGATTCATCCAGAAAACCAATCCACTTTAAGGATTCGAATTCAAAGTTCAGAAGTTTTAAATATCCTAAAACAAAATGCAACAAAATTCCAAAACGAGATAGAACAACAGAAACAAAGTTTTCTTGACAGGTCATCAGAAAATTTTGTGACAGTCCGTGAAATTGAAACGAAACTTGCTGAAATTCTCTAAAATGAAAACATATTTATGCAAGAATCAGATCCAATTTATGGAACTCGATTTGGATTCCAAAAACTCAATCTATACTAAAATTAAATTCAGACAAAAAATCAACAAAACAGAATTCAAGAATTATCGATTTTCACACTTTGATTCATTGGATTGGATCAAAGAGTGAATGAATCGAATTTCAAAGGAGATCTAAAATTTAATCTAACTAATTACATAATTCAAACAACAAAATAAGAAATGCAATACAGAAATTAGATCTACAATTTGTGGAATAGATTGATCACATCTACAATTGGATTTGTGCCAATTGAGCATGGATCATCATTCTTATTTGATGATCTATCTAAAAATGCAAAGACAAATTAGATCAAACACGAATCAATTGATTTGATCCAATCTAATCTGATCTAAAGAGTTAAAAAGAAAGAAAGAATGCTGACAATTTTAAAAATTCAAACTAGATCTACCTTTTAGATCCAATTGAAGAATTGCAATTGGAATTGGAATTGGAATTGTGTCAATTCCAAAAATGTCAATTGAGATCTCTCTCTTTTTTATTTTGAAATGAAAATGCAATTGAAGAAAGAGGAAATGGAAATGCACAAACTGAAAAATACAGAATAAAAATGCTAATCTAAGATCTAAAACAAAAAATAACAAGAACAAGAAGTTGAATAAAAAATCAAATTAAAAAAAGAAAAGAGAAACATGCAAATGCGTATCAAGGGGTGAAGAAGGGAGTGAACTCACCGGATTTTCTAATTTGGCAAATTTGTTTAGCTTTGGTTGAGAAGAGAGCGATCAGCGCCTCTTAAAGCAATATACAAACAATCTGGAGTGGATCTTCATGCTTAGATCCTTTGAAAAATTAGAAAGAGAAGGTTGAGAAGGAGAGAGGAAGGAAGAAGTTTTAGAGGATTTGCATGGAAGAAGAAGAGGAGGTGAAGGAGAAGAAGTAAAGTGTGTGAAAATAAGGTGAGGATGGAGTTCACGCCCCCCTCTTTTAGATATTTATAGGCTACTAAAGAAATTACAACTTAAGTCCTAAAAATTTAATAAAATTCAAAAAGATGCCTAACTACTTGAAAATTGCAATTCCAAATTGGTGCCATTTTCAAAGTTTAGATTTTTTTTCTAGAAACTTTTAAAAATGTGGATTTGGGCTGGAGTGCTTGCTGAATACATTAACATTGGATCCAAGATCCAATTAATGTGTTTTGGACTCAATCAATATTCAAATCACCTCGAAATTCTCTCAAATGACATAAAATGACCATAGATTCATCGTTTTAACTCTAAATTACACAGGATTTGCATCATAGCTCTTTTTATTCTTGAAACATTATAAATATGAAATGTAAACCAATAAAAGACACATAAATGCATGATTTGTGTATTAATCATGAATGCATTGTCATGCATTATCAACAACACAAAACAAAAATATCATGTGCTTGAGATGATTTATTAATTTATAACATCATCCATACATTTCAAGTAGATCAAAGCCCATGAATCCTTCATTATGCCAAAAATTCATTCAAACTTCAAATATACTATGATTGCTTTTCCTACATCCTTGATGATTTTGTTGTGTGTGTTTGTGCGTGTACATGCATGTTTATATATGTGTAACTCTGGAGCTGTTTAAAACTGTTTATTTATGTATTTATTCAAACTAATACTTATCAAGGCATGGATGTTGATAATGGTGAGACATGGATGTATAGAAGTATGCAAAAAGTAGGACGGGAATTACCTTGTTAAAAGAAAGGAAACTATTGATGGCCATTACTTCAGATATTTTGTCATTTGTGTTTAAATAGAATATTGGTTAAAATAGGTTCTTGTGATTTTTAATTTTCTAATAACATATTATAACTTTATCTTTGTGTTTTACAGATTTATATATGTCTTACCTTAAATTTCGTCAAAGACAATAAATAGTTGATAACATTATTATAGCATGACAATGATTGTGTATACTATCATGCACTAACTCATTGACACATATATAAGTCCACAACCTGCACAAAATAGGAATATATACAAACAATACTACATTAATGAAATAATTGGTCCATGTGATGTGACTTGTAACTGTGTGAGAAGAGATTATTATTTGATTCAAGGGATGTAGTGTTGGAAGAGCAAGTAGTGACGCTCTTATACACTCGGTTATAATATTCAAAATCATGTTATAATATTCAAAATCATGTTACAGGAGGACATTTTTTCAAATATGAGAAAACAATTAGCTGACTTTTTCATAGAGTTTTAAATGTAGTATTACAATTATATCCTAATGTAGTAAAACAAGCCACTTTAGAAATACCACCTGAAATTCTAGCTAATCCAAAATTGTATCCTTACTTCAAGGTAGATTTTATTATTATTTATATTTTAATTAATTTCTTTAAATAAAATTAAATATCATATTTAAAATTGATTATGTGTATAATACAAATAGGTTTGTGTTAAAGCAATTGATGGAACACATATTCCAACATTCATTTGACATCGTGATCAACCCATATGGCTTGACCAAAATCATAATACAACACAAAATGTTCTTGGAGCCGTGTCTTTTGACATAAAATTTTAATACGTGTTAGTTGGTTGGGAAGGTTTTGCTTATGATGGTAGAATGTTAGGCGATGCTCTTTGTAGAAAACTTAAACTTATAGTTCCTTGTGGTAAGTACAAAATTCATTGCAATAACTTTAAGATATATAATTATTTGCATTTACATCATATTTAAAACTTATTAATGCATGAAATAGGAAATGCAGGAAACTACTATGTAGTAGATGGTGGTTTTGCCAATATTTTGAGATTTTAGCTCCTTTTTGTAATGCATGCTATCATTTGAGAGAATTTAAGATTGGTGGCCCTACAATTGAAGTGAATGAAATGTTCAACCATTGTTATTCTCAACTCCTTAATGTTCTTGCACATGTATTCGTTGTCTTAAAGTGAAGATTTAGTATTTTAAAAATGGCTTCTCAATACTCTATTAAGATAGAGACTAAAATTGTGTTAGCTTGTGGTGTCTTACACGAATTTATTAGAAGTATGAGAGGTAATATGTTTGATGAACAAAATGCTATTGTTGTTGAAGACATAAATAATGAGGAAGTAAATGAAGATGATTTTGATGCAGAGATATGAGGTTTATCAAGACTATTATACAAAAGAGATGGATAAAATAAATTTAGAGATGAACTTGCACAAAAGATATGGGATGATGTACATCTCAATAGTTGAAGAAAGATAAATTTTAATAGTTGTCAAATTATATATTCATCATAATCTTCTATATTATGATGCAATTAGCTTGAATAATAATATATATTATGATATTTATTTAATATTTTCATGTGATGAATGCATTTTCTATCATATGATTGCAACAATGTTAAACATTGTATTGTGTAGAGGAATGAAAACCTACCCAATGAAAAACCCTCCCAAACCTACCTAATGAACACTCTATTAGATTTTTGGTGATTTTTTCAAAATTCCGACAGTACAGATGTGATATATATGCTTGTTTTTTTATGAATAAGTTCTTGGAGCACTTGATTTTGATGAATGGATAGATTTTCATAAGTTTTAAAAATCAATGGCGTACAATTTTCATAAAATTTTGAGAGTCCAAATACCATTTTTTCTATCCAAAATTCATAATTCAAGTGTTTATTTCAAGTAAATTAATCATGTTGAACACATCAATATGGTCATAATTTAAAAAAAAAACAAAACAAAGCATTTCCATTGGGTAGGTTTGGGACCATTTTCATTAAGGAGGTTTTCATTCCTTGTATTGTGTATATTTGATGTTTATTTTGTATAGAAATTATGGATGAGCCTGTATTCAGAGATATGGAAACAATAATAGAAGATAGTTTCAATATTGTTGACAATGCGAAAGATGTCAAATCTCAATTTCATTGAAAAGATCATAAGGATGCAGATAACTTATTAATGGATTTATACATTAAAGCAGTTCAGCGAGATAAAAAACCAAATAAAGGTTTTAAAAATTAAATAAAAAATCAAATGACCGTTGAGATTCGAAGGCATTTAAGGATTATAGTTATAACTGATAATGTGGATTCTTAATTGATGACATATAGAAAGACTTATAATCATATTAAGGAACTAATGAACATTAGCGGATTGGGTTTTGACCATGCAACTAACTGTGTTACTGCACCATCTTAAGTATGGGATGATTATATAAAGGTATATACAAATTACTTCATTGAGTTTTTCAATTTCATTATATGATTCAATTCATGTGTTGCATACAAAGGCTACATGTGAAATGAAATATTTTTGTGATAATATTGCAAATTACACAAAACTTTCCATCATTATAGAGAATAACCAAGCAAATAATCAAGTTGTTGTATCCTTTGATGATTGTTTCACTAATTTAAAGCAGACATTCGTACAAAATTCTAATAATAATTGTTACATTAAAGAAATGCCTGAAGGTTTAGATGACCATAATTACGATGAGCATACACAACAATCCATGCCTATTGCAGATAACTCCCGTTCTACTAGATCTTCATAGCCAATTTCTCAAAGTAAAATAGTAATAATAAAAAAATGGGAGAAACTAAAGGATATGTTAGTTCCATTATCTAAAGCAATTCAAAGTTTGTCCGACACAATGGCCAACGATGCTAATTTTACTCTGCAAAAAAATGATTCAAAGGAATTATGTACATTAAGCCTTAAGAAGATGGTGTTTTATGATGCTATAAAGTTTCTTGCTGAAAATAAGTACTTGGTGAATGCATTTTTATCTTTGCCAACAGACATGAAGCATGAATGGATCCTTGGAGAGATGAGAATAAATGAAGACTAAATTAGATTTTTTTTAATGATAAACTTTTTGACTAAAGTGATTATACTTCATTGTAAAGAACTTTTTATGTTTATACTTTTGGACTTATTTTAAAATACTTGAGATTGAAGCGAGTTTAATTAATATTTATATATAATTTAAATGCCACTTGTTTGTAAAAAAACATTAGGCTCTATTTTGCATTTAAATCTAATATAGCATTTCTCTATATTCTTTGGTACTCAAATACCAAGCTATATATTCCAACATGGTGAGGAACCAAAAATATTTGAAAGCCGAATTCCTTTAAGAAGTTATTTATGCATGAAAAATAATCATATTATACAAATAATTTAACCCGATTCCCTAAAAACCATATAAATTTTTATATTCTCTCGTTGTTCAAAATCATAAATATCCAACATCGTTAGGACCATTTTACCCTTTATAACTGCGAATTGAGGCCTTATTGCAATAAAATTATACCGCCTGTCGGCTAGGTCCAACTCTCACTTAAATCCAAAATCACAGGTTTCTTTATGTGGACCTTACAATCTCATATAAATTTATTTGCGAATTATCAGTGAAACTGAAACTACCAAAATCATAAATATCCTATGCTTTCACATATATGTCAATATTTCACATAAATATATTTGTGAAACTCCGGTTAAACTGAAACCACTAAAATTACATATATCGTACATTTTTGCATATAATTGATGATTTCACATAAATATATTTGTGACAATCCTACTGATTCACGAAAATCCTTATATTTCACAAATGAATTTGGTATTTATGATTTTAGTTGTTTCAGTGGTTATGCGAAACAATAGGATTTTTGTAAAACAATCAAATTTTTTAGAATCAGTAGGATTTTTGCCAATATATTTATGCAAATTTATGTATTATATATAAAAAAGTATGATATAAATAATTTTAGTGGTTTAAGTTTAAGTGAACATATGTTTAAGCAATTTATGACGTATTTGCGATTTTAGTAGTTTGATTTTTTTTAAGTGGAGTTTCGCATATAACAACTCAAATGATAGTAAATGGAAGCAAATATGCATTCAAATCATTTCAACATTCAAATGATTTGGAAACATATAAACATTTAAACAATGACATTATATACAAATCATTCAACAATTCTTTCGGTTTAAACATTCAAATCATTTATTAATTTAATAGTGCATTCAATTTAAATATTAAAACCATTTAAACAGTAGGATTGAAACATTTAAATGACATTATATACAAATCAATGACATTAAAATAACTTTATATAAAAATCCATTCATAGAAACATTCAAATGACATTAAAATAACTTTATATAAAAATTCATTCATAGAAACATTTAAATGACATTATATACAAATCAATTAGTTACAATATTAATCTTCGAATACATACAAAAAAAATAAAAAATAATCAAATAATTTTTTACAGTTGAGGATGTTGTGATTGTTGCAATCGTAGCTCCTCAATGACCTTATTTGCGTTCACTAGTATGAATCATATCTATGATAAATTTATGTGATTTTTTAAAGTATATGTGAAAACTAAGATATTTATGAATTTAGCGCTAAGTTTTACAGATAAATTTATGCAATTTCGAAAAGTAAATGCGAAACAATAAGATATTTGCTTTTGCTAACTTAATGGTAAGTGAAGTTTCACATATAAATTTATGCAATTTTGTGAAAGATATGTGAAAGCATAGGATATTTGCGATTATGGTAGTTTTAGTTTCACCAAAAATTTACAAATAAATTTATGTGAGTTTGTGAGATTCGCATAAAAAAACCTGCTATTCAGGATTTAAGTGAGAATTTGACCAGGTGGTATAATTTTATTATAATAAAGCTTCAATTTGTAGTTGAGAAAGTTTTAAAGGTCTTAACAATGTCGAATATTTGCAACTTTTGACATTGAAAGAATATCAAAGATTATAAGGTTTTTAAGGAATCAGTTAAATTATCTGAATAGCACTACCATTTTTAGATTTATAAGCTAAAACATTTCATTATGCAGGAAATAGGGCTGGACAATGGGAGGGTTGGGAAAGCCCGACTTATTTAGTGGACGTGCTTGACCATGCCATTGACGGGTCAGGCATGGTCAAGCCCAACCCAGTGACTAATGGGGTTGGGCCTGGGTATAATACAAAACCCACGGTTAGGCCCATGAGTCTAATTTGAAATGGGCTTGTATATTCAGAACATTCTTCTAGCTAAAATTTTAAAAAATGCAAAAGAATATATGGGATCCAAGATGGATTTTTTTTGAGTTACATACTTGACTTGATTTGAATATATATATATATATATATATATATATATATATATATATATATATATATATATATATATATATATGATTTTGAAAACCGCCTCAATGAAAACCTGCATAAATGAACATTTTATTAGATTTTTTTTTTTCAAAATTCCAACCATGCAGATGTGATCTATATGCTTGTTTTTATAGGAATCAGTTATTGGAACAATCGATTCCTATGTATGGATAGGTTTTTCTAAGTTTCAAAAATTAAGGGTGCACACTTTTCATAATTTTTTGAAACTCCTAATACCAATTTTTCTATACAAAGTTCATGATCCAAGTGTTGATTTCTATTAAATCAACCACGTTGAATACATCTCTATAGTCAGAATTTTGAAAAAAACAATAAAAAAAATTCCATTTAGTAGGTTTGTGACCGATTTCATTCTCTCTCTCTCTCTATATATATATATATATATATAGAGAGAGAGATGGATAACTGTTTGTGCAAAATGGTACATGTTAGATGAAAGCCGATCAGGTCATGCTGAACATGAGCATTTTTGCTCATGCCGACATCGTGGCCATCCAATTTGTATTTTAAAAAGCTAAAAAGTCAACAAAACCACATGGCAGTCATCCAAAATGCAACGAGACGGCCACGATGTCGGCATGAGCAAAAACGCTCATGTTTAGCATGACCTGATCAGCTTCCATGTTAAATGGGTTTTTCTGTCCTTTCGATATTTTTTCACAGTTCCAACCCCATAAATGTGTCGAGCATGGTTGATTTACGAGGAATTCACACTTGGATTATGTGTTTTCTATAAAAAAAAATGATAGCCTTGAAAATTCACAAAGATTTTGGAACGTAGATTTTTTGAACCTTATAAAACCCATTCAAGTGTCGAATAGAATGCTTCAATAGCTGCTCCCTGTAAAATCAAGTACATAGTTCATATCTGTATAATTTAAAAATAAAATGAAAAAAAGGCTGAAATACCATTTAACACACCCCAGGGTAGCCCATTAGCCCACGGGCTGACCCGACCCAACCCATGACCTTGTCAGGTCGGGTTTAAGCCCGATTCAGGTCAGGTCTTATTCCAATAACTAAGCCCAAGCCCCACCCATTCAGGCCGGTTGTCATGCCCTATCAGGAAAACCATAGCCTACCCATTGATAGGTCTAATTTGCTGACTCGAGATAGAATCAGATCAAATCAATTCCAATACCAGTTACCTCTTTTCGTTCCTGTGCTCCGGAAAGAGTGTGATTTGGGTTCGGACCTTGTGGTAGGGTTGCCAAAGGTGGTATCTTGGACATGTCATGCTCGGTCCAATAATGTACTCAGTTTTAAAGAGATGAACCTTCATGTGCAAGATCACAAAAATTAAGCAAAAATCTGTTTTTTGTATAGGAAAATTGAAATGGGTCGGTTAAAACCGGTTTCAACCCAGAACCGATGTCATTTGCATACCTATGTCAAGTCTGGATTTTACTAGACCCGACCATAGATGCTCCAGATTCGACTCCGATCTAGACATGCAATTAGGGGTGTCAACGGATCGGGTTTGGTCGGACCCATGTGCAACCAGACTTGGATCAGATTTTTGGATATGGTATCAGGTCCAGACCCAGGTATAATCAGATCCACTATAAGAAAAACCATACATGGACCAGATAAGAACTATATGAACCAAACCCAGACCATACCCAGTAAAACCATAGTTTTCATCATTTTTACATTGAAAAATTATGGGTCTTAAAGAGAACTCGGGTTGGGTCTGGGTCTGATATAAAATTTCACAAACTATAACCGGGTCCATATATTAATCAGACTTTTGGGTCCGGATGTGAATCTTAATCAGGTCGTCTTATTTATCACCATACCCGGACCCTATAGTGTTTGATTCGGGTCTGGTCCGAGTAAACCATGCCCGTTGACACCCCTACATGCAATGCCCATTTTGAGTAATATGGTTTGGACCTGGGTTGGAATCCAGCTTTATAACTCAGATCGTTTTGTGTTTTCTTGTTACAAGAAGCTGGATCCAACCCAAATCAGGCACATTATACTTTGGTTTTTAACTTGCCAAGATCCAGTCAAAAACTCCCGAGAAATATTTTTTTTTGTAAAACTCAGGTTTTTTTGGCAAAATGTTGGCAATAAAAAATAATGTAAAATTAAAAAATATAATTGCGTATAAAAACACAAAAAAAATACATGTTTTTTTACAATAAATATCTGACAAAAACATTAATATCATGTTTAAAACACGATATTTTTGTTTATATGAAAAACCACGATATTTCGAAAATATCATGAGAAATTAAAATTTAAGACTTTCAAGTAATTCTCTCGAGTTTTTCATAAATCTTGCGATATTGGACATATTGAATATGACATGTACGGCAAATTTTTTAATACATTTGAATATCTTCTAATAATTTTTAATAATATTTCAATGAAAAATCTATTTTTATATACTGAATATCAAAATTAGTTTTTTATTGATAAAAAAATCGAAAATAAGTGGTTCCTCGTTCTTATTTTTCAAAAAAAGCTTCGAACTCACGTAAAAATTCCAGCCTCGTGTCGTGTCGTACCCGTATCTTTGTGACACAGTCCCAAACACGGGAACTCCCCCGTAATTTATCGCGACCCAGCTCATCTCCGTCACCAAGCCACCGCGGCGATTCTTCTCTCTCTCTCTCTCTCTCTCTCTCTCTCTCTATATATATATATATATATATATATATATATATATATATATATATATATATATATATATATATATATATATATATATATATATATATATATATACACACGAAATCCTCGCTCCCTCCGTTTCTTTTGTGCGAAGGAGAAGAAGACGAAGAGGCAAAAGAGAAGAAGAAGAGGCAGAGAACAAGGAAGGAAGGAATCAAGGAAGGGCAAAGAGAGAGAGGGAGATGGAAGGGATGAGTTTCTCCGGGATGGGGAATCTGTACGTGCAGGCGGTGCCCCCTCCCGATCTGAACAAGAATACCGAGTGGTTCATGTACCCGGGCGTCTGGACCACCTACATCCTCATCCTCTTCTTCTCCTGGCTCATCGTCCTCTCCGTCTGCGGTTGCTCCCCCGGCATGGCATGGACAATCGTCAATCTCTCCCATTTCCTCGTAAGTACAGCCCCCGATCCTCTCTTCCTCATCTCAATTCCACCTCCTCCTTCGCAATTCGACGGATCTTCTTCGTTAATTTTGCGGTTCCGATTTTAGATTCACGGTTTTTGCGCTGCGTCTGGAACCGATTCGATGTAGGGAGTTGTTTCGGGTGGAAAGGTAGGCAAGAGTTCCGTTTGGAAGGGGGAGCACAGTTTTGTTGTTAATTTCTGTTGTCTTTTTTATTCTTGATCGAGAAATCGTTTGTTTTACCTGAAGATTTGTGAGTTTGATTGCGGGAGGAGATCGGATCGTTAGGGTTGAGATTCAGTGTGAGTTTTGGTTGAGGATTTGGAGATTTTCTGTTTTTTTTTTGATTTGCGAATTCGTAGATCTCCGTGATGCACGCTTCTGGTTGGAGTTTTCATGGATTTTTGTCTGATTGCTTCTTAAATGTGATCTTGTTTTCCTGCATCACAAACAGCGATTCTGGTGTATTGTCGAGCATGAAAGAGCATTTTTTTCGAACGCATTGTTTTGCCATCTTTTTGGCTTTGGAGGAAATTGCATTTGGTTGAGTATCTTGTTGATCGCCGAGGCAAAGAGTGATGAGATTCGAGGTGCCGAGCGAGTTGAGAGGTTTTTTTCTTATTTGATCTTCTAGATTTTAACCGTATCTATTCTTTGGCTGAAATAATGATTCGGTGCATCCAATTTCATGGAATCTGGTACCTAATTGCTTATTAGAACGTCCTAGATGCAACACATTCTTTTCTATTATTGCTTATTAGAACGTCCTAGATGTGATTTGTGAGGTGTGAATTCTCTGATATGGAATTTGTCCTGTCTGTTTGATCGTTTTGGCCATTTTATGATTCATCTGATGGGTTTTCATGCCAATGCATATGGGATTTGGGTGAAATTTTCGACCTCCCAGTTGATTGTATTTTCTGTGCTCGTATGGACGTGTACTGCTTGAGCATTTATTTCTATGGACCATTTGTTGATACAAAATATACTCTTGGATGAATGCTTGATTAAATTCTCTTTTTTATTTTATATGAGTTTGATGAGATCTCTTACTCTTTCATTAGGTTACTTATCAATTCTTCCATTGGAAGAAGGGCACGCCATTTGCTGAAGACCAGGGTATATACAATACTTTGACATGGTGGGAGCAGATTGATAATGGGAAACAGCTCACTCGCAACAGGAAGTTTCTAACTGTTGTGCCGGTTGTGTTGTAAGTTTTTCTCTTCATATGTTTTGTAATTTTTTTTCCACAAATGTTATGTACATGTCTTTGGAGATTAGACTTTGGTGTTATGTTCTTCATATTCATGTTGGATACAATATGTGCAACACATGTTTAATTTTGTTATGTGCCTTCATGACCAGTTTCTCCCAAGGGATTCAGAGTTGTATGACCCATTCACTTTTGCTCCAAACAGCATTGCTTTCTCTTGGTTCCATTGGATTAATCAATTCTCTTGTTAATATGTTCTTCTTTGTCGATAACACATGTTGATCCTTTTTTATATACATTACCTATTTATGGCTAGGTAAACTATCTATGGCAGTTAGCTTGACTTTTGGAAACGTGAAACCATAGCTTGATCATGTATTCATGAATGAGAAGATGAAGTTGCTACTCTTACTTGATTTCTATGTAGTAAACTATTATTCGATAATTATGGCATCCCGGCTTGCAGCACTTGGATTATAGATCTTTGAATGCTGTGCCAAATCCATTATTGAATTGAACAAGTGTTGGGAAGCATAGGGGTGGACACAAGGATCAGGGAGTGTGTGTATGGTGATGTTGGGAATCACCAAGGAGGTTTTTTTTCCTTCAATGGCCTTTAACCATTCACTTAATGCTTGATAGTTAGATTGCAAATTGCATTACACTCCAATGCCTCAAATTTGTAATTTGTGAAGAAGGGCAGATTCTGTCACATCCCTTTAGGAAACACCCCTTTCAATATAGGGTTACACTCTTAGTATATGAACAAACACACCATTCACTGGTGTCTCTATGAATTCAATGTCCATGACCTTTCATAAAAAGTCATGACTTATTGCTGCATATCCTTATATCTCATATGTTGTCTATGTATGATGTATGAGCAAAAGCATGTTAAAATTCACCATAGTCGAACTCTTTCTAAGTGTATATGCTTGTTTGCTCTATTGAGTGCATAAGTTTGATGCATTATTAGCACATTAAGGGTTATATTAGAAAGATGTTGAATATTCCATATATGTATGTGAGTTAGACATGACTTAGATCATGATGGATATACACTAGAAAAAGTCCTCACGATGTCATGAAAACCCATTGTATATGTAAGTATAAATCATGAATGAACATGAAAATCCATAAATCTTGATGGTATGCATACTGAAGATATAATGAAGATCAGTTTCATGCATGAGTTTTATGGTTTCATAGAAAATACTACATAACTATGCGAGATATGATGAAATGCTTGGCAACTAATTCTATAGCACTTGTGAAATATCTCATAATTAGATGTGATAACCCTTTGTGATGTGCATGATATCAAACTAAAAAAAAAATCAAATAGCAGTGGATCATATTTCATGTGAGTTGGATAAGTTAAAGCTGGATAAGTTTTGGACATAGTTACTTATGTTGTTGAATCCATTTGATGTTGGATCCTAAGGATATAAATTTGGACTATAGTCAAATCCTAGTGACCATGATTAAACATGTGAATGAATTTGATATATAATCAGTTTGGACTATAGTCACTTAAATCGTTCAAAGTAATTTCTCGGAGACATTTTCAAAACGTGATTTTTCTCGAGAAGTTCTCGAAAAAATCTCTGAAGCTACGAATAATAAAAAGCTTAGAAGAGCTTGGTGTGGTTGTGCCCTAACTGTGTATAAAGAGCAGGAATCGATCTAGTGGTTTGACCTTGGGAAGACTGCACATAGGATTCTTCTTGCAATTCATTGTCTTTCCTTATTCTCTTCATTCATACCATCATGATGGTGCTCTTCCTTTGAGAAGTGTTCATCTCCCTTTTATATTGATTCAAATTCTTCCCGAGGATTGGCTGGAACCATTATGAGCTCCTCTTGGTTCATGCATCTTACTTGTGGATCATTAGGAACTGCAGGGAAATGCTCATTTCTTCCTTGGAATTTTCTGCTAGCATCATTGGTTTGGTGGTTATGTTGTGGCATTTGAGGCGGTCTATACAATATGGCCTCATCAAATGTGATATGTCGAGATATATGCATTTTGTATTGCACTAGATCATAGCATCGATATCCTTTGTGGTCAGAATAACTGACGAATACACAAGCAATTGGCTTGGGCTGCAACTTGTGTATCTGGCTATCATCAACATGAACATAGCAAATGCATCCAAAAATCTCCATAAAATTATAATCAGGTGCCCTTCTATAACAATCTCATAAGGTCACTTTCTTTTCAAAATAGGTGTAGGGAGTGTATGGATAATATGAGCTGCAGTATGAAAAGCTGCAGTCCATAATCCTATAAGAACTCCACTAGAAAACATAAGAGAAAGAGCCATTTCATTTATATGTTTGTGTTTCCTCTTTGCAACCCTGTTTTGCTCAGGGGTATGGGGACAGGAAACCTGATGCTTTGTCCCATTGTCTCGTAGACAGTCATAGAATATCTGCGATGAGTACTCTCCACCACCATCATGTAAAAATATCTCAAAAAGAGATAAAGTGCACAACACCACAAGAGGTATGTGCACAAAGGCACAAGAATACTTTAGAACAAATGTACACAAAGGTACATTAGAGAAACACAAATGCACAAAGTCACATAAAAATAAAGAATCTTTATTTGAGAAGTATGGAGAACATAAGCTCCATGGAGTGAAAAATACAAAGGGGCATCTCCCCTATTTATAAGAAGTAAGGAGCCTTGGAGGGGCTCCACTAGCTGTTGGATTCTAACCGTTGGAGGGGCCCAACAGCTAGTGTTGAGCCCCCTCCAAGTTGACCTTAGTCAACAAAAATAAAAGGAAAAAGAAAAGAAAAGAAAAGAAGAAAAGAAAAAAGTAAAAAATATTACAACATATTCATAATTATGAATATGCGCAAAAGTGGAGAAATGACTATAATACCCTTGTGGGTTTTACAAGAAGAAAGAGAAACATATATTTACATATATCTAAAGATGGATACATATACATATATATATATATATATATAACATATATATACATGTATATGTATCCATCTTTAGATATATGTAAATATATATAAAAGAGAGATACATTTTAACACCTTCCCTCAAACTTAGGGTGCAATGATCGAAAATTTGCCAAAGAGAAAGTTGAATCTGGGTGAGCAAAGCGCTTTGGTGAAGAAATCTGCAAACTGATATTCTGAAGTCACATAAAGAAGGTCGATGACTTTTTGTAGATATGCTTCTCTAACATAATGACAGTTCATTTCAATATGCTTTGTCCGCTCATGAAAAGTGTGATTGCATTTGAATTCTCATGTCTTGCAGCAATTGATGAATCCAGACAATCTCCATAGTTGTAGAAGCCATGACTCGATATTCTGCTTCAGTTGATGATAAAGGCACTTTCTGTTGTGTCTTGCATCTCCATGAAACCAGTGATTCTCCTAAAAAAATACAAAACCCTGTGGTGGAGTGACGGTTATTTGGGTCACCTCCCCAATCAGAGTCAGTATAAGCAATTAAATTTAATTCTGAAGATGAAGAAAGAAACACTCCCTTATTTATGGTTCCCCTTATGTATCTGATAACTCGGAGAACGACATCCATATGGACGGATGTAGGGGCATGTTGAAATTGACTTGCAGTGTATACGACATGCGAGATGTCGGGCCTTGTAATGCTAAGGTACATTAATGATCCCACGAGTTGTCGGTAAGGAGTAGGATCATCCAAGGGTACTCCATCATCAATCTTCATTTTGGATCCTACAACTTCAGGAGTCTCACAAACCTTATCGTCTGTGCTGCCGGATTTGTTAATAACTTCGCACGCAAGTTTAGTTTGTGATAAAAAGTAGAGAATAGGCAACTTCAATGCCTAAAAAATATGTCGGATACCCTAAGTCTAACATCTCAAATCTTTCTTTTAGTGTATTTTTGATACTTTTGATCCCCTTGATATCACTACCTCTAATCAACATATCGTCCACATATAGTAATAAAATTACAATTCCTGTATCAGATTTTTTGACAAACAAGGCAGTGTCAGTATAACATGAAATAAAATCATTTTGTACCATTATTTTGTTAAATCGATCATACCAAGCTTTAAGAGTTTGCTTTAAGACATAGAGTGCTTTTTGTAGACGAAGGACTTTACCTTTGGGTATATCCATGCCCGGAGGAGCATCTATGTAAACTTCTTCATTTAGATCTCCATTTAAGAATGCATTTTTTACATCCATTTGGTATATGTTCCATTTTTTAATGGATGCAACAGTGATCAAACACCGGACAGTAACCATTCGTGCAACAAGAGCAAAAGTTTTCTCGTAATCGATACCATATTCCTGGCTATAGCCTTTTGCAACAAGCCGTGCTTTATATCTTTCAAGACTCCCGTCACTCTTAGTTTTTACCTTAAAAACCCACCTATAATGTAACGACCCCAACTCATCCCCTTTGAAAATGCGATATATATTTTTTTTAAACATTGCGAAAAACTTCTCAGAGACCCGGGGTTCTCACAGTTCCAACTCCAACTGGATAGCCAAACACCACAAACAAAATTGCAATCATCATCCATAAAAACCAAACAAATTTCTTTATTCAAGAGTTAAGAATTAATCTCAAAGACAGTGTTCTACTCAACAGAAAGTAACGTAACCACTGACGGAGATAAGTAAATGGAAAAAACACTAGACTGAAAGACCAAAAAGTAAGAGTCACTCTGTCCACCAATGAAGCTGTCAAAACTCAGTGTGACTCTCACGCCCTTCTAGTAGCTGTCGATTTCACTGATCACCTGTTTTTGCGAAAAACCAATAAAGTAGGGTGTTAGAATCGAAATCTTGAGCACGACTACTTCTTGATGAAACAAGTGAGATAAAGGGTTAAGATAAAATATCATGCAACAATTGAGGGAAATACATACAAGACAGTTTATAACATTTAAGAATTTATTCATGCAACAATCATAAATGCTAAGCATGCGAAAACAGTAAAGCAGTAGGAAGTAATAAAACTTCAGCATGCAACAAGAAATAAACATTCCACACTCACCATCATGTATTGATTGAGGGAACCATTAAAGTATGCATGATCTAATGCATAACAGGAAAATGCATGATTTTTGTGCAGTGCATGAATCTTTTTATTATATTTCATTTAAGTCTTTTATTTCCATATGCATGCCCTATTAAATGCATACAATTTTAAGTTTCTCTTTTTAATTACCGTTGCCTGCGGATACACCAAACGGGTACAATCCCCGAGGTCAAGTTAGGTTCTCAGGATAGCTTAGCACACAATTTGTATTTTATTACTAGGTTCCAAACTTAGCCCTCGACCGAATCACCTTCGGAACATTAGACCTCCACATCTAATGTCGGGGAAACAAGGGACACCCCATGCCCACAAGTGCCACTTTCTTGGTACAAAAAACAACAGCTGTGTCAAAACACCCCACCCCTAGGTAAAGTGGCGGACTCTCCCTAAAACCGTGGCCAGGAGAAGGAACCTCAATATCGGGTTCAGGGGACAAAGGTAAAACCCACGAAGTTTTTGTATCCTCACAGTCTCCCCAAGACCGAATCTCTAAGATCCTCATTCTCCAGATGGGTGATCCCAGAAGGTATATTACACTGTGCTTTATTATTACCTTTTATTAAAAATCAATTCCTTAAGTTTTGCAACACCATATGCAAAAATAAAGATAAAAGCTCGCATTTATCTCGCGAGAGCCATCACAGGACTCCGGCCCGTGGAAACATATAGAACAATGCAATAAAATGAAATATTAATAAAACATGATTTTTGCGATGCATTGAAATGAATAAGGAAAACAATCCCACAACTCGGGCTTACCAAACCCTCGATGATTCATTTTGATCACCGAAGCACTAAATGCAAGAATCATAACCACCAGTGGTATCAACATGCCTCCAAAGTACAGTCATATATGTACCAAATTAATCCATTAACAATGAACATGAAATATGACATTATCATATGCAAATTGAACTGCCCATGTTATACCCCTTTTCCTGTGCATATGCTTGGTATGCGCATGCATGCATCTTTATGCAACCATTGCCAAACATGCTCCTAACCATGAATCGTATTGGGCTGGACAAAAGAGCATTTATGTGTATGCAACAACACACGTCAAGTCCATCAATGTGTAAGCACTCGAAACAAACTTTATAATGGAATAATGTTTAAGCATGTTCCAACAAACATATAAACAACTTCAAATCCTAACATATACGGAAATCAAAATGCAGGTACATAACTCATTCCCGAAATTTATCATGCATCGAGAGATTAGAATTCCAGACTTCACTAATCACACAACCAAGCCCTGTTTTCATAAGCTAACAACATTATGTTATTAACATGATATGATCCCAATATGAGAAAATTCTTTTAATTGGACTAATACAAGGGTGGGTGTGCTGTCACTGTGTTTATCACTACTAAATAAGAAATTAGGGTATTGAAAATAGAAATAAAACCCTTTTTTTTCTATTTAACAGCCCAGCCCAGCCGACCCAGTCGGCTGGGTTTGACAGTATATACACAGGCCCAATCTGGGACTGTGTATGCTGTCCGGAAGCATACAACATAAAGAGGAACCATAGTCACTTTAGTATTGTGTGTTCTTCTCACTTTTTTTTGTAATGCATCACCTACAACACATGCCATTACCCAGCCGATTGGATCAGCTGGGCCTACCTCGACCCTGTCATAGGCTTGCCTAGCACCCAGCCAACTGGGTGCTGGGCCTGGCGCACCCTGCCAGCATGCTGGCAGTCAGCCGAGTGCTACTCGACTGGGTGCCAGCCAGCCAACAGTAACCCAGAAGAAAAAAACTGTTTGTTAATATATATATATATATATATATATATATATATATATATATATATATATATATATATATATATATATATATATATATATTGAAAAGAACAAGCCCATCACAGCCGACCCTGTCGGTTGGGTCCAACAGCATATACACAGACCCCGTTTGGACCTGTGTATGCTGTCAGAGAACAACAACAATAGAAAAAAAAAACTATTTACTCATTACGCGTTATACCCTTTTTTTTTTTTGAAAGGAAAACAACCAGCCCAGCCGACCCTGTCGGCTGGGTCCAACAACATATACACAGGCCCAGTTTGGGCCTGTGTATGCTGTCAGAAACGACATCACTAGTGTCCACGAAATCACTTTGTGATACATATTAGTATATACCTTTTTTTTATTGAAAAACAAGGAAAATACAGAATATACAAATGGGTATCGGTGGAAATCGTGGATCCACTGCTCCTCCATGGATTTCCATCAAAAGAAGCATGGAAATCCCATCTCCACCCTATTTCTCATTCGTTTCAAGGGGTACCCGTACCTTTAGAGGAAAATATGAATAGAGGCTGTGGAAGGCGCTTGGGCTAAGCTACGATGCCTCCACTCTTCTTCTTCTACCTCCTTCACTCTCCCTTTCTTTCTCCCCTTTCTCTCTTCCTCTCTTCTTCTCTCCTTTCCTGTTTCTCTTTTTTTTTCTAAAAGCCAAATGAGGGAGAACGGCTGTCGTGCCCCCCCCCCCCTCTTCTCTTAAATAGGCTGGAGAGTTTCCAGAATTTTGGACTCCTTTCTTTTTTTTGACTTTTGACCCTTTTTTTTTTTTAAAGACATGGAAACCTCTAGACCCCTATTAATTAGGGAAGAGAGTTAACCCTAACCCTGTTAAACCAAATCCCGAAATTAATAAAACTTAATACAACAACAACAACAACTACGCCTTCATCCCAAAACAATTGGGGTCAACGATATGAACCAAAAAAGAAATTCATTTTGGGTCTTCCACATGAATCCTTTTCCTCCAATCATTTCTATCCAACGCCATGTACTCGGTGAGGTTCAAAGCATTCATATCCTTTCCTATCATCTCCATCCAAGTCTTCCTAGGCCTACCCCGACCTCTTTTAACTAATATATTTTCCCATTTCTCCAACCTTCTAACTGGAGCATCATTAGGCCTTCGCCGAATATGTCCAAACCACCGTAAACGATTCTCTCGCATCTTATTTTCAATGGGTGCAACACCTACCTTCTTACGTATCTCTTCGTTCTGAATCTTATCTTTTATTGTATTTCCACACATCCATCTAAGCATCCGCATCTCAGCTACACTCATTTTTTGAATATGATGTCTCTTGGCAGCCCAACATTCCGTACCATATAGTAAAGCGGGTCTAATAGTCGTCCTATAAAACTTTCCCTTCAACCGCAATGGCATTCTACGATCGCACAACACTCCAGTAGCACTTTTCCATTTCATCCACCCAACCTTTATCCTATGATTTACATCTCCATCAATTTCTCCATACTTTTGAATGATGGATCCCAAATATTTGAAATAATCATTCACCGGTATATCTTGCTCACCAAGCTTCACTACACTCCCATCACTACTTCGTTGCTTACTAAACCGACATTCCATATATTCAGTCTTACTCTTACTCAACTTAAAACCTCTAGCTTCCAATGTCTGTCTCCATAATTCTAACTTAGCATTAACCCCAGCTCTAGACTCATCAATCAAAACAATATCATCAGCAAACAACATACACCACGGTACATTTTCTTGAATTGATCTCGTAAGCTCATCCATCACTATCGCAAATAGGAAAGGGCTTAAAGCAGATCCTTGATGTAACCCAACCGTTATCGGAAAATTGGTTGTCACCCCTCCACAAGTGCGGACATTGGTTACTACTCCTTCATACATATCTTTAATTATACTAATGTACTTGAGAGAAACACCTTTCTTCATCATTGTCCACCAGAGAACGTCCCTAGGTACTCTATCGTATGCCTTCTCTAAATCAATAAAAACCATATGCAAATCTTTGTTCCTCTCTCTATATCTTTCAATAAGTTGTCTAAGAAGATGTATAGCTTCCATAGTTGATCTTCCAGGCATAAAACCAAATTGATTCTCCGATATCATGACAACCTTCCTCAACCTAGACTCAATCACCCTCTCCCAAAGTTTCATAGTATGACTCATGAGTTTTATACCACGATAGTTTGTGCAATCTTGTATATCACCCTTATTCTTATATAAAGGCACCAAAGTACTCTTCCTCCACTCATTAGGCATCTTATTTGTTCGCCAAATCAAGTTAAAAAGATTTGTCAACCATTCTAAACCTTTCTCTCCCAAGCATTTCCAAGCCTCGATAGATATACCATCTGGGCCAACTGCCCTTCTTGATTTCATTTTCTTCAAAGCCTCTGCAATTTCTTTCTTTTGAATCTTGCGCATGAAGTCACGATTTATCTCATGAAAAGGAATGGAGAAGTCTCCAAGATCTTGAGCATGACTATCATTAAATCGCTTATCAAAATAATCTTTCCATCTCTCCTTAATCTCCTCATCTTTGACTAAAACCCTTTGCGTTTCATCTTTAATACATCTAACCATACCCAAATCCTTCGATTTCCTATCTCTCATCTTTGCAAGCCTATAAATATCCTTCTCGCCTTCTTTGGTATCCAACTTGTCATAAACCTCCTTATATACCTTAGCCCTCGCGTTTCGAACAACTTTTTTAGCTTCCTTCTTTGCTATCATATACTTCTCCAAATTCTCATTATCACGACTCTTGCTTAGATTTCTATAACACTCTCTTTTAACCTTAATAGCTAATTTGACATCCTCGTTCCACCATGATGTATCCTTACCTAGTGGTGCACCGCCTTTAGACTCACCCAATACCTCTTTAGCTACATTTCTCATACCACCCGCTATCTTATTCCACATTGATTCTGAATCCTCCTCGAGACACCAATCAACTTCCTTAACTACCTGCTCTACAAACATTCCTTGTTTAGCTCCTTTCAGTGCCCACCACTTAATTCTAGGATCTATCCTATGTCTATCCCTTTTGCGGCATTGTTTAATTCTAAGATCTAAAATTAAGACTCTATGTTGTGTAGCTACACTTTCTCCTGGTATAACCTTACAATCGATGCAACAACCCCTATCTCTCTTTCTAAGTAGGAAAAAATCTATCTGACTCGTATTAACCCCACTTTTAAATGTTACTAGGTGAGACTCCCTCTTCCTAAACCAAGTGTTTGCTAAGATCATATCATAGGACAAACAAAAATCTAAAATCCTTTCTCCACTTTCATTTCTTTCTCCTATACCATAGCCTCCATGGTTATTCTCAAATCCATCCCTACTAATGCCTTCCCTACTAATGCCTACATGTCCATTAAGGTCACCGCCGATGAAAAGCTTTTCTCCATAAGATGTCTCTTGTACTACTCCATCTAAATCTTCCCAAAATTGATGCTTAATGGAATCATCTAAACCTACTTGAGGTGCATAAACACTAATAATATTAATAATATCCGTACCTAATACTAATTTAATAAGTAAAATTCTATCACCCTTCCTACGGACCTCAACTACATTATCTATAAACTGACGACTCATAGCAATCCCTACTCCATTCCTATTCCTATTTATTCCTGTATACCAAATCTTATATCCCCAAGGTTCTATCACTTTAGCTTTCTCACCTACCCATTTGGTTTCTTGAAGACATAAAATATCAATCTTTCTCCTACACATAACATCTACTAACTCTACCAACTTACCAGTTAAAGACCCTATGTTCCAAGTGGCTAACCTAATTTTATGGCCTTGGACTAACTTCTTTACCCCCACCCGTCCAACAAAGTGAGGGAACCCTTGCCTATTTGACACCACACCCGGGCGCCGGTGTGACGCGTCGCTTCTGGGCGACGACCTAGCAACCCTTGCACATTTATCACTGCCTCCGGGCCTAGAGAGTACAGCGCGTCGCTCAGTAGGGAACGCCCCAACGAAATTCTCATATTGGTTTATTTTCATAGGATATGACAGTTTTTATGCTGGCTGTCACAGGCCTACCGCAACCCTCCTCCTTTATCCGGGCTTGGGACCGGCAGTGTATAACTACACAGGCGGAGTTCCAAATTAATAAAACTTAATAAACTAATAAATTTATTTTTTTTGAATTTACTTACTCTTAAACATTCAAAGGCTTCCAAAATTGGTCATGTTGACCATGAAGACTTTTTATATAATGTTAACCTCAATTTAAAGCTCCTAGCTGAATTTAAAGCCATATAAATGTTGGTCTTGGATTTGGATCCGGATCCGGATTCGGATTCGGATCCAAGATCCAAGATCCAAACCCATACTCATACACAAATTTGGATTAAGACTTGGATCAAGTCCAGATTTTATAGGACCTAACTAGGACCCAAATCCATAAAAATTTGGATCTTAGGCCTTGGATGCAATTCGATCCAATTTCGGATCCGTTTCAACAAACTGCTAAAATTTTAGAAAAACATAATTTTCGGGCCAACCAGAACTCGAATTTAGAAAAGTAAAATACTATTGCGCTCAGAATTTCGAGGCGCATCCAATGATATATTACATGAATATCAAATTCCGAATTTCGCCCTAAAATAACCCGAATTTCGCTTGAATTTACAAGTCGAAATTAAAACTCTTTACCACGTTCCGATTGGCTCGCCTCGACCTTGTCGATGAAACCTGGGTCAAACCCAAACTCTAAGACATCGGTCTAAGACTCGAGCCTCAAACGATTTTCTTACCAGACTTAGCCAAATTTCGAAATTTTCATGAATTGACTAAGATCCGAAAACACATGATCTTATATCCCTACCCCCTTAAAAGAATTTCGTCCTCAAAATTAGAACGTACCAAATAAAAGAGGGTAGTGTTGACGCATATCTGCCTCAGGCTCCCAAGTGCATTCATCTAGCCCATGATGCTGCCAACGCACCTTCACGAACGGAATTGTCCTACTGCGTAGCACTTTTTCCTGGCGTTCCACAATCTCTATCGACTTCTCGTTCGTAGTTAAGTCAGGTTGTACCTCGATCGCCTCATAGTGAATCACGTGTGAGGGGTCAGGTACGTACTTTCTCAACATCGAGACATGAAAAACATCGTGAATCTGCGAAAACTGAGAAAGTGCTACCCGATATGCAGTCTCTCCGACACGTCCAAGGACTTCGAAGGGTCCAACATACTTAGGACTCAACTTTCCTTTCTTTCCAAACCGGAAGATACTTTTCGTAGGCGAGATTCGAACAAACACGTGATCGCCTACCTCAAAACTGAGCTCTCTACGTTGCTGATCGACATAACTCTTTTGCCTACTTTGGGCTGTAATCAACCTTTGCCGGATTAAACACACTTGGTCCGCATAGTGTTGGATGATTTCTGAAGACTCCACTGCTCTCACTCCAACCTCATCCCAACAAACCGGAGATCTACATGGTCGGCCATACAGTGCTTCATACGGGGCCATACCAATACTAGCATGAAAGCTATTGTTATAAGAAAACTCTGCAAGCTTCACATGCTTGTCCCAATCACCTGCCCAATCCAAAGCACAAGCTCTCAACATATCCTCAAGCGTCTGAATCGTTCGTTCTGATTGTCCATCTGTCTGTGGATGAAAAGCGGTGCTAAACTTTAAGGTAGTGCCAAGTGCCTTTTGAAGTTGGCGCCAAAATCGAGATGTGAACCTCGGATCTCGATCTGACACTATCGAACGAGGCACTCCATGAAGCCTAACAATCTCATCTACGTAGAGATCGGCCAAGCTTTCCAAGCTTTGACTAATCCTGATCGGAAGAAAATAAGCACTCTTTGTCAAACGATCCACAATCACCCATATGGCATCTCGCTGTCGTCGGGTCTTAGGCAACCCTACGATGAAGTCCATTGAGATATCATCCCACTTCCATTCTGAAATCTCAAGAGGCTGCAAAAGTCCACCAGGCCTCTGGTGTTCAATCTTCACTTGCTGGCAGGTAAGACACCGAAACACGAACTCCGCGATGTCCCGTTTCATCCCATTCCACCGGTAAGTCCTCTGAAGATCTTTGAACATCTTGGTGGAACTAGGGTGAACAGAATATCTCGACCTGTGAGTTTCACTCATCAACTCTTCCCGTAACGCTTTTGGAACCCACCATCTGTCTCCGAACATGATGGTTCCGTCCTCCTCTCGACGAAACTGCGCTTCTGGCTTCTGGGCACTTTCGCACAACTTTTCAAAGTCCGGATCTTCTGATTGGAGATCCTCAATTCGATCTATGATCTCTGGTCGTGCCTACATCCCAGCACAAAGGATATGTTCGGAGTCATCAGCAAAAGGCTGCCATCGTACAAACTCCTCGACCAGATTCCAACTGCGTCCAATCAAGCTAGCTGCTGTGACTGACGTCTTTCTACTAAGTGCGTCTGCCACCACATTCGCCTTACCCGAATGATAAGCGATGGAGAAGTCGTAATCCTTCAGGAACTCCAACCACCTACGTTGCCTCAAATTCAAGTCCCTCTGGGTGAAGATATATTTGAGGCTCTTGTGGTCGGACATGACCTCAAACGTTTCCCCATAAAGGTAGTGGCGCCAAATCTTCAACGCGAAAACCACTACCGCCAACTCCAAGTCATGTGGGGGGTAATTCTTCTCATGCACCTTTAGCTGTCGGGAAGCGTATGCTATGACCTTTCCATGCTGCATAAGAACACAATCCAGTCCAGTCCCCGACGCATCACTGTATACCACAAAACCACCAGTACCGGAAGGCAATGTCAAAACCGGCGCCGTGGTCAACCTCTTCTTTAACTCTTGAAAACTGTTTTCGCAGCGAGAGGACCACTCGAACTTCATTCCTTTCTGCAACAACCGAGTCATAGGGGCAGTTATACGCGAAAAATCTTGAATGAATCGACGGTAGTAACCTGCCAATCCCAAGAAACTTCTAATGTCTGTCACCGTCTTTGGTTGTTCCCATGACAAAACGGCTTTCACCTTGGCAGGATCAACCTTAACTCCTCTCTCGGATATTACGTGACCGAGAAACATCACTCTATCAATCCAAAACTCGCACTTTGAGAACTTAGCGTAAAGTTGATGTTCTCTCAGTGTCTGCAGCACAACTCACAGATGTTCTCGGTGATCTTTCACACTCTCCGAGTAAATCAGAATGTCATCTATGAACACGATAACAAAAGAATCCAGCCACAACTTGAAAACCCGATTTATCAGATCCATAAATGCCGCAGGGGCATTTGTAAGTCCAAAGGACATCACTAGAAATTCATAATGCCCATATCTGGACCTGAACGCTGTCTTAGGAATATCCTCAGTTTTAATCCTCAACTGATGATAACCTGAACGAAGATCGATTTTCGAGAACACCTTTGCCTTTCTCAACTGATCGAACAAATCATCGATCCTAGGCAAAGGGTACTTGTTCTTCACCGTCACTTGATTCAACATGAGGTAGTCAATACAAAGCCGCATTGTACCATCTTTCTTCTTAACAAAGAGGTCCGGGACACCCCAAGAGGACACACTCGGTCTAATAAATCCTTTGTTAAGAAGCTCTTACAACAGCTTCTTCAATTCCCCTAACTCTGCAGGTGCCATGCGATATGGAGCGCGAGAGACTGGTGTCGTACCAGGCACTAGCTCGATCGAGAACTCAATTTCTCGATGCGGCGGCAAACCCGACAAATCCTCGGGGAAAACATCCGGGAATTCGCGGACAACATCTAACTGATCCAAGGGTGTCGCCTGACTGTCTTGAGCAGAAACACTGACCAAGAATACCATGTAACCCTTTTTGTGGTATTTGGAGACCTTCAAAGCTGACACGATCCTCACCCCATCGGTCGATCTCCTCGAATGACATAACAATGCAGACAATTTGGGATGCTCCAAGATTACCTTCTTGCCCCAACACTAGAGGGTTGCATTATGCTTGGACAACCAGTCCATACCCAAAATGACATCATAAAATGTCATATCCAAAATGACCAAATCGGTGGACAACTCATGGCCTTCTATCACCACGCATACTGCTGGGAAATACTTCCCGCAGGAAGAGGATGCACCCATAGGTGACATCACATCAAGAGCCATCTCGAGGTTAGATGGAACCAAATCAAGTAACTTTGCGAACGAAGAAGAAATAAAGCTGTGTTGCACCTGAATCAAACAACACACGTGCAAAGTGTTCAACAACTAAGAATATACCTTCAATCAAATCAGCATGATCGTCTTGGGAGGCTGTTGTCGCTGCGTAGACCCGCCCATTGGTCTTGCACTGACCCTGCCTCTGCTGCTGCGGCTGTTGCTGTTGTCCACCCGGAACCGCAGGCTTGTTCGGACAGAAGGGGGCAATGTGCCCTGGTTGCTGGCACTGATAACAGACCCCCTTGAACGATGGGCAAAAACCTAGTGGATGATTTTTGCCGCACCTGCGACATGCCAGATGGGCCTTCCTTTGTTGTTTTCGCGACTGAGGTCGACCCTGTTGCACGCCCATGGCAAAAACCTAGTGGATAAATATTTTTGTTTATTTTTTTTTTTGTTTTCAGATTTTTTTCTTTCTTTTTCCTCTTCTCTATTTTCTTCTCGCCTCATGCAAGTGTTTTTTGGTGGAGATTCCGGTCATCCAAAAAATGTTTTGGACCTTTTTGAACTTGGAAGAGATTACCTTCATATCTCTATAAGTTCCTATACTCTTTTTTTATTTTGTTTCATTCATTTTTTTTTGTGAAAATTTAACAAGTTAATTTTGTTTCTGCTCCAACTGCTAATGGCCAAGCAACTTCATCATCATTGTGAATACCAAACACCATAGCGTGCAGTCATAGAGAACTTTACATGCTTCTGTTTAATTTTTTTGTCCTTTCACCACCTTTAAGTTTCTTTTTCTTTGCTGTTAAGAAAAAATATAATATCCATATAATTTCACTTTTTTTGGTGGAACTTTAATTATGAACATTTTCTCTTTATGTTTTTTCTTTAATTGATAGTTTCAGCCAATCAAATTGATTTGGTCAATCAAATATATTTAAATTTTAATAGTAAAAGTTGCTGATAAATTATCGATATATAGTCGATATGTGATGTAAGTGGCAATTGATAAGTTGTCAATCAATATGCAATGACCAAGTCTCTCTCTCTCTCTTCTAGCTGGTCCAATGCCGCACACACTCACACACTTGTGCCCATTTTATTTTGGATTTCTGGCTCCGCCTCTGGGAAGGGGTTTTCCATCCCCTCCTTTTTATAGTTTTTGAGCCACACTAGAGTGTTGACACCTAATGCACCACATGTCCTCTTGGTATTTGGTGTAATCAAGTTCATGGACATTCCGGTGTCCACTTATTTGTTTTCGTTCTTGTGCTGGCACCTAATAGGTTGAGGTGTCAACTCTAGTTGACACCCAACTACTTGGTGTCTTCCCATTACGTTGCCATGTGATGGGTTTGAGTATTTGGGCTAGACGCAAATCCTTACCCATACCCAAAATGATATCCAAATCCTTATTCGGTGTGACCCTCCCTATGTTATTTTTTCCTTTATATCCTTCTCCTACAATACCTAGTCAATTATGACCTTGTGGTTGACTTTCATAAGTGACCTAAGTTTGACTTTTACAAAAGACCTAGAATATCCATTTTCAATAATTTTTGGATAATTATGACCGTGGTTTGACTTCCCTAGGGGACTGAAATTTGACTTTTACATTGTGACCATGGTTCGACTTTTACAGGTGATTTACATCAGTATATTGCAATTTACATAAAAAAACTCAGCGTATTTTTTGGATTTCTTCCAAGGCTGGCCCTTCAGCTCAATAGCTAGAGAAAAACAAAAGTGGCTTGAAGCCTTGAACATTCACATTCTTGAATCTTTTCTCCAGCTGCATGGTCCTGTCAACTTCAGGGTTTTTTTTGTCCTTTCATTATCATATAGCAGTATTCCCCACATCATAGCAGCTAAACCAAATAATGAGATCATTGCAGCATGGATTCTATTTAAAAAAGCCATGCACAAAACTGCCTTAAACTAACCATGTAGATGATTGTGTATGCGATACCCATCCAGAAGACTGGTGGTATCTATAAGGAGTTTGAAGATGCAATCAAGCTATAAAGTGTCCATGCCTTCCATCTTACTGGGATCTCTCCCATGGTTTTTAGAGGGAACAAGCTCGTTTGTGGTTCTTAGTTCTTACCAGAGTTACCGGAAACGCCTAGATAATTGGGGAAGCACGCTTCCCCGAAGTGCATTTCAGAAGCGCGAAACGGCTCACTTTCGAAATGCGTTGGGAAGCGCACTTCCCCATCGCTTCCCCCATTTTTTCCATTTTTTTGTATTTTTACTTTTATTTATTTATTTTTTCTCTTTTTTCGCATCCCCCTCGCTTCCTAGGTCGCTTCCGGTTCGCTTCTAAGACGCTTCCTGATTCGCTCCTAAGTCGTCCCATGCTTCCCGCTTCCTAAAATTTTGAAAGTGCCTCGCTTCTTGCTTCCGCTTCCCGTATCACTTCCCGCTCCCGCTTCCTCGACTAGCAACCATGGTTCTTACTACGAATAGATCTAGGTAGTCAAAAGCGTCGACTAGGCACCTAGTCTCCCTAGGTACAGGTCCAACACTTAGTCTATTGTACCTAGGCACTGTACCTGCCAGGGTGCCTAGTTGGCCACTATGTCACATGGGTATGGGTGCGCTTGCGGGTAAGGGTATGGGTATAGGTACAGGTACGGAGGGTGCGACACGACAATTCCAAAAAATATGGCTACCGGGACACGTCTATATATATATTAAATATCACATAAATATAAAATAAATTAAAAAAAAACTGAATGTAATCTAAATATATATGCTATATCTAAAATATATATTATATACTGAAAATATAAAGTTATAAACTGAAAATATAATTCTAAATTAAATACAAACTTGTATGTACGGTGGGTAAAATGGCGTGTCCGGGTGTCAATGTGTGTCGACATGGTGATATGCGTGTCGACATGGGTACAAAAGGCAAAATGGAGTGCCCGGGTACCATAGGTTGGCAACTAGGCTGTCCCTACAAGGACAACATAGTAATTTCACTTTTTTTTGGTTAACTAAAATGACACAAAAGGTAGAAGGGGGATGGGGGCTTTTAAAAACCTTAATCTGTACCCTCTCTCTCTCTCTCTCTCTCTCTCTCTCGCGTGCGCGCGCCCTTTTGGTCTTGTCTCTCTCTTGTCGAAGAAGAAGAAAATAATAAGAGGCAGCTTGCTCCCTATTTACACATATGTGCCTCTCTCTCTCTCTCTCCTATGCTTCTTCTGTTCTTCCTTCCCTCTTCTCCCTCCTTCCTCTTCTTCACTCTGTACTTTTTTCCCCTTTTCCTCCCCTCTTCTTCTCGGCCCTTCTTCCTCGTCCCCCTCTTCTTCTTCTTCTTCTCTGCTTCTTCTTCCTCTTCTCTCCCATCCTTCTCGCTCCTTCTTCCTGTTCGGCTGAGAGAGAGCGATGTATATATCCTATGTTCTTTTATATTCATATATAAATAGATAAATATACATTATCTTCTGATTATACACAGACACACACACACACACACTAGAATAATGGCCGTCCATTATAGGAATAGACCACCTTGATCAAAGTGGTTTAAAATGACAAATTTATATCCACCTAGTACCTTTGTCAATGCACGAGTGCTTGATCATATTCTTGATGTTCTTTTCTGGAAAGCAACTGTGGAAATTAAAAGTGTCTGATGCCCCTCCTTGTCTGCTCCCACCTGGATGGCACCCAAGAATTTGGTTGATTGAATGGTTAACTGCTTGGTGTTATTTACTAAATATGAACGAGGAAGGACGGGGTACTTTCTTTGGAAGGTTTTCCAGCAGATCCCCATGACTTCTAACAGTCTTTTGCAGATGTGTTAACATTCTTGTTGCTTGCCTTGTACTTTTCGCTCTCTATGGAGCACCACAGGGTGTTTACTTCATTGGTTCATTGAACATTAGGTACTTGCCAATGCTAGTTGTGGGACTCTTCTCAGTCTCCATGGCTAAAGGACATTTTAGAAATCTGCAGATTTTTTCTTTCCTGATATTGAGCTGCAAAACTGTTATTTTGGCAGAATATGTACTAATTCTATGTACCTCAGGTGTTTGGAAAGATTCCCAGTGAAATAACCCAGCCCATTGGGAAAAAATGGATTTTTGTTTCCTCTTTAAGGTTTTCCAGTGTGCTCTGGGTGCATGAGCTTTTGCCTCTCCTATTTGTCCCTATAATGTAGCATTTATTTCTAAATGCATTCCTTATCTAAGTAAATCATTTTGATGTTGGAAGGATAAATAACTACAAGTGATAGCAAAACTCTCTCTTTCTCTCTCTGCATTTACTCTCAACTTCCCCATTGTCTTTTGACTAATTTGATTCTTTTCCCTAAGACCAATCCCATGCAAGCACATGTTCCTGAATTTATCATTTTCATCAATTTCACTTGTGTGTTATGAGTCGTAAATAGGAATAGGAATGGAGTAGGGATTGTTATGAGTCGTGAGTTTATAGATAATGTAGTTGAGGTCCGTAGGAAGGGTGATAGGATTTTACTTATTAAATTAGTATTAGGTACAGATATTATTAATATTATTAGTGTTTATGCACCTCAAGTAGGTTTAGATGATTCCACTAAGCGTCAATTTTGGGAAGATTTAGATGGAGTAGTACAAGGGATATCTTATGGAGAAAGACTTTTCATCGGCGGTGACCTTAATGGGCATGTAGGCATTAGTAGGGATGGATTTGAGAGTATCCATGGAGGCTATGGTATAGGCGAAATAAACGATAGTGGAGAAAGGTTTTTAGATTTTGGTTTGTCCTATGATATGATCTTAGCAAACACTTGGTTTAGGAAGAGGGAGTCTCACCTAGTAACATTTAAAAATGGGGTTAATACGAGTCAGATAGATTTTTTTCTACTTAGAAAGAGAGATAGGGGTTGTTGCATCGATTGTAAGGTTATACCGGGAGAAAGTGTAGCTACACAACATAGAGTCTTAATTTTAGATCTTAGAATTAGACAATGCCGCAAAAGGGATAGACATAGGATAGATCCTAGAATTAAGTGGTGGGCACTAAAAGGAGCTAAACAAGGAATGTTTGTAGAGCGGGTAGTTAAGGAAGTTGATTGGTGTCTCGAGGAGGATTCAGAATCTATGTGGAATAAGATAGCGGGTGACATGAAAAAGGTGGCTAAGGAGGTATTGGGTGAGTCTAAAGGCGGTGCACCGCTAGGTAAGGATACATCGTGGTGGAACGAGGATGTCAAATTAGCTATTAAGGTTAAAAAAGAGTGTTATAGAAATCTAAGTAAAAGTCGTGATAATGAGAATTTGGAGAAGTATATGATAGCAAAGAAGGAAGCTAATAAAGTAGTTCGGAACGCGAGGGATAAGGTATATAAGGAGGTTTATGACAAGTTGGATACCAAAGAGGGTGAGAAGGATATTTATAGGATTGCAAAAATGAGAGATAGGAAATCGAGGGATCTGGGTATGGTTAGATGTATCAAAGATGAAACGCAAAGGGTTTTAGTCAAAGATGAGGAGATTAAGGAGAGATGGAAAGATTATTTTGATAAGCTATTTAATGAAAGTCATGCTCAGGATTTTGGAGACTTTTTCATTACTTTTCATGAGATGAACCGTGATTTCATGCGCAAGATTCAAAAGAAAGAAATTGCAGAGGCTTTGAAGAAAATGAAATCAAGAAGGGCAGTTGGTCCAGATGGTATACCTATCGAGGCTTGGAAATGCTTGGGAGAGAAAGGTTTAGAATGGTTGACAAATCTTTTTAACAAGATTTGGCGGACAAATAAGATGCCTAATGAGTGGAGGAAGAGTACTTTGGTGCCTCTATATAAGAATAAGGGTGATATACAAGATTGCACAAATTATCGTGGTATAAAACTCATGAGTCATGCTATGAAACTTTGGGAGAGGGTGATTGAGTCTAGGTTGAGGAAGGTTGTCATGATATCGGAGAATCAATTTGGTTTTATGCCTGAAAGATCTACTATGGAAGCTATACATCTTCTTAGACAACTTTTTGAGAGAAATAGAGAGAGGAACAAAGATTTGCATATGGTTTTTATTGATTTGGAGAAGGCTTACGATAGAGTACCTAGGGACGTTCTCTGGTGGACAATGATGAAGAAAGGTGTTTCTCTCAAGTACATTAGTATAATTAAAGATATGTATGAAGGAGTAGTAACCAATGTCCGCACTTGTGGAGGGGTGACAACCAATTTTCCTATAACGGTTGGGTTACATCAAGGATCTGCTTTAAGCCCTTTCCTATTTGCTATAGTGATGGATGAGCTTACGAGATCAATTCAAGAAAATGTGCCGTGGTGTATGTTGTTTGCTGATGATATTGTTTTGATTGATGAGTTTAGAGCTGGGGTTAATGCTAAGTTAGAATTATGGAGACAGACATTGGAAGCAAGAGGTTTTAAGTTGAGTAAGAGTAAGACAGAATACATGGAATGTCGATTTAGTAAGCAACGAAATAGAGATGGGAGTGTAGTGAAGCTTGGTGAGCAAGAAATACCGGTGGATGATTCTTTCAAATATTTGAGATCTATCATTCAAAAGTATGGAGAAATTGATGGAGATGTAAATCATAGGATAAAGGTTGGGTGGATGAAATGGAAGAGTGCAACTGGAGTGTTGTGCGATCGTAGAATGCCATTGCGGTTGAAGGGAAAGTTTTATAGGACGACTATTAGGCCCGCTTTACTATATGGTACGGAATGTTGGGCTGCCAAGAGACATCATATTCAAAAAATGAGTGTAGCTGAGATGCGTATGCTGAGATGGATGTGTGGAAATACAATAAAAGATAAGATTCGGAACGAGGAGATACGTAAGAAGGTAGGCGTTGCACCCATTGAAAATAAGATGAGAGAGAATCGTTTACGGTGGTTTGGACATATTCGACGAAGGCCTAATGATGCTCCAGTTAGAAGGATGGAGAAATGGGAAAATATATTAGTTAAAAGAGGTCGGGGTAGGCTTAGGAAGACATGGATGGAGGTGATAGGAAAGGATATGAATGCTTTGAACCTCACCGAGGACATGGCATTGGATAGAAATGAATGGAGGAGAAGGATTCATGTGGAAGACCCAGAATGATTTTCTTTGTTGGTTCATATCGCCGACCCCAATTGTTTTGGGATGAAGGCGTAGTTGTTGTTGTTGTTGTCACTTGTGTGAACTTATTCGTGTCTATCTTGTTATTAATCTTAATATGTTGGCCTTAATTTCCATTAATTTGTTTATAACATCCATCTGTATCAAATCCTTTGTCGTCTGGTGGTTACAAGTCTGTGTGCATCGCCTGCTACTGACTGAAGTTTTCATTATATTTCTGTGGTTAGGATATCATTATAGCTTGACTTGCACTAATGAGGAATAAAATGTCAATGCTTGTCAGCACAATCGGTATTGGATTGAAAGTGTGGGAAAATAATAGATCTGAATTTTACACTACCAGTACCAGAATGCATTATTATTATTATTTTTGTACACCTGTTCCTGTGGCATTTTTCACCAAGCATTTCTAGAAAATGGGTGATCATTTGAAACTAAATATTGGTCACTGTGAACCAAACTAAATACTTGTCAGCTAATTCCATCCATGTTATTTTTGTCAGCATCATGGTTGGTATTCTTATGATCTAAGAAGATATACATGTTAATCACTGTTTCTGACCGATGAATATCTTGGTAGGTACCTGATTGCCTCACACACAACAGATTATCGTAATCCATGGCTTTTCCTCAACACAATTGCAGTGGCTATACTAGTCATTGCCAAGTTCCCAAACATGCACAAGGTCCGGTTATTCGGAATCAATGCAGACAAATGAGCCAACAGGAAACTGCTTAATATTCCAAGGAATGTCTTCATTCCCTTTGTTAAATGGTAAATTCCTGTACAGAAGTCATATCATGAGGAAAAGAACTTTACCTTTTGGTATATTTTGTTCTCTTGGCTTCTAATCTGCTTTGGTATGAAAAGAAAAAAGATGGATTGTATGCGTTGCCTCTGCCATTGTACATTGTACCTTTTCTTTTATAGGACTGATGACACGATTATTATTATTATTATTGCTATTCTATTGGTCGCTTTTCTTTGCGGTCCATTTTTGTGTGTTTTTAAGTCATAAGCATGTTGATGAATTTCTTTTTCTTCTTGTTCCGGAAACTTGTTGAATGGTTGACACAGAACAAGAAGTTCGAAGGGCCATAGCATAAAGTTTGGCCTCGGCAATTATTTGGTGCATAAATTTTTCCAAATAATACTAATTCCATGGTTGATGTCTACGTGGTTGTTTGTTAGTGTGCTTTTTAGTTCTATAAATTGTAAATATCTGTAACTTTTTAAAGTTTTGATTTTTTTTATTTAGATTATCAGTCTTGGCGAACAAATAAACTAATAACATGATTTTTTCTTAAGCATTTGAGAGAAATGATCATCACAGTATCACATTCACATGTGACCGGTACCTTTGCGTGTTTCAAAGAAAATAGTGGGGTCTAAAGATTTAAGACATTAGTGTTCGTTTATACTACGCGTATTACATCTTTAGAATGGATGCACCGGCATGAGAAGGAAATGACCTGCAGGACTTGTTTAGTGTACGCTAAAATCAGTCACAAATATTGATGATATTTTAAACATATTACGAGTTTTTAAAAAAAATAATAAAGCCAAGTAGAATCCCAGTATCTTAAAAATGCAATTATTCTTAAAATGCCTTTATTGAGAAAATTTAATTCTATCGTAATATGTTGTATATTTTTTTATATTTTTATGCTATATGTATACCAATATTTTCTCATGGATTCCTCCAAAAACAATAATCAATCAACTTGGTGCCATATGTGGTAGCAGTAGCACATAAATTCTGATTGGTTTTTATGGTTCGGAAAGTATAGCAAATTGTTTAACTCAATATGAGGTGGAAAAAATAGACTTATACGTTTACAAGGAGTGGCTGAACGTGCCTCAAAAGGGTTTGGTGCAGTGGGAGGGGGCCTTGGTTGCTAGGCAGGTGGTTAGGGTTCCATTCTCATGGACGTCAGCCCCTTTGTATAAGAATGAGCAAGGGCATTATGCCCCTTGTTCATGCCGAAGCAAGGCAATTCCCTGAGGGCAAGGGGTACCCTACAGGTTTACACAGTTGGGGAAGTAACCATAAGTACAACCGACTTAGCTAGCGTGACTAGGTCTTTGATCCTGGGGTTGGCTTCCCCATTTCTCATGAAAGAAAAGGATGAATTCAATGCCGTGGATGAGGCCCTGTGTTTTATGTGCATCATGTATCATAAAAATCTTAACTTTGAGAAGCACAAAAAATCTAACACTTTTCGATTTCCCAATAATAGTATCACTGCAGATTCCTTCAACACAGTAGCGTGGAGATTGCAGAACTTCAACCTGTGTTTTAAAATAAATGGGTTAATATTTGGGCATGGTCACCGTCCATTCTAACTGGAAATCATGGGTGCTGGATATATAGACTAAACCAACATTATGGATGCATTCAGCATGATCCATGGGGATTACACCATGTTATTTCGAGGTAAAAGCACAATTTTTTTGAGTCGTGAAATTTTCACATATTGTAGGCTGTTGGTTTTTTAAGCAGTTGAAAACCTTCTTACACATCATAATCACATGACCCAAAGCTCGTTTTCTAATAAATAAAGAAGCCTTATAGATTACACCTGTAGGGTTTGATCTATAAAAAAAACTAAAAAAAATGCAAAAAATGTTTTTACTTGGATGATGTAATGGCGACAAGACCAAATGTTTTTTTTGTTTGTGTTTTTAGAATGAAGGCAAGTTTATTCAGAGGCAATCAATTAGAGTTGACTAAGAGATTTCATCAAATCTGCAAAGATACAAAATATGAAGAAGTCTTAAATCAGATCAGAGCAAATCATTAGATGGTGGAAGGGCCCCAAGCGTTGAGGGTCAATCCATGAGATGTTCGAATCCTTCCAAAAAGCTTGAGTGCAGTGAAAAACATGTGATTGCACAACAAGGAGTACCAACTTCATTGGAAGTTGCTGTCTCTAAAAGATTCTATTATTCCATTCCTCCTGTTGGGTTAGGTGATATCAATCACAAATCTTTTCTCTATTCTCTATTGAGGTTAGTAAGTTATTTTTCTCTTATTTGAAGGGTATTTTGGTTATTTGGGCCTTATTACAAGAGGGAGAAAAGGTGGGGCGTCCCTATTTTTAATGGTATTTTTTTATTATAAAAGTTGAGAATAAAAAGGAATTTTCTTTAAAAAGTTTCTCACGTCCATACCCTAGGACCCAAGGGTGTTTTTGGAGATGCTTGGCATCATGAATCTCATCGAATTGCATATATGAGCTGGGAATACATTATAGCGATCTCTTTTGGCAAGGTTATTGATTGTGGGGTATTGGGTGTTCATTGGATTGGGGAGGTAATGTTGTTGATCTTTAATCATGTATTTTCCTTATGATATCTTTATTGTTAGTGAAATCTTGCTTGCCAACTTTGCCTGGATGTAGCCTCTTGTGGGTGAATCACGTAAATCTTGGTGTTATGGTTTGTTGTACTCATTTGTTTTTTTATTTTTTTGTCACTTTTGTGTGCATGTGTTTTGGGACTTTGCAGGTTGCTTAAGTTGATTCACTGTTGTTAGAATCAATTTGGGCAATCAGATTAGTGGTGGTTTAGCCACAACAAAACTTGTATAAGAGTGTCTAAGTTTTCTTGTACACAAAATGTTTGTTGATTTGATTGAGAGAGGAAATATGAAATATGACAACTCACAAATTTGACATTGCGAAGTGTAGTGGTTGTGATGATTTCAAGGTATGGAAGATGCAAATGGAAACTTTGCTAATCCCTTATGAATATAAAATGGCGTTGCTTGAAAAAGAGAAGAAAGATATTACCACTAAGGATGCACATAAGAGTTACATAAAAAAGTTGGGCCAATAATTTTATTGGGCTTGTCTAAGGGTATAGTTTTCAATATTGTCAAGGAAACCATAACAAAATGTTTATGAAAAAGGCTTTAATCATTATATCAAATCAATTCTTTTACGAACTGGATTTTCTTGAAAAAAAAGTTTTACACTTTCAGAATGAAGCCAGGTGTAAAGATGACTGAACACTTGAACTAATTCAACACTATCTTCTATCAACTTGAAAATATTGGGGTGAAGATGAATGAAAAAGACAAAACAATGACATTACTTTGTTCATTGCCATAATCGTGTGATACTTTGGTTACTATTTTATGTTGTAATAACGTGGCTTCTTTTAATTTAAACTTTATGAGTAGTGCTTTCCTTTTAGATGAACTTAGTACGAAGGCTACGACATGTGGTTCACAAAAAGCTCTGGTAACAAGAAACTGGTTAAGTGAGTGAGAAAATTCAAAATTTGGTTCCAAAAGCAAATCCAAGTTCAGTTTAAAGTCAAGGGGTTGATAAAATAAAGATACATGTTGGGTTTATGATAAAAAGGGTCATAGAAAGTTTGAAAAAAAGACTAAAGCTCTAGCAAAAACTCAAACAAAGATAAACAAAACACTGAAATGAAGAATGAAGCTAAATAAGTAGAAGCCACATCCGGGGTCATTGAAGATGGAGTGCTCATTACTATAAGCAATCATTCATTCCACCAAGAAAGAATTTTGGATATTGGTGCTACACATTAGGGGTGGCAATCGTGTCGGGTTGGCAGGTTGGCGGGTCAGAACACCTCAACACGAACCCGACCCATTTATTAAACGGGTCGGATGTGGCAAACACGAACACAACCCATTTATTAAATGGGTAACCCGACCTGACATGGTTAACCCGTTTAATAAATGGGTCGGGTCGACCCGACACGATTATATCTCTCCGTTAAAAGATGTTACAAGCAGGAAATAAGAAGGGGGGGGGGTTATTTTAAGCAAGAAGAAATTAAAAAGAGTTATACTTTTAGCTTGATTTGATGTTAAAAAAAATTAACGTTTTTTTCAGATGAGAACATTTAATGCTATTGCTCTAAAGTCTTGTCACCTCTGCGATTAACTTTCCACCTCTTTCTCTCTCTTACATTTAATTCTATTGCTCTCAAGTCTTATCACCTCTGCAGGGCAGGTTTTAAATATTTAAAAGTGTCATGTATATTTAAAATGGGTCGACACGATTACCAGTTTGGATTACAAACGGGTTACGAATTTAATTATCCCAAAGAACCATTTTAAATATAAACGGGTTGCGGGTTGACGGGTTTGTGTAAACGGGTTGACCTGCCCACCTAACTCATTTATTAAACGGGTCAAACGAGTTGGCGGGTTGGCATACCCCTAACACGAACCCGACCAGTTTAATAAACGGGTTAGGAGGGTCGACCCGTTTACAACACGAACCTGTTTAAGCCAAACCCGAACCCGGCTAAGAAGCGGGTTGGCGGGTCGTGTCAGATTTTGCCACCCCTACTACACATCATATACCCATATTGGTCGTGGTTTAGTATATATGAACCATATAAAGGAGGTTCAGTTTTTATGGACAACAATTCAACAAGATGATTGGAGTTGGCATAATTAGTATAAGAATGTATGATGACATGATTAGAATACTTGAAAATGTGAGGCATATAATGGATTTGAAAAAAAGCTTAATATCCATTACCAAATTGAAATCCAAATGCTAAAAATTTACTGGGCAAGAAGGTGTTCCAAAAATCATTAAGGGTGCATTGGTGATCATAAAAGTAATTAGGGTTGAGAACTTCTACAAGCTACTTGGAAGTAGCAAAGTTGATGAGGTGCATATGGTTGCAAATGATTACACTTTGGTTATGCTATTGGATCGAAGGCTGAGCCACATGAGTGAAAATGCATGAAACTCTTAATGAAAATGAATCTTATTCTTAAAATGAGTTTTGGCAAAAAAAAAGTTTGTGAGCATTGTATCTATGGAAAACAACATAAGAGGATTTTTAGTGGTAAGGCATACAAGAAAGTTATTCTTGATTGTTTTCACTCGGATGTGTGGGGGGCCATCACTGGTTAAATAATAAGGTGGTGCACAATACTTTGTGTCATTTGTTGATAATTTTTTAAGAAAAGTATGAGTTTATCGCTTGAAGTCTAAAGATTGAAAAGCAAACAGGTGAAAGAAAGGAGCCTTCGATCTCCGCGCTTACCTGTCACAGAGAAAAAGAGAGAGAGGGGAGAGAGAGAGATTTCAGAGAAAGGGGTTTCAGTCGATTATCGGCTGCACCTCTACTTCTATTAAATGTATTAAGTGAATAAAACTAGGGTACAAAAATACCCCTTTAAACATGTTAGTTTACATATACACCAATTGGGTCTGGACCCGATCCAATATATAAATGGATCGGGTTAGACATATACACAGTGATTACTTCTTTTCAGCCTCCCTCAAGTTGTGCATGGTGCTGAACCATGTACAACTTGCCTTTCAGAAACCAAAATCTGTCCTTCGTCAACCCTTTAGTGAGGATGTCAGCAACTTGTTCTTCAGTTGGCACATACATTGGCTCAATCTCTTTATCTTCAACCTTTTTTCTAATAAAATGTTGATTTATTTCGATGATGGATGGGATTGAAGGACATGTTGATGGCACTTTGATTGTCACACAACAACAGTGACCGAGCAATCGGTTCTCCCATTTCTGTCAGGAAATGTCTTATCCATGTAGCCTCGGCCGTGGTAGTGGCCATGGATTTGTATTCAGCCTCAGTGCTCGATCTAGCAACCGCCTTTTGTTTTCTACTGCTCCAGGATACCAAGTTTGGCCCAATGAAGCTGCAATAACTGGATACTGATCGTCGTTCATCTGGATCACCCGCCTAATCAGCATCAGCATAAGTGACGATCTCATGACCCTCATGGCCCCCGCCTGGATCTAATTCCCTTTTCTTGTATACCAGCCCATCACCAATTATACCCTTCAGATAACGAAGTATACGTTTGACTGCCTCCATATGTGACATACGAGGTTCATGCATAAACTGGGATACCTGATTGACCGAATATACTATATCAGGTCTAGTAAAAGTCAGATATTGCAACATGCCAACTAAGCTGCGATACTTAGTGGGATCTCCATATATGTCCCCTTCCTTTGAACTCAGTTTCTGATGAATGACACTTGGAGTTGTTAACGGCTTACAATCTGTCATGCCTGCTCTGCTGAGAATGTCCAACGTGTATTTGTGCCGAGTAAGGGTGAGTGTATCATTTCTTTTATCAACTTCTACCCCAAGAAAATATCGCAGCTCTCCCAAATCTTTCATCTTAAATCTCTGATTTAATAACTTCTTCACCTGCTAAATGTCACTTTTACAGTTCCCTGTGATGATGATGTCATCTACATATATTAACAGGAAAGTAGTGACTCCTTGTTCATTGTGAATAAATAATGAGTGATCCAGAAGGGACCGAGAGAAGCCATGCCGTTGTATCTCTAGAGAAAAACTGTCGAATCAGGAACGAGAGACTTGTTTCAAACCATAGAGTGCTCTCTTTAACTTGCATACATATTTTTTGGCTTCTCGTTCTGCATATCCAGTGGGTTGTTTCATATAAACTTTCTCTTTTAAATCCCCGTGCAGAAATGCATTTTTTACATCCAGCTGGCTCAATGTCCATCCATATTTAATGGCTAGACGCAACACAATGCAAATGGTCCCCATTTTAACTACAGGACTGAAAGTTTCATCAAAGTCTTGGCCTTCTTCTTGTGTAAATCCCTTGGCTACAAGTCTAGCCTTGTACCTTTCAATGCTCCCGTCTGGTTTATACTTTATCTTGTACACCCATTTTGACCCAACAACATTTCTGTTTAGTGGCCTGGGTACAATCTCCCATGTTCCACATTCATGTAGAGCTTCCATTTCTTCATTCATTGCTTCTACCCATCTTCTAGAGCTCGCAACTTGATAGAACATGAGGGGCTCATCCTCTTTACTTATGGATGTCAAGAACAACTGAAAATCCAATGAAATTTTTTTATAACTTACCCACCTGTCAAGTGGATGTCGAATCCGTGAGGATATTTTGATATCCATTGTCTGTGAAGATGGATCCATACTTGTACAAGAGACGAATGAGGGCTCTTTCTCTCGTTGGGTGTACACAATACCTTTATACCTTGCTGGCTCCAAGACATGTGGAACAATTTCTTCTGTTTGAGTTTCATTTGCTGATTCCTCATGTGTCTCCTTCTGACTGCAATTTTATGGACAATCTACTTTACCATTGGAAAAGAGTTCTAAATTTAACCATGGGTAGTATACCTCAATGTTGGGGCTTGAGTTATCAGCATAAAGTGTTGCATTAGCATCCTGAGCATCAAAGTTCATCTCATCGAAGATTACATTCCTTGATATCTTGACACGCTTACTCAGAGGATCATAGCACATGTACCCTTTGTAGTCTTCTGCATATCCTATAAACCTACATTTTAAGGCTTTATCTTGGAACTTGTGTCTGAGTGAGCTGTCAATGTGAACATAGCAAACAGACCCAAACACACGCAATGCATGGTAATCAGATTGTATGCCAAAAAAAGAGAAATATGGTGACTTATTTTCTAAGATACTCATGGGCAATCGATTTATCACATGGACTGTGGAGTGAAAAGCCTCAGTCCATAATGATACAGGAAGATTGCTCCCGTGCATCATGCTCATTGCAGTCTCTACAATATGTCGATGCTTCCTCTCAGCAATCCCATTTTGTTGAGGTGTATGTGAGCAAGACACTCTTCTCTTTATCCCATTATGTTGAAGGAAACCAACAAAGTCACTCAAGGAGAATTCACCTCCTCCATCACACAAAAAATTGAGAATGTTGGTAGAGAAATGATTTTGAACAAAAGAATGAAATCTTTGGAACAATCCAAAGACTTCTGATTTGTGCTTCATAAAAAATATCCAAGTATAACGTGAATAACTATCAATGAAAATAAGATAGTATTTACTGCCAGAAAGAGAAGTAATTGGGGCAGGACCCCAGACATCTGAACAAATGACCTCAAATGGCCTTGAAGCTCTTTTATTGATGGAAGCAAATGGTAAGACATGACTCTTACATAAAAGACAACTAGAACACTTGGTATCAACAACCTCTGAACTCAGACTGGACTTAGGAATAAAATTATTCAAGACAAGTTTTTCAATAAAATGACGACCGCAATAGCCAAGACGACTATGCCAAATTCTTGGCTTATTACATTCAGAAATGTTAAATATAAAATCAGGATAAAAAAATTGACGTTGGTGAGGCTTCAAGGATGAATAGTCGGAATGAATGGAGGAAGGATCTTTTTGAAAGATATACATGTTGCCCCATCATTTTTCTTCAACGAATGTCTTCCTCGTGCGAAGATCCTTGACATAAACAGAAGAGGGAGTAAATTCAACTGAAACATTGGCATCATCAACAAGTTTTGAGACAAAAACAATGTTCTTTTGAATATTAGGTGCATGGATGACACTTGAAAGTTTAAGAGAGGACTTTGACATTGGTATAATGGCATTTCCAGTATGTGAGATTGAGTGATGAGATCCATCTCCTGTGACTATGCTATTCTTACCAACATAAGGAGTAAGAGTCAAGAGTTTACCTGCATCACCTGTGACATGAGTAGCTGCTCCAGAGTCGACATACCAAATTCCTTTGTCATTTTGCTTCATATTCAATCCTGTCAAGGCTGCCAACAACAACTCCTTTACTTCTCCATCCTTCCTAGCCTCTGCTTGTGGAGCTTTCCCTTTGTTTTGAGGATTAAACCAACAATTTGCTTTAATGTGCCCTTTCTTGTTGCATAGAAAACAAGTGGGAATGGGTCTTTGTCCTTGTATATTGAGTGTCGGAAGTATGCCACGACCTTCATAGGTGTTTCTCCCTTTGCCTCCTTTTCCTCGAAAAGAACTTCCTCGTCCTCGGCCATAACTCATTTCCATAGCCAGCACATCTTGTGTTTCTGAATTCCCATGAGAATCTTTAGAAGATCCTTTCAGAGTCATCTCATATTGCAATAATTTCGCATGAAGATCTTCAAACTTTGGAAGTTCTGGTAAACATAATAAGGTAGTCGTCATAACATGATAGTCTGACCCCAATCCACTCAAGGTTTGTTGTACTTTATCCTTTTCACTGACAAGACACCCAACAATAGCCAGCTGGTCCGTGATGCCTTTCATTTTGTTAAAGTATTCCATAACAGACATGGAATCTTTTTTCAGCATTTGAAACTCTCGCTTAAGAAACATAATTCTTGCCTTAGAAATTTGTGAATACGTTTGAACTAAATCATCCCACAGTTCCTTTGCCGAACAATCATCAGGAAGAGCAATAAGGACCTCCTATGAGAGAGTTGAAGTGATGTAGGCCACTAACGATTGATCCCTCTTCATCCAAGCAACATATTCTGGGTTCTTGCGAAGAACAACAGATTGTTCTCCTTTATCGTCCGCCTTTTCCTGCGAGAGAAATTCTGGAGGCGGTGGAACAGATTCATCCAGATGACTAGAGCGGTCCTGACTCTTTATAAATGGAATGATCTGTCTTTTCCAGGTTAAGAAATTGGAGTTATTCAATTTTTCAGAGACTAGTTGACCGAGAAAGCTTGAGGACAAACATGACTACCCATGAAAGAAATCCATTTTGAGAAAACCTGGACTGACACTTAGGTATATCACAACAGAGGACTCGGCTAACAGGATTTTAGGTATATCACAGCAGAGGACTCGACTGACAAGACACTCGGCTGACACTTAGGTATTCCACAACAGAGTATGGGAGATACACAACAGAAATACTTCGTGATGCACGAAACAACAGTTTCAGAATCACGAACTCAGAAATATTTTCTGAATTCACTGTGATAAACTTCCAGAACCCACGAAACAACAGAAATACTTTGCAGAAATATTTTCTGAACTCAGAAATATTTTTCAGAATCACGAACTCACCGTGAATACTTCCAGAAAGGGTCGACTGTTACCGTGAAAGGGTCGTTTCAGAATCACGAACTCATAGTGAAATACTTCCAGAAACACGAACTCAGCAGAGGAAATATTTTCAGAAAGGGTCGACTGTCACCGTGAAACTGTCACAGTGAAATACTTCCAGAAACATGATCTCAGCAGAGGGAATATTTTCAGAAAGGGTCGACTGTCACCATGAAAGGGATCTGCCTTTTACCGTGAAACCGAGCCACCGTGAAGCCAAGGCAGCTCTTCATGCACAGTCGTCACACTGCTCTGATACCATGAAAGAAAGGAGCCTTCGATCTCCGCGCTTACCTGTCACAGAGAAAAAGAGAGAGAGGGGAGAGAGAGAGAGAGAGAGAAGAGAGAGGGGTTTCAGTCGATTATCGGCTGCACCTCTCATTCTATTAAATGTATTAAGTGAATAAAACTAGGGTACATAAATACCCCTTTAAACATGTTAGTTTACATATACACCAATTGGGTCTGGACCCGATCCAATATATAAATGGATCGGGTCAGACATATACACAGTGATTACTTCTTTTCAACAGGTTGGTGAAGTAAAGCCATGGAATAGAAAAACAAGGACTTTATTAAATTTTGCAAGAATGAAGGTATTATTTCATATAACACCGTTATTCACATGCCTCAACAAAATGTTGTGATTGAATGCATGAATTAAACATTGATGGAGCGTGTGGGATGCATGATGAACAAAGAAGATATAAAGCAAGAGCTATGGGAGGAAGCAATGTCCACAACCTGTTATCTCATCAATAGGTCTCTTTGGGTGACATTAGATGAAAATACTCCATGAGGTGTGATTTTAAACTCCTTGTTATTATTCATATTATAAGATATTTTCTTGTGATGATTATGCTTTAATTATAAGTTGCCAAAGAAATAAACTTGACCCCAAGCCCATGAAGTATATATTTGTTGGTTATGATAAAAGTATAGGTTATGGGATTCAATTGCATGCAAGTTGATCATAAGACAAGATGTGCATTTTGATGAATCTAGAATACTTTTCAAAGTTATGAAAAAAGTAGTGTTGATATAGATCAGCTTGAGGTGGAGCATTTTGAGTTTACTCCAAATTTTCAAGTTCGAAAGTTGTTGATCTCATTAAAGATGTAGCAAATGAAAATGGTCATGAAGTTGAAGAACATATGATGATAATGTTCAAGAAGCACCACTGTCATTGGATAGACTAGGGCATGAAAGATGGTTGCCAAGAAGATTAAATTATTGCGTGGATTCTATCACTATGAGGGCTTTGTTGATGAAAGATGGAGAACCATGTCTTTATCAAGAAGCAATAAAATGTGTCGATTTAATGAGTTAAAAGTAAGCTATGAATAATAAGGTGCATGCTCTTCATACAAACCAAACATGAGATTTGGTAGAACTATCAAAGGATTGAAGGGTGGTTGAATGCAAATGGGTTTATAAACTCTAGAGAGGTGTTGATGGAAAGATTGAAAGGTATTGTGCACGGTTGATTGTTAAAGGCTTTGCACAAAAAGAAAGTATTGATTTCTTTGAGATTTTTTCATCAGTTGTTAAATTGATTTCTATTCAGTTTGTGTTAGCACTTGAATATGATTTAGAGCGTGAGTAAATAGATGTGAAGACAATATCTTTGTATGGGGATTTTGAAGAAGTATACATGCAACAACCTCAAGATTTTATTGAGGAGGGCAATGAAGGTCTTGCATGTAGGCTCAAGAAGTCATTATATGAGATCAAACAAGTTTCAAAACAATGGTACATGAAATTCGATGTCTTTATAAAAAAGTTTGGTTCCCGCAGTAGTATGACCATTGTGTTCATTTGAAGTTTTTTAAAGATGATATATTCTTATTGTTGATTTTATATGTTAATGACATGTTATTGGTTAGATAAATGTAAGATCGATGAACTCAAGAGACAATTGAGCATGACATTTGAGATGAAAGATCTCGGTTCGGCAAAGTAGATACTTAGCATGAACATAGCAAGAGATAGACAGAAGAGAACAGTATCACTATCACAGATGCGTTTTATGGAAAATCTGTTTGGCAAGTTTGTGACGAGCAAAGAAAAACAATTAAAACACCACTAGTAGCTCACTTCAAGTTGTCTTTCAAAGATTCCCTTATGATGGAATAAAAAATTAGATGATGTTCCATATGCTAGTTTGGCGAGTAGTTTGATACTTGCTATTGGTATGCACTGGGTCTGATATAACTTATGCGATTAGTGTTTTAAGCTGATATATGAAAAATCTTGAAAAAAATCATTGGGAAGCGACTAAATGAGTACTTTGGTATTTGAGAGGTACAAGTGATTATGCTATCATATATAACAAAAGTTTTAATATCTTTCATGGTTAAGTGGATGCAAACTAGGCCAGTGATCTTGACAAGATGAGGTCTAGCTACTCTACGTTACATGTTCTAATATGAGAATGATCAAATAAGTTAGATGTCAAAGCCTCAATCAATGTTAGCGTTATCCACTATTGAGGTTGAGTACATTGTTGGCAAGGAAGCACTTTGGCTCGATTGATGGGTAAAGTTGGTTTGCACTTTAAACCCATGATTTTATTTTATGACAAATGAGTGCAATATGTTTGGATAAAAACTCAGTTTATCACAAAAGGACAAAATATACTGTAGAGGTTGAGATCCAATCGAACCCACCATAAGATAAACCACACCCCGGATCCTATAAGGATTACATGAACCAAACCAGGACCATATCCATTAAAATACTATATATATATATATATATATATAAAATCTTTTTTACATTAAAAATTTGCGGATTTTAGTCGGAACTCAGGTCGGGAACACAAACCATAATCAACTCCATATATTAATCAGACCCTTCATGTCCGACCCGGATCCTAATCAGACCTTCGTATTTATCACCAAACCCTGACCCTATAGGGTTTGGTAAGGGTCGGGTTCAGGTCAAACATAACACCCCTAGATATAATGGCTTATAAAAACACCTACGATCCAGATTTAAGTTATGCAAACAACAAAATTGGCATTAGTCACATTTAATACACGTCTAGTGCAACTTCATGGAAGACAAGTTATTGATTTAAGCACATTTTCTTGTTAGTTTTCGCTTATCTTGTTAGAAGAGCACGTAGCTGCTAATTTCTGAAATTTAGTCAGATATAATGATATACTGTTTTAAGAAAAATTGTCAGTTGGTATAGGCAACTCCTCTATTTTGAAAAACATCTTAAGACTTAGCAGTGACAGGCTGGTAAACGAGCCAAAGGAACTGGGAAACGACTTGACTGGGCTTGAGCTTGGCTCCTCTCTGAGTTAAATGAGACGAACACCAGCTGATTCATGTAAAAAATTTGATGTATCTTAAAGAGTGCAAGCAATGCTAATTGAACTCTGTATCCAATTTGTAAGCCACCTATTATAACCAATTGTACCATATTGTATTTCTAACAAACCTTGAAGTGTGAAGCTTTTTTGGTGTTAGCGAGCCATCGTGTGTTTATATGAATGTATTTATTTTTAACAAAATGAGCTTGTTTGAGCTTAGCTAAGCCGAACATCCTCTGTTTGTGCTTGACTCATTTAAGCTAAATGAATTGCTCATGGCTAAGCTTGCCAGTTACATGAAACGATCACGAACGAGTTTGTGACAAGCCGATCTGTGCTGTGGCATGAGCTGGTTGATTCCTTTATGAACCCTAGTTAGTGCTTTCTTTTTTATTATTGTTTTTATTTTTCTTTCCTTTTCCCTGTTTGAGTTTGCAGCAACCCTAAACTTTGAGTTGATTGTGAGCCAAAACAAAAGTTGACTCATTTGGCTCGTTTTCTAGCCCTATCAAATAACCCTTTGTGTGTTAGGGCTTGTGTTCCATTCTGAAAATTTTAGCACCTAATTTGTTGAAAGTGCATACAACTGCTTGGATGAATGCAAATTTCTATGCTTCAAATCGTTGAGGTTGTATTTTTTGTGGACAAGATATGACATTCAGATTTTTGGTGATGGAGTAGGAACCCTCTCTATGGGAGTGACAAACCCTATTGTATGTGTCAAGAAGTTTCTCATGAAACACTACATAGCCGTCAAATCCTAGAGGTCCTTTAAGCTTAGCTTAGGCTCAATGCTATTTTTCTTCTTTGTGATGGCAGGTGTAAATTGTGTATTTTTTCTCTTCCATGATGCTATCTCATAATAAAAAACTTAATTCCTAAGATAACAAGAAGGGTACAACCACAATTCAAACAAGCAACGTAGACATACTTTTCTATATTCAAAATGGGTCAAATGAATACATAAATAATAGTAATATAGTAAAATAGACAATGCATCAAAAACACAGTAAAATGTTCATAATTGAGGGAGGTAACTGACAACGCAATAACATAGACAACACTATAAAGAGATTTTTGCAGTAAAATAGGCAGCACAATAGAAAGAACAATAACACAGTAAAATAGACAACGCAATAGAAACACAAAAACACAAATGACATACGGGCTGTGTTTCCAAGTAAAAACAAAATCGAGAAAACTCACATGCAAATGTCTAAAAAATTGAAAAAACACGATTAAATTGTATAACATACATGTAAAAACAAGTCAGCCAAGGGACGTAACTGACACGTACAACCAATTTCAAACAAAAAAAAAACTATTTTTATTGAAAAACAATAGTGATTTTATTAGAATATTCGTAGGAGATTTGCCAAAAAAATCACCAAAGGGGGGCCAAAATTCATAGTTTTTCACTACCGATAAGGGATTTTTACTAAGTTGCCGCCCATCGAAATATTCACTTGAATGTCATTGGAAGATCGCAGGAAGGATTGGGGACTACAAGAATCCTAGGGTTACGGAAATAGGGCATTTGAATGCAAAAAAAGGTGTTGAGAAACGAAACATCATTTATATGGGACAAAAATTTGCAAGAAAATGAAATTTCACAATACCGGTAGGATTCAAATAATTATTTTTGCAATATCGAAATTTCACATTTTTTTCGTATGTTGTCCTCTTTCAAAATTTCACAAATTACAAACTTTCGCAACACTTAAAGGTATTTTTGCAATATGCTATGCAATACTCATTACAATTTTGCAATATCGGACTTTCACAAAAAATTCAGAATTTTGCAACCTCTAATGTGATTTTGTTAAAGAGTTCTTAGGGTATATTATTTTAGCGTCATGATGCATGCAAATAAAAAAATTCACATTTGATAAATTGTGGGACATTTTTTGAAAATGCATCATTTTTGTTGTACAATAGAGTCATTTTTTTATTATAAAATCATATAAAACCAATATGAAAACTTATTATAAAAATATTATTTTTTACTATAAAAATATACAAAGTTAGGGGAAAGAGGGTGAGATGTGACAAGAAGTAAGAGGGAACAGTTAAGGAAGCGAAAGAGAATCTATTTTAGAAACTAAGAGAAAGCATGCTTCTCACTAAAGAGAATCTAGTTTTCCATGTTGTGTGAGGGGGTTTACCAAAGCTTTGCCTCCTTTGGAGGAAATGAGAAGTTTTCCACTTTGAAAGCGAGCTTATCCATGATGGGAAAGAGTACTCGTGGAGTTTTTTCACTGTAGATACAGAAACATGATAATGGTCAACATGGCACCTCTCAGTCCATAACGAGATGTGTCCTAAGATACCGGCGGTTTCCCGTTACAAAAACAGGAAAAGATAAAAGAAAAAACCACCTTCTCAGAACACATAAACCCCTAACGTGAGACTTATCTTAACGTGTTGGAATTCCCACAAGGACTAGTCTTTGGGCAATTACACATTACGTGTATGACCCAATGTGTTTGGCATATGTCCTGTGAGATATTCTCTAGCTAGATAGCCATGAATTATTGAAAACCCTAGGTGTTACCTTGTTGGACTTTAAACAGATTCTCATTCTCCTCTGAATTTCTTTCAGCAGCCAGATAAATCACATGCATCAAATTTACTTTGCATGAATTTGATGAACAAGAATTTCAGTTATACTATTTCCCTTTTTTTGAACAGTTTGTCTCGCCTCTCTCCTTCACTGTGATCACTGTCTTTAATAAAATTTTTATTTCCTTAAAAGAATAGTTTTTTTAAAAAAATATCTTCATCAATAGTAAGATATATAAGCTAAGTGTCAGTTTGCCACGCCTTATCATGTCCTCTAAGGGGGCGTTTGAATGTGCAGGACACTCTGCACACCCATGCAAATGCGGGATGTGCGGACAGGGAGGGATAACGGAATCCTGGGCATCCTTTTGAGATGCATTTTGCTGTCCGAGAGTGTTCTGCCATCACCTTAAAACAAGGGAGAATATGGCAGGACAGGACACCTTTTTTAAAAAAATAAGCATAGGGTGTCATTGTCTAGGGCTGTCCGCAGACAGGACAGGATGTCTTTGTCCACCCCTGTCTGCAAAGCAAACTGCCCGGAACGTGAGACCCAAATAGCATGTCCCTGTAACAAAGATGCATTACACCTTTATAAGGCCCTATAGTTATAGGTTCATTCTAGTCTTTAAGGTGATTTAGGTGCAGAAAAGATAAACGGTAGGCTCTACAAATAGCATAAAGCACATAACCAATGTTACCAAATATACCTAGGGTGTTCCAAATGACAGTGAGCAGGGCCTTTTTATTTATTGGGTGTTCCAAGTGCATCAGGGTAGGTTCAACCAGAAACATCCCAAAGAATTGAACCTAATGAAAGTCAGGCCCTTTTCTTCAATAGATGTGCCAAAGCCATCAAAAAGGTTCCTTGGCAAGGCTGGCTGGCATGGGGCTCATGATATAGAAGTGATGCCATGATAGGAACCAACACTTGGTCATCAACCAAAGGTAATAGGAATGTGGTCATGGTCACTGATGCACACTATTGTACTTTTAAGTGGTTCATGTTGCCCCATGATGTGACATTGCTTTATGCAAGGGCTAATGGGTTGAATAACGTATAAAAAAAGGTAATTTATATACAAGCACCTAACATATAACAAATTTATGTTTAGCCACCTCATATTTCAAATATTAAGCTAGACACCTAATGGATTTTTGAGCATCGGCTTACACAAAGGGGCTTGAGTTGCTGTTTAATTCACATAACTCTATTTAACTCTTGAAAATGACCATTTAACCCTTTTCCTAAATAATCGAATGTTGCAGCCTTCTAAAGCTATACTTAAGAGCAAATAAATAATTTTAGAGAAAAAAACAAAGCAACTGAGGCGATCATCTGAGAAATTTCTTGAAAAGTTAGGCATCTATCTTAGATATTTCCAAACCCCTGGCCGCTAAACCTAAATTTGTTATATGTTAGGTGCTTACTAATGAAATTGGCTATAAAAAATACAACAGCTGTGTGTTTCTCTTGCCCCTTGTATTCATTAACAAAAAATAAGCACGTTGGTCGTCCCAAGTTTTCCCTCTCAACCAACCATGCAACTTAGTTTTTGTTGTATTTTTACCAATGAATGAGTGAATAGCTATTATTGGGGGAGCTGTGAAAGCACTAAATGGTGAGGTGCCGACACCAAGCCACCCATGACCATTGGTGGGAAAAGGGGTGTGGGAGTGGTTGCCATCGATTTGACCGAATCATATTCGTGTGTGTGCATTTGCCAGAGTATTCTTACAAGCAAAGAAAAACCCTTGGTTGGTTTTCTCTGTGGGAACCCAATAGTAGGAAATGATAATGTTGAAAGAATATAACAACCAAGAACGATGACGATAGAAAAAAAAACAAAACGGAAGGGACCAATCAAGAATGCACTGGTTTGGGCTTTGTCATGAGATTAAGGGTACTGGGGTTAGGCATCTGAGCACTACTTAAGTATCTAGCTAGTATCACGGATTTCAGTCTTGGATATCTCCCAACTACCAATCTAGAAACCAGTAGCAATAATTAATAATAATAATAATAACTAAAGAATTTCCCAAAGGTACTTGGATAGACACACCCCAGCATGATGCTTACCTTCAGCTATGCGGCTAATTTGTGTATAGAAAGATGTTGACTAAGAATGAACGACGTTGCTTTGAACAAATACGTATCATGATCTTGATATGTAACAAATTTAATCCAAAAGATTTGTTTTTAAGATAACTGGAGTGGTTGCCATCAAGCAAACAACTTAAGTAACTCAAGTAAACCACAGAATGTTGGCCAGTAAACCAGGTTTTGAACCCATGACAGTAAAGTCATGGTATTAATCTAGGTACAGACATTGGATTAAGAAATAATCGTTCATCCTTCTGCAATACCTAGGGGTGGATGAATATTTCCTACCAAGAGAAAATTTGTTTTTACACTCTCAACCACCCATCTCACCACCACCACCACCATCCATCTCACCACCATCCTCCTCCTCCTCCTCTCTCTCATTTTTTCACATTTTCACACTGTTTTTCTCATGCTACACAAATAAGAGAAAAACTTTCTTTTGGAAAACTTCTGGTATAAAAAACTCTCGGAGGCATAACTTTCTTTTTCTATGAGAGTTATTCGCTCTTCCAAACGTGTGGAAGCGAGAAAGATGTAAGAAAAGTTATGCAAAATAAAAAATCCGTAGGGTTTTTTCTAACCGTTCCAAAGAGACGTTTTCCCTGAGTGGATTTTTCTAAAAAGTACACTTTTTTAAACTGAAATATTCCTCCATAGAGGGGGGGGGGGGGTTGGAAGAATGTTTGTTACAAAAAAAAAAATTTATTTTTATACTCCCACCACCGATCTTACCAAATCTCACCACCACCACTCACCATTTCACCATCACTACCACCATCCTCCTTCTCTCTCTCAAATTTTCACATTTTTCCTACTTTGTTTTCTTCATGCTACACAAACAAAAGAAAAAGCTTTTTTTTAGAAAACTTTTCATATAAAAAACTCTCATGGGCAAAACTTTCTTTTCCTATGGCTCCAAACGTACCCTAAAGAGAGAGAGGGTAGGACCTGACATCCCACACAAGTCGACTCCTCTTCCTATGCCTCCAAACGTACCCTAAAGAGAGGCTAAAGAGAGGGTAGGACCTGACATCCCACACAAGTCGACTCCGCTGGCCACCAACCAAAAACTTGAACTTTTCCTATACATGACGAAACTCATTATAAATTCGATCGGTGGCTTTGAAACTTCAGCAACTTACTTCCCAATGTAAAGAGAAAGCTGCACGGGTCTTGAGAGTCAAGAATTGAGTGGATAAACTAAGTGAAATGCAAGAAGCTCGCTGAATGCGGCGCATCAAAATATATGTAGGCGATTTATGGCAGGCGCGTGCACACACACCTTTTATATATATACTAGATAATCAGCCCACTCATACGGCCGGGCCTATATGACGACAACAAGCTTTAAATTATATATATATATATATATATCTATATATATATATATATATATATATATATATATATATATATATATATATATATATATATATATATATATATATATATCTTCAAACAGGGTTGGACAAACGGTTGCCATTGATCGCATGCGATCAATTGGCGATGGTTCATCCTTTTTTTTGCGCTCTCCAAACATTTAGCGGCGGTCTTGATCACCGCTAAAATGTCTAAGAGGAAAAATGACTTTTAGTGGCGGTACAAAACCGTCGCTAAGTTATTTTTTGAAAACAAAAGAAAGCGCGGCGTACTGCCGTACGCTCGGAGATGTTTCGAAGGAAAACCCGTTTGAAGATATGGGTTCCTATATATATATATATATATATATAGCCTACCAATGAAGGTACAAAACTAATGAACATAAATCACTTTTTTCTTTAAAAAATACTGATTTTTTTTATAGATCAAATGTTACATGGTTTGTTTAGTAGAAAACTTGTTTTGAATCATGTGATTATGACAAGTAATTAGGTTTTTAAATGAGTCTAAAAATCAATGGCCCACAATTTTCAAAATTTCATAACTCGAAAGATCACATTTTTATATAACAAAAGCACAATCCAAAGCTTGATCATTAGCAAAAAAACCATGCTGAACACATTTTTGTGGTTAGATTGAGTGGATACAACTTGCATCCATGATTTCTAGCTCATTAGTTCTTTACCTTCATTAATAACAAATATTTTTCAATATTGGCTACTAATGAAGGTACAAAACTAATGAGCTAGAAGTCATAGGTGCAAGTTGTATAGACTCAATCTAACCACATATATGTGTTCAGCATGTTTTTTTTGCTAATGATCAAGCTTTGGATTTGATGTAAAAATGAGATAACAGAATGATGATTTTTTGGCACAATATAGGTTTTTGATTTTTGGACCCCTTTATAAACCTAATTAATTGTAATAATCACATGATTCAAAACAAGTTTCCTATTAAGCAAACCATGTAGATCACATCAGTAACATTTGATCTACAAAAATTTGATTTTTTTTCAAGAAAAAAGTAATTTATCTCATTAGCAGCCGGTATTTGCCCATATATACTAACATATGTTAACCAAAGTGTGAACTAGGCATTTCTGACGCTGTTTTTGCAAATCCAATCCTGCATAAGTATTAGGCATAGTCCATTTGCTATGAATCAACTGTTGGATCATGTAATTTTGATGAAAAATATGATTTTTTGGATGCTTGAAATATTTACAAAAATTTTGAGAAGTTGATTTTTTCAAGCCTTAAAAGATCCTTCTTATGCATCGTAGTCGGATGATCTAAGAGTCTATTTCTATAAAACAAAACATCTAGATCACATCCGTGGAAAATTTTAAATTTTTTTTTAAAACCTATGAAAATCTTTGTTTATACTACAGTTCACAGATTTCCAGTTAACATATATATATATATATATATATATATATATATATATATATATATATATATATATATATATATATATATATATATATATATATATATATATATATATATATAGGGAGAGGGAGATCACGGCTGATTCTACATGACAAGTTGCCGACTGATCACAATCAAGAAGCGGGGCTTCAACCTTCCCAGTCAGTGTATCTTATGCCAGAGAGGAGGAATCATCGAATCACCTATTTTGGGAGTGTCCATTCACCAAAGAGTGTTTCAGACTTGTCTGGCACTCAGCTGCCCCTCAATGGGACTCGGTTACTGATCTCAGGGATGTGCTGATTGCTTCACATTAAAAAAAAAAACAGGGCGAAAAATTCGTCTTCGCTTGGCGCTGCTACTTGTTGATCCTATGTCATCTAATCTGGTTGCAACACAATTCTAGAATTCATATGGAAGACCAGCAGGACTGCATTGCAATCACTAAAACAACTCATCAAGAGCTGCTCATCAAAATGCGCTTCACATGGCCGGACATGAATGAACCTTTTCTTGTAGACCTCGGGTCGTAATTAGTGTATTGAGTGATATTTCATCACTCTTCGCTGTATTATTTTCAATTATACGAATACAATACAATATTTTTCCTTCAAAAGAGAGAGAGAGAGAGAGAGAGAGAGAGAGAGAGAGAGAGAGAGAGAGAGAGAGAGAGAGAGAGAGGTTCGAATGTCCATCTCAGTGTGGAACTGTCTTAGTATTCATATGTTTTGCAAATCAAACCCTACAAATTTGATCTCTATAGTTTATTTAGTGGAAACCACTTATTAAATTAGAGAATTTTTATATTTATACAAATTTACAAAACCAAAAATTCATGGTTCATATATATATATATATTATTTATTTATTCATTTTGCTGCGCCTTTATCTTTTTCTTAATTTTTCACAAACCCAGTTTCTTTGTTATCTCCATGTGAACGTAAGCCATGGTCAATTTCCTGGGGCAAGTAATGCTATGTCCTATTAGAACATCTCATTTTCAATGTCTAAGGATGCTTTAGACAGCATTACAAAGTGTGATCTTGTTGTCTATGCTTTTCATTGTATTCTTTTGTCTGTTTTTATCTGGAATAATGGTGTAACTGAAATGAGAAATGTCAAAAGGCATAATATTGAAAGAGTGCAGAGACTTGGTTGATAATTTGTTAGTGTTAAGCCACAGCCTGCTGCACACAGTAGCAGGTGGAATAAGGTCCCATGACCTTGTTGAAATGTAGCTTGGATTCTTGCACTTTCAATATTACCATAATGAAAGATGCATCTATAGAAAGGATTAACCATAGGTTGAGTTTGTAGAATGTGGGAAAAGCAAACAGATGCCACCAACTGTATGACAGGGCATGGATTTAACTAGGTCGAGTGAGACGGTTGATTGATGGCGATTACGGATCGCATCATTTGAAATAGGATGGGTTCCATCCTGCATTAGATCCCAGCCGTCCAATCAAGACTAGGTTTGGTCCACACTCGCACCTAGATGTAGATTGATTCTAGCCATCCAGAGGCTTCAGCTGAACGGCTAGGATAAGGATGGAATCCTTTTTGATTGATGGCATGGTTTAGCTTTTTTACCATCATTCTTATTTTTTTAATTTTTTTCTTACACTACTCTATGATTGTTGATATTTATTTAAACAGGGTTTGCAAATTAGCTCAGCTCAGCTCTTACAAGCACTCAAGTTGGCTCATTTATAGAAAAAATATCTTTTTCAAAGTTGGAAGCAATGGGAGTCCAATAGTAAACTTATTAAGCTGAGCCCCTGCAGGCTCGTTTACAAAATAAATACGTTGCTACAAAGCTAGAAGCATTAGGATTTTAACTCCAAACCAACCATATGTTTTATTATCTGTGATGTAAAATATATTTATTACTAGTTAACGAGCCTGTAAGAGCTGAGCTGAGCTGAACACTTATTATTCGTGTTTGGCTTGCCGAAACCATTTTACAAGTACAAACAACCCTTTTTAAGCCGAGCTAAGAACGGCTGGTCTGGGTTTCCAGCTAGGGGTGTCAACGGGTCGGGTTTACCCTTACCCGACCCTGACCAAACCTTATAGGGTCTGGGTATGGTGACAAATAAGAAGACCCGATTAAGACCCGGGTTCGGACCCGAATGTCCAATTAATACATGGACCGGGGTATAGTTCGTGAAATTTTATACCAGACCCAGGCCCAACCTGAGTTCAGATTAAGACCCACAATTTTCAATGTAAAAATGCTAAAAAAATATTATTTTACCGGGTCTGGTTCATGTAGTTCTTATCGGGTCCAGGTATGGTTTCTCTTATAGCAGACCTGATTAGACCCAGGTCCGGACCCAATACCATATATACCCGAGCATTTGATCTAAGTCTGGTTTCACCTGGGTGTGACCCAAACCCGACCCGTTGACACCCCCATACCCCTATTTCCAGCTCTACTTTCAAATGCATTACTAAAAATACGGTTAAGACACTTGCCATTGAGGAAAATCATTTATATGGAATAATCATTTTAATTGTTCTGCTATGCATCATTGTCAATGTCTATGGTTGTCACTTGGTGACAAAGGCGTAGCTAGGGGGGTGCCTCCCGAAACAGTTAAATTTTTTTTTTTTAAAAACCCAGTCCTACCCCAGCCCTGACTGCAGCAAATAGTTTGATTTGTCCATATGAAATAGATTTTTATTAATAATTGTAGCCATTTTTTAATTTATCTCAAATTTTTTTTTTTCGGGGACGCTGCCCCCGAACCCGCGACTATCGCACAAATAAATTTTTTTTGCTACACCCCTGTTTGCCCCCCCCCCCCCCCCCTCACATGAATCCTAGCTACGCGTGTCATGAAGCATGAAGTTGTAGGTTTGTTTTCAATAGGCAAGATGAAGGATGACGAACCCAAGATTGGAACCCAAGAGCCCTTCGTTATGATAGTGCAACCTAACCTTCCAATTACCAGCTATCTCATTCGACCCCAAATCACCAAGATCTAATTGTAGTGATTTTGGAATTGGTTCTGGGGATTAGCAAATATTTCTTAGACTTTATTTTGAATACTTGACATGGGCAATTTCTATTGGTAACTTTGTACCTCAATTTCATAGTAAAAAATGTCATAATGTTCCCTTTGCACATGGGGTTCCTTGATTCAGGGGTTTGACATATATTGCTGTTTTTTCTTAAAATATTATTTTTTGTTGATATTATACATGTAAACGATCTCAAATCCAATAAATTAATTTTCTTTGAGACAGACATCAGCCGAACCACATGGATTTACTAATAATAAAATTATATTATAAATGTTTTCAACGACGGAATAAGTTGGAAGTCAGCTCCTAGTTATCGTTAATAGAAGTATAGTCATCATCACTATCCAGGACTTAGTGCTGATAAAGTGATAGAATCCACATTAGATAAATATTAATTAGGGGATTACGTGTTAATTATTTAATTTGTATTTAAGAGCTTTGCTTTATACCTTTTCTCCACCCTAAAGGATATCAAATCTGAATTTCATTATGACCTTGAACATGAAAGGGCAGCCGTGAAACTTGTGCACACCCTTTATTCAGCACATTTCTGACAACACAGGTAGCCTTAAAGGAAGAACACAGTTCGAGGAATTACGGACGCTTTTGTGTGCTTTAACTAAACTGCTTTGTTAGCAGACCGCCAGCTTTGGTGCCTTGTGAAAAGCTTCAACCACAAGGACTCTCTCTCTCTCTCTCACACACACACACAGACAACAATAAAAATAACATTATCCCTCAAGAGCAATTACAGTCATTGTATGTGACGTTATATTCCATCACAACCATACATCTTCCCTGGAGCCCCACTTTAACATATTTCACTGATTCCCAAGTGAGATGTGCAGCGGGGCTTGAATATAACTGCAATTGACCACCTTAGGGTCGCCTGCGTGGTTGGTTGTGAGGGCATTGAGATCAAGATGCTGATCAAACCCCGCTGGCACACGGGTGTATCTGTAGCTTTCAGGGTGGGCCTAGTAAGGTAGGGTAGTCCTAGGGCTCCACCTGAGGTTTTTTCTCACTTTGGTAAGGGTTCTTCATCATAAAAAAAAAGAATATAACTGACGATTGGTTATATACAATATAACTATAGCTCTCTCCCACAATAACAGCAGCAACAATAACAATAATAGCAAAATAAGTATAAGCATCTTATTTAATACATATGGAAAGTAAATGCATGGGTTAATGGATCGATAATACCTCTAGACTACCATCATGGGCCAAACACAATGCTTATGCCTCCTTTCTCTAGCATTTTCTATTGCTTTTATGCCCCCAAGCTACCATACCCGAACAACAGTATTTTGCTCATCCATGGACTGTTTTATATGCTTCAAATACGTATCGTTTTCATTAGAAATTTGACTGTATAATCTTGTACATATATAGGGCTAAAAGAGAATCACTAATTTAATCGATCTCCTACAAGTGTGGATCAGGTGCAATCACATTCCACACCAAAAGTGTGCCGCTACACCTGACCGCCATTCATCTTAATGTTGGGCCCCATAGCTGACAGGATGTACTCGGGGATGGATGCAGTCAGGTGCAGCGGCACACTTTTAGTGCAATGTGATTGCACCTGATCTGCCTCATCCTATAATATGATGGGTCATTTTATATTTAGTCTCCATTCCTTCACAACCATCACTGCGCACGCGCACACACACACAAACACACACACACACACACACACACACACATATATATATATATATATATATATATATATATATATATATATAGAGAGAGAGAGAGAGAGAGAGAGAGAGAGAGAGAGAGAGAGAGAGAGAGAGAGAGAGAGAGAGAGCCGAAAGTAATTCAACATTACCACTCATGAAGATCAATAAAATGTTGAACCCATGAACTGAACAAGAACAAAAGCCAAAACAAAAAGAAAGCAGAATAGAAAAGAACATCAAACAGATAAATGGGCTCACGCCGGAGCCGCTTGCCCAGATTGCGACAAAGGATAGGTAGCATCAGCAGGAGAGAGTGGAAGATCACTAAGATGCATACGCAAGATCACATAAACATCTACCAAGATTTTATGCACCAGGTTTTGAATGTTAACTGGAATATGACGAAAATGAGCATCGTTTCGTGCCATCCAAACAAACTACCAAGAAGTAAGCAACCACGTCCGCCAGATGAACCTCCACCTCTTGCAGCGCCTAATACAAACTGGCCTCAAGATCAGATCTAGCACAAAGGACTCCTCCTTAACAAATACTTCCGAATGCCTTCAGGTCCTGCTAAAGATTTTCATAAATATTGGGTAAGACCAGAATAAGTGAAACGTAGATTCTTCTGCAGCTTGACAAAGCATGCACCAACTCGGGAGTTGAATGCCTCACTTCTTTAAATTACTGTGGGTCTGGATCCTATCGTGCAAAATTAACCAAGCCAGAACTCGAGAACGGGGAGAAGGACCCTTCGCCCAAAGCACATCCTCGGGCAACCAATCAGCCCCTGGCGGTAGCAACAATCTATAGACTTTTTTGGTGAGAAACTCTCCGCTTGGTGCCAACGCCCACTGCAACCACTGACCAAAATTTTTGTAGACCTCAAAATGGTCTCTAAAGCAGGCTAAAACCCTCAACCACAATTTACGCAAGTATGAGAGCGCCAAACCTCGGGTTCTCAGACGAACCGGGATAAGAGCTGGATCCCCATATTTAGCAAGAAGCAAACTAGCACAAGGGTTATCCAGTTGGTGGGCCAACCAACATTGCTTGACGACAAGAACAATGCTTCGCAGTCTGGGCACAGGAATGCCTAAACCACCCATACGCCGAGGTAGGACCACCGAACGCCAACCAATCAAGTGACGCTTACCTTTGAGTTTGCACCCAGACCATATATATATATATATATATATATATATATATATATATATATATATATATATATATATATATATATATATATATATATATATATAGAGAGAGAGAGAGAGAGAGAGAGAGAGAGAGAGAGCATTGAGATTTTGAAAGATGAACAGACATTTGATTGAACCATGTGTCTTAAAACAATTAATATATATGGGTTATTAACGAGTTATATTAGCCATGTCTAAAATTACTTTTATTTATTAACTTTCCTTCTGTTTGTTAGCCCTTCCACAGGAGGAATGATCACAAGGCAGGTCAGGCAAGAAGAAGCCCCAAAAAGGATAGAGGAGCACGTGAAGATGCATAATTCTTTTATCTCTCCTCTCGAGGGGAATGTTTGTGGGTCGACTAAAAGTAAACAAGTTGTGGTGGCTTGACACTTTAGGACATCAAGTTGAGCTCCTTTGACACAAAATAAAACAAAGTTGGACTACAAAAGTATCAATCAATAGGATAATATTAGTCCTAGTGTGACAATAAAAAACAAGTAATCAGGTTTTCCTTGACAAATAGTTAAATAAATGATTAGGCAACACTTGGTCATGACAGACTTGAACCCATGAGTAAAGCAAAAAGCAATCCATGTTTCTAAAAAAAATACCATGTTGTAAGATAGAAGAGATTCATCACACCTAATGACAAAAGATTTGGAATATTAGGGCATGTTACCAAGGGAGCATGCCATGTTGCCGATGATTTTCTTTTCCAGTGCGGATCTAGTGATTCCCAACAAAGTTCTGGATTTTCATGATGTCAGTGGATCAAAGTTACAAAATCTAAGCAAATCTTTGATGAACCAAACTCAGAGTATGCAGATGCATCATATGCTAACATGGGTGTATGAGTACAGTGGGACAACACTAAGAGCCATAAGGTCATGAAGCAAACTTTAGATGGAGCTTATGAACCAGGAGAATCTCAAATCAATGTCAACACCTCCACAGTAAATCATCCAACCTGCCTTTCTAGCTGTCTGTAGGAACACACACACACACACACACAGAGAGAGAGAGAGAGAGAGAGAGAGAGAGAGAGAGAGAGAGAGAGAGAGCATCGTATTCTCTTGAATGTAGTCTTCATAAAAAAACAAACAAACAAACAAATGCAGACTTTCACATAGTGGGCACAACTTCATATTATTCCGAACCACCAACATGTACTAACATATTTCTCCAATTTTCTTCTTTTTCCACTTCTTTCAGAGAGTTGGATCTTCTAAAATTTCCATCATGGAGGAGCTAAATCTTGAGGCCCTGAACCAAAAAAACTTGGGGCATTCTAATCCTTTCTCCCACCTCACCTTAAGACCACTCAAAACCCACTATATACCAAAGAAACAACATAAGAAGCCAACCTAAAAGAAGCTTCAAATGTTAAATTAAAAAAAAAAGAAAAAGAAAAACGAATACTTGCAGACTCTTTTCCTATTTTATGTTAATGCTATGCACCACCAGAACCATATTCATTGCCACCATCATGATTTCATGACCATCATCATCATCATCATCATCATGACAAATTCAGTGTAGAATCCTTTAAGGGCCATAATTAGGGACATGGGACCATGTTGCTCCTCCAAAGATCCCATTCCAATATCCTGATGCTTCTCCTTGGCTTCTATTCTGCTCCAACTCCACATGAGAAGCTTGCCTTAGATCTTCCAAAGGGAAACCCAACCTGCCACTCTCTGGAATGCCTTGTAAATTTCCATACCCAGTGAAGCCATCAACAGGCAGGCTCATAAAATCATGCAAACCAAGAGCAGGAGCACCATAATGGTTGGAATCTTGTATGGGCATGAAAGGGTTCAAAGTACTCCTTGTGGGAAGCCCACTGCTCATCAAGTCCAAAACTGAGAGAGAAGAAGATGGGTTCTCATAATCAACAAGGTCAGAAGAAGGCAGATCTGTGAGTGCATGATGGGCTTGGTAGTCCTGTGGGTCGGGGTATCCCAAATTGAGGTCATTCCCATCATGGGTCCTTGGGTTTGAGGAGGGGTCCAAGGAACTAGGACCAGTAAGATCGGCCAATTTCTTGGAAATTGATCTCTTGTTCTTTCTAGAACCCCCACCAACTGGCACATTTCTCAAAGACCCACCTTCTGTCCAGTATCTCCTGCATGTCTTGCAGAAGTAGCGTGGCTGGGAGAGGCTGTAGTTGTTGTAGTAGCAGAACTTGGTGTTGGTGGAGTTGCACCTTGGGCAGTTGAGGGCCTGCTCCTTCTGGGTTCTCGCCCTTCTCTCCAACATTGGCCTTGATGAGCATGAGGAGGACGGCACCATCTCCTCCACAGTCTTTGCTCCTAGTCCCATTTCCTAGATGCGGAAATACATGAACTCGTAAAGTATATAGTTTTTCAGGAATTTAGATCAGGCTTTAAAGTATATAATTTCACCAACATATCATGTTGCAAGAATACTAACTTGGGTCAGGCTCTAAAGTAAATAATTTCTCCAACATATCATATTGCAAGAAATTTTGTTTTAGTAATTTTAGATTTAATCTAGTTTTTTTCTTAGCCATTCGTGAAAAGTAAAGTCTAAAGACTACCTTGGATTTTTGGTTTGGATAAAGAAACAAGATGATCTCTCTCTCTCTCTCAAGATTTTTATTTTCTTGTGGCAGTTTTTTCAAATTCCTATATGGTATCAGTGCATAGTGGAGTCTCAGGTATCAACTATAAACATCTTAGATAAAATTACAAAAGGAGAGAGAGAGAGAGAGAGAGAGAGAGAGAGAGAGAGAGAGAGAGAGAGAGAGAGAGAGAGAGAGAGAGCCTCTTCACCAACAAAGACTAAAACAACTGTGTGAATTCCATGACTTTTTGCACTAGAAGAAACTCAACAAAACACAGAGATGACTGAAACCGCTAGAATAATTACCTGCGACCAGGTTGCCATATCCATCATCCGCAACAAGCACAAGCAAGAAAACTTGGCAGTGAAGGAAGACGAAGAAGAGCAGAAGAGGTTGGGGAGGAGGAAGGAAATAGTGAAGGGTCATGAACAAGTGGGGTGTGGGTGGTGCTGTTATGAAGTCTCGGTCGGTCCCTTATCAGAAAGAGATGTTCACAGAAGGAAAGATATACCTTTTTTTAATCACTCTCTTTCTCTCTCTACATTTTTTTTTATTATTTATTTTCCCATAGTGCAATTTTATTATAATATTTGGGGCTCTGACCGGAGGAATGTTAAAATGGGATTCTCTCGCTAATTTTGGTACAGGAAGCCCACTCTGTCCAAGGGCCAAGTCTATAATTTTTAATCAGGGAGGGGGCAGCGGGTCCCACATGGGGTTGGAGTCGGCAGGAGCAGTAGGTGGATGGAGGGAGGGTTGGCCGGATGCGCTGCCTGACAAGGCCCCGCAGGGGGGCCTGGGACCCACTTAATGCGCCCATGCGTACGTCCTATTCTTCCCCCTCTTCAAGGCCGCCGGATGCTGACGCAGCCCCGCACCCCTCTCCCTTCAATTAATGGAATGTAATGCCTAATTTTTTTTTGGAATTTTGAAATGAATAAAGTGAGATTATTTTGGCACATTTAGCACAATTAATTATTATTTTTTGACAAATTAATTAGCTATTATTTCTTGATTAAATTGTCAATTATTTATCAATAATATTTTGAAATTTAATTAAGTTATTTGACAATTAATTGGAATTTACAAGGTTTTTAAAATGCATTTGGGTTTGGAATTCGGTGAAGATCTAAGAGGATCAACCCACACAAAATCCGATTGAAATACATAGGATCCACTAGATCTTAAATTTTTTGGTTTGGATCTAAGGAGAGATCCGAATTAATAAACCAATATGATAGAGATTCAAATCCATTTCATTAGACCCAACTCAATTTAAAAATAACTAAATTCATATTTGGATCTAGGAGGGGATCCAAATTGATTAATCCACAGGATTGAGATTTGGATTAATTTAACGGACTCAATTCAAAATAAATAAATTATATATATATAGTTTGGATCTAGAGAATCCAAATAAGAGACCCATTTTTCGGATCCACATTAGATCGATCCAAAAGGAGGCCAACCCAAATGGATTTGGGTTGGGCGGGCCCCATCTCAAAACCAACCACTCACCCCATAACCACATGAGTTGGAGTTAGATCCAAGTGGATCCAACCCACCACCCCACCACCCATCTTAATCCATGTGGTTTGGGTCCAACCCAAGACCCATCACCCTCACCACCTCCCATCACAACCCCTCTCTACGCACTCTCATAACCACCATAAGACCCATACAACCCACCCTCTCTCACGTATTCCCTTACCTACTTCCCTTTCCTTCCTCTACTTAAACCCCACTCTATGCTATCTTTCTCGCATCGTTCATACTCTCTCTCCCTAGCATCTCTTAGACTCTCTCTCTCTCTCTCTCTCTCTCTCTCTCATCTCTTAGATGCTCTCTCTCGTCTCTCACAGTCTCTCACCCTCTCTTTTGTGTTTTTGACAGACGAGAGAGCAACCTTCCCTCTCTTCTTTGTGTTTTTGCTGCTGCTCCTTCCTTCTCATTTTTTTTTGGCGAACCAACAACAGCAACAACGCCACCGTCACCTCCGCCGCTCCTTCCTCTTCCTTCTTGATGAGAACCCAGGTGGCAGGACGACCACCCATCCCCACCACTCCTCGTTGCTTCACCATTCCTGCAGACTTGCGGCTCGGCCCAACCGAGTGCCACCCTTCTCGGCTGCTTTCGCTTCACGCTGGCAGCCACCTCCGCACTCACAACCATACCGATCAGTGGTTCAGTCCTCCGCCATTTTCATCGTCGAACCCACATAGTGGTGCAAGCGCATGCACACCATCCCTACGCCATAAACTCAGACCGGTTGGTTGCAAATGCCACAACTGAACGTCCATCCTGTTTTTGTGCTAGCAACACAAAAACATAGGCACACACAAGGCCTCATTTGCATTCAGATCATGGGAGAACATGACCCACGTCGAGCTTTCTCAGGGAGAATCCCTCCTGATATTTCTGACATTTTCTCCTTCGTAAAAGGGGAATCTTACACCAATCACATGATAGTTATATAATATTAAATAAAAATTACATAAAAATGCATAAATATATATATATATATATATATTATTTATGATTTCATGCATTGAAATATGTATAAAATACTCATACTTGTTTTGAGGTATGTAGAACTGTTAAATACATATATTTTATGTATAAAATATGAATGTATGATATTTAATATGCATGTTCTGAATTATGTATACATGACTTAGAATACACATGAACATATTGCATGTACTTGTACGTATGCATAAATTTAGATGATTCTACGCATGCCTTGAACTTGATGCATGAATTCTGAAATATCTTGACACATGAATTATGCATGTTTTTTATTTGAAATGATGCTTATGCGAATGATACTAGTTACAAACACTACAAGAAATTTGTGGATTAGCGACGACCTCAATCCATCGCTAAACAATTTAGCGACAGATAACTTTCATCACAAAATTCTAGTCGCTAATTAGCGACAGAAACTATCTGTCGCAAGTTTCGTCGCTAATTTGCAACGAATTAGCGAATGCCATGATTCATCGCAAGGCCATCATTAATATGTAGAGATTTGGTTTGGCAACAGATTTTAATCCATCATTAATTCTGTCGCTATTATAGCAACGGAATTAGCGATGAATTAAAATTTGTCACAAAAACATTGTTCGATTCACTTTTGCGACAGATAAATATTCGTCCATAATCCGTCACTAAATTAGATGCCAATACTAATTAGCGACGGATAATATCCATCACTAATCAATAGCAAACAATAAAAAAAGTTTTAAAAAATTTGTTTGAAACATAAATATCAAGAAAAAATTCTTGTGATACAATTTATATTTCCTGTGTATAAAAAACAAAGTACACATAAAAATACATATAAAAAACAACCAAAACAATTTATCGATCCACTATAATCCTCGCCAAGTTCTAATTATTTACAAGTGGACATTTATAAAGATTTTCTTTTGAAACAACAAGAAGGTACAACAAATTCAACACATGAATCTAATTATCGCCAAGATTTTGTGCGTCATCTTCTTCATTGTCTCAATCTGCCTCTTCAGGTCCTCTATGTTGATTATCTCCAGCATCCTACAAGAGAAAAAAAATGTTAGTATTGATAAACGAAATATAATAAAATAAATTATATGCAATGCACTTAAGTTAAGGCAATCAAAGTAACATGAGTGAATTACACATAATCTAGCTAGCAATAAAGTGAAGGATATTAATAGAATTCATATGTGTTCTAAGGCTAACATAAAAAATTCATAATGATTCAATCATGCAAATATGTGTTCTAATCATGCATATACTAGCTTGAAATCTAACAACATGAAACAAATCACATGAAACTTTCATACCTGAGAGGCACCTGCAAACAAAGTTCCTCTATCCCGAAAAAAGCTGCACAACTCATTACGAACAACATCAGAAATTGCTACATGAAAATAGTTACGCATCGTGTCCTTAACAAGCTGGCAGACACCATCTCAAGAATTAGGCGGGTCAGTCGGATGCTTGGAGCTGATGCTGATGGAAGAAGTTTGAAAGCCATGACTGGAGGAGGCAACGACTGGTGAGGTGTTCATATTACTCTCAAACCTGAACACACTACCCTTTTCAGGTTCATCTGTTGCAGTCACCCATGCTGCAGGATCAAAAGGCGGATGCTGAGTGGAGTCATCACCATATCGCTCTATCATCTATCACTCGTATGACTACTACAAAGTAATGATTACAATGCAGATTAATAATTATGAATTACAATGTTTATGATAACTTGTATATTATAATATTTATTAATATAATAAATACATACTGTTGTCGTTCTCGCCTTCTCTGATACGAACTCTCGTGTAGTCTTACATTTATGTGTTTCAACAAACACATCCTTGTATGACATAATGCCTCCTTTTTCTGCTTCCTGTGAAGTTAAATGATAAAAAATTATTTAACAAGTATGCAACAATACTTATAAAATTGACAATATATATATTGACGAGTTACCATTTTCTTCATGTGGCTCCCCAAAGTCCTAGATCCACCTGTATATAGATGGGCAATGAGCATCTTCGCTCGGTTTTGTGTAGCCTTCGCTGAGCGATTTCAAAATTCATGTCCTGCTCACTTGTCAAACATTGCATCCCAAACATCTGACTTGATAGTAGGAGGGCGATGACCCTTCCACTGCAGTGGATCATCTATCCCATCAGATGCTTTTCTTGCTGTAGTCTTCATATTATGAAGCATGTCTGCAATCGACTGACAACCACTTTCTACCACACCTTCCTCGTGTCCTACTCCTCCATCGTAGTCGCGAAACAATTCGAAGCCTACAAATAATTTTAGAAAGTTAGTAGATATGACTATAACAAAAAATTGAATATGAAACACATTAACTATAAGAAACGATTGTATACCATGAATGATGACCACAATTTGTCCAACACCTCGTTTGGGTACTCTTTTTATTAAGCGACCGGTCCTAGTAGATGTTGAACTAGTGAATGTTTAATCTCTCATATTACCTCTTAAGGCTCGAACCTCGTGCAACACATGAATCGATACATATTACCTATCAATATACAATATTTATAAGATAAGTATAGGATAAGTGAAAATGAAATACCTACGGTCGATTATTGATATACATAATTTAAATGAGTCATCGTGTGTCAGACTGAGAAGACCCTGCATCTAGCGTTGTCTCGTGACTTATATGAACAACTGGTGTAGGTGGGTCATATGCAGGCAAAGCATCATCTATAGAAAAATGAGTTACAAAATTCACACAATACGCATTTAAACTAATCAAGTATATAATTAGTTAAATGATATACCTATCTAAGCAGCCTGTGAAGATGAAGGTTGAGACTGACTACCACTGGGTGCTCGACCACTATAACCTCCATGAACCATATTCTAACAAATAAAAAATGTCATACAATACATTCAAACATTGCAATACCTTCAAATCATTCAAATCATTGTAATACATTAAAACATAAGATATGACATCACTTGCTAATCAAGGAGAACTTATCCTTAAGTTGCAATACAATTTGATCAGTTACACAACTCTATATCATCATGGATACATAATCAAATAAAAAAAACTTCATGCAAGATATTCAAACATTACAATACATTAAAATCATTCAAGTCATTGCAATACATTTCAATACATTCAAATCATAATTCTATACCTATCGAAGATACATAATCAAATCGAAAATAACTTTATACAATACATTTAAACATTGCAATATATTCAAATCATTCAAGCTATTGCAATACATTTCAATACATTCAAATCATTCACATCAAATATTGCAATACATTAAAATATAAGATATGACATCACTTGCTAATCATGAATAACTTATTCTTAACTTGCAATACAATTTGATCAGTTACACAACTCTATATCATCATGGATACATAACCAAATCGAAAATAACTTCATGCAAGACATTCAAACATTGCAATATATTCAAATCATTCAAGTCATTGTAATACATTTCAATACATTCAAATTATAACTCTATACCTATCGAAGATACATAATCAAATCAAAATTAACTTCATACAAGACATTCAAACATTGTAATACATTCAAATCATTCAAGTCATTGCAATATATTCAAATCATAACTCTATACCTATCGAAGATACATAATCAAATCGAAATTAACTTCATGCAAGACATTCAATCATTGCAATACATTCAAATAATTCAAGTCATTGCAATACATTTCAATACATTCAAATTATAACTCTATACCTATCGAAAATATATAATCAAATCGAAAATAACTTCATGCAATATATTCAAACATTGCAATACATTCAAATCATTCAAGTTATTATAATACATTTCAATACATTCAAATCATTCACATCAAATATTGCAATACATTAAAACATAATATATGATATCACTAGCTAATCACGGATAACTTATCATTAACTTGCAATACAATTTGATCAGTTACAAAACTCTATATCATCATGGATATATAATCAAATCGAAAATAACTTCATGCAAGACATTCAAACATTGCAATACATTCAAATCATTCAAGTCATTGCAATACATTTTAATATATTCAAATCATAACTCTATACCTATCGAAGATACATAATCAAATCGAAATTAACTTCATGCAATACATTCAAACATTGCAATACATTCAAATCATTCAAGTCATTGCAATACATTTCAATACATTCAAATCATAACTATATACTTATCGAAGATACATAATCAAATCGAAATTAACTTCATGGAATACATTCAAACATTGTAATACATTCAAATCATTAAAGTCATTGCAATACATTTCAATACATTCAAATCATTCACATCAAATAGAGGTTTATATTACAAGATATATTTCACTAGCTTGAGAATTCTTCTTCATCACTTGTTTGACTTTCATATTCTTCTCCTTCCTCCTTCTCCTCTTCGTCATCTTCTTCTTCTTCTTCATTGGGTGCTCATTCACTTGATATATCATTTGGATCACATTTTTTCATGCATATGCCATCGACCAATGGAGATATGACATGCATACCATGCGCAACATCATGACCATAAGAGAAGTCATACATATCGTCTGATTGATAGTAATCACTCTCTTCAGTTAACTTGTCTTCCTGTAACTGATCATACTCGGGGTATAGTTTAGACTTCACCTTGCAAACTGCCCACCATTCATTTCTATCTAACTTCCTTGTACTTGGATTTGAAGTATAGTAAACTTGTTGAGCTTGCGAGGCTAATATGAATGGTTCATATGTTCCAAGCCTTGATTTATGATTCACCTCCACAATGCCTGAGGCTTTGTGGACTCTTGTTGCTGTGGGATCAAACCAATGACACTTGAATAAAGTTACCCTATTATTTATGCCTAAGTAAGTCAACTCCATTATTTCTTCTATAACACCATAGTAGTCATGTTCATTTTTACCGTAGCTGCTACCCTTGATGTAAATGCCACTATTCATTGTTGACTTGTTTACACCATAGTCTTTTGTATGGAATCGATAACCATTTACGATGTACCCGTTGTAACATTGCACAACTTTGGTCGAACCATTTTGTAAATCACATATTCCTTGATCTTTAACATCACCATGGAGGACCTACAAGCATAAACAATGACTGTGATCATGATAAATTAAGTAACTTATTATTGTTTGCACGGAAAGAATGTATGTCATCGTCCTTACCAACTCTTTCAACCATGCCACAAACTTATTTTCACGTTCTTTCTATACTTCTGCATCAGTGAAATATGAAAGTTCTCTTCGCAACTCCAGATCAAATCGTCTGCACTTAACAAATACTTATATTACCGAACCATGTACGCATGTATAAAACTTAGTGTTACATATTAAGTATACTTACTCGATGTATGGGTCAATTGCTGAGCAATTAAAAATGATATAGATTTACGCTGCGTCTTTCTCTCGATCTTCCAAAAGTCTTGACCGACAACTGCCAAAGGCATGCCCAAGTAGTTGAAATATCGACAGTTTGCCAGCTACAATAAATTGTTCTCCATCATCATTATGATGTGGGCATGTGTAACATGTTGGAATGTGAGGTTCAAAGTATATAGATCAGAATTTTGAAATCTCTTCTAAAGTGTATGCCTCACAAATAGAGCCCTCTACTCTTGCTTTATTCCGAACCTTTTTTTTAAGGTCAAACATTCATCTGTCAATAATATATATCTTGGATTACAATAAATTTCTCAATAGCATTGAAGAGAAAAATATAAAAAAAATATATACCTTTCAAATGTGTACATCCATCGATATTGCACAGGACCACCAACCCTTAGTTCATATGACAAATGTATGATTACATGTTCCATAATATCGAAAAATGTAGGCAGAAATATCTTCTCTAGCTGACAAATAGTAGTGACAATAGAATCTTCGAGATTCTTTACCTCAGATACTACAACTTTTGATGAGCACAATGTTCTGAAAAATCTACTCAACTCGGACAATACCCCCCATATAGGTTTTTCTAACATATCATGGAATGCTAGGGGTTATCAACTGTTGCATAGTGACATGATAATCATGGATCTTCAACCCATATAATTATCCCTCGTCTATCTTTACAACCCAAGCAATGTTAGAGATGTATCCATCTAGAAATCTCAACTGTCTCAACCATTGACATACCTGCTTTACTTGATCTGGTCCAAGCACGTACCTTGCCTTTGATTTCAGAACTTTGCCATTATACTCTTTGAGTTCAAATTCTGGTCTTTTACATATTACTTTTAAATCCATACGAGCCTTCGAATTATCTCTCGTTTTCCCTTTCACATTCATTACCGTATTGAACACATTATCAAACACATTTTTCTCTACATGCATCACATTCAAATTATGTCATATCAATAAGGTTAGCCAATATGGTAGTTCCCAAAATATAGATTTTTTTATCCAATTGTGATCCTTCCTAAATCCAAGGAAGGGCGTCGGGCTACGGGCATCTGTCAGTCCATATGGAAAGTATTTCAATCTTCTTAAAATCTCTATGCCAGACAACCTTGTGGGTGAACCTTCTATTTCAGTTGTGCTTGCTCGAAATACATTCCTTTGTCGTTGAAACAGATGGTCGCTGGGTATAAATTGATGGTGACAATCAAACCAGCACGACTTCCTTCCATGTGTCAATTTAAAAGATTTTGTATCCTCCATGTAGTATGGACATGCCAACCTCCAATGTGTGCTCCAACCAGATAGCATACTATGTGTAGGGAAGTCACTGATTGTTCATAGAACAACAACCTTCATATTGAAGTTTTATTTTTTGTGGGCATCGTACGTGAGAACACCATCATCCCACAATACTTTCAGTTCGTCAATCAATAACCTTAAATATACATCAAGATTTTGGCCTGGAGAGGTCGGACCAGGGATTAATAGAGACAAGAAAAGATTTTAACGCTTCATACACAAACTTGAAGGAAGGTTGTATGTGGTTACAAATATTGGCCAACACGAGTATGCAATTGATCTACCCCCAAATGGATTAAATCTATATGTATATAAACCGAGCCTAACATTTCTCACTTCCATTGCGAAGGTCTGATGAGTACGATCAAAGTGCTTTCAAGCTTTCACGTATGCGTGATCTTGTCTTCATCATGTCGAACATTATTTGCATGCCACCTCATGTGTTTAGCTGTCCTGGAAGACATACAATCGTTGCAATCTAAGGGCGAGAGGAAAGTAGCAGAGCGACTTGTATGACACTTCTTTTAACCTCGTGCTACCATTGCCTCTTATCTTTGACTTGAACCGAGAATGCCCACATGACGGGCATGATCTGCTATTTTCCTGATCTTTGAAATACAACATGCAGTGATTTGGACAAGCATCTATTTTTTGATACCCCATACCGAGAGTGTTAACCATAACCTTCGCATGATAGAAATTTTATGGTAATTTCTCATCTTTGGGCAACATACTCTTCACAATAGAGCACAGACGGTCAAAACATGATTGACACAAATTAAACTCGGACTTCAGATTCAGTAGTTGAAGAACTGCATACAAGATAGTGTGACTCTCACAACCATTCCAAGGTGGCTCATCAGCATCTCTGAGTAAATCATAAAATTTACTAGCTGTATCGTTCGGTACTTCTTCCTCTACCCTAGTTGGTATATCACTAGGGCCCATAGCAGAACCTAGTTCTGGTCCTGCGGCATCAAATATCAAATCAACATATGGATTATCATGCACCACATGCACCCGTGCGTCAAAATTGTTCATAAATTCTTTACCATGAAACATCAAATTCTTATAATTATTTACAAAACTCTTCATATATAGGTGATGTCTAACGCCATAAGGTTTTACAAATCGATTGTTCTTACACATCATGCAAGGGCACCTAATCCGACCTGTGAGATCCACTGTACTGACAATAGCCGTTGCAAATTTAATAAAACTGTCAACACCATCCATATATTCAAGCGATACCTCATTGTCAACTATCCTACGATCTATCCATTCACGGTTTGCAGTCATTTTTTCGTATGATGTTACAAATATTATCCTAACTAGTTAAAAGAGAATCATCGGAATGCTATGATAAAGAAAATATCAAATTTATCATGCATTCGTGGTAGATATAATGATTTGATATATATCACATACACACACACACACATACACACACATATATATATATATATAATCATACAATCACAAGAACTATGATGCATGTATTGATAACTTAATATTTTCATGTGCAAAACCATTCATTTGAAGCATGTTTGAAGCATTGATAACTTATCATTCATTTTCAAGTGCAAACTCATTCATAACATGATACATTTATTTGAAGCATGTTTTCATGATACAATTTTACATGAAAGTCATAATCAAATTGAAAGTAATTTCATGCAAGTATGGATACAATAACATCAAACATTGCAATACATTCAAATCATTCATATTAAAATAATGTCAAACATGTACCTACAGCAAACATACTCCAATATCCCACTAACTACTACCATGACTAGCATGAAATTCAAACTCCAAAAATAAGAACACTTCTAGTTTCATACATTAAAATTATGCTTAGCAAGATCTCCGAACTCCATCAAAGCAGTCATAGATATCTACAACTAAGTGAGTGTGTGAATAGAAAAGTGTTGCATCCAAGAAATTAAATAACCTGTGATGCATATGCATCACTTACTCACCACGGGTATTTACCCGATTTACATTGCTTTTGTCACTTACTTACCACGAGTTGCAGGGCACAAGCAGGATCCGTTGAGAAATCTGCAAGAGACACTGTGTTAAAGTGAAGTTTATTACCTGATAACAAGGAGGGTGACGCCCCCTGTCGGAAATGAGCCTGGACAAAGAGACACAACCTTTTGGTGAAAGCGAGACAGACAGGGGCGCTGCCCCTGCCGAAAGTAAGGTCAAGTCAGAGAGGTCTTGCCCCCTCCCGTATCAATCATGAGGCAGGGGGGTCTCACCCTCTGTTGAGGCAAAATTTTCCGGTAGGGGGATCCGCTTCCTGCCGCGCAAAAAAGACAAGGGGCAGGGGGTCAAAATTATCGAGGACAGGAGGGCGAAGCCACCCCCTGCCAGGGGGCTTCTCCCCCTGCCGATCATTCTCTGATAGCGAACAGGGGGGCCCCTGTCGACAAAGTCAAGAGGACAGCCCCCCCTGTCGGCAAAGTCAAGAGGACAGGGGCCCCCTGTTGGCATTCGAAAGGACAGGAGTGAAGCCCCTTGTCATGCCGGAGAAAAAGAGGACAGAGGCGGAGCCCCTTGTTCTATTGAAGAGATCAAGGGCAAGGGGAGGGTCTGGCAGAGGCGATTGGAGCCTCTGCCAGCCCCCGTCAACTACACAAGGGTAGGGAGGGCCCGACAGAGGCTGTCGGGCCTCTGTTGACCCTCCGACAACCATAGGGGGAAGGGGGCGACTACACCAAAGAGGAAATGGGGAGGGTTACCTGCGGACGGGGCTTGCTGGAAAACCCAGAGGGGGAAAAACGAGAGAGAGAACGAGAGGAGAAAGAGAAAGGAGGATGCCAGAAGGTTGATGGGCATCAGGAGGGCGATGGGAGGTCGACTGGCGCCGGTCGAGCGGGCGATGGGAGGTCACCGGTCGGGTGGGCGATGGAAGGTAGCCTGGCGGCGGGCGACCGACAGCCAGACGGGTGGCAGGCGGGCGACTTATGAAAAAGAAAGGGAAAAGGGCTTGCATTAGGGATTTACGAGAAATTTAGCGATGGATTCGCGATGGCAAAATTTCGTCGCAAACACTATCACAAATGTGCGACAGAGTAGTGACAAAAAATTCCTGCTGCTGAGTCGTCGCAAAGTTGCGATGGAGTTTGAGATGGAATTGTTCCGTCGCGAATCCATCGCTAATTCACGACGGATTCCTAATGGAATTTTTTCCGTCGCTAATTCTACAAATAATTCAAATGTTAGTGACATATAGTTTTCTCTAGATAATCCATCGTAAATTTGTGACAGAAAAAATCCATTGCAAATTTCCATCGCTAATTAGAGTTTTTTTTGTAGTGAAACATTATTGTGCATGTCTCAAATAGTAGATTCAAAAATATATTTTTGGATGCATATATAATTCTGGAATACATAATTAAAATATTTTGATTATGCAATTGTGGTACTTCAATTATGTGGAATGCGATTACATGTAGATCGAGTTCTTTGATATCCATCCATAAAATCTGGAATACCCCAACAAGAGTTTTAGGTATTGTTTTGACTGTATTAATTTTCTCTAATACCCCTGCTAGTTTTCAAATACAAAGGTATTTTGTAAAACTCGAATACTAGTATTTCAATACATGATAGAATATGATGTTTCATGTGACCACGTTATGATGCATGTGATATATGTGGTATTAAAATGCTACATGATGTGATGTAAATATGCATGCGATAATTGTTTATGGCTCATGATGGAGCTCAAGGTTTATGGAACTCGTTTAGACATGTGAAACATGTTTTTATATGTTTTCTTTTTATGCCACATGAGATGATGCATGATTTGCATGAATAATGACTCGTGTCATGGCCTGTGGTTCAAGGAACCCTTATGGTGCCATTTGAGCACATCGATGTGTATGGCATGTGATCTGTGTTATACTATAAGACATGAAAAACTTGTATATACTTGTGATTGCTCATATATGAGCTTGTGGTTGATACAAATCTATGAGGTGCGAAAGAAACACCGTACTATGAGTGATACATGCACACACTTAATATCTTATGTCTTCCTTTACATGCAAAGTGCTCATATGGGATAAAGGAGCTAGAGCAATACTGAATGAGTTGAGTACATATAAATGAGTCATAATGTAACTGTTACCCTGGAGGAGTAATTGGGCTATTGGGCCCTGAATTATCGACTTGTATGAGGCAATATCTACCTTGGAGGGGTAGGTGGTACAATCGCAAGTGACATGTTACTCTTACATGGGAGAAAGGCATCCCAGATGGTCTCCAGTCACTCGGAGGTTCAAGAGACTGGGGCTATTTACGTGTCCAAGGTGATACATCTCTAACTACTATAATTAGTTCATGGATACATGCGTACTAAATAACACCTTTCCGAGAGTTACCTCTCAGTTATAAGCCACATGCTTTGGATCTTGGGCAGCTGGACACTTCAGACAAGAAAAATATATTACATAATAAACACTCGTTGTGGTCTCAACTGTTGCGATGGTTTTCCCCGAGCACTTGAGGGAAGTATAATCAAGAGAAACATAGACCTTTTTATTAACACATTAAAAATATGCTTGTTGTTTTTATTGAATGATAATATGATGTATTACTTTCGAATATTGTAAACATTCCATAACTATCCTACTGAGTTGTTCCATGGATATCTGACTTGATGAATTGTAACACCTCAAATTTGCAGAACCAAAACTTGTTGAAATTTTAAATTTATTTATTTTAATGCAATGAAAAGACGATGGTTGGTCATCAGTTTAGAAAAGGCCGAGCATGTCATAGTTATGTATCAAACAATATACTCAAACTTTAAGCAAACCAAAACATTTTATTTACAAGTCTTTATTGTAAAACGATATTGCTTAGTAAAGTAGTTTATAATAAATAGAGTCAATGAACAAGCATGTGTTGGCAAAACCCTAGATCTCGATGTCACTCTACTCCGTACCTCACATAGCAGATCAACTACCTCAATTTGCCAAAAACGAGGTCAGTACCATTCCGGTTTGGTAAGAAAGCATTACAGTTACAAACAAGTATAATATGTTAAAACACAATGGGCCACTCAATCAAAACTTCTCAAAATCAGTCACCATACTTATATCCTATACATATATGCTACTATTGCATGTTTATATTTACTAAGCAGAGTATGTACATTAAATGTGTATATGTCAAATAAATGCATATAATATATATTATATCTATGCATAAAACACACAAGTATTACGTAAAAGCATGGAGATGCATGAAAATACGTACATGCCCAAATAGATGTGCACATAATCCTAGAATAAGCATGGCAGTGTACAAGAAATGCGTACATGACCAAATAGATGCATAACGGATGACCTAGGTGCAGAATAGCACACATGCTTAAATAAATTACAGAAGAAAAGTACATAATATAAGTATCAGATAAGTAGAGACATAGCCGCAAGGACATGCTAGTGAACACTAGCGCAAACACTCACAGTGGCCTAGATGACATGAACCAAGGGCCGAGACCCGATTTTTGCGTACGATGTCGAGCATAGCAAGGGCGTAGCAATACGCTGGTCGACAGAGGTGCTATTAGCACTCTGCCGTCTAAGAGCGTGTTCGCTTCACATAAGGGGGCTAGATAAGAGCGCATGGGGGTTAGCCACACTGTACATACAACAAGAATTTAACACATTAATATCAATGCCTTCAACGTATGATCCTACCTTGTTATTCATAGATGAGGCTAAGTTTGCATGTAAGGCCACACTTGGGTCGTGGCCGATACATACTCTTGTCTAGTACAGCCACGACAAGGCCGATTTGCTAAAAATCATGAAAGAGAAGGAGAAAAATTGGTAGAGGTGGCACAGACTCGCGACATACACCTTTACACACTTGGCTCACAAAAAGAGTGAGTAAAAGGAGAGATATAGGCAAAGAATGGGTCAGACCTAGACTAGGTCAAGGTAGGTTCGACCCACTAGGTTTGAGCCTAGTACTGGTTAGGAAAGCCTAGACCTAGGTTCGATCCAGTCCAACTAGGTTAGAGAGAGAGAGAAAGAGACAACTAACCTGTCAAAGTCAAGTGGGTTAGAGCTCACCCAGGTGGGCCTAGTCTAAGTCAAGTGGGTTTGATCCAAGCAAGAAACCAAAGAAAGAAGAAGCAAGGAGGAGAGAGAGAGACCACCAAGAAAAATCATAAATTCCAAAAGAGGGTGCTCTCTTCTATTTATAGGCTTCTTAAGTGGATCTTGGGTTTGAATATGGTTTAAATCTGATCAAAATCCAAACTCATAAAGTATAAATGTGATGTGACATGAGACTTATCTCAATGCAAAACTTAAGAAAAAAGTAATTAAATGACATTTATGTTCCCACAAGATATTTTTGTGAGACCGACAAAATATTTTGTGGGGCCATATGGTTTGAGGGCCTGACAATATTTTTTTGGAAAAAAACAAAATTAGTCACAAACTTCATCTTGTCGAGATTAAGTTGTTTGGTTCATACAAAACCTATTGTTTCACTTGACGAGCTCAGTATGGTCCTCTGAACTTTTTTGACAAAATCATCGAGAAAATACGTGTATGTATCCTAAGCATAGTTGGCTTATAGAAATTTCTCCGTTTTGTATTCCTAGGTCAAAATGAGAAATATACGTAATATACCTCATATATTTAACTCAAAATACTACAAAAAATTTACGGATCTTACATCCTCCCCTCTTAACAAAATTTCATCCTCTAAATTCTGTAGTGGGGTACTACATGAATAGTTCAAGATATTTCTCTATTATACTAGATTTGAGAATCCAGGTGCAATCTTCAATTCCATGATGTTGCCATCTCACTTTGATAAATGGGATGACCTTCAACCTAAGCACCTAATTCCTATGGTCCATGATTTTGATAGTTTTTTTCTTTAAAGTCATGTCTTCCCAGATATCTACATTCTCATATTGAATGATGTGGAAATGGTCATGCATGTACTTTCTAAGCATTAACACAGAAAATATCATGTATTTGAGCATATTTGGGTGCCAATATAATATGGTATGCTGCCTCTCTAATTTTCTTCAAGACCTCAAGAGGATCGATGAATCTAGGACTTAATTTCTCTTTCTTTTCGAAATAAAAAACACTCTTGGTTGGAGAGACCTTAACGAAAACCTTGTATCTCCAACCGCAAAATTGAGTTTCCTACGCCGTTGATCTACGTAACACTTCTGTCAACTCTGAGCTGTAAGAAGCTTTTTTTGAATCATATGCACTTGTTGGGTGTAGTGCTGTAATACGATGGGTGGGTCCAAAGTTCGCTGACTAACTGCAATCTAGTAGATTGGTGATCAACAAGGCCTTCCGTACATGGCTTCGTATAGAGCCATTCTAATGCTAGTGTGATAACTATTATTATAGGCAAATTCAATAAGTGATAAGTGCGAATCTCAGTCCCCTTTCTATTCCAATATACAGGCTCGTAGCATATTTTTCATAGTTTGTATCATACGCTCAGATTGCCCATCTATTTGGAAATGTAATGCCATGCTAAACTTTAGCTTTGTTCCCAATGCTTTTTACAACTGCTCTCAAAAGTGAAAAGTAAACTTTGGGTCACGATCAGAGATAATCTAGACCAGCACTCCATGCAGTCTAACGATATCTCTTATGTAGAGATCTATTAGATTCTTCGTTGATTGCTTGGTACGAGTCAACAGGAAGTGAGTAGACTTGATGAGTCTATACATGATATCCCAGATCAAATCATGTTATTTCTTGGATCGGAATAACTCTACAATGAAATCTATCATAATGTCCTCCCATCTCTATTATAGAATCTTGATCTATAAATCATGTTATATGAACTATCTTGACTTACGAGTAGGTTAGGCACTTTGAGATGTAAGTAGCCATGTCTTTCTTCATACCACTTCACCAGTATCTCCTTTGCAGATGTTTGAACATTTTGGTACCTCATGGGTATACAATATACTTACTCATATGTGCTGTATAAAGTATTTCATTTTTTAGCTTAGGGTTATTTGGGATCCATAGCCTATCCTTCATCTAAATACTCCTATCTTTCTTTAAATGGAAATAAATGTCATCTTGCTGAGTTCTTGCTTTCAGTTTCTCATACTGAGGATCTTTGACTTGTTTTATTATAATTTGAGTGAGGATCTGAGGTTACATCATCAGATTTAATAATTGAATCTTTTTTGGATATGCCAAGAAAGGTTTTCACTTGGCGGAATCCTCCATCAACTTTCACTATCCTACAAGGTTGGTGAGAGTGCCTACAACCATGTGGTTAAGGGCAACAACCATAACATTTGCCTTTCTTAGATGATAGAAAAACGTGAATTCATAGTCTTTGAGGAAATTAAACCAATGTCATTGTCTCATGTTCAACTCCTTATAAGAGAAAAGGTACTTCAAGCTCTTATAATATGGCAAGACCTCAAACTTCTCTCCGTACAAGTAGTGTCGCCAAATCTTTTGTGCGAATACCACAACTACAAACTCCAAGTCATGGGTTAGATAGTTCTTCTCATGAATTCCTAGGTGTCATGACGCGTACACAATCACCTTTCTGTGTTGCATCAGCACACAACCCAGACTCGCTCCCAAGGCATCATGGTAAATCATGAAGTCTCCTTGAGAAGCTAAGGTTAAAACAGGGGTTGTGTAAACACCCCAAATTTTCCTCATTCATTTTCAGACACTCCCCTCATGCAGATGCCAACCTTGGTAAGTCAGTATAGGAGTCCAACCCCGAGTCTCTCAGAAAATTACCATTTTACCCTTTTTTTATTAGGAAAATTACTATTTTACCCCTAGGTCATCCTAGACCCATGTCAGTCAAAGTCAACCAAGCTCATTCTTAAGCTCAGAATAGTTAGAATGTCAATCATTTCTAGCTCACCTGAGCTCATAGTGAGCAGGTCATGTTCATTTCTGGTCATTCCTGCCAAAAATGAGATCATTTCTAGCTCAAATCTAAGCCAATTGTTTCCGAGTCAGTCATTCCTAGTCAATCATATTCTCCTGAGTCTAGCTTGAGCTCACCAGGAGTTCAAGTGCTCCAGTTTCAGTTCAAATCTATTTCCTAGTCTCTAGGAGTCCATTTTAGCCCATTTCAGCTTATTTAGCTAAAATTGAGCTAAGTTCAGTCAGTTGAGCTAGTGTTTGAGCTCCAGTTTAAGTTCATCTCAGTATTACTGACCTTTATTCCAGCTCAAACCCAGTTCTTGTCCATAGCTCATTTCACTCCAGTCACCATTTCTCTAAAAATGACAGTATTTCTTGACAATTCAGTCCAGAAGTTTAGTTGAGTCAGTATCTTGTCAGTTCATTTGAGTTTTGAAACCCTATAACCCAGCAATTCAGTTCATTTCAGTTTAAACCAGCTCAAACCTCAATTTTCAGTGTCACTCTGGCCTGGTAGAGACCAAAAACCATTTCTTGAATCATTTTGCCCATTTTTGTCAAAATTATCATTTTCTGAACTGGTATAACTATCAATCAAGGTCTAATATCCAAAATTCTTCATCCAGGGTTAGCATTTTGCATGGCATTTCATGTAATTTCTGATCATTTCATAACATTTCAATACATTTCATTTCATTTTGAGATCCAAAACTCTAATTTTGAAAATTTCAATCCAGATTCGAGTTTCAAAAGCTTTTCAAAATCAATTTCAAACCCTAGGTTTTTAAAATTGACATTTTTACCCCCAGGGCTCTAAATTTGGAAATATTTTCCCGAGAAAATAATCTGGATTCTTTTCAAACTTGATTTTTCGATTTTCAAACTGGATCTACTCTACAAAGGGGTATGTAATTTCAAATTTTGAGCTTTATTGCAAAGTTTCCAAAAATAACTCATTTCATCCAATTTTTTTTCTGAGACCATTTAACCCCTTTGGTTTTCAAAATTGGCTTTTAAAATAATAAGTGAGACCCACTCTAAGTGGTGTCACACTAAAGTTTTTTGAGTTTATTTATTTCCTTTTGTTAGAAATCGTGTGGGCCCACTCCAAGGTGGCACCACATGTAAAAAAAATATAAAAAAATAAAAATAAAAAAATTCCAGATTTCTTTTCTTTCCCTCCTCTTTTTCCTTCCTTTCTTCTTTTCCTTTTCTTTCTTCTTTCCTTCTTCTTCTTCTTTCTTTCATTTTCTTTCTTTCTTCTCCTTCCTCCCTCTTCCTCGTTGGTCGACCTCCTCTCCCCCTTTGCTTCTTCTCTTCCGTCTTTCTTCCTTCCTTCCTTCTTTCCTTTTTCCTTTCCTCCTTCTCTTTCCTTCTTTCTTCCTCTTTCTTTCCTTTCTTCTTTTCCTCCTCCCTTCTTATTGTTTCTCCTTCTTTCCAAATTTCTATCTACCACACGGCTGGAGCATCCCCTTAGCCTATCAACCCTAACTCTCTCATCTTCGCAGACACGGCTGCCACTTTCTCCTCCCTCTCTCCACTCTCCCTTGGTTTTCCTTTGGCTCCAGCCACCAGATCCTCCCCCTTTGGTTGATAGCCCCAGCCACTTCTTATTTCAACTTCATCACTGCAGTACATCCATCCTGGTTGTAGCCTTCTCTACAATCGGTCCAGCCATTGCCCAGCCTCCATCAACAACAGCAAGATCAAGCACTTCCAGCAATTACTGCTACTTCTTCCAACCGACTTTCAGCCACAGCTGCAGCCACTCCTCTCACCCAGCCGGTGCAATCTCCATCACCTTCAACCCCTTCCAGCAGTGCAGCCACCGTTGCAACCTTGGTGAAGCCTTTCCTTGGTGCAGTCCCTCCAGCAAAATGCAGCAGCCTTTGTAGCAAGGTTGCTACCTTCAAAGACTTCCATCTCCACCTTTCTGCAACCTCACATAACTACAACTCCATCTACCTTCTACCTTGAACCTTAAAGTAGCCATCTCCAATTCCTTCCCTTAGCCGATCCAAGGTAATCCCCTCTTCTCCTTAGGCTTTCCCTCTCTAAAAATTTTATGGCTGTTCTCTTTAGAGAAGTCGATTTAAGGTAAGAATCCTGATTAAATCTTGGATTTATTTTGCTGAAACATTCATTTGATAGGCTTTACCTTTTGATGCTACGTAGATGAAAGAGATCCATTCAATCTATAGATCAGATCTTCCATCTTCATAGCTAAAAAAAAATGTATAAATATGATTCATATCTCCCTATTATTGATGCATTTATTTTATTTTCATGTTAAGCATGCATTTTAGGCATTTTATTAGGTTAGTTTTATTGTTTTATAGGTAGTTTGTTTAATGCCATTAAGATTCATATTAAGATTTGTAGGTGTTAATTTTAGCATAAATTACAGTTGTTATTCTATGTAGAATTTTGTTTCAATAAATCTTAAATTTTTTATATTAAATAGATTTACATGTTATTAATATCCTGCCAAAATTTTTGATTGATTTGATGCATGTAACTCCGTTTTAAAAATCCAACATCAAACTGGGTTTTTAACCCTGTGGAAATTCTAGATCTCTCTGTAGCAGACTTGTCCATTCAGAATATCCCATATAGGAGATCCGATTCAACCTCTAAAAAATAAAGTAGATTCATGGAAGAATATACTATTTTACTGTATTTTATGGGATTTTTCTAAAAAGGTTTGTAACCTGTAAAAATTCAGGTTTTGCAGACCCTTATGAAAAGCCTGTTACAGACTTGTCAGGGTCTAGACCGATCTTAATCTGTTGTGACTTCTCAATCCATAGGTCGGATCCCTGACTGTCAAAATAGAAATTGTTTCTCTTGGTATCCTCTACCATTTCTCAGAATTTCAAAATTTTAGAATGCATGATTCTGTTATTTTTAGATTTTATAAATTCATTTGTCAATTCCCTGTTAGTTCAATTTTATCAGAATTAGAGGTCTGATAATCCTATGTGTCTTCTATAACCATAGGTCCAATGCCAAAATTATAAAAAAAGAAGTTGTTCCTCTGTGTGTCAGTGACCGCCTCCTAAAAGTTTAGATCTTTTGGTCATGGTTTTCTATTTTGCCTTTAATTTTTACCAAAACCTGTCAGTTTGCCTTCAATCTCAAACTCACCGGATTTCGATCCAACTTGCCAGAGTTGTAATTGTCCGACCATAAGTCGAATCTTAAATATGTAAAAAGAAAAAAATCCTTGCCTAACTGTCCCTTGTCACCCTGCAAAATTTGGTGCATTTCTATGGTAAGTTACTATTCAAAATCAGGTTGTCATTAGGCCAAATCTAGGCTAAAAGGCAAAATCATCCATTTTAGAGTTTTTATTTGAATTTCCATATTGAAAAATGCCAAAAAAATATATTTTTAGATTCCATTCTGTTCTTAGTGTGAATCGAGATGTCCATGTCAAATTTGGTGCAATTTCAAGTTCATTTGTCATGTGTGTTAGTTAAACTGTCAAATCCAGGCGAAATTCAGGCGGAATTCAGTGTTTTGTGATATTTTTGCATTTTTAGGGTTTTAGCATGCATATAATCATATTATATCATATTGTGTTTGATTTCAATCCCATTTGTATTCATTTGAATTTCAAAATCCCCATTTTTACAAAATTACTTTCTAAAAACCGTGATTTAAAGGCCATAGTCTTGGTATCAGGGGCATTTTAGTTATTTTCACTTCAATTTCAAAATTCCAACCTTTCATTTTTCATATTTTCATGAATAGAATCATGTCATATCATCTTATGTTTAATTTTATTTTCATTTATCTTTATTTGGATTTCAAAACTCTCATTTTTACAAAATATCTTTCTGAAAACCCTAATTTCAAGGCCATAGTCTTGCTATCAGGGGCATTTTTGTTATTTTCATCCTAATTTCGAATTTCCAAATCTTATTTTCAAATTTTCAATCCATTTTTATCATTTATTTCTTATGTTTATATCAGGGAGGTATGAATCAGGGTTTACATCTGGATAAAATTCGATGATTTCTCGATATTGTCAAATAAATCCAGATAAACCTACATTTCTGTGCTAACTTGTTTTCTAGTTTTGTAGGAATATTCAAGTGAAAGACTTCATTATTTTATTTCTTTCTCTTATTTCAATTCAATGTAAATATCAGATGTAATATTTGGAATAAGATTTACATTTTCTACTTAGAATAGGGTGCATTGCATATAGTTTGCTTTCGTAAATTCAATATCTGATGTATGATTTATGCACATTTTTCCAAATCCACTATGGTTGACATGAATGACGTGCACAAGCTCTTAGGGAGTTGACAAACTCGGTGAAATTCGTATTGATGGCCATAGTCAGAATATGAATGAGACCCAACTTTGTGATCTTCGTATTAGCCACATTCAACCTACACTCTTAGGCTAACTTCAAAATGCACTGCATTTCCCAAAAGAATTTTCTTAAATTCCTTAGAAAATATCTTTTAAAGCCATATTCATTCATTAATTTCATTTAATTTTCATCATAAAGGTATTTCAAACAATCATATGCTTTTATTTCAATTCAGAGAAATCGATTTTCTCAAAAAATTTTAAGTCTTTCTCAGGAATTGATTTTCTCAAAACTCTGAGTTTTCAAATGATGTCTCAAGTATTTTCCTAATTCAAATCATGATTTTCCAATGTTCCAACATCCTCAATTTCAAGATTCAAATCTCAGAAATTGATTTTCTTAAAATCTTTGAATTACCTATGAAACTGGTTTTCCCAGAATTCTCAAATCTCCTTTAGAAATCGATTTTTCAAAGTTCCAATTTTCCTAAGAATCTATTTTCCATTCAAAAGTTATTTTCCAATGAAATTCATGATTTTTCGAGAATCATCACTTTTCCAAAGTATTTTCCAAGTACATTTCAACATTCCAAGCAAACCTCATATTTCTCAAACTTGCATTTTTCAAAATCTCATAGCACATGCCTGCTTCTCTGTGCATTTTAGGAAATAGAACATGATTTAGACAATTGAACCTAGTTAAAGCACACTTTTGATCCTTGGTTCAATTACCCCTGGTAAAGGCGTTAGGAATAGTTGAACCTCGTACCGAAAGATGAGTCCCATTCTACGAAATATTTCCACAAATTTCAAAAACGGAGGCGAGTAATTTTCAAAAACCATTTTCAAAACTTTGGTCGAGTTTGACTCGTAGAATCGTTTCTCTCTCTCTCGTAGAGGGAGAAATTTTTTTTGCGATGATAACAGGTTGTAGTAAGCTTCTGCTTAAGAACTTAAAAACATTCTTCACATCGATCGTTCCACTCGAATTTGACTCTCTTCTTCACGGGCTTCATCAGCGATAAGATGATTCAAGAGAAATCCTGTATGAATTTTCGGTAGTACCCGACAAAGCCTAAAAAGTTATGAATGTCCATGATATTCTCTAGTTGCTTCCAGTCCAATACATCTTCTACCTATCAGGGTATTTGAGTTCTATTTAAAATGATCAAAATTCAAAATTTTATGAACTTAAGAATTTTATGCAAATTGGAAAGAGATTTACCTTGGCAGAAACTACGAATATTTCATCCTTGGAGATCATGTGCCCTAGAAACATTACCTTGTCGAGTCAAAACTCGTATTTTGAAAATTTTGCATAAAGTTGATGCTCTTAGAGAATCTTCAAGATAATTCTCAAGTGCTCCAAGTGTTGCTCTTTGTTTCCAAAGTAAATTAGGATATCATAAAAAATTATATGATGAATGTATCCAGATATGGTCTAAATATCTTATTCATCAGGTCTATGAAAGTAGCTGGCACATTAATGAGTCCAAAAGGTATTACCATGAACTCATAATGTCCATACCTCATCTAGAAGGCAGTCTTCGGGATGTCCTCTTCCTTGATCCTGAGTTAGTGATATCCGGATCTAAGGTCGATTTTGGAGAATACTTTAGCATTTGAAAGTTGATCGAATAAATATTCGATTCAAGGCAACGAGTACCTATTTTTGACAGTCACCTAGTTAAGCATCTTGTAGTCGATTCACGACCTTAACGATCCATCCTTTTTCTTTATAAACAACATACACGCTCACCAAGGTGATACGCTTGGTTTGATGAATCCTTGCTCCAATAACTTCTCCAATTGGTTTTTCAGCTCTTTGAGCTCAACTGATGCCATTCGATAGGGTGCTTTAAAATTTGGCGCAATTTCGGGTAAGGATTCAATTCTAAACTCAACCTCACGAAGCGGAGGTAGTTCTAACAACTTTTCAGAAAAAACATCAAAAAATTCTTGCACTATTCAAGTGGCGTAGATGTCTACTCAACTGCGAGAGATTGACCACGAAGGCTATGCAACCTTTTCTGAGGTGCATCTTCAACAATGATATCACTCATTTATGCAGAACAGATATGGATAACTTGAATTCAACCTTGGGTATCCCGAGTCAAGACAGTATGACTCTACCCTCATGGCATAAGATTTTAGCATGATTATGGCCAAACCTACTCATGCCAAAAATAGTATCGTACTCCGTCATTTCGAGTAAAACCGCGTTAGTAGGCAAATGATGCCCCTCTAATTCTACATCCAAATTCTTTATATATTTTGTACACATAGTGCGATAACCTAATAGGTTAGACACTTCAAACTTATGATTCATTGGCTCCATCATGATATGAAGTTGATCGACAAAATCGTAAGAGATAAAGGTGTGGGTGGATCCACAATCAAACACAACATGGCCATTGATCAGTATGGTACTTTGATTAGGTCATCATTGACGAGTTGTTCAGTCGTAGCGACGTAAACACGACCCACCACTAGTTTTTGCTCTGTCGACTTTGGTGGTGGCAACCACTAGGATGGAGGATGTTGTTGTAGTTATGGAGAGGGTCATGCTGGTCTGGCATTTCTCCGCAGCTGTAGCAGCGTAAACACAACCCACCATCGGTTTCTGCTCTATTTGCTTTGGTGGTGGTGGTGGCCACTAGGATGGAGGACGTTACTGCAATTATGGGGAGGGTCATGCTGGTTTGTTATTTGTCCGTTGATCATCCACGACCTTCTTGCGATACTCTTTCACAAAGTGGCTCTGCTTGCTGTAATAGAGACAACCTCCTGTACCACGGAGATATCCTTATTCAGGTGATATGCGCTACACCTCGGGCAACTAAAATTGGACTGTTGGTGGGGCTCAACAACTCCTTCCTTCTATGATGGCCTCTTGGCCAGTGGAGCAAAGTTCTTTCCTTGGAACTCCTTCTAATGGGAGGGAGGTCATGATACCTACCCACCCAGAAACCACCTCTTATTGTATCGCTCATTCTCAACTAGTTTCTTTCCTATGATCCCCTTAGATCTTTTTCAGTTCTCGCTCAGCTTGGTAGCTGCTACTACAATAACTTAAAATGCATGCGGCATACTTGTTAGTACACAAGACCACAATCTATCCTTCAACCCTCAGACATACTTATCTGCAATCACCTGGTCAATTTTGAATAAGGTAGATCAATATTGTTTGAGGTTTTAGAACTTGGCAACTCTAGGAATTCTATTTTCTTTTTGATTCTAGAGTATAGAGGGAAGTAGTTATTAAGAAAAGCCTTCTGAAAATCCTCCCCACAAGATGACCTCATTTTTCAAAAACAAGATTTGTTTGGTAGTATCCCACTATTCCCACTACTTTCGCGTGTTGTCTTTAAGATGATAGGTGACAAAATTCATTTTTCTTTTCTTGGGCACCGATAGTACTTGGAATGCACATTTTAGCTTTTTCAGCAAACACCGACGATTCTAGTTTGAGAAATTTTTCATAAGTAATTCCTTCCACGTTCTCATTATGAGGCGAGACTTATGCCTACCTTGTCTCTTGTATGGCCATAGCTAGATTGTTAAGGGTTTCCAAGAGAAACCCTTGAGTATTAGACTTCTAGCTCAGCACAATCCTCCTCGAGGGAGCCATCCTTCTATAAAAGTACACCCAATACAAGTTATTTTTTTTATCATACATGTCAAACAAAAAGGTCTCATTCATATATTTGATTTGCAAAAGCAAACACACATTACCATATTTACAAAGTCTCACACTACTAGCAGACATAAGTAGCAAAAACATGGCACATGAGTCTACTAACTCGAAAACATGGCCAGTTTAAGAACTGAGTTTCTTTTTCAAATTAAACAACTTTGAAAAAGTCTCTCTCTATTCCCAAATTGCTTTGACTTAGACAAAGGAGGATGAGTCAGAGACAACATATTTGAAGTATATTTCGATGATGTCTGCGTATGAGTTGGTGAGCCTGTGGTGTAGACCAGCGAAGCCTATTAATACTAAGGCATCGATGGATGGTAATTCAGTGAGTCTGAGATACCAATCGGTGAGTAGAACATGTTGTATGAATTTTGTGAGCCATATAGGCCATGAGGAGGTGTTGTCGGATAATAGCTTGACGGGTAATAGTTTGCAATAGTAAAGACCTATTTGTCTTCTCCCAAACTTGGTATTTTCACCGAAGCTGATGAGACATAACTCCCTTGATTGGAGTTTCGAGGTCCGCTGATGCACGGGGCCCTGGTTCTGAGACCATATGTTGCTCGTTGACCCATGTCAAGGGTGTGTTTCCTTTGACATTCATTGACGAAATGCACTTCTACTTCATAGAACTGGCATTCCTCGAATTCATAATTTGACATCAATAGTAGTAGCCTCTCGAGTCGTGAGATGCCATCTATATTTGAAATCATTTTTCAAAGTCAGAGTCTTGAAATAAGTACTTAAAGTGCGATGTAGAGAGCATGGTGGATCTTGAACTAGTTTTTTCAAACTTATGCTCTGATACCAATTCTGTAACTCTCCAAATTTTTAGAACCAAAACTTGTCAAAATTTTAGACTTTTTTTTTAATGTTGCGGAAAGACGATGGTTGATCGTTGGTTTAGAAAATGCCAAGCGAGTCATATTTATGTATCTAACTAAATACTCAAGCTTTAAGCAAATTAAAATATTTTATTTATAAGTCTTTATTACAAAACAATACTGTTTAGTAAAGCAGTCCTATAATAAATAGAGTCTATGAACAAGTATAAGTAGCTGTCTGGTGGAACCCTGGATCTTGATGTCACTCTATTTTGCACCTTGCACAATAAGTCAACTACCTGGATTTCCAAAAAATGGGGTCAATACCATTCCGGTATGATAGAAAATCCAGTTCCAAATAAGTACAATATGTTAAAACATAATGGGCCACTTAAGGGCTGTAATTTGAAAACATTTATTTCGGATAGTAGCTCGTCTCCACGACTTAGTGTAGTATCGTTCGCAGATACCCCATATACCAAAGCATGATCTCCTCGAGCTCATCTTAACCTTGCGAACACAACTTGGGTCTTTCACACATTCATTCTAACAGTATACCGAGACAAGAGCCTTACATAAGAAGATGCAAGAATAACACAAACATACATACATCCATTCATTCATTCCTCAGTGAACCTACAACTAATGCATTATTTTCATAATTACTAGTTCATGCCCTGCTACACGAGGGAACCTACTTTGGCATTAGACAAAACATCTGGGTGTCTTTTATACTATGTATTTTTATGCCTAGATGCCTAAATGACCTTGTCCAAAGCGGGGCAACACTCTTACTGGGAGAACCTGACACTAAGTATGTTTTAGATGCATTTTGCTACTACAGTAGTTGGGTCTATCGCCTAGGACTAATGGATAGCCTGACCTCCTCACCTCCGAGTGATGGAAGACCGCTGACCACTTTGGTATAAAATAATATATGTTACTCGAGTGATACCAACATCGTCTCCACAATGAGCGTAAGTCCTGAATGAGTTCAATGGTAAAGTCCTGATTATAGGAATGTCGAGTGCCTTTCGGTAAACCAGTGCATCACACATGAAGGGCAATATGACCTCAACCCAATTCAGTCAGTTTTGAAGCATAAGCATTTGCTCGTGTGAGTGACAACCATTATTACATTTGTTTATATGCATGCAGACATCGCTCTTGGTGCCTTTGGCCTTCAAGAGTGCTTCACCCATTCGGGTGGATAACTTACTCTGGCACATCGACACTTACAAGTACCTCTTTTAAAATGGCGGATCACAGAAGCATGCATATGATGTGATCATCTTTGATCGATTGCTCATGCGTTATTAGCCTTTACGAGCACCAGCCTAAAGAGGTGCAATAACTGCTTTGGCACAATGGCACTTACGAGTACTTTGCCTGCTCGAAGTGGATGAACTACTCTGGCACTATGGCGCTTACGAGTATCATGCCTATTTGAGTCAGATTAGACCCAGCCATTCAGAGCAGAGACATAAACAACATACGTTTGTATGAAGGCATAGTCATGCCATCTTTACTCAAGCATCCTTAGCTCATGCAAGCACTTTGTTGATTGAGGCAAAAAATTCAGCATCGTAACGCTTTAACAAAAATCTTTTACGTAAGTTGAAGAGATGAGCACTGTTGTCCTTACGTTGCATCTTTCATGGTTTATTTTAAACCTTGACCTTAATTAGGCCTCAGGCTGGTGACTGAAGTGATTACGTGAAAAACCTAAAGCCCTTAAGTGTTTTGCGCAAATCCAAAACCCTTCACTTAGGGGTTTCTTCAACAAACATCATTTTGTACAGGATAGAGGTATTTGAAGTGCTTGGGCACTTAAAATCAGTCACCGTACGTATATCCTATACATATACACTACTATTGCTTAATTATATTTACTAAGTAGAGCAGGTATGCTAAACGCGAATGTGCCAAACAAATGCATATAATATATATTATGTCTAAGCATATAATGCACAAGTATTACGTAAAAGCATGGTGATGCATGAAAATGTGTACACATGCAAATAGATGCATACATAATCATAGAATAAGCATGACAATATATGAAAATGCGTACATGCCCAAATAGATGCATAACACATGGCCTAGGTGCAGAATAGTATGCTTGCTTAAATAAATTATAGAAAAAAGTACATAGTATATGTATCAGATAAGTAAGAACATAGTCGCAAGGACACGCAGGTGGACACCAACACAAGCACTCACAATGACCTAGATGGCATGAACCAAGGGCTGTGACCCAATTTCTGTGTACGATGTCGAGCATAGCAAGGGCGTAGCAATATGCAGGTCAACGCAAGTGGTATTAGCACTCTGCCATCTAAGAGCGTGTTCACTTCACACAAGGAAGCTAGACAAGAGTGCAAGTGAGCGTATGTGTGCATGCATGCCATTAGAAAAGCATACGGGGGGTAGTTACACCATACACGAAGCATGAATTTTAACACATTAATATTGATACATTTGGCGTATGATCCTACCTTGTTATTCATAAATGAGACTAAGTTTGCACGTAAGTTTGCTTCAGAGTCATAGCCAGGATGTACTCTCGTTTGGTATGGTCATGACAAAACCAATTTGCTAAAAAACACGAAAGAGAAAGAAGGAGAACAGTAGAGGTGGCGCCGACTCGCGACGTATACCTTCACACACTTGGCACACGAAAAAAGCAAGAAAATGAGAGATATAGGCAAAGAATGAATCAGACCTAGCTTAGGGCAAGGTATGTTCAACCCACTAGTTTTAAGCCTAGTACTGGTTAGGAAAGCCCGAACCTAGGTTCGATTCCATCTAACTAGGTTAGAGAGAGAGAGAGAGAGAGAGAGAGAGAGAGAGAGAGAGAGAGAGAGCTAACCTATCAAAGTCAAGTGAGTTTGACCCAAGTAGGCTCAGTCTAGGTTAAGCGGGTTTGACTCAAGCAAGAAACCAAGAAAGGAAGAAGAAGCAAGGAGGAGAGAGAGAAGAGTGAGAGAGCCCACCAAGAAAAATCATGAAATTTAGAAGGGGGATGCTCTCCTCTCTTTATAGGCTTCTTAAATGGATATTAGGCCTGTATATGGGTTGGATCCGATTCAGATCCAAACTCATAAAACATAAAGGTGATGTGACATGAGACTTATCTCAACACAAGACTTAAGGAAGAAGTAATTAAATAACATTTATATTTTCACAAGATATTTTTGTGAGACTCGCAAAATATTTTGTGGGGCCCATATGGTTCGGAGGCCCGACAATATTTTTTTGAAAAAACAAAAATTGGTCACAAGATTCATCTCGTTGAGACTAAGCGGTTTGGTTCATACAAAAGCACTCATTTCACTTAACAAGCTCAATATGGCTCTCTAAACTTTTTGGCAAAAATCATTGAGGTGATATGTGTATATATTTTAAGCATAGTTGGCTTATAGATTTTTTTTTGTTTCATAACCTTGGTCAAAATGATGAATATACATAATATACCTTATATATTTAACTCAAAATACTACAGAAAATTCATGGATCTTACATGAACTATGTCATCTTATATTAGAATGTATGTTTTAATGTTATGTAATTACCTGGAATTGGTATATACCTACCAGGCTTTCACGAGTCTGACCTTTTAAAGAGATTTGACACTGAACAATGGATATCGAGATGTAGTGGCGGCGTCGAGAACTAGAACTTTTAAGAAACCAAGGCTAGAGACTTAGGATTTTATTTATAATACTTGTTTTAATCCTAACTACTTATTTAATTGCAACACTTCCCTTTTCATCTGTTTCACCATGTTTTGTAAATGATTTACTAATGATATAAAAATACTTTGTTTTGTATAAATAATTTATGAATGTTTTGGAATGGAATTCTTTGGTCTTACATTATCGATTCATACTTGTAACATGCTCCAAAGTCATTTAACCCTCACATAAAACATATTAATTTTCATTGTTTAATTTTTTTTTTAATTTTTGCTAAACTTTAGTTGAGATTTTGAGGCATTACAGATTTGCTAAGAGCGCCATGGTTTAGAATTTCTGGTTTGAGTCCCGACCTGCATTTGACATCGCACTTTGAGTATTTCTATCTTAAATTAGTATTATTTATGTTTTTGTAATAACATAGGATATTATGAAATTTAGTATAACTTAGGAATACTAAGAATTCCTTTTGAGTAGATGTCGTACAACGAAATAGTCGAGGCACTGAATGCCTTGACTGAAGTCATGGAACAACAAAGGACAACCTTTTAAAACATGGAACACCATGTTCAACAGTTGGTTCATGAAAATACCAACCGAGAAGGGCTTGATGACGTGCTAGAATGCCACCTATGCCATAGAATTCACACTGGATAAATATGTCCTTGAGAGTTGGAGGAGTGCATATACTGTGGAGAAATGGGTCATTCCATTTATGGATGTCAGCTCAGGCAAAATAATGACAAGAGGCAACTAGCAGGAGTAGATCTTTCCGATGAGGTCTTACACGCGGTGGCCTCCTCAACGAACCAGTGTTGGTAGAAGTAATTTCTTCAAACTCATCATTAGGCATACTAGATAATATGACACCCATTTACACTCCGACTTCACCCTCCTACACTCTACACAAACTAAGGCATACAAGAAATATGAGAAACTATGTTAAACAATTCTCAAACCACTCTTATGAGGAATAAAGTGCGCACATGGTTTTTTTGTTTTAGAGTCAAGTTAATAAATTGATTATTTTTAAATTACGAACTGACCCAAAACATTGATAATTTAAGATGACTCAATGAACGAATAGAGATCCACTGAATGAGTGGGTACACCAATGAGGATTCATCATGAAAACCCTCAACAACTTGGTCGCAATCATACGAGACCAAGTGTAGATCCAACGAGAACCTGCTAAACCCATAGAGACAAACCGTAACCAAGGCATGGTTACATACAAAAAAAAATTGAAGTTAGATCCCTCGATATTTACAAGAAAGACTGATCCTAAAGCAACCAAGAATTGGATCTGGGAGATAGAGAAAATCTTCTGAGTTTTAGATAACGATGAATGTTGGTGGGCAACTGTAATACCCAAAAAATTTAAGCGGTTCTATATGATTTGGGCTTAGGATCCGGGTAATTCATAAGAAACCTACAAATATGTATTAAAGTATATATAATAAATAACTAATATTATTTATTGTAAGGAAAATATTAATTAAAATTGGGTGCGATGGGTCGAATCCACAGTTGGACCCAAATAGATCCAACTATGGATCTGTCGATCCATTCATTTTTCGACCTGGATCCACGCTAAAGGTGGATCCAGCATCGCGGGTCACGGTTCGGACTCAGACCCGAACCACGCCCCACTATGTATATCGGGGGCACTATGCCTGCCCGATAAAATCCTGCTAGGGTTCTTTCAGAACCCTAGCGGGAAACGATAGCGATGGAAGGGGAGGAGCGTAACCGCCTAGGTGGGGGTAACGACCCTTCCGTTTCGGGGGCTACCCTTCTACAAATCCCCTCTTCTCTCTCTTCCTCTCACTCTCCTCTTCTATCCGTTTCTGTCTTCTCGCTCTCTCACCTCTCATCTCTCTCTTCCTCTCTGGTGATCTTGTGCACGTCGGTAGAGTACCGTCGTCGGCAAGCCTCCCGACCATCTGCTGCTACCATCCCTGTAACCGGAGTCGTCGGTGACCTCCCCAACCGCGACCACCACATTCTCTTCGCAGAAACAAGTAGGTTTTCCTGTTCTCTTTCTTCTTTTGGGTATTCTGTGTGTCGAGCATGGGGAGTGGGTTGCCGGATTCCAAAGAAAGAAGAGGGAGGGGTGTCGATGCCCGAAACCCTAGGTTGCTGTACTAGGGATTTTCGATGAAACCCTAATCCTGAAACCCCAAATTAACGATTTGGGGGTTTCAGTATGCTTGTAATAAATGGAGTTTCGATTTCAAAAAAAAAAGATCAAGTATTAGATTCAGAATCTTGGGAGTTCTTGCCTATCCCTAACCCGAAAATCTCAAATCCAATCAATTTGGGGGTTTCCTTGCCTAACCCTAACCTACAGAATCCCCAAATCAAATGGATCTGGGGTTTCAGTTGAGGTATTGGATAGCTTCAGTCGTGGGGTGTCCGAATTTTTTTAAATGGATAACCCCAGGTTTGGGGGTTTCCTATTTTGGGACTCGATAAACCAAATACGGAAGGGGGGTTCGATTCTTGGTTGTACGCTATAATACATTTTAGGATTACTCAGTTATGTCAGCACTATTTTAATGCATAAATTGTTAAGACATGAAGGGGTCCATAAATAATAGTGATTCTTTTAGTAGCAGGTTAGCAGAACACAGTATGTTATGTGATTGACTGTTAGCCGATCCTTTAAGTCTGCTTTATTTAATATTACATAGCATTGTTTATGAAACCCTTGTTGTGCTAATTTGAGTCTGTTTAATTTAGTAAAGTCTAACCTGTTATCGGATTTGATTTCTAGTCATTTATCTATTCCTGTGTTGTTATCAACTGACATTAAGTCTGAATACCTATGTTTTTAACTATCTGTTATCAGACTTGATTTCTATTCATTGTTATCAGAATTGAATTCCTCTGATTACATGTGTTCATTTATGGTCTTACACATTTGTATATCATTAAAACATGTATACTTTAATAATTTCTTGGTAATCATACAAATGGTCAGAGTCTGAAAACTTAGGGTGTTCGATAGACACTGGATTTGGGTTTTTCCTGAATAGTTGGTTTTGGGAACTGTGATGAAATCACCGACGAATGATGCATTTTTCATTTCTGTGTATGCATGCTTCCTTATTATATTGATCAACTGGGTGAATGGAATAAATGTTCAGAACTCATTATCTATGGTAGAAGTTACAGTTATTATTTGAGATTGTCGTCTTTAATGAAAATCTTGAATTAATAAACAAAGGTATTTTATCCTTGATGTGTTGTAGGTTTTCAGCCTACTGACTAATGTTAATCAGTTGTTCATATTCTGTACAAAGATAGTGGAATAGTGAACATGCCATTTAGTTAATCAAGTCTATGCTAATGTCAATACTGCGAGATTTTGACGTTCATCATTCAACTGACAGGTTTTCTTGTTGTATCATCTTTGCCCAATAAATATGACTTCATCCCTTGAAAGATAATATAGGTTGTGTAACACAGGTTGAAATAAGTCAAATCCTTAGCATTTGACACATACAATGATTGCCTGCTATATTGAGTATTTGAGAATGTTCAAAGTTTGCATCGGATCCACATAACTTATGGTTTTGTTATGTTTACCAATATATTTGTGAATGGTCAGATAATAAAACCAGATTCAAACAGATTGTGGTTATGCGATTATGCTGCATGGCTTTCAAGAAAATTTTAAAATCTGGTTTGCCTGTTTTCAAGGTTGAAACAACTGATCAAAATTTGTAATATGTTTAAACAGTAAATTGCGAGTTTGCGTGGTTGACATATTAACACAGTTAATAAAAAATGCATGATAGCCTAAAGAGGTTATATTATTTTGACGGTTTTAATACTTGGGTAATACGTTATTTTGTGGATTGTTATTAAGTTTGATTTTCTTACTATTTTGTTGGCTGTGATCAGATCTGAGTACTTGTGATCATGTATAAGCATATACGGCTGTATGCATGATGATGTGTGAAATTAAATATGCTGCAGTCTCATAAGCTTCTTTCTCATAGTTTGAAGTATGTTGGCCGTGATTTGTTTGAGTGGAACTCATATGCTTTCTCAGATTAAATCTGATTCACTCATATGCTTTCTCAGATTAATGTCTGAGATACATTCTCTTGTATGTCTTGTTGAGTTGATATTGCAATATGCTGTTAAATATGCTATAGCATATAAAAGGTAGTCTAACTTAGTAGGGTATTACATTGGAAAACCTTGCCTAATGGCAATATGGGTTGAATTCCTGATACAGTTACTTGGTGCTTGACGGTTTAAAGGTATCGAAGCATTCTGGATAATGATCATAACACTAATGAGAAACTTAAATTTAATTTCTGTGGCGTGACTGGTTTAAAGGTACCGGGGCATCCGTGTTTGACTGGTTTAAAGGTACCAGAGCACTCTGAGTGGGTGTGCAATCAAGAAAAAAAAATATGATGTTTATACCTTGGGAAAATGACTAAGGTTGGGAACTTACTACTATGGTAGTAGGAGGTAGTTGGGGAAATGCCCCTGTGATTCGGGAAAATAATTAAATAAAAAGATTAACCCATTCAGATTCAGGCTTACCTTGGAGATGGTAGGTGGTACAAAACTCCGGGGACATGTGTTTAACTGTTTCAAGCTAAAGTGACTCGTGGGTCCTTAGTCCTCGGAGTTGGGGAAAACCCGGATTACCAATATGTCCTAGGTGGTAGCTTGTTCTTCTGCAGAAGTTAGGGATGCATCCTATTTTGGTTTGGCCTTTGGGAGGTTCTCTCGGTCACTGGCCGCTCCCTTGGGATTTCAGTCTCAGTTAGATTGTTCGGGTTAATAAAATAACCTTGAATAACATACCCTCGAGCGTTCTCTTCTGTGATGGTTGCCTCGATCCGTGTGTACCCGCGGGATAAGATAAAATAATCATTATTTAGAACAATTAGGTATCACAGTGAGTGGAGTCATTAAAGAAACATTTGCATATTCTTTCAGCATGCTTTATATTCTGAATTTGTGATGAAACGAAATCCTAAAATGTGTAGATATGAGATAATGAAATTCATATTGTGGTTGTTACATGAATATTATGCATGTTACTGTTATTGTTGTTGCAAAATATGCTTTATTTTCTTAATGCCTTACTTGCTTAATTGTTGTTGTTGCATGAAATGCTTTACTTAATTATTGCTGTTGCATAGTCTTATTTACGCGATTCTGTATAGGCTGAAAATCACCCACGGCACCAACATCACATACTTGACACATGATATACCTGCATTAAGAGTTACAGTTTTTCTACTTAGACGTGGTAGTCTAATTCCAATCAATTTACTATTTTTCAGGTAAAGAATTAGGGTTTATGAGCGGCTGCGGGCTGAGGCATCGAATCAAGATTTTTGGATTTATTATTCCAGGGATCGCTTGGGTTTATTGTAATTTAATTGTTTATATTATTTAAAACTCTAACGTTAATTTTTAGTGTTAATGAAATGAAATAAATGTTTTGGGTTTGCTCTTCTCGGTAATGTTCCAGAATGCTTAACCCTATAATATTTCTTGTTTCCGCTGTTATATATATATATATATATATATATATATATATATATATATATATATAATTCCTCTTAAATTTTGGGTTAAAATTTCGAGGCATTACAGCAACCATCCTAGAAGTGAAGTCTAGGAACATGCCAATCATATGGGAACAATTCGTAGGGGTCTTCTATGCTGCATACTTCCCAAAACATGAGAGGAGCTACAAGATGTAGGAGTTTCTCAATCTACAACAAGGAGGACTAACCTTGCTTGATTACATCACCAAATTCAGGGGTTTGGAGAGGTACTGCCCGAACTTCTACACGACGGAGAAAGAATAGATGATGAAGTTTGCAAGAGGTTTGAAACTAGCACTCTGGACCAAAGTTTACACCCGTGAGCCAGAGATGCTTTACAAAGCCATTGAGGTATCCACTTTACTCTAGGATGACTGGGCTAAAACACAAAAGTTCCAATCAACCAAGTTTGTACTATATTCTAGAGGTCAAAGGAGCTAGCCTACGAAAAATTTTGGAGGAAATAAGTTTATTCCTCTTACAATGAGGCAGAGATTCCGAGGAACTCAGCCATAACAATAGGCAGTAGCCCAACCACCACATAATGACAAGCGCAGATATGTCAAAAATACAATCACAACCATATGTGACAACCCTATCTTTGAGAAACTAGAGGTTGCCTGTATTGTGGCAAGACAAGCCATTACATTAAGGAATACCACAAGAATGAAGCTGACGTTATGAAAAAGGTGTTGGAGGATCCCAACCCTAGCAGCGACCACAATAATAACATAATGCACAAAAGAAGGTGGGTGGATGGTGTGTATTTTATGAAATAGATTTTTAAAACAATGTTTTTAATAAAAATAGTGTGAAAGCCAAATACCAAATAATAAAAACCGTCTTGCACGAGCGGTGGAGTCTGGGTCGTTCTCAGGGAATGGAAAAAATACTTTGTATTCCACAAATAACTAAGCTACTCTTTATTGCCAAAAAAATGAATTAATTAAATAATTAAACTAAGAGTATGGCCCTCTGTAGATGGATTAAACAAACAAATAAATGGTTTTATTACAGACCCAATGAATTAAATAAATAAATTCTAATCTAAAATAAAGAGGAAAAGTCTTCAGTGCTTGAGCTTCTTGTCCCTTCTTTGTTGCTTGAATATTAACTTATGTTCCTTTTTTCTTCTTTAAGGGATCCTTGAGGGGCCCTTTGAGGAGATCTTTTCGGGACCTCAGAGGGCTCTTCGGGGGTACTTTCGAGGGCTCACCGCACGTCTGAACACTTTCCTGTAAAAAAATAAAATAAAACACAAAACAAAATAAAACTAGACAAACACTCAATGTTAGTGGAATAAAAATTCAGCAAAACAAGAATCTAAATAACTACTAATCAAACTAACTAAAACACTAAAAGACAAAATCGTAAAACTAACTAACAAACTGTGTAACAAGTTATGAACAATCTAAACTAACATAGAATAAATTGCTAACAAACTATGAAACAAATTAACTAAAGCTTGTAACAAACTAATTACTTAAAACAACTTCAAAGCAACTAACTAAAAAAAAAACATGAATCTGATTTAATCAATCTAATTTCATGCAAACATGTATGGAATAAGCTAAACTCATTTAAGATAAAAGAAAATGTTAATAACCTAAATATAAATTACTAATCTAATTAAGTTACAATTAATGTAAACCAATACTAACCAATGTATAACCAACAAAATGAAAATTCAAGGACTATGTTAATGACACACACAACATAGCAATCACGCACACTGATTCGATCAAAACATGCTCACACACCTGCTAACACCTGACTGATCGTCTGGATTTCAAACCGTGAGACGCTGAACTCAGAATCACTCAACTAAGGCACGGTCAGGCCTGACAATGTGCACTCGATCATGCTAATCAGCTCGTATATTGATCAGATAAAGATTAGTAACTAGATTTAAACAAATTTGATCGTAATATATTAGAACAGGGCTACAGATCACGTTAATCGATCTGTATGAGCCTGTTCTGGCCTGGTCAAGGTTCGACCAGAATAGAACAGTGTCTGTCAAGAAGAATCAGATTGGCATTGTCGCTGGGATGACTTTGATCTGGTTCTTTCACAGATCTGACGCTATTGTTGTCCTCTATAAAACACACAACTAAAAAGAAAAAGAAAGAAAGAAATACTAAATAAATAACATGAAATAAAACTAAATCAATGCGAACTAATTATATAATGTATAAACTTTATGCGATGACTATGTAAACCATTATCAATGCATGTTGAAACGAATGATGAACACTTAACTATAAAAAAAAGTATGAATCAAAGATGTTGCATTTCCCAAAGACTAACTAGAGAAACAAGAAAACTTAACATTATGCTAAGGAAAAATGGAAAAGCAGACTTACTATGCACATGCCTAATCTACTATGCGCAAAATAACAATAACACCAAAATCAAGTTGTTCTAAAAGTAAAGTATTATGATGTTGAACATAAACTACCCTATATATGATGAGGTTAAAAAAAAAAACTACAGCATGATCTATGCAATGCTAAAAAATGCAATAGACTAGCAATATATTTTTTTCCTTTTTCTTTTAATAAAAATGATCAATCTAATTTAGATGCAATGACTATTCAACGCTGTATGCAATAAAAGAAATAGTATTCATGTATTCTATGGAAGAAAAAAACAAACAAACTAATATACCGAATATACTATGGTGAGACGGGAGAGAAGAAGCAAACCGTGTGATTTGCCTCCGATGGAAGGGTTGAGAGAAAGAAGATGGCTTTTCCTCGAGCTGCAGACACCTCACCGACACATAAAGAATGAAAATACCGATGATGAAAGGGTTTAAAAGAAGAGAAAGAAGGAAGAACAAGAAAGGAACCAATAGGAAGAGAGAGACAGAGGAGGTGAGGGGGGGGGGGAGATTTTTCTTAGAGGCAAAAACGTCTCCTCTTTCTAAAAAATAACTATTTATAGTATTCTAATTAGGTTTTCAGAAAATCTTTCAAAAAGAGTTCGTAAAATTTTTAATATTTCAAAATACCTCTCTTTCAAAAAATAATTTCTAAAAACTTAATTGTTCTCCCCAAAATACTCCAAAAAGGCTTAATTTACTCAAATTATGCTTTGATGAAAAACTATGAAAACCTTCACAAACAAGCATTTTTAAGCATTTATCGCACATGATCATGCATAAAAATGTATGAAATTATGCATGATCAGTGGACGAGTCTACTCCATTGAGCAACTGACAAAGGAAGACTTGGTGCAAACTATTGTGTTAATTGTTGGACAAGCAACTCTTGTTTTATTTGATTGTGGTGCAACTCATTGCTTTATTTTCATAATTTTTGTTAAAAACTTAAATATACATATTGAATCACTAGAACACAATTCGGAGGTATATAACCCATTGGAGGGATAGAGAAATATGTGTGAATTATGTACCCAACATAGATGTTGTGCTAGATTTGTAGAGTTTGCCTGCTGAAGTAATCCTCCTCAATATGATCGAGTTTGATGTCATACTGGGTTTAGATTGGTTATATAAATACCATGCTAAGGTTCTATGTCGAGATGAAAAGGTAGTATTGTCTCATCCTGGAGCCCATAAGGCGAAGTTTAGATTGTCTAGACCCACGCTGAAGGACCGAGTGATATTATCATTGAAGGCTAAAAAATATATGAAGAAAATATGAACTGCCTTCCTAATAAATATCACTTTGATAGAGTCAGTAACCGTATCAATCAAGGACTTCATGATAGTCTGTGAATTCTTAGATGTATTCTCAGAGGAATTGCCAAAACTTTCTTTACATCTAGATATGGAGTTCAATATCAAATTATTGCCTAGAATTGCATCAATCTCAAAGGCACCATATCGAATGGCACCAGCATAACTCAAGAAACTAAAGAAACAATTGTAGGAATTGATAGAATGAGGATTCATCCGACCAAGTGTATCACCATGAGAGCATCAATATTGTTCGTTAAGAAGAAGGATGGACCGATGAGGTTGTGCATTGACTATGAGATGCTCAACCAGACAATGATCAAGAATGAGTATCCTTTGCCACACATTGATGATCAGTTTGATCAATTGTAGAAAGTCAATGTATTATCAAAGATCGACCTTAGATCCATGTATCATCAACTCAGAATTAAGGACGATGCTATCTTAAAGGCAATTTTTTGATTTAGATATGAGCATTATGAGTTCATAGTTATGTCTTTTGGACTCACAAATGCGCCAGCAACTATAAATTTGATGAATTAGATATTCAAGCCATACTTGAACACTTTTGTGATCGTATTAATTAATGATATCCTAATATATTCTAACAGCATTGAGCAACATTGATTATTTTAGAAAATTTCAGAGAACATCAGCTTTTTGCAAAGTTCTCAAAGTGTGAGTTTTTACTCAAGAAAGTCATGTTTCTAGGCCATGTGATTTCTAAAGATAGAGTAACAGTTGATCCTGCCAAGGTAGATACCATGATAGATTGAAAACAACCAAATAATGTCAGTGAAATTAGAAGCTTCCTCGATTTGACATGATATTACCAGAGATTTATTCAAGATTTCTCCTGAATTGCTTTGCCAATGACCAAGCTCCTAAGAAAGCGGGTAAAGTTTGAGTGAAATGATAAATAGGAAACAAGTTTTCAAATGCTAAAGGAAAAGCTTACCACAACCTCTTTGTTGACCTTGCCTTCTGGTCAGGGTGGTTTTGTGGTGTACACTGATGCCTTAGAGACATGCTTGGGTTGTGTGTTGATGCAAAATGAAAATGTTATTGCCTATGCATTACAACAACTGAAGATTGCATTCACCGGGACCCATTTTTGTCATGACACTCATTAGGACCCAGAAAAAATCATAATAATCTATGTTTTTGCTTAATTTGAATAAATAAATGTCATATCATAGTCTACTTAATATACAATATATATTAGATTGTGTATTTTTCACGCTTAAATGTGTTCTCTAAGAAGTAAAAATAAATTACTCCTATTCACACTAAAATTTGATAAAATATCCCATTTTTTTAAGTCAATCCAAGGCATTTTTTTAATAAACAAGTATTGGCCACCACATCTATAAATTCAGATTAAGTAAAAAACCCCATGACTACATAGTCTTTTTTAAGATCCTATGGAGAGCGAACAAAGATTTTTGGGGTGTTGACGCAAATCTGACCCTGCAAATATGTCCAGTATGATTGATTTGCTAGTAAACAACACTTGAAACTTTTTTTTATTAAAAGAACATGGTTTTTAAGCATTGAATATTTATAGAAATTTCAAACTGTTGATTTTCAACCCATGTGTGTTAAAACCAGAAATACAAGAATCAATTTCTATAAAATCAAGTGTAGAACATATCTACATGCATAGATTTGAGAAAAACATGAAAGGCACCACAAAAGTTTCACATGATGGCTGTAGGGACCGATTAGTATAGGCAGCTACTCCTTATATATATATGAAGCAAATAGACATGCACGTCCTGTGTATAAAGGGCCTTTAGCGGCATTCCAAAAGCGCCTTTAGAGGAAAAAAAACCATTTAGCAGCGCTTATAAAGAGCTGCTAAGGCCTTTAGTGATGCTTCAAAATCGCGCTAAATGACCTTTGCTTTTTAACACATGTGGACTCACCGGGTGAGTGGTAGGCACCTCTCTCTCTCTCTCTCTCTATATATATATATATATATATATTGTGCTTGTGATATGCGCTTGATGAGTTTTTCTATTCTTTGGTGTTATTTTTTTGCGGTTTCAACCCCATAAATGTGTTGAGCATTGTCAATTTACAAGGAATTCACCTAAATCATGTGTTTTCGATTAAAAAAATGATATTTGGAGACTCAAAAACTTACAAAGATTTGGACTGCTGATTTTTTTGAACCTTGTAAAAACCCACCCATGTGTCAGAATCAGACACTTCAAGAGCTGATCCCTATAAAATCAAGTACATATATCACATCTGTACGGGACCCGAGTGGTGGGCACTATAAAATCAAGTATATATATATATATATATATATATATATATATATATATATATATATATATATATATATATATATATATATATATATATATATATATATATATATATATCATGCAGACTCATGCAAAGGGCGCCTTTTTAACTTTTTTTCATCATTTTTTTGCAGATCGAATTTTACAGATGTTCATGGTCTATTTGCAAGGAACATGCTCTTGATTTGGGGCATTTCTTTTTATTAAAGACATGATTTTTTGAGTCTTGAAAATCTAAAACTTGTGGACCGTTGATATTGAAGCTCTTCAAAACTTGTTTACATGGCATTATCGAATCATTCAAAAGCCAACTCCTACTGCACCAACCCTGTAAATAATTAACTGATTTATGGAAAAAACAAAAATGGAAATTATGGAATAAATTGAGCATTCATACAATGCGGGCAGCTCTCTCTCTCTCTCTCTCTGATGCACATCTGTGCGTGAAGCAAAACCTAACGTCAGGGTCATGCTTAACTTGCTATACTTGCTATTTTTACTTGTTAAAGCTGATTATGATGTTTTAGGTAAATTTTGAATCATACCTATCTTATGAATCGTGAACCATCAATCCGTTTGGTATATTGGATAGGATTGAACCTACTAATATTGTAAATAAATCATGTTGATGCTGTTAGACCATTTGATTGTTAGATTCATGCAAACAACAATGTAAATAGATTTTATAGGGTTCATCAAATGTTAAACTAATTTCATTAATAATTACTTGTATTAAACTAATTGAAATAACTAAAATACTCTTAAAACTAACCAAAATCTTTCAAATAATGATTGCTTTTTAAGTTAAAAAGTTGCTGTTATATTTTTTACTTTTGAAAACTATATTTAACTTTTAATTTTCATTTAAGACAGAAAACTCACTTTACTGTAACATTACATTTAAAAGTGTTTTAATCATTTTAATCAGTTGAACAACACATGTAACTTTAATGTAAAAATCTTAATGTTAAATGATTCTTGGGTAGGCATTTGTGAGAGCGACATGACATGAGAAGCAAGGAAAACTACCATCTATCAATTCCTTTTGTCACATGAATCCCTCCAAATAAGAACTCTAGAAAGATCCTAGATCAAGCAACTTAGGTAAGTCCTAGCCCACCAAATGCATATCTCTTTTAGTTGGAGTGGGAGCAGCAACCATTTTCTAACTGTTCTGTGTCCTTACGAGTCCGCATTTGCCATCAAGGATTCGAGTCTCCAGTAAGTTTAGGCATCGAACCGAGCTTAGCAACAAGCCTACAAGAATAGGTCGGACAAGTTAGTTTTCAAAGTTTTGGTTGAACCTGCAAGAATAGCACTAGACAGCCATGCATGATCTTATTGCTTAATTAGGTCCTCCCTTGTTGTTTTCTCTCTAAGGAATAATATTATAAATATAGTAACACAACAAATTTCAATGGCAACTTCAAGTTTTTGTGGGGTTTCCCAATTTATATCTTACTTTACACGAACATAGCAATTGGTGGTAACATGAAGATGTGACATTTAAGCGATGTCTTGTCTTATTAATCCACAAACATTTTGATATTCTCAAGAGTGACGATTTTCAATTCCAGTGATTGCAGCATTATTGTCAGTATCGGCCGATATGTATCGAATCGCTAAAAAAATCGATACCATACTGACCTGAATCGGCTATTTTTTAATAAATATAAAAAACAGCTTAAAATTATTTTTTTAATATAGTTTAATATTATTTTAATGGTTTAACGCTTGTCACGTCTAGGGGTGGCAATCGGGTCAACCCGGCGGGTTGGCGGGTCAGCATACCTCAACCCGAACCCGACCTGTTTATTAAACGGGTCGGCTGTGGCAAACACGAACCCGACCCGTTTATTAAACGGGTAACCCGACACGACCCGCCAACCCGTTTAATAAACGGGTTGGGTCAGGTAAACGGGTTGGCGGGTTAGCAGGTGGGTTGGGTTGACCCGCCCGCCTAACCTGTTTATTAAACGGGGGGTTGGCGGGTTGGCATACCCCTAACACGAACCCGACCCATTTAATAAACGGGTTAGGCGGGTAGACCCGTTTATTAAACAGGTTAACCCGCCTAAGAGGCGGGTCGGGTTGGTGGGTGCCTATCACGTCCTGATTGACATGTAATATTTTTTAATTATTTTTTGGCAATTCTGAACTATACACTTGAGTATAGAATCGTTAACCAAAAGATACAGGCCCGATTACAATACTGACAACATTGGATTGCAGATCTCTACTAGAACGTGTTCTCATTATGTTGGGAAAGAAAAGTCGATGCTAAGTCATCACTGAAGAAATAAATAAATAGATACAGGCTATTCAACTACATATAATATATGTAGAGTGAAGGGTAGGTGCCTGACGCTTTTTTTGCCTACCACATGCCTATGGAGCTTTGGCAACATTGTTTCTAATTTTTTTTTTTAAATCTGACCATCCAGATGTGATCTATATGCTTGATTTTGTTGAATTGACTTTTGGATCGTCTGATTCCAACACTAAGATAGGTTTTTATAAGATTCAAAAATCAATGGTCTACAATTTAAAAAAATATTCATTGCTTAAAAAATCATATTTTTCTGAAAAGAACATGATCTAAGTGTGAACACATCTAGGGTCAATTTTTTGAAAAACAACATGAAAACCCCTATCTAAGCTCGGTAGGCACACGATCGACACAAAAAGCGTTAGGTACCTGCCAATTATATATATATATATATATATATATATATATATATATATATATATATATATATATATATATATATATATATATATATATATAAGCACTACAATAATGAGGGTCAATAGCGACAACTCTTTAATGACAATAAAAAATCTCACCGCTATTGATCGAACAATATCGATGAGATTTTTATCCTTGCTAATTGATAGGTAGCAGAGACATAAATATATCACCATTATTACTCTATTACAACCATGAATATTGTCGCTATAGATTTATCAATAATGATGATATTTATGTCTCCACAAATGCCTAGCCCCTTTACACATATCACTGTTAAAGACCTATATATAACGGTGAGATTTTTTGGCCGTTAGATATTGCGTTAAAATACATTAACAGATATACTTAAAGACCAGACGATCTCGCTGATATTAATCAATAAAGGCAAGATCTAGCCCTCACCATTATAAATTCATCATATAACGACAATTATGTCGTTGTTATAGAGTAAAATCAAAGCCCCCATTTGACCAACATTTAGGAATTTTTTTTAAGAGGGAAGGCCCAATAGGGGCCTCCCTCTCTTTTTGGCCTCTCTCTGCTCTCCCCTTCTTGCTCTCTCGTCTCTTTCTTGCTCTTCTTTCCCTGCTTTCTCGGTTCTTCTTTCCCTGCTCTTATTTCCTTGCTTTCTAGTCTTTTCTCTCCCTGCTCTCTCGCCTCTCTTGTTGTTGGTGCACATAGAGAAACAACTCTGCAGTCTTGCTCATTGTTACAAGGTACTCTCTCTATGAATCCTGTGGTGCATGCAATTCTGATTGAATATGAGTTTTATTTTTAGGTTTTTTTAGGGTATTATTTTGCTTTCTATCAAATAAAGTATGCGATCAGGTGTTGCTTTGTTAGTAGGTTTCACCATCCGGTGGGAATTTTATTCTTTTCTTGGTGATGACCAAAGGATGATGGGTTGTTAACTAATCCCACAAATTGGTTGAGCTTATCCTAACCACTAACTGTGCCATGAGGAATATGAATTGACTTAGGATTTTGGTTGATAGCTATATGCTTAAAACTAATCAGAGACTCAAATTTCTGTTTATCATATATTTCTCTAGCGAATTTTTGTCTACCTGATAACTAGGGTTGGTAAACAAGCTAAGCTGCTCATGTCTTGGTTCATGTTTGGCTCATAAAGAGCGCGATCATACTTGTAAAATAGGCTTGGCAAGCTTAACATCAACAATAGGTACTTGGCTGAGCTTGACTTGTATAAGCTCGTTAAATAATAAGAAATACATTTATATATACTTTAATTATATAATATAATATAAAACATATAATTGAACTTTTTAGTTTGAAAAAATAGGTTTAGTGGTAAAATCTTATTGGTCTTAGCTATGAAATACAATATATTTTTTTTAATCTTATTTTTTTCAACTCTAAAACTGTATTTTTTCTGTCAACAAGCCAGTTTGAGCTTGGCTTGTTTAACTCGGGCTCATTAGAAGCTTGAACTTAGCTTGGCTCACCACAAGAATGAGCAAACTTGAACTACTACTTCAAGCTTCGCTCATTAGGCTCGTTTACCAGCAATTATATGCTTAAAATATATGTTTTATGGTTGTCCCAATTTTTTGTTCTTCTCTTTCTTTCTTTTGGTATGATTAAATACTAGGAGCAATAAATTTTCTCTTGCCATGGGTGTGGCTTGATTATATATTATAAAAAAAAGTGTATGAGACAAAAAGTTAAGAGCATGATTTTAATACTGTGATAAGTATCTTATGTCATCACCTCTGGTTTCTGACATTGTCTCTTTGCAAAAGCAAACAAACATATGCCAATCAATAGAAAATAGTATCACCTTAAACAAGAAGAAAACAAGAAGAATTGGTATTATTTTCTAGAATAGGTCTAAATATGCCAATCAATAGAAAATAGTATCACCTTAAACAAGAAGCAAAACTGAAGAATTGGTATTATTTTCTGGAATAGGTCTAAGACTCTAAACGATGTCTCTCTTCATCCTTTATAGACTTGAAATCCAAATGTAGCCTTGATCCAATCAAGAATGTCAAAGTCTGATTACTAACTTCTGAAATCCAAACATAGCCCTAGCCAATCAAGAATGTCAAAGTCTGAGTTTTGCCTTTGTTTCTCAAATAAAGTAGACCAGTTCAAGCCATGAGTGTTCTACAAAGCAGCAACTGCTGCATTTATCTGTATGTACATGCAAAAGTTCATAGATATAATGATTTTTTAATTAAATAAGCGTTCTTTGTGATAAAATAAAAATGGATACTAATAGTTACTATTCTCAAATTGAAGATCTTCTTGTTATTGATTTGAGTTTAACTTTTTGGAGATTAATTAAACTTTAGAATCTGTATGCTATATTGACTCTGGTTATAGTTTCTTTTTGTATTTGCACTTTATGAATTCTTGATAGAATGCTATTTCTAATTAGGTTCTAAAATATATTTTTTGAAATGAATGCTTATGTGCCTATGTGCTTATGTTTTGAATGAGAATTGAACTTAGTTTAGATTTTTTATAGTTCAATTATGTACAATGTAGTTTGATCTAATATTATTTGGTACATAGGTTGATATATTCACGATGAGGATGTTAACATTCTTTCTCCCTCATGATCAATTCACCACCCGTCAGCCAAAGTGAACACCTAACCAGGATTGACTTCATATCACGGATGAGTGATACTTCAAAAGAGAAAGATGTGATCCCCCACACACCACATTACACTGCATCTCTAGAGCTGTTCATGATAACCTCATGTAAATATTAATTTAGTATTTTTTATTATAATTAAAAATTTATTATTATCATTACTATTAATATTTATTTTGTTTCTTACTACAAATTAGTAACTATAGAATCTTTCTAGTGCAAACATGGTGAGAATAAATATATAGCCCACCAAAGGTAAATAAAGCAACAAAAGGCATCAATAACTATCAAGCCCGAGACACAATGAGTCGTGGGTGAGGGCTTCTTAGTATTCTCTAGGAGACTTTCGTGCATCATCAAAGAACATGTCAAACTCACTCACAACTCATAGAAGAAGGCCCCAGATGACAAGAAGATGGTACTGCATGAGGTAGTTTATGTAAGTATATTGCCTAACTATAGTTTGATGAATATATTAATTCATGAAAGAAGCGTTACTAACTATATTTTGATAATTTAGTGCAAAAAGAATTTGATTTAGATAAAGATATAACTGAACATCAGTGGTGCATGAAAAAGCAACTTCAACTATTATACTCAGAGGTGCGAGAAGGTTTCTACAAGCATTACCAGAAGTTTCAAAATTACAACATAGCAGAACAACATCCTCTCTCGAGAGTTAACTCTAAAGTGTGAAAAGGGATTTGCACATTTTTTAATAGAGACTATCAGACGATAAATATTAGATGTATATTTATAAATAAATATTCAAAGTTTTAGATTTTTGTTTACTAATTGATCTTTCTTTGGTTAATAGCAGGCATCAAAGAAAAATTCGGTGAATAAAGCAAAATACACTGTTCAACATACTAGTAGATCATCTTTGTACCTCCAAAGGTATTATATGAGGATAAGTTTCTTATTCCCTAAGTTTTTTTTTATAGTATAATGCTAAATATGTTTGATGTAATAAATTCTTAATTTGTCATTTGTATACTGAAATAGATGGGTATGAACCGATGGCGAGTTCATTCCACAAAGAGACACACACTCATTTAGATCGCACGACATTTATCTATAGAGAAGCAGAAGACACCTTTGTAAGTAACTCACATTTTATAGTGCCACATTCATTCATTCTATTTTGTATATTACCATTAGTTATTGATAGCCAAATATTAATGACGTATAAACGAAACTGCAATATGTAGAGATTGAAAATCCAATATTTTCCTCATAAGGAAGCCCATTGATAATGCAGTGAGACGTCTTTGCCAAGGTCCTTAGAGAGTGGTATGGGTATGTGAGGAGGATGGTTGCATTTTTCTCTCTCCTAACTCCAATCAGGACCAGATTTTATGACTATCTACTCAGTTGAAAGCGACGTAGATGGAGATCCAACAATTAAGAGGTGAAATGGCATGATATAAAAGCAACTCAAAAGCTCAAAGAGAAGATGTAGGCTTTCATGGATGCAAAAAGACAAAACCCCCATCCTAAATCTAAAATTTTTAAACTCTTTGCTTATATGAGAAGTGCATATGTTTTGATGAATTAACTGTTTGCTATAATTGTTATAATTAAATTTTGATTTATGTGAATATTACAAGTGCATGTTTGTTGTAGGCTTGAAAAGGATGAAATGAGGTGTAAGGGGTTTGTATTTGAAGTGTATTTGTTGCAGGCTTGAAAGATGTGGGTTTGTATTTGAAGTGTGTTTGTTTTAGGCTTGGATAGGATGCAGAGGATTTGCATTTTTGAAGTATGTATTTGTTTTTTGAAATATATTTAAAGTTTTTGTTGAATATATGTTTGAAGTATATGTCAATAGTTTGACATGTGTTGAATATTTAAGGATGTATGTTTGAAGTGTATATTTGAGGACATATATTTGAAGTTGAATGTTTGAAGTGTATATTTGAAGGTGTAATATTATTTTTGTCGAATGCATGTTTTAGTTGTTAATTTCAATATATTTGAAGTGTATAGTTTTTAAAATAATTGATAGTTTTTAATATGCAAGTTTATATCCTTAACAACATTCTTGTTTCGCCGTTATAGGTGAGGCTAGCCTATAACAACAAGTTAATTCTTCCTGTTATATCGTACAACAGTGAGTTAATGCTAGCCGCATAGGCTATAACAGTGACACAAGAATGTTCTAACCTATAGGTAGCCTATAATGACGATCCAAAGATCTCACCATTATAGGGTATCTCATCGTCAAAACAATCTCACCATTATAGGCTACCTCATTGCTATCACTTTTTTCAGTTTCGATGAGTAATCTTGCTGGTGTTGGGTCACCTTTAACAGTGACCTATAAATATCACCATTATTGGTCAACAATGGTAATTTCTTTACAACTTAACGGTGACAATTCTTGCCATTATAGGCTAATAGTGGCAAAATTTTTTACCGTTATTGACCCTCATCCTAATAGTGAATCCTTAGGTGCGCAACTATGAATGGATGGCCATCACATTGAAATGACTCAAAAAATTTTGTTTTGCATATTTTTTAGGGCTTTAGTAGTAGTTCTCGACCGCCAATAATGCCTCTAGAGGATGCTTTTGCGGCGGTTCTGGACCAACACTAATGCCCCCAGAGGATGCACAACATTTTTAAAGGAGCTTTAGCAATGGTTCAGAACCGTTGCTAAAGGCCTTTTTTGCACAAAAAATGTAGTTTCAGAGTTTTTTATGGGGATTATATCGGCAGCACTCCACTCGACTTGAGCTCCTATATATATGGGTATGTAAATATTGGTTACTAATGAAGGTATACAACTAATGAGCTAGAAATCATAAGTGCAAGTTGTATCGATTTAATCTAACCTAACAAATGTATTCAACATGGTTTGTTTGCTAAGGATCAAGCCTTGGATCATGCTTTTCTAATGTAAAAATGTGATCTTTTGAGTTATTAAATTTTTGCACATTGTGGATTATTGATTTTTGGACCTCTTAAAAACTTAATTACTTTACATAATCACATAATTCAAAACAAGATTCCGACTAAATAAACCATGTAGATCACATCTGTGACATTTGATCTACAAAAAAAATAAAGAAAAAAGTGAATGAGTTTGGGGATTGTGCTGCCACTTTTTTTGCTAGGTCAACTTTAGGACACTCAAAAAACCATACTTTAGGTGTTTTATTTTAGATATGAATTGTTAGATGTGTTTATCATTGTTTATTCAATAGAAAACATATTTTTGATTAAGCATCCTTGTGCTTAAGTGTGTATTTTAAAGAGGTAAAAAAAAATCAATGGTTGATATTGCACTAAAATTTGATGATAAAATATTTACATTTTTATATCAAATCAATTCAAAACAAAGCTCGTTTCTTGATAAATAAGCAACAATTAATAAATGCATTTAATGGTCCGATCTAGCATAAAACACCTAAAACTATAGTTTTTGGAAGGTCCTAACATTGAACAAAAAGGTGGCAGCATAATCCCTACTCTCTCTCTCTCTCTCTCTATATATATATATATATATATGTGTGTGTGTGTGTGTGTGTGTGTGGCTTTCAAAGGTGGGCCACATAAGTCAGAGTGGTCGTGGGCCCCACCAAGGGCTTTTCTCGCTTTGGCAAGGATTTTTCATCATCAAAACACATGCCCCGCACACACACATATATATCTATATATCTAGATATATATTGGGGTGTCGTACCATGACACGATACCATGGTACACACTCTTGTTTATATGGATCTCGCCACCAAAGTGTAGATCTAACTCTATAGATGTGTTTAGCATGATTTAGTTACTATGTTACAAGGTTTTATCAGATCTAATGCACCACAAAATTTCAGTTTTAAAATAATAAAAAATCAACTGCTCACAATTCATGAAAAGAGAGGTGGTTTAGCAATAATATAAAACATTATATTTGAATAAATAAAACCTGCTATACATAATCTAAATGTTAAATTTTGCTTTTAAAGCTTAAATCTATATAAATCAATGGTGTAGATTCAAAGGAGAACAAACTTAGTTTCATTTCCGGTAGCTAAACCCGGAACATTTTTTTGGTTCCCGCAGCATCACGACTGGAAGGAAGGACTGAGGCTGATTTCATCCAATCCATAAACCAACTCACACAAAGGAAAGACAAATGGAAATAAAAAAAAAAAGTCATGGAAAGCAAAAAAGCAGCGTTTTCGTATTTAGACGAAGACACGGTTAAAGGATATGACATATCCATTTTTTTCTTGGAAAAGGTTGACCTCTAAAATCATCTCTCTCTCTCTCTCTCTCTCTCTCTCTCTCTCTCTCTCTATATATATATATATATATATAAACTAGCATAAAGAAAACGTTATGACTTCCATGCGAAGCAAGGACTCCACAATCCACATAACAAGAACAGTCACTCTCATTAAACAAAGTATCAAGTGCAGACCCATAGGGTCAGGAAATGCCTCAAAAAGTAGGGAGTCCCGTCTAACTCTTAGCAATCCTCCAAAGGGAATGATGAAACGCATCGATCAATCCTTTTCATGTGAGTGTTGTCATCCCTCCAGCCAAATTCTTGCCATACGACGATAACTATGAAGCAAAATGACTCGAAGAGGCATATTGTCAAATTATGGATAGTAGCAACCTTGTCTTGTAATTTTTTTTTTTTAAAGAAGGAAACGAGGCTTGTAATTTTTTTTCATCACTTGTCCTTCTATGAGGTCATACTTTACACACAACACCATTCGTCTGCCAGCCATTTATGAACTATTTGATGCACCAAAAAAAACAGAATGGACATAGACAAAGTAAGAGATGACAAGAAGAAATGTATAATGGGTTTAGGTTGAGCTTTTGAAATAATTAAATGAAAAAACAGTGGCTTTAAAGTCAACCTCATGTAGATGGGAGAAGAGTTCGTGGTGATAGGTACATGTAGAGAGGCAGATTCATGAATTTTTTTTTTTTTGGGTGTGTACTAAAAGTAAGCATTGTTTATGTTTAAATATGTTTTTAGAGTGATGGAAAATCAACCGCTCATAGTATATTAGAACATGATTAAATAAAACATAAGGTTTCTTGTTAAAATGATTTAATCTAAAACATGGTTTTTCAATGAATATTTATGGATTCATGTGTAATTGGTAATGAAAAAACATCAAAAACCTTAAAATTTTACTAATCACATAATCAAGTAAATGCACCGAAAACCCTCACCGAGAACTGGCTCTCTTAATGGGCCCGTCTCCCTACAAGGTAAAACTCTAGGTCGAGGACACGACCACACAACCTTAGGTGTAGGGGTGGCAATCGGGTCTGGTTGGTGGGTTGGCAGGTCGGGTTGGCGGGTTGGCGTGTCAGCATACCTCAACCCGAACCCGACCCGTTTATTAAACGGGTCGGCTGTGGCAAACACGAACCCGACCCGTTTAATAAACGGGTAACCCGACACGACCCGCCAACCCATTTAATAAATGGGTTGGGTCGGGTAAACGGGTTTTCAGGTTGGCGGGTTGACGGACCGGGTTGGCAGGTAGGCAGGTTGGCGGGTAGGGTTGACGGGTCGGGTTGGCGGGTTGACGGGTCGGGAAGACGGGTTGGCGGGTCGGGAAGACGGGTTGGCGGGTCGGGTTGGCAGGTCCACTACAACAGAGCAGTAGATTAGCGACGACCACCTTTCGTCGCTAATCCGTCGCTAATCCGCCGCTAACCATGTTAGCGACGGATTAGCGACAACGCGGCGACAGTATGCTTACGTCGCGAATATTTCGACGCTAACTGGCGACAGAATTATTCCGTCGCCAAGTCCGTCGCTAATTGCGACGGAATAACGAGCGCTATATTCCGTCGCCAATCCGCCGGTACTAAACGGCGACCACGGCGTGGCGACGGATTTAATTCCGTCGCTAAGCCGTCGCTAGATTAATATGAATAGCGACGGAATCATCCGTCGCTAATCCGTCGCAAAAACGAAAAAAATCAAAAAAAATTTATTTAAAAATTAATTACGGAGAACTGTACAATTTATATTTCCTGTACAATTTATATTTCCTGTAAATAAAAAACAAACCACACAAAAAAATTCATATAACAAGTATCTATAATAATTAATCGTTCCACCTTAAAACTAAGAAGTTTAATTATTTACAATTCAACAATTACAATTAGGAAAAATAAAAAAAATAGAACTTCTTCAACACAGTCCTCTAATCATCGCCAAGATTTTGTGCGTCTTCTTGTTCATTGTCTTTATCTGTCCCTTCAGCTCCACTACCCTGATTATCGCTAGCAGCCTACACAAGAAAAGAACAGTCAGTATTGATAAACAAAATATAATGAAATAAATTACACACTATATGTGATTCTATCATGTGCTCATGTGTGATCTAAGGCAATAAAAAAACTCTATATGTGATTCTATCATGCTCATATGTGTGCTAAGGCAGTCAAAAAATTGAATATGTGATTATAGCATGTTCATATGTGTTCTAAGGCATATAAAAAAACTCTATATGTGATTCTACCATGCTCAGATGTGCTTTAAGGCAAGCAAAAAACTATATATGTGATTCGATCATGCTCGTATGTGTGCTAAGGCAGTAAAAAAATTGAATATGTGAATATAGCATGCTCATATGTGCTCTAAGGCAGGCAAAGCCAAAAATTTTATATGTGATTCTATCATAAATGATATATAACATGTTCATATGTGTTCTAAGGCAGTTAAAAAACTCTATATGTTATTATAGCATGTTCATATGTGTGCTAAGGCAGTCAAAAAACAGAATATGTGATTATAATATGCTCATATGTGTTCTTAGGCAGTAAAAAAACTGAATATGTGATTATAGCATGCTTATGTGTTCTAATGCAATCAAAAAAACTTTATATGTGATTCTATCATGCTCATATGTGCTCTAAGACAGACAAAAAGTTAAATATATATATATGTGATTCTATCATGCTCATATGTGTGCTAAGGCAGTAAAAAAATTGAATATGTGATTATAGCATGTTCATATGTGTTCTAAGGCATCTAGAAAAACTCTATATGTGATTCTACCATGCTCAGATGTGCTTTAAGATAGTCAAAAAAACTATATATGTGATTATACCTGAGAGGGACCTGGAATCGAAGATCCCCTATCCTGAACAGCGGCCTTGATCTCATTTCGGAGAAAGGGGGCGACGGTGTATTGGAAGTAGTTATTCAGTGATTCATTAATGATCTCGCGTACATCATCACCGGAAAGAATAGTCGGCTGCTTGGAGCTTATGTCGGCGCAAGAAGTTGGTGAGCCGTAACTGGAAGAACCAATAACTGGTGAAGTGTTCATATTACTCCCAAACCCGAACACGCGACCTTTTTTGGGTTCACCTGCTGCAGTCACCCATGCTGTAGGATCAAATGATGGATGCTGAGTAGCGTCTTCACCATATCGCTCTACCATTTGTTGCTCATATGCCTCCTACAAAATAATGTTTAAAGTATTCATTAATAATTAATGATAACATTATGATGACTTGCATATATATTGCAATGATTATTAATAGAATTAATACATACCGTTGTCGTTCTCGCCTTCTCTGATACGAAGACTCCCGTGGTCTTCCGTTTATGTGTTTCTACAAACACATCCTTATATGGTACACTGCCTCCTTTTTCTGCTTCCTGCGAAGTTAAATGACAAAAGATTTAGTACACAAATTTGCAACTATACTTATAAAATTAATATTATATATTGATGAGTTACCATTTTCTTTAGGTGGCTCCCAAATGTCTTAGATCCACCTGTGTGTAGATGGGCTTCGGGCATCTTCGATCGATTTTGTGAAGCCTTCGCAGAGCGATTTTTAAATGCATCTCCCGCCCACATATCGCATATTTCATCCCAGTAATCTCTCCTGATAGTAATAGGACCATGGCCCTTCCACAGTAATGGATCATCTACTACGCCAGATGCTTTTTTTGCTGCAGTCTTCATAGTGTGCAGCATGTCTGCAAATCGATTGGCAGCCACCTTCTGCCACACCTTCCTTGCATCATTTTCTTCCACCGTAGTTGCAAAGCGATTCGAAGCCTACAAATATTTTCAGAAAGTTAGTAGACATTGCTTAAATAAATTAAATATGAAACACATTAACTATGAGGAACAACTGTATACCATGAATGAGGACCACAATCTGTCTAATACCTCCTTTGGGTACTCTTTCCATTGAGCAACTGGTCCTGGTAGATGTTGAAGAAGTGAATTTCTAATCTCCCGTACTACTTCTTGTGGCTCAAACCTCGTGCTGCACATGAATTGTTACATAGTAAATATCAATATAAAATATTTAAAAGATATGCAATAATTGAAAACAAAATACTTACGGTCGATTATCGATATACACTATTCGAATGAGTCTTCTTGTGCCAGCCTGTGAAGACCCTGTTTCCTGTGTTGGCTGTTGACTTGTGCGATCAACTGGTGTAGGTGGGTCGTATACAGGCGCAACATCATCTGTAAAAAAATACACACCAAGTTCTCAGAATGTGCATTTGAACTAATCAAGCATCTAATTAGTTATATGATATACCTATCACAGGAGCCCGTGAAGATGAAGGTTGAGCCTGGCTACTACTGGATGAGCGACCACTATAACCTCCACGAACCATATTCTAACAAATAACATATGTCATACAATACATTCAAATAATTCACATCAAGTATTACAATGCATTCAAGTCATTCACATCAAGCATTGCAATGCATTCAAATAATTCAAATCATTGACATCAAGTATTGCACTAATTCAAATCATTCGTTAATTGCATAAATTATAATACATTCAGATAAATTACAATGCATTCGAATCATTCGTATCAAGTATTACAATACATTGAAATAAAATTTTTAATCATTCACACCAAGTATTGCAATACAACTCACATCAAGTATTACAATGCATTTAAATAGAGGTTTGTAGTATAAGATTTTTTTCACTAGCTTGAGAATTCTTCCTCGTCACTAGTTTGACTTTCTTCTTCTTCTTCTTCTTCTTCTTCTTCTTCTTCTTCTTCTTCTTCATTGTTTGCCCATCCACTTGGTACATCATTTGGATCACATTCCTCTATGAATGTTTCATCAGCCAATGGAGATATGACATGCATATCATGCGCAACATCATGACCATAAGCGAAGTCACAGACATCATCTGATTGATAGTAATCACTGTCTTCAGCTAACTTATCTTCTTGTAACTGATCATACTCGGGGTATAGTTTGGATTTCACCTTGCAAACTGCCCACCATTCATTTCTATCTGACTTTTTTATACTCGGATATGAAGTATAATAAACTTGTTGAGCTTGCGAGGCTAATATGAATGGTTCATATGTTCCAAACCTGGATTTATGATTCACCTCCACAATGCCTGAAGCTTTGTCGAGTCTTGTTGCAGTTGGATCAAACCAATGACACTTGAATACCGTAACCCTGTTATTCATGCCTAAGTAAGTCAACTCCATTATTTCCTCTATAACACCGTAGTAATCATGTTCATTTTCACCGTAGCTGCTACCCTTGACACACACGCCACTATTTATCGTTGATTTGTTTATACCGTAGTCTTTTGTATGGAATCGATAACCATTTACGATATACCCGTTGTAGCATTGCACAACTTTGGTCGGACCATTTTCTAAATCACATATTCCTTGATCTTTAACATCACCATGGCGAACCTACGCACAGACATAAACAATTATTGTGATCACGATCAATTAAGTAACTTAGTGTTGTTTATAAGTACAAAATTTATGTTAGCTTCTTTACCAACTGTTTCAACCACTCTACAAACTTAGTTTCACGTTCTTTTTGTACTTCTGCATTAGTGAGATGTGAAACTTTGCTTTGCAACTCCAGATCAAATCGTCTGCAAACCACAAATACTTATATTACCGAGCCATGTATCCACATATAGAACATAAAAGGATTTATAATTGAGTTGCATATACATATACTTACTCGATGTATGGGTCGATCGCTGAACAATTAAAAAGAATATAGATGTGTGCTGCATCTTGCTCTCGATCTGTCAATAGCCTTGATCGGCAACTACCAAATGCATGCCCAAGTCGTTGAAATATCGACAGCTTGTCAGCTACAGTTACTTGTTCTCCATCATCGTTACGGGGCGGGCATGTGTAACGTGTTGAAATATGAGGTTCGAAGTACATAGATGAGAAATTTGAAATCTCTTCTAAAGTGTACGCCTCACAAATAGAGCCTTCTACTCTTGCTTTATTACGAACCTTTTTTTTTAGGTCGAACATGCATCTGACAAGAATATACATTTCAAATTTTAAATATCTGTCATTAAAGAGACAAATATAAAAAAACATATACCTTTCAAATGGGTACATCCATCGATATTGCACAGGGCCACCAACCCTTAGTTCATATGGCAGATGTATGATCAAATGTTCCATAACATCGAAAAATGCTGGCGTAAATATCTTTTCTAACAGACAAACAGTGGTGATGACAGAGTCCTCGAGATTCTTTACATCTGATACAATGACCTCCGATGCGCACAATGTTCTGAAAAATCCGCTCAACTCAGACAATACCCCCCATATAGGTTTGTCTAACATATCATGGAATGCTAGGGGTATCAATCGTTGCATAAAGATATGACAATCATGGCTCTTCAACCCATATAACTGTCCATCGTCAATCTTCACAGCCCGAGCAATGTTAGAGACATATCCATCTGGAAATCTCAGTTGTCTCAACCATTGACATACATGTTTTATTTGATCAGGTCCGAGCACGTACTTCGCCTTTGGTTTCAGTACTTTGCCATTATACTCTTTGAGTTCCAATTCTGGTCTTTTACATATTAATTTTAAATCCATACGGGCCTTCGGATTATCCTTCGTTTTTCCTTTAATATTCATTACTGTATTGAACACATTATCAAACACATTTTTCTCTATATGCATCACATCCAAATTATGTCGTATCAATAGGGTCGGCCAATACGGTAGTTCCCAAAAAATAGATTTTTTCGTCCAATTGTGTTCCTTCCCAAATCCACGGAAGGGTGTAGGACTGCGGGCATCTGTTAATACATTTGGAAAGTATCGCAATCTTCTTAAAATCTCTATGCCAGACAATCTTGAGGATGGACCTTCCATTTCAGTTGTGCCTGCTGTAAATGCATTCTTTTGACGTCGGAACGGATGATCGCTGGGTAGAAATCGACGATGGCAATCAAACCAGCAAGGCTTCCTTCCATGCCTCAATCTAAAAGCTTTGGAATCCTCCATGCAGTACGGACAAGCCAACCTCCCATGTGTGCTCCAACCAGATAACATACCATATGCAGGGAAGTCACTGATTGTCCATAGAACAGCGGCCTTCATGTTGAAATTTTGTTTTTTGTGGGCATCATACGTGGTAACACCGTCATCCCACAGTACTTTTAATTCATCAATCAATGGCCTTAGATATACATCAAGATTTTGGCCAGGTGAGGTCGGACCAGGGATCAACAGAGACAAGAAAAGATTTGGACGTTTCATACACAAGCTTGGTGGAAGGTTGTATGGAGTTACAAATACTGGCCAGCATGAGTATGGAGTTGATCTACCCCCAAATGGATTAAATCCATCTGTACATAGACCGAGTCTAACATTTCGCACTTCCATTGCGAAGTTCTGATGAGTACGATCAAAGTGCTTCCAAGCTTCAGCGTCAACAGGATGCGTGATCTTGTTTTCATCGTGTCGAACTTTATTTGCATGCCATCTTATGTGTTTAGCTGTCTTTGAAGACATATACAATCGCTGCAATCTAGGAGTGATAGGAAAGTAGCGGAGCGACTTGTATGAAACTTCCTTTGATCTCGTGCTACCATTGCCTCTTGTCTTTGGCTTGAACCGAGGATGCCCACATGACGGGCATGATATGTCGTTTTCCTGCTCCTTGAAATACAACATGCAGTGATTTGGACAAGCATCAATCTTTTTGTAACCCATACCTAGAGCGTTGACCATAACTTTCGCACGATAGAAATTTTGTGGCAATTTCTCATCTTTAGGCAACATACTCTTCACAATCATGCACAAACGGTCAAAACATGATTGACTCAAATTATACTCGGACTTCAAATTCATTAGTTGAAGAACTGCAGACAAGATAGTGTGACTCTCACAACCGTTCCAAAGTGGCTCATCAACATCTTTAAGTAAATCATAAAATCTACTAGCTGCATCGTTTGGTGATTCTTCATCTACGACAGTTCTTACATCACTAGAACTCATAGCAGAACCCAGTTCTGTTCCTGCAGCATCAAATATCAAATTCGTATATGGATTATCGTACACCACATTCACCCGTGCATCAAAATCGTTTCTAAATTCTTCTCCATGAAACGCCCAGTTCTGATAATCACTCACAAAACCCTTCCTGTATAGGTGATGTCTAACGCCATGAGGTTCTACAAATCGATTATTCTTACAAATCTTGCAGGGACACCTAATCCGACCTGTGGGATCTACCGTACTGACACTCGCCGTTGCAAATTCAATAAAACTATCGACATCATCCATATATTCATGCGATAACTCATTGTCCACTATCCTACGGTACATCCATTCACGGTTTGCAATCATTCTGTCGTATGATGTTACGAATAGTATCCTAACGAATTAAGAAAAAAACAATCAGAATGCGACGATGAAGAAAATATCAAATTTATCATGCAATATACTATGTCAAACAATAACAAGAATTTTGATGCATGCATTGATAACTTAATATTTTCATGTGCAAACTATTAATGACATGATACAATCATTTGAAGCATGCTTTTATTATAAAATTTCACATGGAAGTCAAAATCAAATTGAAAGTAACTACATGCAAGCATGAATACAATTACATCAAACATTGCAATACATCATAATCATTCATATCAAATAAATGGCAAACATGTACCTGCAGCAAACACACTTCAATATCTCACTAACTACTACCATGCTTAGCATGGACTCCGTACTCCAAAAATAAGAACACTTCCATATTTCTACATTAAAATCATGCTCAGCATGATCTCCGAACTCCAACAAAGCAGTCCTAGATATCAACAACTAAGTGAGTGTGTGAACAATAAAGTGCTGCATTCAATAAATTAAATAACATGTGATACGTTTGCATCACTTACTCACCACGGGTATTTACCCGATTTGCATTGTTTTTGTCATTTACTTACCACAGGTGGCCGAGCACGAGTTGGTTCCGTTGAAAAATCTGCACAAAAACAAAACAAATTAAGTAACAAACTAACTAATCATGAAACAAGATGAAACACTAACTAAAAAAATCGGGTATTTCTCTCAAGGTACGGGCATTTTCTTATGTGAAACGTTTGAGAAATCGGGTAGAGGTAGGATTTCCATGGATGTTTTGATGGAAATCCATGGCGAATCAGTGGATCTACGAATCCACTATGTTATATTGATATTTTTCCTTGTTTTTCATTTTTTTTTTCAAAAAGAAATCCATGGCACGATCGATGTGGTATGGGTGTCGGCTGACAGACCAGCCGAAGTCAAGCCGTGAACCCTCGTTGTTGGCCCAGCCGAGTGATCGGCTGGGTATGATCCCTTTATTTCAAAAAAAAAAATCTTTTTATTCACGTTGGTGGCTGTTGGCTGGCTGGCAGCCAGCCGAGTAGCACTCGGCTGACTGCCAGCATGCTGGCAGGTGCGCCAGGCCCAGCACCCAGTCGGCTGGGTGCTAGGCGAGCCTATGACAGGGCCATAGCCGGCCCAGCCGGCCCAGCCGACAAAAATTCTTTTCAAAACAGGGAAGGGGGTTAAACCCCCTGCCGGAAAGGCAGTTCCGGCATGGGGGGTTGACCCCCTGCCGTGCCTTTACGGCAGGGGGGTCGACCCCCCATGCGTTTCCGGCAGGGGGTCGACCCCCCATGCGTTTCCGGCAGGGGGTCGACCCCCCATGCCTTTCCGACAGGGGGTCGACCCCCCTTGCCGGAAACGCAGGGGGTCGACCCCCCCTGCCGGAAAGCACGGCAGGGGGTTAAACCCCCTCCGTTTCCGGCAGGGAAGGGGCGTACCCCCTGCGTTTAGAAGAAGAAGAAGAAGAAGAAGAAGAAGAAGAAGAAGAAGAACCTGCGCTTCGCCGGACGGTGGCGGGAGGTTGACGGGGAGCGGCAGCTGGCGAGCGCCGGCTGGCGAGCGGTGGACGGGGAGCGGCGGTGGCGAGGGCCGACGGGCGGCGGGAGGGTGCAGTACAGCGAAACAGGGAAAAGAGAAAGAGGGATGGGATTAGGGATTTACGCGACATTTAGCGACGGCTTAGCGACGGAAAAATTCCGTCGCAAAGCCGTCGCGAAACCCAAATACCAAAAAAGCGACAGAATATATTCTGTCGCTACTCCATCGCTAATTAGCGACGGAGTAGCGACGACAGAGTTCCCTCTCTAAATCCGTCGCTAAAATGGTGTTCTTGTAATCAAAAGTAGCGACAAAAACATGCAGTCGCTAATCCGTCGCTAAGTAGCGACAGATTAGCGATAAAAGTCGTTTCCTCGCTAATCCGTCGCAAATTAGCGACAGATTCTATCTCTAGCTAATCTGTCGCTAAGTAGCGACGGGAAAAATCCGTCGCTAATTTCCGTCGCTAATTAACAATTTTCTTGTAGTGGTCGGGCAGACGGGTTGGCGGGTCGACCCACCCGCTTAACCCGTTTATTAAACGGGTCAGCCGGGTTGGCGGGTTGGCATACCCCCAACCCGAACCCGACCTGTTTAATAAACGGGTTACACGGGTCGACCCGTTTATTAAACGGGTTGGCTTAAGCCCAACCCGAACCCGCCTAAGAGGCGGGTTGGCGGGTCGTGTCAGAAATTGCCACCCCTACTTAGGTGTCCCAACCATGATAAAGCAACAGCAGCAACAGCAGCCCCATGCATGCACCAGCGAGATTCGATCATAGGCATTCAACTTGACACAAAACCCAGCTGACCACATTGGTAACCACATCAATGGTTTAGGCCCAACCTCATCTTCAAAAACGAAGGTGAAAAATTGAAAAACAAGTTGAATGTAATAACAAAATAGTTGGACAGCTTCTTCAAAATAGTGATAACTCGAGAAGCCAGTTGATCCATGAGAAAAAACCATTTTCACATGAAAATGGCTTCTTTTTCTTCTGCATGAAACAAATGGTCGCAAAAAAGTTTAGGAACCATACGCTGCCTATGTGGGAGTGTATTGAGCACTGTGTTAAGTGAGGAATTAAATATCACGCCAACAACATATTAAAAGTGTACAATCACATTATACCAACTTGGGACTCCGCTTGTATGGCAAAAGCAATTAGTGTACGTTCACTTTGTGTTGGGACGTTGCAAGTTCGAATCCAAATGGTATATGCTTGTATAACTGGTTGGGGGTCTGCCTAACCTTAGCTTTCTCTGTCTTTTCTTGCAAGGCTTAATGCTTCCTCTGATAACTCTTCCCTAGTTTTAGTTTGAGGAGTTGGCGGGACCGCATTATTTAAAAACATAGTCGCTAATCTCTTTATTGGAAAAATATCAATAAGGAAAAATTGAGTTTTCTATGTAAAACCTTAAAAAAATATCAGTTTATATAAATACGTAAAATATATAAAAAATAACAATGTTTTTATCACGCTGTGATCGCGTCTAAAACATGCTATTTTCAAAACAGATGATATTTTGAACATGTGGCAAAGTACAGTATTTTGAAAATATCGCGATAAAATCACGATATTTCGATGGGCAAAAAACTTGGGCTATCAGTTTGGCCATTGGTACAGCTTGTTTGATGGCTTGTTCAGTATTGGACAGAACGAACTAAAATAATGGAGAGAGAGTCGGTGGTGCGTGGGGTTCACACGGTACTACCGTTCATCTTGCGAAACGTGGAGGACGATGTGACCGTGGGAATGTTTTTCTGGGCCCACCTGGAGAGAGAAGAGAGAGACTCAGGTTGGCGCGGCGGGTCCCTCAACGCGTGCATTCCGTCGCAGCCAAGCAAAGAATCAATAGCTTGAGAGCCGCTGGCGCTCTCTCATTGGTCGGCTTGTTTGTTACATCACATAAAGTCCCGTTTCCCTAGCTGACCTCAGCGTCAGCGGGAGTCGCGCTCAGACGCGTGGTCGCATCATACACGTGGGCAGCGCACCCCAACCCCTTAGTGCGGTCCACGTCAGCACCGAGCCGACTCCTCTTTTGGCGTTTACCGGAACAGTTTCATTTTTGTGATGTTGGTGATGTGCCATCGTCATCATCATCGTTTTAAGCTCCGTCACATGGACACGAATAATGACAAGGGAAACGTTATCATGTTTATTTTTCCATTAAAAGTAGTATATAAAGGGACACGACACGTATGTATCTTGGAGTATCCCTGTGACATGAATTTTAGGGGTTGCAAATGGATAGGATATGTGTCAGATCAGGATTGACCCCATTACTTTATCCAACTTCCTATGAATGGGCCTGGTTTCATATTCAGATCCAACTTGGCACACAAGGCACAATTTCAGATCGATCTGACCCTCTCCCAAACTGGATCTGCAGAAAACCAGTCAAGGATAGCTATTTTCGTATGAAATAAATAGTACGGGTCGGGTCAAACCCAATTCCAACTCGATTGCAAACTTACTCATTTTTTCTAATTATGGCTCGGGTGGACCGACTAAACTTGATATCGTTTGTTCTGAATCGACCTGGACCTGCATGTGGAGTATTCAGATTCGAACGAATCCCGTTCAAAACAGTGTCGGAGATCCGACCCGTTTGCAACGTCATCGTCGCATGAGGAATTATAAAGAACGGCAAGGAGTTTTGATCATTACAGGCTAGAGGAAACTTTCAAATCATGGATTTGAAATCAGAGCTTTCTAAAGAGTAAAAAATTTCAATGATGGTCATCTAAATAGACCCAATGGACTTTTTTTTATTGCGAATCAGTGCAATCACATTGTACACTTTGAGTGTGGCACTGCACCTGACAGACCTCGATCTACAGGGCACAGCCTGTCAGCTGTGAGGCTCATGTTATAGGCCAATGGACATGGGGGATATTGATCCAAAATTATAATGGGACCCACGGCTTCAATATTCTTTTGCAGGAGTATTACGCATCTAGTTATCCAACATGATTTTTTTTTAATGAATCTACCATATATATATATATATATATATATATATATATATATATATATATATATATATATATATGTTTCCGCAAGCTCTAAGCTGGGTATACTCCCCAATAAGCAGAGACGACACCAAGGGTTTTACCAACCAGAGACCAGCAGACCAGCCAAAGTGCGATCGGTAATGGAGAGATTTTCCCTTGAGCTATAAAATAAAAAGTCACATTTAATTCATATTAATAAAATCTGTCTTATCTTCCAAAATTATAGAGACTATGCTGAGCCAGTTGGCTCAATTGCTCTTTTAGTTTTCTGTTGTTTTTGTTTTCGGCATCATTCATGGTGAAGGCCAAGGTAGTTCACATATGTAATTAAAGACCAGAGAAAACTGGGGCTGGCAAACGAGCAGAACAAGCAGAGCTCGAGGAGTTCAAGCTCAGCTCCTGCTTGTAGCAAGCCGAGTGAGGCTTGGGCTGATAACGGCCCAAGCTCAATGAGTTCAAGCTGGCTCATTTACTATCATAATTTCCAAGTACATTGTTTTGGAGCTGGAAGTAATAGGATTTCATGAACACTACACCTGATGAGTTGGTTCATTTACCAAAAGAAAAAGTTTAAAAAAAGTTAGAAGCAAGCTAAACACTTCAACCATTTCTTCTACATTATAGTATGTGATGTAAAGTATATCTAAAATATGTTTTTTACTATTTAACGAGTCTACTACACAACCCAAGCGAGCCGAACACCTGTTCTTCATGTTCGGGTGACTGAGCCTATTTTACAAGTTGAAAGCTCTTTATGAGCTGAGCACAAGCCAAACCATGAATGGCTTGTTTCGTTTCCCAACAATAGAGTGCACCAACAACGTCCAGGATGCAAGAACATGATAAGGCAAGTTGAACTATGGCAATAAGCAAAGTTTGCTGGAGCAAAAGTAGCCTACTATATGTTAAAAATAAGAAACAGCAAAAGCTAAAGTGTAAATGGGGAATCTGTTTAAATTTTAATATCTTGGCAGGCTTTAGAAGGACAATCCTGTAACGTGAACATGATTTGAACCATTAAGAGCTTCTCAAAACTTCATGAACACGCCTCTCACGACTCAGCATATTAGTATATAGTAGACTAATGCTTTTTCTACATTAGACAAAGGTCAGTTTCAAACAGGCTTTTGATTTGTTATATTGTCCAACCAAGGGACATCTTAGTTACCTTTGGGTTACACCTAGTTTAACAAGAATGTTATAAATTTGCAATCTCTCTGCTCCACTTGTAAGAGCATGATGTTGGTTTATTTTTTTCATATATAAAGCATAAACAAGAGGAAGATCATATATAAATTTAAAATGAAACTTCTCATGCTGGGTCTATGGTCTATAAATTTTTTCTATATACAATAAGGTTTTCATTGATGTGAATTCTTTTTTTGATAGGATTGATATGAATTTTTAACATCTATGACTTCCCTACTTTTGCTAACTGTATTGTATTGTTGTCCTCATGCCACAGTTACATCCACACAATTGCCATTATCGTGATCCCTTCCAAATCACTAAATCCTCAGCACCACGAAAAGTGGGGGAGTTTTGCCTTTCACTACAAACTAGGCTCTAGCAGTTATCCTTGAATGGAGATTCTCTGATGAATTCATTCTTTATGGAGGGTTACTAAAAGAGCAGTCTAACTCTATGAGTGCACATGGTAGAAAATGGGAAAAAATACGAGCAGTACCGTGCCATCCATCTCTTCTGACTTCAGTTTTAAAAAAAGCAGAAAGAGAAACAGAACAGAAACTTGCTTTTTTTAGGGGATGCTAACAAAATCTCAAAAAGAAAAAGAAACAATTGAGGTTGATTGCTGTTGCAAAAGGTTATACAACAATCCAACATAAAGATCGTGCTGAACATAATGTTGGGCATTCACCCATGTACCAGTAATCATAACCAGTCCCCATGATGAGCACCATCAATTTTGGATATCATTTTATTAATGTTATCTTTTTTCTGTTTTTTCTTTCCTTGATGCTATAGAACAAAGAGGTTTGTGCTTCTAACAGACAAAGGTTTCACCTTCCAGTAGAGTTGGCCACAACTCTCACACTGCCAAAAATCAAAAGTTGTGGTTATAAAGACACTGAGGGACCACTTGCATGCCCCGTGCAGCTGCAATAACTTCATCAGTTGTTACAGGCTTCTGAAAGAAGCACCCATTGCATTTGATACAATATACATCCTGACATTGTCTGCTCACAAATTTTCAATTCGGGCGTCTCCATAACATGTACAGGAACGATAACAAGATCACTTTATTTAGTCAACAGGTTCAAAGAACAAACCGACTTTGTAAGAAGAAACAGCCTTGGCTATGTGAACAAAATCCCTCCCAAGACACAGCCAGTCAATCAAATAGCCAACTTTATCTGAGCTCCAGGTTCTAAATTTGAAATTCTTAACTCAATCAAGGTTTGTTATCGTTCAAACAAACGACCTGTCATATGAAATTTGCAGGAGCAGAAAACATCGTACAGAAATGTAAAGATGCACTATAGGCTTTCTGAGACTGAAGAATGATTGATTGCATTATAGGTATATATACATGGCATTGTTTTCATCAAGATGTATTAACTGTCACAAATGATACATGTGGCAAGCAATGATGCAAATCATTTTTTATTTTTTTTTCCCACTAACTGCAGACCAGGAAATCTACAAAAATAGGAACTGCAATACTAGATAAATGGAGATTCTCAACCAATACAATACCTTGGTCCTTATCATGCTTTATCTTTTGCATTATTTTCAATTTAAATCAATCTTAAAATAACCACAAAGATCCAACCAATTTCCAAATGTTACAAATTCAGACTGCAAATACGGGAAGCACAATTTCTTCAGGATCAGACTTCAACAATAATTTCTGATTAACATGCTATTATCTCTTACAGTTACTTTACAGGGTGAGTATTATATTTTGAAGATTAAGCAAATACATGAAATTATTAAGTTATGTAGCAGATTAAAAAAAGCTAGTTTGAGAGTAACTTTTAAGTTAATCTTCATAAAGTATTGGAGAAAGACTGGAATATAAACCAATGAAATGGATATAGTAAGAGCAAATTATAAGACTGGCAAATTTTTAAAAATTTATTGGCTGGATCTTTTACCGAACAGCAGAAACTCAATATCTTTTCTGCAAGTAAACCAGAAGATGTTGGTCTCAATCAACAAACTGAGGTTAGAAAGCAAAGACCACTGATCTTGCACATAAATGTAATCCAAAATCAATAACAAGCTGATTTATGTAATATATATTCTGCTTCTTTGGGACAGGCATCAAGAATTGACCAAACTCCTTACCATTACATCACAAGGTATCCCATCACTGAATGAATCCCATAGAGCAGGGCCTTGCCAATCACAGCTCTTTCTAACTATTTATCTTCAAACTTCGCGGATATTAGTATATGTTTCTTCTTGCCATTCTTTTGCAGTCTTGGGCTTTCTGTCACTTCCAAAAATATTTTCTTCCCATATGTCTTTGAAAATTTTAAGACCGTCTTCAAAGCAATTGGGTTTTTTTTTCATTTAGAGGGAAGGTGATTAGTATAAGCTATGATGCATCATAAGTCCTTGGAAGGAATCTGCAAATTGTTGATTTCACAATATTTGCTAGTGCCAAGATCCTGTCTCAGAAGATTCTAACTAATTTCTTTTATCAGAATAACATTCAGTCCAACAGCTATTGTACAAGCAGTGTAAAAATCAATACAATATTGCACTGTAAAAATCAAAAGCATGAGAAAAAGTAGCATAACTAAAATGAATACTGCATATTTTGATAATTAAAATTTCCTACAGAAAAACAATATTGCATAGAAACAATGACACACAAATGGAACAGCTGAAACCCCATCAATGCAAAACACAATCTTCAAATATGTAAAATAAAAGGGTGAAAGATTAACCCAAAAAATTTCTTTTATTTCATGAAATCAGTTACCAACAAAAATAAGTTACAGTAAAAAATTAACAAAAATAGAAGGTACTGGCCATGACAGCTTAAGTGAAAGAATTGATCATGAACAGGAAAAGAAAACCATCTCTCATGCGTGGAAGTAAGAGGATAATATAAGAACCTAGTGGTGGATGCTTAAAACCATTAGGATAATTTCCCAATTGGATAATCCTGCCAGTAAAAGATGAATCACCGAGCCAAGATATTTCCTCATAAAAGTTAACCACCCCTAGGCAGTCACTTGAAAAAGAAACTAACAAACATTATAATCACAATGCATAAAAAACGACGTGCACAACAAGAAGATGAAATGTTTATTGAGTTTACAAAGGTAGCAAATAGTCCTGGGAAAAGCCAGAAATTTTACCATTTTCATTGAAGGGTGCATGGAGGTGGTGAGTAAAATGGTATCAGATGCAAATCAACAAATCAAGTTTTGGCAGCAGCTTACATTTAAGTGAAAATTATTAAACCATGCAACTTCAATGAGATGAGTCCTACAATTCCCATAATGAATATACCAAAAGGAAAAAAATATCAGCTAGCTAAGGATACGAAGAACCTGAGATATCCATACACATGCACATCTTTAAGTGTCATTCACAAGTCACCCCTACCAGATGAGCGGAGCCCTTGTGGGTCTTGTTGGGATAAGCCACACATAGTGGCAGTTACCCACATATGGTAACTTTCCTCTTTTTGGTGTTCCATCCGATAAGCATGCAGGGAGGGAACGGTTCCACTAACAGTTCCCTTGCTACAACTACAAAAAGGTATCCATGAGCGACCCTGAAAGGAGTGCGCATATAGAGAAAAACACAGAAGAGGGTTAAAGTAACATACTTTTTCTGAGCTTTTTCGATTAAGGAGGGAAAGATGGATCTTACTCTCCGACTGCTGAAGGAGTCTGCGCTCATCGGAGGGCTGCAGTCCGGCTGAGGAGCGAAGCTCATCCCCATCCAACCACCAACGCTTATCGCTAACCACCGATTCAAGTTCACCGATGGCGACATCAGGTACGCTTTCCCTTTTCTCTGTTTTGTTGTGCGCAGGTCCTTAGAGGATCCCCAACATTGGGTTATGGGCCCACACCCCGCATCCATTGCGGGCTCGATGGTATTTTTCGGCGACCATCGCCATGAGGCAACAAAGCTTTTCTGGCAGAACGACATCGCCATGGGGCGACGTTGAGGTGATGGCAGTTGACAGCAGGTCGCCCATGTCACCGGTAGTCGGTGACTGTCGTCGTGGGGCGACAGCAAAAAAAAAAAACTGATCGGGTTTTTACCTGTGGTCGTCGGGCTGCAGGAGTTTTCGTTGTCGCTCGGGGTAGCCACAGACTATTGCCGAAAGGGGGGGATGCTTTTCGTCGGATCGCTGGTATTCAGTTTGGCGACATGCAGCACAAGGGTTTTTAAAACCCCTTCTCCCTGTTTCATCTGTCGTCGACAGTAGGGTTTTCTCACCGTCGTCTGTAGGACGTCGTGGGTGTGTCGTCAGAAAGAGGCAGCTTTTGTCGGCCTCTTCACCGGTGTTGTGGTCCGTTCGGCGTCACGCGACATCCATGGCGGCAGAAACCTTTTTTCGGCTTTCCTCTCTACCGTCGGGCGATGGGGGTTTCCATGAAGGCATGTCACCGGGAAAATAGCGGCCTTCAATGGTTGATTCATCGGCGTCAAGGGCCATCCGACGACGTACGACATCCGAGGCACTCCACCGTTTCATTTTCAGCCATGGGGCTGTGTCAGGCGGCAGGCTTTGCCGGTGGTGCATCGCCGACAGGGCTCTTTGTGCGCCGCCAGTGGGGCTCTGGTGTGGGTCACCGGCAGGCGGCGTGGGTTGCCGATAGGCGACATTGGTTGCAGGCAAGCCAAAAGGGTGAAACCCCCCCTTTCTGGTTTCACCGACTTCTGTAAACAGAAACCTTCGGGTTTCTGTTTTTGATTTTTATCGGTGGAACCGGGTCTAGGTCAGACCCAGATTCGATTAGTACCAGGTCAGACCCGGATCCAGTTTATGCCGGGTCAGACCCGAATCCAGTAATAACCAGGCTGGACCCTTACTGGATCCGGGTCTGACCCAAATCCAGTTAGTATCGGGTCAGACCCAGATCAAGTTATAACTGGATTAGACCCGGATCCAGTAAGGGTCCAGGAACTATTTAGCCTGAACCGGATTAGAGACTGATTCAACCCTTTTCGAGATCGGTTCAGAGTCATTTTTGACCAATTCTTTCCAGTTTATCACCGATTCTGAGATGCTAAGACCCTGTTTTCATAAATATAAGAAGATACATAGATTTTGGCATACGATTATAGGATTTTTATGAACTTTTGTTCATACTTGACACCGATTCATAAGGTTCAGAACTGATTCAAACCCTTGGATGACCAGTTTCGGGATGTTTCAAACCAGTTCAGAGTATTTTTAGACCGGTTTCTTCTTGAGGACCCAGGGTTTACCCATTTAGGCTTGAATTTTTTTATTGTTCATGCATTTAATTGTAAGTATGCATGCATAAATGTGTGTATAGTATTAGCATCAAGAATAGATAAATGACTTAGTGAATTCATGTCACCAAAGTGATTGAATACATGTATGTTGTCATATTTTTGTACTATCATATGGATTTAGCCAATATTAGTGTTGTACTTAGATTTATGAAACGATAAATGACCCAAATGTAATTTTATCATGTTTGAAATTTAGGTAGGGTAGAATGAGGCAAATGTGTTGAGATACATTACACATGTGTATCCAAAGGTACCATGTGTTGGTGGTCTAGCTTCACATGAGTCTCAGTTTTACCAACTATGGTCGGTAGGCGTAGAGATTACGCGTGTCAAAGCTCATATGAAAGTAGGACTCTGATGACCCCCTACACTCATCTGAAAATAAGTATATTCAGGGCCTTTTATTTATTGTTTTTTCCATGAAGCTTGTCTCGCATATGCTTTCTTTTGATACATGTCTTTTGTCATGCAGTTTCTAGTTCTATGATTTTAGATGGCTCAAGTTCTATATCTTTTCTTGATAGATCTAACTTTAGTGATTGAAAAGAAACTGTTCTATTTACATTAGGGTATATGGATTTAGATCTGGCCCTAAGGATAGATGAACCCGCTGCCCTGACTGATCAAAGTACTGCTGATCAAAATATTGCTTTTGAGAAGTGAGAGTGCTCAAGTAGGCTTAGTCTATTGCTTTTGCAATCTAAAGTGGATAAGAATATTCGTAGTGCTATCCCACAATGCAGGTCAATGAAAGAATTTTTGAGTGCTATTGAAACACAATTTGTGGGTTCAAATAAGGCTAGAGCCAGTACCCTAATGTCAAAGCTTATAACTATGAAATATTCTGGAGGGGGTAATATTCACCAACACATTTTAGAAATGAGGAACATAGTGTCTCAGCTAAATGACATGAAGCTAACCATTTCTGATTCTTTCCTAGTGCATTTGATTCTGGCGTCCTTACCCTTAGAGTATAGTCATTTCAAAATCTCTTACAACACACATAATGATGAATGAACATTAAATGAACTTATGTTCAAGTGTGTTGAAGAGGAAGAGAGATTAAAACAAGAGAAAATAAAAAGTGCACATATGGCTTCTTATGGCTCCAAGGTAGGACCAAAGAAGAATACATTCAAGAAAAATGCTAGGAAGAAGTCATCAGAGGATAAGACATCCCAAGGCAAGTAATCCGACTTTGCTCCCATAAAGTGCTTCTTTTGCAAGAAGAAGGGACACAAGAAGACTGATTGCATAAAGTACAAGAAGTGGTTGAAAAAGAAAGGTAATTTGTTATTTATTTCTCATGAATGTAATTTATTACAAATTCCTGAAAATAGTTGGTGGATTGACTATGGTACTATTGTTCATATTTTCAACTGTCTACAGTCATTTTTGAACAGAAGAGAACCAACAATGCATGAGAAGAACATCTATTCAGAAAATAAGATGCGTTCTCATGTGAAGGGTGTTGAGACTTGCATGATCACTTTAGATACAAGCATAGATTTGGATCTTCATGATGTCTTTTATGTTCCATCATGTAGTAGAAACTTAATTTCAATTTCAAGATTGAATAAATTTAGATATTGCTTTAAATTTGAAAATTCTAAATTATTCATATACAAAAATTCTATTAAAATTGGTTCTGCATCAGTTTATGATAGTTTGTATAAATTGAACGTGAGGATCCAAACTCAGGAGTCTTTGACTTCTAAATACACATTGGTTGAGAATAAACGTAGCATGATTAATGATAAATCCTATATGCTTTGGCATCGAAGGTTGGGTCATATCTCTGAAAAGAGAATAAAGAGACTCATAAATGAAAGGATCTTGAAATCTCTAGATTTTATTGACAATGACTCGTGTGTTGATTGCATAAAGACTAAGCATACAAACACATATAAAGATGGTGCCAAACGTAGTAGTGAGATATTAGAGATAGTCCATACATATGTATGTGAACCGTTTACGCCCTGTTATACAGGCAAGAAATATTTTATCACCTTTATTGATGACTATTCACGGTATATGTATCTCTACTTGATTTTCGAAAAATCAAATATTTTCAGATGTTTAAGGAATTTAAGAAAAAAGTAGAGAAACAAACCGATAAAATTATTAAGATAGTCAGGTCTGATAGAGGTGGCAAATATTAAGGTAGGTTTACTGAGATGGGGCAAAGAGAAGAACCATTAGCATGATTTCTAAAAGAAGAAGGCATTGTGCCTCAGTATACCATGCCTAGTAGTGCCTACCAGAATGGTGTAGCTAAAAGAAGAAATTGTACGCTTAAAGAAATGATTAGGATCATGTTGAATTATTTAACACTTTCCATGAAGTTGTGGGGTGAAGCCTTAAGGACTGCTGTGCATATTTTGAATAAGGTTCTTATGAAATCTGTGCCTAAAACTCCCTACGAGTTATGGACATGTAGGAAACCATCATTGTCTTATATGCACATATGAGGATGTCCTGCAGAGGCTAAGCTGTATAACTCCTACGTTAAAGCCTTTGATACAAAAACAACCAGTGGATATTTCATTGGTTATCTAGAGAGGTCAAAATGATACAGGTTTTATTGTCCATCTCATTCACCATAGATTGTTGAAACGGATAAGGCAAAATTCATTAAAGATGGTTTAGTAGGATTAAGGGCACTTTAAAACCTTGGTTTTGAGGAATTACAGAATTCAGTCTCACCACCTGTTCACCGAAAGATACTAGATTGTTATCCCTAATGATGATGTGGTTGATCATCCGGTTGCTGATGCACAAATTCAAAGTAAACTTATTGTGGACAATGCAGAAGAGCACAAACAGGTTCAACCTGAGACTGAAGAACGACCTGTTTGGAGATCCACAAAAGTTAGAAAATCTGTCATACATCCTGATTATGTGGTGTACCTTCAGGAGCCTGATGATTTCATAGATATACATAATGACCCGTTGACTTTTATAGAAGCTGTTGAAAGCAAACAATCTTCGCATTGGATAAAAGCTATGAAAAAAGAGTTGGACTCTATGGCTAAGAATTAAGTGTGAGATATTGTCGAGTCACCTAAGAGAGTAAAACCCATAGGATGTAAATGAATCTTTAAGACCAAAAGAGACTCCAAAGGTGACATAGAGAGACATAAGGCAAGATTGGTTGCTAAAGGTTTCACCCAGATGAAGGGCATTGACTATAATGAGACATTTTCTTCTGTCTCAACTAAGGAGTCAATGAGGATAATTTTGGCCCTCGTAGCTCGTTATGACTTAGAGCTACATCAGATGGATGTGAAAACAACATTCCTCAACGGGGATCTGAATGAAGAGATATACATGAAACAATCTCTTGGTTTCTCTGAAGATGATCGTTTGGTTTGCAAGCTTAACAAATCAATATATGGACTTAAACATGCCTCCCAATAGTGGTATATTAGCCTAAGTCATTATGACTTTCAGGTTTACAAAAAACATTATTGATCAATGTATATACCTTAAGGAAAGTGGGAGTAAGTTCATTATATTGATGTTGTATGTGGATGATATTTTGCTTGCAACCAACGATATAAAATTGCTTTCAGAGACAAAACAATTTCTTGCATCACATTTTGACATGAAAGATATGGGTGAGGCTGCTTATGTTCTTGGCATTGAGATCTGTCAAGACAGAGCAAAAGGTTTTCGAGGTCTCTCCCAAAGATCCTACATAAATAAGGTATTAAAGCGATATGAGATGGAGAATTGTTCTCTTGGTACATCACCCATATCAAAAGGTGACAAATTAAGCCTAAAGAATTATCCACAAAATGAAGTTGACAAAGCAACAGATGAGTGCTTATCCATATGCATCAGTTGTTGGCAGCTTGTAATATGCGCAGACTTGTTCACATCCAAATATTTCCTTCGCAGTAGGGATGCTTGGTAGATTCTAGTCTAATCCAAGCATATCCCATTGGAAGGCTGTTAAGAAAGTCTTGTAATATTACAAGGGACAAAAGAGTATAGTTTGACGTATCATAAAGTTGATCACCTTGAGGTCATTGGCTACTCAGATGCAGACTTAGGAGGATGCCTTGATAGTAGAAAGTCTACTACTGGGTATGTCTTCTTACTTGCTAGGGGAACGATCTCTTGGAGGAGTGAAAAACAGATGACTAATGCTGCTCACACCATAAAGACAGAATTCATAGCATTGTACGAGACTACTTCGTAGGCCATATGGTTGAAAAATCTCATATCACAATTAAATGTGGTCGATTCCATCAAGAAGCCACTGAAGGTCTACTGTGATAATGAAGCTATAGTATTCTTTTCGAACAACAACAAAAGCACTATGTCATATAAGCATATGAAGCTAAAGTATTTTGTTGTTAAAGAAAGGACATAGAATCATCTAGTGCATATTGTTAATATTGGTACCAAAGAGATGATTGCTATTGAGGATGAGCTTGTAAACCCTTTTTGATATATGCATATGAATAAAGTGATCACATACAGTTTATTGATTCTCATTATGGTTGTTGTTAATCTCATAAGGATTAGAGATTTAACTAAGGATCTATAGAATAGATTTTTTTAAAGGCCAATCTATTCATCAAGCAATTTCCATAAAGTTTACTGGTTTATCATTGAAACAAGTGGGAGAATGTTGGGATAAGCCACGATATGTGACAATTACCCATTTTTGGTAACTTTCCTTTTTTGGTGTTCCATCCGATAAGCATACAGTGAGGGAACAATTACGCTAACGGTTCCCTTGCTACAACTACAAAAGGGTATCCATGAGCAACCCTGAAAAAAGTGAGCATACAAAGAAAAACACAAAAGAGGGTTAAAGTAACATACCTTTTCTGAGCTTTTTCGACTAAGGAGGGAAAGAGGGATCCTACTCACTGACTGCTGAAGGAGCCTACGTTCATCGGAGGGCTGCAGTTCGGCTGAGGAGCGAAGCTCATCCCCATCCAGCCACCAACGCTTATCGCCAACCACCAATTTAGGTTCACCGATGGCAGCATCAGGTACACTTTCCCTTTTCTCTATTTTTGTTGTGCATAGGTCCCTGGAGGATCCCCAACAGGTCTCTCTCCTTTAATTGATAGTAATTGAATATTATCTTAATTAGAAAAGAAAGTGTGACCTAAATAGAAAAACAAGCAATGTCATTAAGATGTAGACTCAACGAGCGACTTAAATTTGACAGAGGTTCAAAAATTTTTTTTGAAAAATAAGACACATTTTTTAAAACTTTTTAATTAATAAAAAGTCATTTTTATGAAATTTTAATATATATATATATATAAGAATATATTTTTAATAAAATAATATTAAAAAGAATTATCAGTGTGTTATAGCATGAGCGGAAGTGTCACCCCATAAATAGTGTGTCATTGTGACATAGAAGTCCGGGTACCACAATAAAACCAGGGACCAAATCATGTCAGGGGTGCAGTTGGATGGCTGACGAGGAGACCCCAAAGTCCAAACCAACATGAGGATGAGCATCACCTAGGACGGATCCGTCCCTTTCTCTATTGTCATCTTTACCTCAAATGTTTTCATATAGGAACGAGAAAACCACCTAGGGGTGTAACCTCGGGCACACCCCTTGATCCCAAGGAGTCACCGACTTCGGCTTACTCAAGTGGAGTAACGTCCGCAGGAATCAAACCCCGACTTCCCATCTAACAGTCTAGGCCCGTTCCAACTACGATATCCTCTAGGGTTGACAATGGAAAGGTTTAACATGGACGGCTCATAAAGAGTCTAGAGTACATTTTTTGGATGTACAATCTATTCATAAATGGTGATAAACTTTTCTCAAACAAGAAAACCTTAGTTATTACACCACAAGAAAATAGGTGATTAGCGACGGACTTTAGCGACAGAATAATTTTGTCGCTACTTAGCGACAGATTAACGAGAGACATATATCCATCACTATAGTCAATGAAATTTACGAAAATAGGGATGGAATGTATCCTCTCGCAGAAGTCGTCGCTAAGTAGTGACGGATTTGCGATGAACAAGTTTCCGTCGCTATGGTGCGGCGGAATGGGCGACGGAATATATTCCGTCGCTATGTTCGTAAATTTCGTGTACGCCAGATTAGCGACAAAATTAATTCCATCGCTAATTACCGATAAACCTATTCCCAAACATCTTTTCCTTTTCTTCTTTCCCTGCTCCTGCTCCCACCGTTCGCCCGCTCCCGCCGTTCGCCCGCTTCCGACGTTTGCCTGTTGTCGCCGCTCCCGCCGTTCGCCCGGAGAAAGGTACGTCCGTCCTGACGTTCGCCCAAAAAAAGGCAGGGGGTTAACCCCCATGCCTTTCCGGCACGGGGTGGGTTAACCCCTTGCCGGAAAGGCAGGGGGTTAACCCCCGTGCCAGAACCAGCATGGGGGTTAACCCCCTGCCTTTCCGACACGGGGGTTAACCCCCGTGTCTTTCCGGCGCGGAGGTTGACCCCCTGCCGGAATAGGCAGAGGGTCGACCCCCGTTCCGGCAGGGGGTTAACCCCTTGTCGGAAAGGCAGGGCGTTAACCCCCTGTCGGAACAGTCATGGGGTCGACCCTCGTTTCGAAAAGGGGTTGGAAAGGCAGGGTGTTAACCCCTTGCCGGAAAGGCACGAGGGTTAACCCCCTCCGGGAACGGGGGTCGACCCCCTGCCTTTCCGGCACGGGGGTTAACCCCCGTGCCTTTCCGGCATGGGGTGGGTTAACCCTCTGTCGGAAAGGCAGGCAAAAAGCTATATATGTGATTCTATCATGAACATATATCATTCATGATAGAATCACATATAAAGTTTTTTGCTTTGCCTGCCTTAGAGCACATATGAGCATGATAGAATCACATATAGAGTTTTTCTGACTGCCTTAGAACACATATGAGCATGCTATAATCACATATTCAATTTTTTGACTGCCTTAGCACACATATGAGCACAATCGAATCACATATATAGCTTTTTGCCTGCCTTAGAGCACATATGAGCATGGTAGAATCACATATATAGTTTTTCTAGCTGCCTTAGAACACATATGAGCATGATATAATCGCATATAAAGTTTTTTTACTGCCTTAAAACACATATCATTCATGATAGAATCACATATAGAGTTTTTTGCCTGCCTTAGAGCACATATGAGCATGATAGAATCACATATAAAGTTTTTTTACTGCCTTAGAACACATATGAGCACATGATAGAATCACATATAGTGTATAATTTATTTCATTATATTTTGTTTATCAATACTAACTGTTCTTTTCTTGTGTAGGCTGCTAGCGATAATCAGCGTAGCGGAGCTGAAAGGACAGATCAAGGCAATGAACAAGAAGATGCACAAAATCTTGGCGATGATTAGAGAACTGTGTTGAAAAAGTTTTATTTTTTTTTTCGAAATTGTAATTATTGAATTGCAAATAATTAAACTTGTTAATTTTAAGGTGGAACGATTAATTGTTGTAGAATCCTTTTATATGAAATTTTATGTGTACTTTGTTTTATGTTTACAGGAAATATAAATTGTACAGGAAATATAAATTGTACCGTTCTCGATATTTAATTTTCAAATATTTTTTTTTTATTTTTCGTTTTTGCGACGGATTAGCGACGGTTTTTTCCATTGCTATACATATAAATCTAGCGATGTCTTAGCGACGGATGTAAATCCGTCGCCAATTGGAGGTCGCCGTTTAGTACCGACGGATTGGCGACAGAATACGTCGTTCGTTATTCCGTCGCAATTAGCGACGAAACGAGCGACAAATTTATTCCGTCGCCAGTTAGCGTCGAAAAATTCGCGATGCAAGCTTTCCGTCGCCTCGTCGTCGCTAATCCGTCGCTAAGCCGGTTAGCGACGGAATGTGATCGTTGCTAATCCAGTGCTTTGTTGTGGTGTTAGGAAACTTACCCTCCCTCTAACCTAATTTGTTGGCATATCTCTCTCTCTCTCTACCACAAGTGTGGGCATGATTTCTTTTATTGCAATCTGACTACATCTATAGAAACTCTATAAGTTAACATTTGTCTGAAAGTGAAACTAACATTATATGAAAAAACATTTTTCAGCCAATGGCAAAATAATCAATTGAAAAAGCAAATATCAGGATAAAACTATAATGCTATCATAATATAAAATAGGAATGCATAAAGGTGGAGATCTATTTAGATTTAACTTGGATGTAACCCATATTGTTGAAAACAAAAGAACAAATAGAAGAAGAAACACTATTTATGTGGTTCAGTGTTTATGAATACCTACATCCACGGTGCAAAGTCTCTACTCAACGTGATAGATGAGTGTGTTCCATTGAGAGCCTTTATATAGATTTTTACAAACAAGTAACATATCTGAACTATCTCTATTGTTCATATTATCGTGGACTCCTCTAGAATTATCGTGATTCTTATCACCCTTTATCGAATTCTTTACAACATACTTGATAACCTTCATTTGACTAGGACTCTCATTGTAGTCCTCTATTTCACTGTGACTCTTATCATCCACTTGACTCAAGTTAACGGAACTCTTTATTTGTATTTGACGTGAACTCTGATCAATAGGATTCTTCATTTGACATGAACTCTGATCAATAGACGTATCAATAGGATTAAGATTCTTTCACTACAAGAAAATTGTTAATTAGCGATGGAAATTAGCGACAAATTTTTTTCGTCGCTACGTAGCGACAGATTAGCTAGAGATAGAATCTGTCGCTAATTCGCGACGGATTAGCGAGGAAATGACTTTTATCGCTAATATGTCACTACTTAAGGACGGATTCGCGACTGCATGTTTTTGTCGCTACTTTTTATTACAAGAACACCATTTTAGCGATGCATTTAGAGAGGGAACTGTGTCGTCGCTAATCCGTCGCTAATTAGCGACGGCGTAGCGACAGAATATATTCCATCGCTTTTTTGGTATTTTGGATTAGCGACGGAAACATTCCGTCGCTAAGCCGTCGCTAAATATTGCGTAAATCCCTAATCCCATCCCTCTTTCTCTTTTCTCTGTTTCGCTGTATTGCTCCCTCCCGCCGCCCGTCGGCTCTCGCCACCGTCCGGCCGCCGCCGCTCGCCAGCCGCCGCTCCCCGTCCACCGCTCGCCAGCCGGCGCTCGCCAGCTGCCGCTCCCCGTCAACCTCCCGCCACCGTCCGGCGACGCGCAGGTAATCTTCTTCTTCTTCTTCTTCTTCACGCTGTACGCCCCTTCCCTGCCGGAAACGCAGGGGGTTTAACCCCCTACCGTGCTTTCCGGCAGGGGGGTCGACCCCCTGCCGTAAAGGCACGGCAGGGGGTCAACCCCCCATGCCGAAACTGCCTTTCCGGCAGGGGGTTTAACCCCCTTCTCTGCCGGAAAGGCAGGGGGTTTAACCCCCTGCCGTGCTTTCCGGCAGGGGGGGTCGACCCCCTGCGTTTCCGGCAGGGGGGGTCGACCCCCTGCCGGAAACGCAGGGGGTCGACCCCCCCTGCCGCAAAGGCACGGCAGGGGGTCAACCCCCCATGCCGGAACTGCCTTTCCGGCAGGGGGTTTAACCCCCTTCCCTGGCGGAAAGGCAGGGGGTTTAACCGCCTGCCGTGCTTTCCGGCAGGGGGGGTCGACCCCCTGCGTTTCCGGCAGGGGTGGTCGACCCTCTGCCGGAAAGGCATGGGGGGTCGACCCCCTGCCGGAAAGGCATGGGGGGTCGACCCCCTGCGCCGGCAGGGGGGGTCGACCCCCTGCGTTTCTGGCAGGGGGGGTCGACCCCTGCCTTTAAGGCATGGGGGGTCGACCCCCTGCCTTTCCGGCAGGGGGTCGACCCCCCCTGCCGGAAACGCAGGGGGTTAAACCCCCTGCCGTAAAGGCACGGCAGGGGGTCAACCCCCCATGCCGGAAAGGCAGTTCATCTTGTTTCATGATTAGTTAGTTTGTTACTTAATTTGTTTTGTTTTTGTGCAGATTTTTCAACGGAACCAACTCGTGCTCGGCCACCTGTGGTAAGTAAATGACAAAAACAATGCAAATCGGGTAAATACCCGTGGTGAGTAAGTGATGCAAACGTATCACATGTTATTTAATTTATTGAATTTAACACTTTATTGTTTACACACTCACTTAGTTGTTGATATCTAGGACTGCTTTGTTGGAGTTCGGAGATCATGCTGAGCATGATTTTAATATACGAATATGGAAGTGTTCTTATTTTTTGGAGTACGGAGTCCATGCTAAGCATGGTAGTAGTTAGTGAGATATTGAAGTGTGTTTGCTGCAGGTACATGTTTGCCATTTATTTGATATGAATGATTATGATGTATTGCAATGTTTGATGTAATTGTATCCATGCTTGCATGTAGTTACTTTCAATTTGATTTTGACTTCCATGTGAAATTTTATAATAAAAGCATGCTTCAAATGATTGTATCGTGTCATTAATAGTTTGCACATGAAAATATTAAGTTATTAATGCATGCATCAAAATTCTTGTTATTGTTTGACATAGTATATTGCATGATAAATTTGATATTTTCTTCATCGTAGCATTTTGATTGTTTTTTTCTTAATTCGTTAGGATACTATTCGTAACATCATACGACAGAATGACTGCAAACCGTGAATGGATGTACCGTAGGATAGTGGACAATGAGTTATCGCATGAATATATGGATGGTGTCGATAGTTTTATTGAATTTGCAACGGCGAGTGTCAGTACGGTAGATCCCACATGTCGGATTAGGTGTCCCTGCAAGATTTGTAAGAATAATCGATTTGTAGAACCGCATGGCGTTAGACATCACCTATACAGGAAGGGTTTTGTGAGTGATTATCAGAACTGGACGTTTCATGGAGAAGAATTTAGAAACGATTTTGATGCACGGGTGAATGTGGTGCACAATAATCCATACAAAAGACTACGGTATAAACAATGGTCCGACCAAAGTTGTGCATTGGTACAACGTGTATATCGTAAATGGTTATCGATTCCATACAAAAGACTACGGTATAAACAAATCAACGATAAATAGTGGCGTGTGTGTCAAGGGTAGCAGCTACGGTGAAAATGAACATGATTACTACGATGTTATAGAGGAAATAATGGAGTTGACTTACTTAGGCATGAATAACAGGGTTACGATATTCAAGTGTCATTGGTTTGATCCAACTGTAACAAGACTCGACAAAGCTTCAGGCATTGTGGAGGTGAATCATAAATCCAGGTTTGGAACATATGAACCATTCATATTAGCCTCGCAAGCTCAACAAGTTTATTATACTTCATATCCGAGTATAAAAAAGTCAGATATAAATGAATGGTGGGCAGTTTGCAAGGTGAAATCCAAACTATACCCCGAGTATGATCAGTTACAGGAAGATGAGTTAGCTGAAGACAGTGATTACTATCAATCAGATGATGTCTGTGACTTCGCTTATGGTCACGATGTTGCGCATGATATGCATGTCATATCTCCATTGGCTGATGAAACATTCATAGAGGAATGTGATCCAAATGATGTACCAAGTGGATGGGCAAACAATAAAGAAGAAGAAGAAGAAGAAGAAGAAGAAGAAGAAAGTCAAACTAGTGACGAGGAAGAATTCTCAAGCTAGTGAGCAAAATCTTATACTACAAACCTCTATTTAAATGCATTGTAATACTTGATGTGAGTTGTATTGCAATACTTGGTGTGAATGATTAAAAATTTTATTTGAATGTATTGTAATACTTGATACGAATGATTCGAATGCATTGTAATACTTGATGTGAATGATTTCAATTATCTGAATGTATTATAATTTATGCAATTAACAAATGATTTGAATTAGTGCAATACTTGATGTCAATGATTTGAATTATTTGAATGCATTGCAATGCTTGATGTGAATGACTTGAATGCATTGTAATACTTGATGTGAATTATTTGAATGTATTGTATGACATGTTATTTTCTAGAATATGGTTCGTGGAGGTTATAGTGGTCGCTCATCCAGTAGTAGCCAGGCTCAACCTTCATCTTCACGGGCTCCTGTGATAGGTATATCATATAACTAATTAGATGATTGATTAGTTCAAATGCACATTCTGAGAATTTCTAATGTATTTTTTTACAGATGATGTTGCGCCTGTACACGACCCACCTACACTAGTTGATCACACAAGTCAACAGCCAACACAGGAAACGGTGTCTTCTCAGGCTGGCACAAGAAGACTCATTCGAATAGTGTATATCGATAATCGACTGTAAGTATTTTGTTTTCAATTATTGCATATCTTTTAAATATTTTATATTGATATTTACTGTGTAACAATTCATGTGCAACACGAGGTTTGAGCCACAAGAAGTAGTACGGGAGATTAGGAATTCACTTCTTCAACATCTACCAGGACCAGTTGCTCAATGGAAAGAGTACCCAAAGGAGGTGTCAGACAGATTATGGTCCTCATTCATGGTATACAGTTGTTCCTCATAGATAATGTGTTTCATATTTAATTTATTTAAGCAATGTCTACTAACTTTCTGAAAATATTTGTAGGCTTCGAATCGCTTTGCAACTACGGTGAAAGAAAATGATGCAAGGAAGGTGTGGCAGAAGGTGGTTGTCAATCGATTTGCAAACATGCTGCACACTATGAAGACTGCAGCAAAAAAAGCATCTGGCGTAGTAGATGATCCATTACTGTGGAAGAGCCATGGTCCTATTACTATCAGGAGAGATTACTGGGATGAAATGTGCGATAAGTGGGCGGGAGATGCATTTAAAAATCGCTCTGCGAAGGCTTCACAAAATCGATCGAAGATGCTCGAAGCCCATCTACACACAGGTGGATCTAAGACATTTGGGAGCCACCTAAAGAAAATGGTAACTCATCAATATATAATATTAATTTTATAAGTATTGTTGCAAACTTGTGTACTAAATCTTTTGTCATTTAACTTCGCAGGAAGCAGAAAAAGGAGGCAGTGTACCATATAAGGATGTGTTTGTAGAAACACATAAATGGAAGACCACGGGAGTCTTCGTATCAGAGAAGGCGAGAACGACAACGGTATGTATTAATTCTATTAATAATCATTGCAATATATATGCAAGTTATCATAATGTTATCATTAATTATTAATGAATACTTTAAACATTATTTTGTAGGAGACATATGAGCAACAGATGGTAGAGCGATATGGCGAAGACGCTACTCAGTATCCATCATTTGATCCTACAGCATGGGTGACTGCAGCAGGTGAACCCAAAAAAGGTCGCGTGTTCGGGTTTGGGAGTAATATGAACATTTCACCAGTTATTGGTTCTTCCAGTTACGGCTCACCGACTTCTTGCGCCGACATAAGCTCCAAGCAGCCGACTATTCTTCCCGGTGATGATGTACGCGAGATCATTAATGAATCACTGAATAACTACTTCCAATACACCGTCGCCCCCTTTCTCCGAAATGAGATCAAGGCCGCTGTTCAAGATAGGGGATCTTCGATTCCAGGTCCCTCTCAGGTATAATCACATATATAGTTTTTTTGACTGTCTTAAAGCACATCTGAGCATGGTAGAATCACATATAGAGTTTTTCTAGATGCCTTAGAACACATATGAACATGCTATAATCACATATTCAATTTTTTTACTGCCTTAGCACACATATGAGCATGATAGAATCACATATAAAGTTGCTTTGCCTGCCTTAGAGCACATATGAGCATGCTATATTCACATATTCAATGTTTTTACTGCCTTAGCACACATACGAGCATGATCGAATCACATATATAGTTTTTTGCCTGCCTTAAAGCACATTTGAGCATGGTAGAATCACATATAGAGTTTTTTTATATGCCTTAGAACACATATGAACATGCTATAATCACATATTCAATTTTTTGACTGCCTTAGCACACATATGAGCATGATAGAATCACATATATATATATATATATATATATATATATATATATATATATATATATATATATATATATATATATATATATATATATATATATATATATATATATATATATATATATATATATATATATATTTAACTTTTTGTCTGCCTTAGAGCACATATGAGCATGATAGAATCACATATAAAGTTTTTTTGATTGCATTAGAACACATATGAGCATGCTATAATCACATATTCAGTTTTTTGACTGCCTAAGAACACATATGAGCATATTATAATCACATATTCTGTTTTTTGACTGCCTTAGCACACATATGAGCATGCTATAATAACATATAGAGTTTTTTAACTGCCTTAGAACACATATGAACATGTTATATATCATTTATGATAGAATCACATATAAAATTTTTGGCTTTGCCTGCCTTAGAGCACATATGAGCATGCTATATTCACATATTCAATTTTTTTACTGCCTTAGCACACATACGAGCATGATTGAATCACATATATAGTTTTTTGCCTGCCTTAAAGCACATCTGAGCATGGTAGAATCACATATAGAGTTTTTTTAGATGCCTTAGAAAACATATGAACATGCTATAATCACATATTCAATTTTTTGACTGCCTTAGCACACATATGAGCATGATAGAATCACATATAGAGTTTTTTTATTGCATTAGATCACACATGAGCACATGATAGAATCACATATAGTGTGTAATTTATTTCATTATATTTTGTTTATCAATACTGACTGTTCTTTTCTTGTGTAGGCTGCTAGCGATAATCAGGGTAGTGGAGCTGAAGGGACAGATAAAGACAATGAACAAGAAGACGCACAAAATCTTGGCGATGATTAGAGGACTGTGTTGAAGAAGTTCTATTTTTTTTATTTTTCCTAATTGTAATTGTTGAATTGTAAATAATTAAACTTCTTAATTTTAAGGTGGAACGATTAATTATTATAGATACTTGTTATATGAAATTTTTTGTGTGGTTTGTTTTTTATTTACAGGAAATATAAATTGTACAGGAAATAGAAATTGTACAGTTCTCGGTAATTAATTTTTAAATAAATTTTTTTTGATTTTTTTTCGTGTTTGCGACGGATTAGCGACGAATGATTCCATCGCTATTCATATTAATCTAGCGACGGCTTAGCGACGGAACCATCCGTCGCTATTCATATTAATCTAGCGACAGCATAGCGACGAAATTAAATCCGTCGCCAAGCCGTGGTCGCCGTTTAGTACCGGCGGATTGGCGACGGAATATAGCGCTCGTTATTCCGTCGCAATTAGCGACGGACCTGGCGACGGAATTATTCCGTCGCCAGTTAGCGTCGAAATATTCGCGACGTAAGCATACTGTCGCCTCGTTGTCGCTAATCCGTCGCTAACATGGTTAGCGACGGATTAGCTACGGAATGTGGTCGTCGCTAATCTACTGCTTTGTTGTAGTGTTTATACGTGAACTCTGATTCTTCATAGACGTATCAATAGGATTAAGATTCTTCATACATGAAATCCGCTTATCCTTATCAATTGCCTGATCTGGAAACGTTATTTTGGCACGAAAAGGAAGAGGTTTTACCAACTTTTGGTGGATATTGAACAATTGAAGTTTAGATTTTATACAAATCCATGACCTTCATCTGATATTTGAGTTAGATTTGGATCCAAATCTAGACTTATTTTCAAGAATATGAATGTAGTAGGGCTAGTGCTTGTATTCATGACCTGACCTGAACTCAGATTCTCAGGTAAGAGAAAAGGAAGAGGTTTCACCAACTTTTGGTGGATATTGAACAATTGAAGTTTAGATTCTATACAAATCCATGACCTTCATCCGATATTTGAGTTAGATTTGGATCCAAATCTACTTTTTTTCAAGAATATGAATATAGTTTTGTGTCAAGGTCCGGCTAAAACCATATTCAACATTGTAGGGCTAGTGCTTGTATTCATGACCTGACCTAACCCAAACTCAGATTTTCAGGTATGAGATTGAAATGTTACCTCAACCCAACCCAAGTAGTACACAATCATGTTTGGATTATGATTTTTATTAAATATTCAACCTGACCTAGCTTGACTTGGGTGTTTTAATTGTATTTTTACTAAAAGTAAACCCTTTAAATGATGAAGATCTGGTTTGTGATTTTATGTTATTGACCCCAAAACAGAATTCCTTAAAATGGGTCTAAAATCGGAATTTGAACCAACACAAACATCACAAAGAACTTATGGATTCATATGGTATCTAAGTCCATATTCAATCAGTTTTTATTGCTTGTTATCCTACTTTAATAGTTGTATAAACTATTTGTATCCTACTTTAATAGTTTAGTAGGATTAAGACTTGTCTTCTTAGTTAGAAACTTGAGTCATACGGGATTGTAATATCTCATCTATGAAATGTGCAAGCTATTTCGAAATTTGTTATATCTATTTTATTTAGTTATTTCTTATTTCTAGTTAATTTTTCAACAATTTTTTACAATTTTCGTTATATTTTCTGTTTTGCCTAAATAAATCCATCGTTGATGCCTTCCCTAGCCGATGCCACCCTGGGCGACCAACCACCTTGCCCTCTCAAGCCCCACCATGGGTGGCGGAAGCACTATGGTTTTCCAAACCTAGGGTGTTTGGCTCTTTCCCAAACAAGTGTCTCATGCACAATGTGAAAACCTCAAACTGGTTTGTCTCTGAACTGGTTCAGACACCTCATGACAGACCTGTCCCTAACTTTGGGGAGTTGGTTCCCTAACTTCAAACCTGTCCCTAATTGATTCCCATGATTATAACTCCCGGATAAACCCAAATCTGCCACAAAACCCACCTAGCTCGATCCACTTTAACCTAAATCATATCTAAAACCCACTTAAACCCGTCTAAGCCAAATGATGTACCAAGTGGATGGGCAAACAATAAAGAAGAAGAAGAAGAAGAAGAAGAAGAAGAAGAAAGTCAAACAAGTGACGAGGAAGATTTCTTAAGCTAGTGAGCAAAATCTTGAAATACAAACCTCTATTTAAATGCATTGCAATACTTGATGTGAATGATTTGAATGATTTGAATGTATTGTAATACTTGATGCAAATGAATGAGTTGTATTGCAATACTTGATGTGAATGATTTGAATTATTTGAATGTATTGTAATACTTGATACAAATGATTTGAATGCATTGCAATGAATGATGTGAATGATTTGAATTATTGTAATACTTGATGCGAATGAATGAGTTGTATTGCAATACTTGATGTGAATGATTTGAATTATTTGAATGTATTATAATACTTGATACGAATGATTTGAATGCATTATAGTACTTGATGTGAATGATTTGAATATATTGTAATACTTGATGCGAATGAATGAGTTCTATTATAATACTTGATGTGAATGATTTGAATTATTTGAATATATTGTAATACTTGATACGAATGATTCGAATGCATTACAATACTTGATGTGAATGATTTGAATTATTTGAATGCATTGTAATACTTGATACTAATGATTTGAATGCATTGCAATACTTGATGTGAATGATTTGAATTATTTGAATGCATTGTAATACTTGATACTAATGATTTGAATGCATTGCAATACTTGATGTGAATGATTTGAATTATTTGAATGCATTATAATACTTGATGTGAATGAATGAGTTGTATTACAATACTTGATATGAATGATTTGAATTATTTGAATATATTGTAATGCTTGATGTGAATGATTTGAATGCATTGCAGTGCCTGATATGAATGATTTGAATGTATTGTAATACTTGTTGCGAATCATTTGAATGTATTGTAATACTCGATGCAAATGATTTGAATTATTGTAATACTTGATGTGAATGACTTGAATGTATTGTAATACTTGATGCAAATTATTTGAATATATTGTATGACATATCTTATTTGTTAGAATATGGTTCGTGGAGGTTACAGTGGTCGCTCATTCAGTAGTAGTCAGGCCCAACCTTCATCTTCACGGGCTCCTATGATAGGTATATAATTTAACTAATTGGATGCTTGATTAGTTCAAATGCGCATTTTGAGAATTTCTAACGTATTTTTTTACATATGATGTTTCTCCTGTACACAACCCACCTACACCAGTTGATCACACAAGTCAGGAGCCAACACAGAAAGCAGGGTCTTCTCAGTTTGGCACAAGAAGACTCATTCGAATAGTGTATATCGATAATCGACCGTAAGTATTTCATTTTCAATTATTGCATATCTTATAAATATTTTATATTAATATTTACTGTGTATCAATTCATGTGCAACACGAGGTTTGAGCCACAAGAAATAGTATGCGATATTAGGAATTCACTTCTTCAACATCTACCAGGACCAGTTGCTCAATGAAAAGAGTATCCAAAAGAGGTGTTAGACAGATTGTGGTCCTTATTCACGGTATACAATTGTTTCTTATAGTTAATGCGTTTCATATTTAATTTTTTTTAGTCATGTCTACTAACTTTCTGAAAATATTTATTGGCTTCGAATCACTTCGCGACTACGGTGGAAAAAATTATGCAAGGAAGGTGTGGCAGAAGGTCGCTGCAAACCGATTTGCAGACATGCTGCACAATATGAAGACTGCAACAAAAAAAACATCTGGCGAAATAGATGATCCACTACAGTGAATGGGCCATGGTCCTATTACTATCAAAATAGATTATTGTGATGAAATGTGTGATAAGTGGGCGGGAGATGCATTTCGAAATCTCTCTGCGAAGACTGCACAAAATCGAGCGAAAATGCCTGAAGCCCATCTACACACAGGTGAATCTAAGACATTTGGGAGCCACCTGAAGAAAATGGTAACTCATCAATATATAATATTAATTTTATAAGTATTGTTGCAAACTTGTTAACTAAATCTTTTATCATTTAACTTCGTAGGAAGCAGAAAAAGGAGGCATTGTACCATATAAGGATGTGTTTGTTGAAACACATAAACAGAAGACCACAGGAGACTTCGTATCAGAGAAGGCGAGAACGACAACGGTATGTATTTATTCTATTAATAATCATTGCAATATGCAAGTTATCATAATGTTATCATTAATTATTAATGCATACTTTAAACATTATTTTGTAGGAGACATATGAGCAACAGATGGTAGAGCGATATGACAATGACGCTACTCAGCATCCATCATTTGATCATGTAGCATGGGTGACTGTAGCAGGTGAACCCAAAAAAGGTCGCGTGTTCGAGTTTGAGAGTAATATGAACACTTCACCTATTATTGCTTCTTTCAGTTATGGCTCACAGACTTCTTCCGCCGACATAAGCTCCAAGCAGCAGACTATTCTTTCCAGTGAAGATGTACGCTAGATCGTTAAGGACACACTGCGTGACTACTTTCATGACACCATCGCCGACGTTCTCCGAGATGAGTTCAATAGTTTTTTGCTGAACAGGGGATCTTCAATTACAGGTCCTTCTTAGGTATAATCACATATTCAGTTTTTTGACTGCCTTAGAACACATATGAGCATAATCGAATCACATTTATAACTTTTTGTCTGCCTTAGAGCACATATGAGCATGATAGAATCACATATAGAGTTTTTTGCCTGCCTTAGAGAACATATGAGCATGCTATAATCACATATAAAGTTTTTTGCCTACCTTATAGCACATATGAGTATGATAGAATCACATATAAAGGTTTTTTGACTGCCTTAGAACACCTATGAGCATGCTATAATCACATATTCAGTTTTTTGACTGCCTTAGAACACATATAAGCATGTTATAATCACATATTCAATTTTTTGACTACTTTAAAACACATATGAGCATGCCAAAATCACATATAAAGTTTTTTTACTGCCTTAGAACATATATCATTCATGATAGAATCACATATAAAGTTTTTTGCTTTGCCTGCCTTAGAGCACATATATGAGCGTGATTGAATCACATATATAGCTTTTTGCCTACCTTAGAGCATATATGAGCATTGTAGAATCACATATAGAGTTTTTCTAGCTGCCTTTGAACACATATGAGCATGATGTAATCGCATATAAAGTTTTTTTACTGCCTTAAAACACATATCATTTATGATAGAATCACATATAGAGATTTTTGCCTGCCTTAGAGCATATATGAGCATGATAGAATCACATATAAAGTTTTTTTACTGCCTTAGAACACATATGAGCACATGATACAATCACATATAGTGTATAATTTATTTCATAATATTTTGTTTATCAATACTGACTGTTCTTTTTTTGTGTAGGTTGCTAGCGATAATCAGCGTAGCGAAGCTGAATGGACAGATCAAAGCAATGAACAAGAAGACGCACAAAATCTTGGCGATGATTAGAGAACTGTGTTGAAGAAGTTCTATTTTTTTTGTTTTGAAATTGTAATTGTTGATTTGTAAATAATTAAACTTGTTAATTTTAAGGTGGAACGATTAATTGTTGTAGATTTCTTTTATATGAAAATTTATGTGTACTTTGTTTTTTATTTACAGGAAATATAAATTGTACCATTCTCGATATTTAATTTTCAAATAAAATTTTTTATTTTTTTTCGTGTTTGCGACGGATTAGCGACGGATTATTCCGTCGGTATGCATATAAATCTAGCGACGACTTATCGATGGATGTAAATCTGTCGCCAACCAAGTTCACCGTTTAGTACCGGCGGATTGGCGACGGAATACGTCGTTCGTTATTCCATCGCAACTAGCGACGAAACTGGCGATGTGTGTATTCTGTCACCAGTTAGCATAAAAAAATTTGCAACGTAAGCTTTCCGTCGCCTCGTCGTCGCTAATCCGTCGCTAAGCCGATTAGCGACGGAACTTGGTTGTCGCTAATCCACTGCTTTGTTGTTGTGTAAGAAACCTAAGTCATCTAGGTGTAACACCTCGATCTGGGACCTCGGGAGTCTGAGTTCAATTGGTATTACTTTCCAAAAGAAAATGATATATAGTTCACACAAAGAAAAATATAGTTAATTTTTTTTTTCATTCTTTTTTCAATAACTCACTTTCTTTCACAATGTTCATCATTAATAACATAAGAAAATAACAAGTACATAAATATTCAATGACAAGAAAAATAAAAACTATTAAGTGCTCTGCCGAAGAAGTAATCGATCATGTCCTGTTTGTGCTAGTATGCCTGAAACCTACAATTATAATTATACAGTGGGTTGAGTCTACAACCTAGTAAAGAATAATTGTAAGCAAATAAACACTTTAACTTACAACTGTAATGAGTTCTAAAATCCTAGTCTGAGTTTAGTTTTTGACACACCAAAAAGTTTGTATGTTTTAATTATCTCTCTATTAACTCTCTTAAACACTCTGTCACAACAAACTAACCCTAGGTTGGCTATACCGGTCATAGCCGTCTATGGACGTAGCAACCCGGGTAGAACACCTCAATTCTATATGTTGGCCAGACAATGAACCATACACTTTCAGTGATCTTCGAACCACCAGGCACTACAATGAAACAAAAAGGGGACCCCACCAGTAGCTAGCCGGGAGGTCAGGCTCAATCTCGGCATGGTTCATGTTATATCCTAACTATAATGGTTCTCAACCATCTATGGTCGTCTAGAGTCCCAAACACAGTTTGAGTATAAGTCTAAGTCATAATTTAAGTTTAACACATTAAACCATATTCTCAAACTCGTATTTTACTCATTCTTTCATGAGTGATATCGTAAAATGATCACGACATATCTCACTCTTTAATCTCAGGATGACCTTAGGGTTCATACTTATCTCATAGTAAGCACACAACAATATAGAGTCTCTATATCGTTAAATCACCGACAACCCACTCTCCATAGTGGTTGCACACTGGTCGCGAACCAGGTAGCCCTTACAATATAGATTTAAAGGGTAATGCATGTTAATCTCAATATATCCATTCACATAACATGAATAAAATAAAATAGACTCAAGTCTAAACACAATATCATTATAATGCATGCTATTAGCATTTTATCACACAAATATGCTATCACAAAATAATCTCTTTATAATATGCATGACATATCATGGCTAACATGTGTATGCAACCATCTCATAATATCATGTATGGTTATTTTATGTATATCATGTTCATACTCGAAAGCTATCATGCTAATTCACAATATTACAATAACATGTAACACAAAAAAAGTTTATTCACAACTAAAATAACTTATAATATCCTTTACCTTAAATATTAATCTTGTGTTTTGGTCGTAATCGAGTTTCAAGATGTTGTAACAGTAGGATCTGATCATTACACAAACATATTTGTATTAATACACATCACCTCTTATATTTTAACAAAATTACCAAAATATCTCTCCCGAATTAACTTGTAAGACCTCAATTTTTATGCTCAAAATTTAACCAAAATCAAAAAACAAATAGATTCTCTTCTACAATATGAGTCCAACACACCAAACCTCACTCAATTTTGAGTTCGGAGTGCAAAGTTATGCTCATTTTACCAAAACAGATCTTGGGTACACACAAGGGTACTTTGGTCATTTCGGTAATTATTATCAAAATTTAAAATTAAATCACACACTCAATCCAGATACATTTTTGATCTAGTTCCAAAACTGTCTGACTAGATCTAGACCCATTTATAATCTAAATCCAGAACTGGTTCATCCAATTATGAGTTGGATCTGAATCCAAAATTGTCGGACTGGATCAAGACCCGGTTTTGATCTGAATTCAAAATTGATCCACTAAGTTGGATCCAGATCCAGTTCTAAACTAGATTCAATACTGATATGAACTAGATCTAGTTTTATTCTGGATCCAGAACAATCATACCAGATGTAGACCCAGATCTATTGGGATCCAATTCCATTTAGATCAGTCTGATCCAAATCAGACCGATTTCGAATTGAGAACTGAGACCTAGCCAAACCCGAATTGTGAACCAGACTGGTTCAGCCTGTCTGAGTCGGTTTGAACTAGTTCGATCTGAACCAACTCGGGCTGAACTGGTTTGGTCTGAACCGATTGGACCTAGTTTGTTTGTTTTTTTACTCTCACCCAGCTTGGTCTGGGTGCAACCCAAACCATTTTATTTGTTTAAAAGAAGACATGCGGAAGGGGCTCTGCCTCTTCCGTCGTCTCAGACACTGAAGGGTAGGTTGCTGACATCGGTTGGCCGACCCTCTGATCTCTCTCTATCTCGGTCTCAGTTTTCTCATTTTTTTTTCTTCACTACAACTCACCAGCAGCCATGGCTGTCGGCCCTCTATTTGATCGAAAAGAGAAAAGAAAGGAGCATGCTACTTACCTATCGACATCGAGCTCTAGTACGATTCCTCTTCTCTCTATAGCTCATTTTTTCCCCTCTTTCGCTCTCTTTTTGATCGTTGGTGGGGAGCGCACCGTAAGGGCAGGGTGAGGATAACCTCACCTCCTTATCGATCGTGGGGGATGAGGTTTATCCTCATTCCCCCAAGCGGTTATAAGTGAGGCAGTTCTCTAAATGAGATACTAGGATTGTAGTCTCTCTCTCTCTCTCTCTCTCTCTCTCTCTCTATATATATATATATATATATATATATATAGAGAGAGAGAGAGAGAGCTATGAAGGCAAAGTTGAGTTGGATTTCAAAATTTGCTATTTTCATCTTATTTAGTTATTTCGTGTTTTTAGTTAATTTTTCAACAGTTTCATTTATATTTTTCAATATATTTTCTGCGTAGACTAAAAAAACTAGCAGTTGGTTGGATTTTCTTGTAAATTGAGCAACCAATTTAATTACATCATAACCCTACTTACACAACCACATCCTTCATGCATTTGGTTGGTTATCCACACCAAGTCTTTTCTAGAGGTCTCAATCATACAACATTTGGGTTTTTCTCAAAGTACTTCAACGGACAACTGCTCCCATGGGGTTTGGCATAGTAGCAAGGGACCTAGGCTGCTAGTTGGCAGTCAAGGTTCAAATGCAACGACCACAACCCCTGCACAAGCTGAAGCTAGACGACTCAATAGGGGATGAGGGGTGCGCCCATGGAGTTTTACGCTATCAGGATGACAACTGTAAGTAGAGCAGGCTAAGCTAGTGTGAATTGGTTTCTGATTCCAGGGGTGGTTTCTCTGTGTCATTAAAAAAAAAACTGAACCAGTAAAATCAGTTCCATCGTTTGAGGTTGTCACAAAGACATGTCTAAAAGGACATGAAACACGCCATTTTTGTACAATTTTATTTTAAGAATATTGTATAAGGGAGCACGACACGAGAGCACGTTGAAGAAATAAGGTAGAGGTGCTCCATGTGACATTATATCATTAAGGGTCAGGGAAAGTCAGACCCTCGTGGGGTCTGAATAGCATTTCTCATAAAAATTCTCAAGGGAAAACATGACAAGCCAACCCATAAAACCGGACAATTAAATGATAAAATTGAAAGCGAAAGGACTTCCATTTTAATAAATATCATGAAATAACACGACAAATTCAATAAGCTGTTTTTTTTTTTTGCATGGTAGTATATCGACATGTATTATCGACTTTTATTTGCCATAAATAGCTGATACTGTCAATAGGGATGTGAAATAAGTCGAGCCTCTCGCGGTTTCGACTCATGTTTGGCTCACAAATAGCTTGTTCGAACTTGTAAAATAGGCTCGGCAAGATGAATATAAACAATAGATACTCAGCTCGGCTCAACTCGTATAAGTCATTAGGTTGTAAGAAATATATTTTACATGTATTTTTTTGTAATATTCCTCTTTCTTCCAGCTCTAAAACAATGCATTTTTCCTATAAACAAGCCAGCTTAAACTCGACTGGTTTAACTCGGCCAGATTATGAGCTTGAACTCAGTTTGTCTTGCCACATGAATGAACCAAGCTTGAACATCACTCGCCTGGTTTACCTTCCGTAACTCTCACAGTCTTATCCTAACTTGGCAAGCAAGGCAGGTTTTGATTTGGAGATATATTTGGATCTCCATACATGGTAAGTTTTGATTTTAACTTTCTCCTAACCATTCATACCTTGCCATCTTTTGCTAGCAAAGGGGAGGTCACATGCATGGCATCATACCCTACATTTTGCTATTTATTCAGTGGGATGCACCCTCTACCTCCACTACTGTCCTTGTCAAGTGCCCTGCACTCTCTCTCACTATTGTAGTATCTCAGGTCTATTTCCATAGTCCTTTTCCAATGGCATCCAAGGTTTTCCTTTTGAGTGCTCTCCTCCTTCTCATGCTCCTTTCCTCTTCTCCTTTTGGTAAGATGGTCCACTTAACTCTTTGTCTTCTTCTACTTTTCTTAATCTTTTTTTCATTTATTGATTTCCTTTTCCTGTTTTTTATTAGAAATTTGTTACAATTTTTTTGAGCCCCAGCTTGGATCATGGACTGCTCGCTAGGGCTCTGTCTTCCTAGATGGGGGCAAGTGTGGTTTGTGATGACCACGGAAAACATCTCTTGCCACAAGGTCGAAGCTGGATGTACTCTCCAGTTGCTAGGGGAACCAGCCAATTTGCAATTGGTGATGAAGGGTTTGTCCCATAGCTTAGCCATTTTGGAGAAAAAAAGAAAAGAAAAAACAAAATCATATACTTAGAGATATGGACACAAGTAGGGTGTCTATAAGTTGTCCCTCATAGCATCTATGTGCTTACATACCATTAATACCCATATTTCTTATTTATAAATATTTTCCTTGGCTGGAAGGCTCTCTAAAACTTCTCTATCTTATGAGCCCCTGGTCTACATATGCAATTTGATAATGTACCTATAAAATGACATTTAGTTTTAATGTGTAATTGAACGCATATATAATAATGTGGCTAAGGTGATGCTGAAAACTGACCACCCAATTTTTTAGATTAATCGTCAGAGGTGAATATATAGTATAGTTCATATACCATATTCTTTTTTTGATGACTAAGAATCCTTGTAAGTCAATGGGCCAACTTTGGTTGACAGTCTGTGAGTTGCGAGGCCCAAAAACAGATGGAGGGCAACCAGGTGCCATGTGATGACACCTGATCCAGTGCAAGCATATGGTACAAAATTTGTGCATTAAGTACCTGAGGGCTTGAGCTCCACAGTTGACAGGCCCTCTCCCCAAGATGAAGGGTGATCAGGTGCTCACTCAGGTGCCCTATTCATGATATGATGTTTGTGAATGCACTTTCATCATTGCCCTTAAGCTCGCTGCAAGTGTACAATGATGACTGAATTGGTAATCATCATCATTATCAAATCTTATTTCAATTACATGGGGTTGGCTTATCAAGTACTCTAGACCGAGCACTTGGCAAAATGCTCGGTCTCATTGGATGCTGCCATGTGTCCTACCTCCCATCCTTCGGTTGCTCATCATGGGGCCCACCGTCCAAAGATAATTGTCAGTTGACCACTATCTAGAGGGAAAGTGGGCCTTTGGACATGGCCTCTCTTTTTCAAAATTTTCACTACTGTGTCGTGTCAACCTTTTTTATTGGAGTATATAGTGTCGATTATAACTAATCATACAAAACATCAGAATCAGCGACACAAATTTACAGCACCTGCCAATGGTCAGCCTTGTATCCATCAAGCTTCAGCCCTTGATAGTGACCTGTATTTGAGCATCACTTTTGCGTTATTTAGGCCTTAGGGGTGTTTGTTACACTCACTCAAGGAAGCCTCTTTCCATAATGATTTTGTTTCTCTTTGTGAGAAAAATGCCCTATTTTTCTATGAAAAAGAGTCACTTTCATAGAAAAGGGCAAGAAACAAACGCCTAAGGGCATGTATTTCAAGGTCAGTTTTCAGAGTGGATACCATACAGACCCAACAACCCAGTATTTTTATTTGTATAGAAATTCTTCCTTTTTTATGAAAAAAGTGCGAACTTGTAAACTAAGGAAATTAACTTATTGAACTTTGTGCTGCTCTTGAATCAGGGATGAGCCAAGACCCAACGTCCTGCGAGGTGAACCTAGGGCCATGCACAAGCTTGAAAGAATGCCAAGACAACTGTGGGAAGAATCACTATGACCCATCAGAGGCACAGTGTAAAGTTGACCCTGACCACTTTGGACAGCATCGATGCTGCTGCATCAAAGACCCTGCCAAGTTGGGGAACTAATGGAGTGTGATGATTGTCAAGGATGCCCGGGCAACCCTAGTGCTTACAATTTTAGGGCACCCCACCAACGGTAGCTCTGCTTGCTCGTTTGAATAAAATTGAACCCATAAAATAAAAAATTTCCCTTGTGTCATCCAATTTCAGGGTAACGAATGAATGGAAGAAATTGACGAATTGGATGCACCCAAATGAATGAATAAAATGGAGAGAGAGAGAGAGAGAGAGAGACGAACTATAACCATCAACATTACGAAACAGGTTCAACCAACATTGAACCTACCAGATAACCCACCAGGCCCAAGACATGCCAAGGAGCCCCAAAACGAAGGAAAAAAGAAGAAAGAGAAATGAAAAATGAAAAAAAAGATAACAGAGAAACACAAAACAACTCCAGTTTGTCGACGAGCATTACCCTGGATCATGAGTGGTCCTTGTGGGCAGATTGTGTTGTAGATCAGGGATGTTGATGCGTAGAATGGCATACACGTCCGCCAAAATAAGGTTCACCATTTTGTTGAACACTGCCGGAATATGCCAAAAAATAACGTTGTTGCGAGTCATCCATACAGTCCACCATGACGAGAGAAGCCAGGTTCGCCAAATAATCCGCCAATAGTTGCAATGACAAACTTGCTTAGGACCCCACAGCAAATCGCTGGCGAACAATTCCTGGCGCACGCTGACCCCCGACTTATTCCAAGTCACCTTGAAAATCTTTTGAAAGACAGAGCACTCCCAAAAAAGGTAAAACACAGATTCTTCGCCCGCCTCGCACAACACACATTTACTCGGCAGATGGAATCCGATGGATTTGAGGAAATTGTCAGTCTGCACCCGATCGTGTAAGATTAGCCAAGCCAGGAAACATGATCTCGGAGTCAGACCCTTGCCCCAGAGCAGGCTCGTCGGAAACCGGTCCACCTCCGACGAAAGGAGAGCGAGATAGCCTTCTTTTGAGCGGAAAGATCTGTTCGGAGCAAAGATGCGTCCAACGAACTGAGACTGCGAGTCAACATTACCATTATGTAACAGAACCGCAGACCAAGCTTGGATCCATGATCGACGAAGCTTTGACATTGTTTGGTGACACACGCTAGTGGCCCCCACCAAGGATTCCACACCTCCATATTTAGCCAGAAGCATGCTTGCACACGGGGACCCAGGTTGGTGTGCAAGCCAACTCTGCTTCACGACAAGAATCATACTTCTCAGCCTTGAATCCTTGATTCCCAACCCCCCCCCCCGTATATAGGGGAAGTCGAAGTGTGTCCCACCCTATGAAGTGGCGTTTGTTGTTGGTACCTCGCCCCGACCACAGAAAGTTCGCTACTACCCGAGTTAGCTTCTCACTAACCCCCATAGGCATTAGGAACATAAACATAAAAAATTCTGGCATAGCAGAAAGAACGTGCTTGATGATAGTCAGTCTACCCGCAATAGAAAGGTAGGAAGCTTGCCAGCCTGATATTTTGTTCTAAACCCTTTAAAAAGTAGCGCTCCAGGCTGTCGTTGTTACACGACTGATTTGAAGCGGTAGACCTAGGTAAGAAAAAGAGTTTTTCGATACCAAGCACCCGAATATCCGTTGGCCCATGTCAAACATTGATGGAGGAGCATTGACCATGGATAGACAACACTTATCGTAGTTGATGGATAACCCTGACATCGATAAGAAAAAAAGAAGGATAAGCTTGAATCTTAACATTTGTTGGATGAAAGTTCTTCCGAAGATAATTATGTCATCAGCGAAGGTCAGGATCTGACTACGACACTCCTGTATACCGAGAGACTCAATTAGACCATCCTCCATTGCCCTCTTAACTAAAACCACAAGACCTTCAGAGACGATGTTAAAGAGTAACAGAGACAGAGGACATCCTTGCCGAAGACCACGACCAAGTTTGAACTGATTTCCTTTGACCCCATTGATCTGAATCTGTGACTGAGCATTGGTTACCAACTCATGCACCCAGCTAGAGAAACGCCTACCGAAGCCCAGGTTCATCAACATGTTGAAGAGGAATGACCAATGAACCGAGTCGTAGGCTTTATGAAAGTCAAGCTTAAGAGTGAAGAAGGCCCCCCCGCTGATCTTCAGAGAGTGCAACACTTTTGTGGCCAAAATGAAGGAATGTTGAAGCCTTCTATTATGAATGAAGGCAAACTGAGCCTCTGAAAAAATCCTAAGAGCGACTGACCGCATCCTATTAGCCAAGACCTTGGTAATAATGCGATATAAGCTCCCTAAAACAGATATAGGTCAAAACCGCGAGATATCCGATGCGACTTCCTCCTTAGGAATAAGTGACACAATTGCTAGGTGAGCATGAACCGACAATCTGCTATTGCGATGAAACTCAGCGAAGACACTAAGAATGACACTCTTAACACATTGCCAGAATATGCGAAAGAAATCCACTGGATACCCATCAAAACCTGGAGCTTTCCACCCAAACGAATCTTGCATCGCCGAGACGATTTCTTCTTCGATGAATAACCCCTGAATCGAGTTGGAGAGCGCTCGATCCAAGGATAAAAATAAAGTCGTACCCATATTGCCACCTGCAGCTTGGTTGCAGGAATACAGGTTAGAGAAATAGTTGGTGACAACATTGATTACCTGATTGCCCGAAAAGGAGACACCGTTGATATACATAGAATGAATCACATGTCTTCAATGCCTGTGTGACGCTAAATAATGAAAGAACCTTGTATTCCCGTCACCCGCTTTACGCCAAGTCACCCATGACCGCTGCTTCCAACGAATCTCATCCTTTAGATGCCAAGATTGCACTAGAAGAGTCAGCTCGGCCGATCTAGCATTGAGGCTTTCAATATCTGATGCATTCATATAGGTCATATCCAAGAGAGACTGATTGATAGAAGACAGCTCACGCTCCCAATCCTCCATATGTTGGAATTTGCTTATTTTATTGGAGATAAGCCAAGATTTGATATCGCGGGATAGGCAAAAAAGCTTAACCATGCATCTAGTAGCCGCCCGAACCGCATAGCAAGGTCTACTCCAAGATTGTTCGACTAATGACTCGAAACCCGCCTCCTTAAGCCACCATTGCTCAAATCTAAAGGATCTATCGCCGGTGAAGCCTTGTCTCTATCGGATAACAATCTGACTATGGTCCGAGACAGATGGTGGAAGTAGATAACATGAAATGTCATTAATAAAACTCAACAGATCTGACGAAACAAGCACCCTATCTAGCAGACGAAAGCATGGTCTAAATCGCCGATTGGTCCACGAGAAAGCTTCGCCTACATGAGGAACATGGTACAACCGGTTCATCTGAATAAAGTTTTGGAAAATCCTCATTGAAGCCGAGTAGGGCACCAGAATACTTGAGTCAATAGAAGACAGAAGGCAGTTGAAATCTCCCATGATAATATGATGGTCCCCAAATGAAGCAATGACCCTATTCAAGTCCAACCAAAACTCCTCCCGCCGGCTTTGATGGTGAGGACCATACACCATAGTGACCACAACTGGATTTGCGTTTGAAGGAAGTGGAAGAGTGATGAATATGGAAAACATACCTTCATCCACCTGTTGTAAGGCTAAAGAATGCTTCCCGAGGATGAGGATGCCTCCCGCATATTGAATCGCAGGCTTGAAGAAGAAATTTGCACCACGCCAGATTTCGGAGACGACGGAGCTTGGGATATCTGCCATCTAGAGAGAGAGAGAAAATTGTTTTTAAAAAACAATTTAGGTAATAAGCACAAATCAAATTGAATAGGTCTGAGTCACCCTTTTTAAAATTTTGATTTCGCAAAATAAATTCATTGTAAAAAATAAAATAGAGGAAAATTATGAAAATAAATAAATAAAGTAAATGATGACTTGTAGGATCCAATCAAATGTTAAAATATGCATTGAATGCCTAAACAATATAACAGTTAAAAAATATCATGATGGTCATAAAAAAATAAAAACTACAAAATAAAAAAGAAAACAGATTCATTTGAAAGTTGGTGAAGGATGATTTGATTTGAATCGGCCTATTTGATTCGATTAGCAGGAAGCAGACCCATTAAGCGACCCGTGAGGGTTCCTTCATAAAAAACAATATTGAGAGAGAGAGAGAGAGAGAGAGAGAGAGGTGCATGATGTGCCAGTAAACGGTCGTTGGCTTCATTTTCAGGTAAAGCTGGAAGATCTATATTGTTCCAACTTTTATGCAATTAAGACTAGGCTGCCTACGTTTTGCTGCCATTTGAACATGAGATGAACCAATTGAATATCTTGAATTGGATGTGGATTCAGGTTGATCTAGATTAGGGGTGGACATTGGGCCAGCCCAACCCAAGCTGACTCGGAGCCTGTTAGGGTCCAAGTCAGCTCGGGCAACAAGATGGACCGCAACCATGACCCATCAAAAACCCAACCCATCCCTTATTGGGTTTGGATTCAGCACAGTTCCTATTGGACTCTGGTTGGGTGGGATTGGATCAGGCCATTTGAAACCTGACGGTTCTCAGGTTGGTATGGGTCAGGCTCGATTAACATATTTTGCCCATATATATATATATATATATATATATATATATATATATATATATATATATATATATATATATATATATATATATATGTGTGTGTGAACCCGGCTAGGTTCACTACGTGGGCTGATCCGGGCCTGTCTTAGAGGCTGTCCAAACCCTGCCATTGTGGAGTTTGGATAGATTTGGATGTGGACTAACCTAGGCACTCACACAGTGACACATATCCAACCTGTTTTCAGCCTATACCTGTTGATTGCATTGGGTATAAAATGAAGATCCAATCGTAACTATGCTGGCTGCAGAGTACATCTGAAAATCTAAGGCAATTAAAATCTGGTAGCATTACTTGGTTTTAATAAGCTAGTCCAACCTCAAGGCCCAGACCCTGTGGGTGTAGGTTTATGTTTTTCTAGTGTTCTATATATGTGTAGGTCTAACACAACCTGATGCCAACCTGGTCTTTTTAGATCAAGCAATTATAGTCCTGCGCAATGCTGTCAGTATTGGTGTGTATCGGCCTGTATACACAACAATAACAACAACAACAACTATGCCTTTATCCCAAAATAATTGGGGTCGGCGATATGAACCAAATAAGAAAATCATTCTGGGTCTTTCACATGAATCCTTCTCCTCCAATCATTTCTATCCAATGTCATGTCGTCGGTGAGGTTCAAAGCATTCATATCCTTATCTATTATCTCCATCCAAGTCTTCTTAGGCCTACCCCAACCTCTTTTAACTAATATATTTTTTTATTTCTCCGTCCTTCTAACTGGAGCATCATTAGGCCTTCGTCGAATATGTCTAAACCACCGTAAACGATTCTCTCTCATCTTATTTTTAATGGATGCAATGCCTACCTTCTTATGTATCTCCTCGTTTTGAATCTTATCTTTTATTGTATTTTCACACATCCATCGAAGCATACGCATCTCAGCTACACTCATTTTTTAAATATGATGTCACTTGGTAGCCCAACATTCCGTACCATATAATAAAGTGGGCCTAATTGTCATCCTATAAAACTTTTCCTTCAGCCGCAATGGCATTCTACGATCACACAACACTCCAGTTGCATTTTTTTCATTTCATCCACCCAACCTTTATCCTATGATTTACATCTCTATCAATTTCTCCATCCTTTTGAATGATAGATCCCAAATATTTGAAAGTCATCCACCAGTATTTCTTGCTCACCAAGCTTCACTACACTCTCATCACTACTTCATTGCTTACTAAACTGACATTCCATATATTCTATCATACTCTTACTCAACTTAAAATCTCTTGCTTCCAATGTCTGTCTCCATAATTCTAACTTAGCATTAACCCCAGCTCTACACTCATCAATCAAAACAATATCATCAGCAAACAACATACACCACAACATATTTTCTTGAATTGATCTCGTAAGCTCATCCATCACTATAGCAAATAGGAAAGGGCTTAATGCAGATCCTTGATGTAACTCAACTATTATAAGAAAATTGGATGTCACCCCTCCACAAGTGCGGACATTGGTTACTACTCCTTCGTACATATCTTTAATTATACTAATGTACTTGAGAGAAACACATTTCTTTATCATTGTCCACCAGAGAACATCCCTAGGTACTCTATCGTATGCCTTCTCCAAATCAATAAAAACCACATGCAAATCTTTGTTCCTTTCTCTATATCTCTCAATAAGCTGTCTAAGAAGATGTATAGCTTCCATAGTTGATTTTCCAGGCATAAAACCAAATTGATTCTCTGATATCATGACAACCTTCCTCAACCTTTACTCAATCACCCTCTCTCAAAGTTTCATAGTATGACTCATGAGTTTTATACCACGATAGTTTGTGCAATCTTGTATATCACCCTTATTCTTATATAGAGGCATCAAAGTATTCTTCCTTCACTTATTAGGCATCTTATTTGTCTGTCAAATATTGTTAAAAAGATTTGTCAACCATTCTAAACCTTTCTCACTCAATCATTTCCAAGCCTCGATAGGTATACCATCTGGGCCAACTGCCTTTCTTGATTTCATTTTCTTCAAAACCTCTGCAATTTCTTTTTTTTGAATCTTGCGCATGAAGTCGGGATTCATCTCATGAAAAGGAATGGAGAAGTCTCCAAGATCCTGAGCATGACTTCCATTAAATAGCTTATCAAAATCATCTTTCCATATCTCCTTAATTTCCTCATCTTTGACTAAAACCCTTTGTGTTTCATCTTTGATACATCTAACCATACCCATATCTCTCGATTTCCTATTTCTCATCTTTGCAAGCCTATAAATAGCTTTCTCGCCCTCTTTGGTATCCAACTTGTCATAAACCTCCTTATATACTTTATCCCTAGCATTTCGAACTACTTTTTTAGCTTCCTTCTTTGCTATCATATACTTCTCCAAATTCTCATTATCACGACTCTTACTTAGATTTCTATAATACTCTCTTTTAACCTTAATAGCTAATTTGACATCCTCGTTCCACCATGATGTATCATTACCTAGCGATGCACCGTCTTTAGACTCACTCAATACCTCCTTAGCCACCTTTCTCATGCAACCCACTATCTTATTCCACATTGATTCTGAATCCTCTTCGAGACACCAATCAACTTCCTTAACTACCTGCTCTACAAACATTCATTGTTTAGCTCCTTTCAGTGCCCCTTACTTAATTCTAGGATCTATCCTATGTCTATCTCTTTTGCAACATTTTTTAAATCTAAGATCTAAAATTAAGACTCTATGTTGTGTAGCTACACTTTCTTCTGGTATAACCTTACAATCGATGCAATAATCTCTATCTCTCTTTCTAAGTAGGAAAAAATCTATCTGACTCGTATTAACCATACTTGTAAATGTTACTAGGTGAGACTCCTTTCTAAATCAAGTTTTGGCTAAGATCATATCATAGGACAAACCAAACTCTAAAATCCTTTCTCCACTTTCGTTTCTTTCTCCTATACTATAGCTTCCATGGATACTCTCAAATCCATCCCTACTAATGCCTACATGTCCATTAAGGTCACCACCAATGAAAAACTTTTCTCTATAAGATATCCCTTGTACTACTCCATCTAAATCTTCCCAAAATTGATGCTTAATGGAATCATCTAAACCTACTTGAAGTGCATAAACACTAATAATATTAATAATAACCGTACCTAATACTAATTTAATAAGTAAAATCCTTTCACCCTTTCTACGGACCTCAACTACATTATCTATAAACTCACGACTAATAACAATCCCTACTCCATTCCTATTCCTATTTATTCCTGTATACCAAATCTTATATTCCCAAGGTTCTATCACTTTTGCTTTCTCACCTACCCATTTGGTCTGTTGTAGACATAAAATATCAATCTTTCTCCTACACATAACATCTACTAACTTTACCAACTTACCAGTTAAAGACCCTATGTTCCAAGTGACTAACCTAATTTTATGGTCTTGAATTATCTTCTTTACCCCCACCCGTCCAACAAAGTAAGGGAACGCTTGCCTATTTGATACCACACCTGGGCGCCGGTGTGACGCGTCGCTTCTGGGCGACGACCTAGCAACCCTTGCCCATTTATCACTGCCTCTGAGCCTATAGAGTACAATGTGTCGTTCAGTAGGGAACACCCCAACAAAATTCTCATATTGGTTCATATTCATAGGGTATGACTAAGTTTTTATGCTGGCTGTCACTAGCCTACCGCAACCCTCCTCTTTTATCCGGGCTTGGGACCGACAGTGTATAACTAAACAGTTATACACAGGCGGAGTTTATCGGCTTGTATACACACAGGCAGAAAATCAATATGATTCATTCCTGAATCCGATTTTTTTTAATAATTTAAGAAAATACAACAAATTTATCTTTTAATATTATTTTAATGGCTTTAACATGTGTCACGTTTTGATTGATATGTAATATCTTTTAATTATTTTTTGGTCGATTCAGAACAATTCACTGAGTATTGGTATCCACTGATTCTCCTGAATTGTTGGCCAAACGGTACATGTGTCAGGTTCGTTCCCACTCTAGTGGAACCAGATTTGGACCAGATTTTTGGGTATGGTATCAAGTTGGGACCCAAGTCTAATTGGGTCTATTATAAAAAAAGTCATATCTAGACCTGATAAGAACTACATGAACCAGACCCAGATCATACCCAACATAATAAATTTTTTTACATTGAAAAATTGCAGGTCTTAATCGTAATTCAGGTTGGGCCTGCGTCTGGTATAAAATTTCACAAACTATACCCAGGTCCATGTATTAATCCGACCTTCGGGTATGCACCTGAGTCTTAATCGAGTCTTCTTATTTGTCATCATACCCAGACCCTATAAGGTTTGGTCCGGGTAAACCCGACCGGTTGACACCCCTAATGCTGACCTTTATGAAACTAAAGTATATTTTAAAGAGTGCCTATCAGGTCAGAGCACCCGTCAAGAGTTGATGCGTTAGTTCCAAATACATGTAGTGCAGACCTCTAATGGGTGGGTTTGACTCTGACCCAGCCCGTACCAAACCCTATAGGGTCAGGGTTTGGTGATAAATAAGATGGTGCAATTAAAATTCAGGTTGGACTCGAAGGGTCAGATTATTATATGAAGTCGGGCTTGGTTTGTGAAATTTTACACTCAGACCCAAAACTGACCCGAGTTTCGACAAAGATCTGCTATTTTTCAATGTAAAATGGATAAAAATTTTATTTTACCAGGTATGGTTTGGGTTTGGTTCATGTAATGCTTATAGGATCCAGGTATGATTTCTCTTTTGGCGTGTCTGATTATTCTCGGTTCAAACCCGGTATAGCATCTCAAATCAGGTCTGGGTCTGGTTCTACCTGAATTCGAACCAAACCTGACCCATTGACACCCCTACTTAAGTTCGACTCCCACCAGGTGTGAACGTGGAAAAAAAGACAGACCAGTTCCTAAAACGGGGCAATTAAGTGATAAAAGTGTGTAAAGAACTTTCATTCCAGTAAATATCGTGAAATAACACGGTAAATTCGATAAGCTGTTTTTTCCTTTGCATGGTCCTATATCAACTTGTAGTGACTTTATTTGGGATAAATAGCTGATACTGTCAGTCTTATGCTAACTTGACAGGCAATTAAAGTTTTTATTTGGAGATATCTTTGGATCTCCATACATGGTAAGTTTTTATTTTACTTTTTCCTACCATTCATACCTTGCCATCTTTTGCTAGCAATGGGGAGGTCACATAATCTTATCTTATATTTTGCTGTTTATTCAATGGGATGCACCCTCTAGTGCCCTGCACTCTGTTTCAGTAGTGTAATATCTCAGGTTGATTTCTATAGTCCTTTTGAAATGGCATCAAAGGTTAGGTTTTTCTTTTGAGTGCTCTCCTCCTTCTCATGCTCCTTTCCTTTTCTACTTTAGGTAAAATGATCTACTTAATTTTCTTTTATTATTATTATTATTATTAATATTATTATTATTATTATCTTTCTTTCTTTTTCATGATTCTATTTTTGTGTTTTTTATTAGAAATTTGTTATAATCTTTTAGACCCTTCGTGGATGGGTGAATGGGGTTTTGACACCTGACACAATACAGACCACGGGAACCATCTTGTCACAAGGTCGAAGCCGGATGTACCAATCGGGGGCTCCACATGGTTGGTAGGAGCTGTCAGTGCAGGACGTTGCAGGTTCAAACCTCAGTGGGACGTTGAATAGTAACTGGCGGGGGTCTGCCTAGCTAAACCCAGCTTGCCTTTCGAAAAAGGAAGAAGGTCGAAGCCGGATGTACTCTCTGGTTGGTAGGGGGCCTGCCAATATGCAATTGGTGATGAGGGGTTTGTCCCTTAGCTTAGCCAACCTGGAGAAAAAAATTGTATACTTGGAGACATGGAGAAAAAGGGGTTGTTTCTATAAGTTGCCCAGGGAAAGGTGGCAGCTTACCTACAGGAAACAACCAAAGGGGTTCATAGTTGGAGCAGTTAGGTTTTGATTCCCATAGGCACTACCCCCTTGCATGTGCAGGCCTTGGAGCATGGGTCCTAGCCATGGAGTTTTACCCGTGCAGGGCTGATCTAAGATCTACTTGCAACTGGGGCCCAGGTTTCACAGTATAATAAATAAAAAAACACCTTTATTTTTCCTTTCTAAATAATTTCCTTGGATCCCATGCTCTAAAAAACTTATAGATCTATCCTGAGTCCCTAGCCTATATGTGCAATTTGGCCCACATGAGCTTGGCTCATCTTGTAGGGGCATCTTGTGTATGGGATGTCACAAGTTCGAAACCCACAGGTAGCATCCCTTGCCGCATGGTCAAAGCTGTGTGTACTCTCTCTCCCTGAAGAGACCTCAAGGGTTTTTACCAACTGGAGGCCAGCCAATGTGTGGTCGGTGATGATCAAGGGTTTTTTCCTTGGACTATCGAAAATAAAGTCTATATATGCAATTTGGATAACCTAACTGAAAAATGGTGTTTAGTTCTATTAATATGTAATTGAACGCATAAATAATAATGTGGCTAAGGCGATGATGAAAACTGAACCACCACTACAAGAAAAATGTGGATTAGCGATAGACGTTATCCGTCACTAATGTGTTTAGCGACGGAAAGCGTCCGTCACATAATCTTGGTCGCTAAAATGAGACAAAAATTTATCTCTCATCAATCTGTCGCTAATTTGAGACAGATTAGCAATGAATCATGTCCGTCGTTAATCCATCACTAATCCGTCGCTAAATAAGGACTGATTTAGTTTTGTAAATGAATGTATTTTATCGCAAATCCATCACTAAAATTTAATGATGAATATATATCTGTCGCTAATGTCTGTCATCAATTTTGTGAGGGATTAGCGACATATTGAATTCCGGCGCAAAACATCGACTGATTTAAATTGACAACGGATAATATCCATCGCTAATCCATCGTAATTTTTTTTAAAAAGTTATTATTTTTTTTAAAATATGAATATCGAAAAAAAATTCTTGTTATACAATTTATATAACTTGTGTGTAAAAAATAAAGTACACATAAAAAATACATATACAAAGCAGGTGAAACAAATTTAACACAAGTTATAAGTTAAACAAATTTAATAACCCAGTACAATCCTTGCCAAGTTCTAATTAGTTACAAGTACGTGAAACAAATTAAACACATGAATCTAATCCTCGCCAAGATTCAGGGCCTCATCCTCTTCATTGTCTCGATCTGCCCCTCCATCCATGCCTCCATAAGCTCCTCTACGTTGATCATCTCCAGCACCCTACAAGAGAACTAAAATGTTAGTATTGATAAACAAAATATAATAAAATAAATTATATACAATGTACCTAATCTAATACAATCAAAGTAAATGGCTGAATGACACATAGATTGACAATAAAGTGAAGGACAATAACAAAATTCAGATATGTGTTCTAAGACTGACAAAAAAATTTCATAGTGATTCAATCATGCAAATATGTGTTCTAAGGTTGTCAAAAAAATGTCACAGTGATTCACGAATGCATATAATGTTTATAAGGCTATCAAATAAATGTGTTATGTATCACAATCATGCATATATGTGTTATAAGGCAGTCAAAAAACTTTCATAGTGATGAAATCATGCTTATATGTGTTCTAAGGTTGTCAAAAAACTTTTATAGTGATTCAATCATGCATATATGTGTTCTAAGGCAGTCAAATTTTTTTATAGTGATTCAATCATGCATATATGTGTTCTAAGGCAATAAAACAATTTCATAGTGATGAAATCATGCTTATATGTGTTCTAAGTTTGTCAAAAAACTTTCATAGTGATGAAATCATGCATATGTGTTCTAAGGTTGTAAAAAAACTTTCGCATTTATTCAATCATGCATATATGTGTTATAAGGCAGTAAAAAAACTTTCATATATGCTAATATCATGCTTGTATTCTAAGGTTGTCAAAAAACTTTTATAGTGATTCAATCATGCTCATATGTGTTCTAAGGCAGTCAAAAAACTTTCATAGTTATTCAATCATGCATATATGTGTTTTAAGGTTGTCAAAAAACTTTCATATTGATTCAATCATGCATATATGTGTTATAAGGCAGTCAAAAAACTTTCATATATGCTAATATCATGCTCATGTGTTCTAAAGTTGTCATAGTGATGAAAGAATGCTTGTATGTGTTCTAAGGTTATCAAAAAACTTTCATAGTGATTCAATCATGCATATATGTGTTATAAGGCAGTCAAAATTTTTATACTGATGAAATCATGCTTATATGTGTTGTAAGGTTGTCAAAAAAAATTCATAGTGATTCAATCATGCATATATGTGTTATAAGGGTGTCATAAAATTTGTATAGTGATTCAATCATGCATATATGTGTTCTAAAGGTGTTAAAAAATTCATAGTGATTCAATCATGCATATATGTATTCAATCATGCATATACTAGCTTAAAATCTAACGACATGAAATAAATTACATGAATCTTTATACCTGACGGGCACCGAAGCTCCTGTTGAATGCATACGAAGTTTCTCTGTCCCGAAAAAAGTTACACAACTCATTATGGACAAGGTTAGGAATGACTTCATGTAAAAAGTCATGCATTTTGTCCTCAAGATGCTGATAGACACCATCCCAAGACATAGCAGGGTCAATCGGATGGTGGGAGAACTCTAAGAGCCCTAGTTGCAGGAGGCAACAACTGGTGTGGTGTTCATATTACTCCCAAACCCAAACACACGACCCTTTTTGGGTTCACCGATTGCAGTCACCCATGCTACAGGATCAAAAGGCAAATGCTGAGTGAAATCATCGTCATATCGCTCTACCATCTGTTGTTCGTATGACTCCTACAAAGTAATGATTACAGTATGGATTAATAATTAAGAATTATAATGTTTATGATAATGTAATTCATAGTAACTTGTATATTATAATGTTTATTAATATAATAAATGCATACCAATGTCGCTCTCACCTTCTCTGATACAAACTCTCTCATGCTCTTACGTTTATGTGTTTTAACAAATGCATCCTTATAAGGCACAATGCCTCTTTTTTTCGCTTTTTGCAAGGTTAAATGATAAAAAAATCAATTAAAAAGTATGCAGAAATACTTATAAGTTTGACAATATATATTGATGAGTTACCATCTTCTTCTGATGGCTCTCAAAAGTTCTAGATCCACCTGTGTGTAGATGGACATCAGACATTTTTGCTCGATTTTGTGCAGCCTTTGCTGAGCGGTTTCGAAATTCATTATCTTACATTCCCTCCCAATAATCTCTCATGATAGTAGAAGGGTCATGGCCCTTCCACTGCAGTGGATCATCTATCCCACCAGCTGCTTTTATTGCTGCAGTCTTCATATTGTGCAGCATGTCAACAAATCAATTGGCAGCCACCTTCTGCCACACTACCCTCGCATCCTTCTTCTCGTTTGCAGTCGCGAAGCGATATGAAGCCTACAAATACTTTTAGAAAGTTAACACATATGACTATAACAAAAACATAAATATGAAATACATTATTTATGATAAATGATTGCATACCATGAATGAGGACAATAATCTGTCCAACACCACCTTCGGGTACTCTTTTCATTGAGCGACCGGTCTTGGAAGATGTTGAAGTAGTGACTTCTTAATTTCTCGTATTACTTCTTATGGCTCAAACCTCGCGCTGCACATGAATTGATACTGATTAACAATCGGCTGTCGATATACACTATTTATAAGATAAGTATTGGACAAGTGATAATGAAATACTTATGGTCGATTATCGATATATACTATTTGAATGAGTCATCATGTGTCAGACTGAGAAAAGACACTGCATCCGGTGTTGTCTCGTGATGTGTATGAGTAGCTGGTGTAGGTGGGTCATGTATAGGCGAAACATCACCTACAGAACAATGAGTTAGAAATTGACACAATGCACATTTAAACTAATCAAATATACAATTATTTAAATGATATACTTATCAAAACATTACATAAAGACGAAGGCTGAGACTGACTATCACTGAGCTGGGATCCTATAAAGACAATTAACAAATAACAATTTTTATATCAACATATAAGCAAAAATATAATGAATGCCTATATTTAAATATAACACAACGACATCTATCTAATGATGTCCCACAACCATATTCTAACAAATAAAAATGTTATTTGGATAAGTTACATGATATGCAATTCCATGGATACAAAATCAAATAAAAAATAACTTCATGCAAGCATGAATACAGTCACATCAAATATGGCAATACATTCAAATCATTCATATCACATCAATGTCAAACATGTACCTGCAACAAATATACTCAAATATTCTGCTAACTACTACCATGACTAGCATGGTCTCCAAACTACAAAAATAAGAGCATATGAGAAAGTGATGTGATATGCATTACAAGATGTATTTTACTAGCTCGAGTATGCTTCCTCATCACTTGTTTGACTTTCATATTCTTTTTCTTCTTCCTCCTCCTCTTCATCCTCTACGCCTTCTTCTTTATTGGGCGCCCATCCACTTGGTATATCATTTGGATCACATTCTTCCATACGTGTGTCATCGGACAATGAAGATATGACATGCAAACCATGTGTGATATTGTGACAATAAGAGAAGTCATACATATCATCTGATTGATAGTAATCACCCTTTTTAATAATCTTGTCTTCTTGTAATTGATGATACTCGGGGTATAATTTAGACTTCACCTTGCAAACCGCCCACCATTCATTTCTATCTAACTTTCTTGTATTCAGATATGAAGTATAGTAAACTTATTGAATTTGCGATGCTAATATGAATGGTTCATATGTTTCAAACATTGATTTATGATTCACCTCCACAATGCCTGAGATTTTGTCGACTCTTGTTGCTGTGGGATCAAACCAATGACACTTGAATAAAGTTACCCTGTTATTTAAGCCTAAGTCAACTCCATTATTTCTTCAATAACACCGTAGTAGTTAAGTTCATTTTCACCGTAACTGCTATCATTGACACACACGCTACTATTTATCATTGACTTGTTTACACCGTAGTCTTTTGTATAGAATCGATAACCATTTACGATGTATCCATTGTAACATTACACAACTATGGTAGGACCATTTTGCAAATCACATATTCCTTGGTCATTAACATCATCATGTTGGACCTACAAACATAAAAAATGACTGTAAACATGACCAATTAAGTAACATATTGTTGTTTACATGGAAAGAATGCATGTCATCGTCCTTACCAACTCTTTTAACCAAGCCACAAACTTATTTTCACGTTCTTTTTGTAATTCTGAATCAGTGAGATGGAAAAGTTCTCTTCGCAACTCCAGATCAAATCGTATGCACTTAACAAATAATTATATTACCAAACCATGTATGTAGAGAACTTAGTATAACATATTATATATACTTACTCGATGTAGGGGTCGATCTCTGAGCAATTAAAAAGGATATAGATGTGTGTTGCGTTTTGCTCTCGATCTGGTCCAAGCACGTACCTTGCCTTTGGTTTCAGTACTTTGCCATTATACTCTTTGAGTTTCAATTCTGGTCTTTTACATATTACTTTTAAATCCATATGGACCTTCAAATTATCCTTCATTTTTTGTTTGACATTCATTACCGTATTGAACACACTATCAAACATATTTTTCTCTACATGCATCACATCCAAATTATGTCGTATCAATAAGGTCGGCCAATATGGTAGTTCCCAAAATATAAATTTCTTTATCCAATTGTGATCCTTCCCAAATCCAAGGAAGGGCCTCACACTACGGGCATCTCTCAGTTCATATGAAAAGTATCACAATCGTCTTAAAATCTTTATGTCAGATAACCGTGTAGGTGGACCTTTTATTTCAGTTGTGCCTGCTTTGAATGCATTCCTTTATCGTCGAAATAGATGATCGTTGGGTAGAAATTGATGGTGACAATCAAACTAACACAACTTCTTTTCATGCGTCAATCTAAAAGATTTTCTATCCTCCATGCAGTACAAACATGCCAAACTTCCATGTGTGCTCCAACCAAATAACATACCATATGCAGGGAAATCACTAATTGTCCATAGAACAACAACCTTCATATTGAAGTTTTATTTTTATGGGCATTGTATGTGAGAACACCGTCATCTCACAATATTTTCAGTTCATCAATTAATGGCCTTAAATATACATCAAGATTTTGGCTCAGAGACGTCGGGTCAGGGATCAATAGAGACAAGAAAAGATTTTGACGCTTCATACACAAGCTTGGAGGAAGGTTGTATGGGGTGACAAATACTGGCCAACACGAGTACGAGGTTGATTTACCCCCAAATAGATTAAATTCATCTATACATAAACCAAGCCTAACATTTCTCACTTCTATTGCGAAGGTCTGATGAGTATGATCAAAGTGCTTCAAAGCTTCCGTGTCAATAGGATACGTGATCTTGTCTTCATCATGTCGAACTTTATTTGCATACCATCTCATGTATGTAGCTGTCCTCAAAGATATATATAATCGTTGTAATCTAGGGGTGAGAGAAAAGTAACAAAGCGACTTGTATGACACTTCTTTTAACCTCGTGCTACCATTGTCCCTTGTCTTTGGATTGAACCGAGGATGCCCACATGACGAACATGATCGGCTATTTTTTTGATCTTTAAAATGCAACATGCAATGATTTGGACAAGCATCTATCTTTTGATACCCCATACTTAAAGCATTGACCATAACCTTCACACGATATAAATTTTATGGCAATTTTTCATCTCTGGGCAACATACTCTTCACAATAGAGTACAAACAGTCAAAACATGATTGACTCAAATTATACTCGGACTTCAAATTCATTAGTTGAAGAACTGCAGACAAGATAGTATGACTCTCGTAACCATTCCAAAGTGGCTTATTAGCATCTTTAAGTAAATATAAAATCTACTAGCTGCATCGTTTGTTGCTTCTTCCTCTACCCCAGTTGGTATATCACTAGGACACATACCAGAACACAGTTCTGCTCCTGCGACATCAAATATCAAATCCACATATGAATTATCGTGCACCACATTCACCCGTGCATCAATATTATTCTAAAAATTTTCACCATGAAGCATCCAATTCTGATAATCACTCACAAAACCCTTCATGTATAGCTGATGTCTAACATCATGAGGTTCTACAAATCGATTGTTCTTACACATTGTGCAGAGGCACCTGATTCGACCTGTGATATTCACTATACTGACACTTGCCATTGCAAATTCAATAAAACTATCAACACCATCCATATATTCAAGCGATACCTCATTGTCAACTATCCTACGGTACATTCATTCATGGTTTGCAGTCATTTTGTCCTATGATGTTACAGATATTATCCTAACCAGTTAAAAGAGAATCATAAGAATGCTATGATGAAGAAAATATCTAATTTATCGTGCATTCATGGTGGATGTAATGATTTAATATATCACACACACACACACACACACACACATATATATATATATATATGTGTGTGTGTGTGTGTGTATGATGCCATTCAATCACAAGAACTATGATGCATGCATTGATAACTTAATATTTTCATGTGTAAAACCATTCATTTAAAGCATGTTTGAAGCATTGATAATTTATCATTCATTTTCATGTGCAAACTCATTCATAACACGATAAATTCATTTAAAGCATGTTTTTATGATACAATTTTATATGAAAAGCATAATCAAATTGAAAATAACTTCATGCAAGCATGAATACAGTCACATCAAACATTGCAATACATTCAAATCATTTATATCAAAACAATGTCAAACATGTACCTGCAACAAACACACTCAAATATCCCGCTAACTACTACCATGACTGACATGAAATCCAAACTCCAAAAATAAGACCACTTCTATTTTCATACATCAAAATCATGCTCAACATGATCTTCGAACACCATTAAAGCAGTCCTAGATATCCATAACTAAGTGAGTGTGTGAACAAAAAAGTATTGCATCTAAGAAATTAAATAACCTGTGATGCTCTTGCATCACTTACTCACCACGGGTATTTACCCGATTTGCATTTTGCTTGTTTCTTTTTGCATAACATTTTAAGCCGCATGCGATGCTTAGCATTAAGCATCACACATTTTGCTCTGTTACGCATCTGCAATGCACATTACTCTTGTCGGCCAAAGACAAAGACATAGGGAGAAGTAGAAGAAAATAGGCGGAGCTTCCTGTCAAAAAGTACCAGTGGCAGGGGGGCAGGGACCCTTGCCGACCAAGCAAACACAACGACAGGGGAGGACGGATCCGCCTACCACTGTTGCTTAAACAAGGGCAGGGGGGCGAAGCTCCTTGCCAGAAAGTACCAGCAGCAGGGGTGCAGGCCCCCCTGTCGGCCGAGCAAACAGAACGGCAGGAGGGGCAGATCCTCCTACCGTTGTTGCTTAAACAAGGGCAGAGGGGTGGAGCCCCCTGCAGGAAAGTACCAGCAGCAGGGGTGTGGGGCCTCTGTCGGCCGAGCAAACACAACGGCAGGGCCCCCCTATCGCTGTTGCTTAAACAAGGGCAGGGGAGATCCACCCCCTTACCAAAAAATATCAGCGGCAGGGGAGCTCTGCCCCCTGCCGGCCGATCAAACACAACGGCAGGGGGGGATCCCTCTGCCGTTGTTGCTTAAATAAGGGCAGGGGGTCTGCCAGAAAATACCAACGGTAGGGGTGCTCCGCCCCCATACCGGAAAATACCAATGGCAGGGAGGCGGGTCCCCTGCCGACAGGTTGGAAAGAGGAACAGGGGGGAGGCGCGAGGGTATGAAAGGCGAGCTCACCGGCATGGTCGCTGGTGGACTTCGATCGAGTTACCAGAGCCAGAGGAACAAGTGGTGGGTCGTCGGTGGGGTCGCTGAGGGAAGAAGGGGAGATGGCGTCAGTCGATGTGGCCAGAGAGGGATGGGTGTCGATTGGTGTGGCCAGAGAGGGAGGCCATCGCCAAAAGGGGGAGAAGGGAGGGTGAGCAACGGGGCGAGAGAAAAGAAAAAAAATAGGGCTCGCATTAGGGATTTACGAGAAATTTAGCAACGGTAAAATTCTGTCATAAATTTGCGATGACGTAGCGACAAAAAAATTCTGTTGTTGATCTGCGATGGATTCACGACGAAATTTTTTCAGTCGATAATTCCGCAAATAATTTGAATTTCAGCGACGGATAGTTTTCTCTATCTAATTCGTCATAAATTTGCGATGAAAAAAAATCATTGTAAATTATCGTCGCTAATTAGAGTTTTTCTTGTAGTGCACCAAATCTTTTGATTATTTGTCAGAGGTAAAAATATAGTATAGTGATATACGCCACATTGATTCTCTGATGCTAGTGAATGCACTTGTTTACATTGTTGTGCTTAAGCAAGCCGCAAGTGTAGAATGATGCTAGAATGGGTTGGGGCCACAAATGGTACGGATCTGAAACAGGTAAATACATGGAGATTCTAACTAAAATCTAATCCAGAACTGCCAAAAATTGCAAAACCTTCATCCTCGATCCGACCGATTTGCATCTCTAGAATGTGTAATAATCATCATCATTATCAAGTCTTATTCCAATTGCATGGGTTGGCTTTTTCAAGTCTCGTGTCTCCATTCTTTTATTGCAATGCAATCCTTTCTATTGTCAAACACTCAAGGCCAAACATTTGGCAAAATATTCTATCCTATGGGGTGTTGCTGTGTGTCATCGATCAGCTGATCCTGGGCCCACCCTTCAACGAGAGTTGTCGATTGACCATTGTCCTGAGGAAAGGTGGGCCTTAGGACACGTGGCAGCATAAGACAGCAGAGCACTTTGCCAAGTACTTGGCTTGATCACTAGATCATACCTCATGTCTCCGTTTCAATGGCCTTCTTTTTCTAATTCCCCCCCTGTGTCATGTCAAACTTTCTTGTTGCTCTATCCTTGAGGACCAGGTGCAATGTGAATGTATACTTTTATGCGCTACTTCACGTAATCACTAATCTTTTTGGGATACAACCTGTCAGCTGTGGGGCTAAACATCAGATAGTGGGTGATCAAGTGCAGCTAAGCACTTAAAGTGAGCAATCATATTGCACCTGGTCTCAATTCTTATTAGAGTATATAGCCGCGATTATAATCAATCATGTATAACATCAGATTTAGCAACACAAATTTACATCCCTATATCAATCAAGCTTCAACACTTGATAGTGACTTGTATGTTGGCATGGATCAGTTTTGCAGTCTTTAGGCCTCAAGAGTGTTTGTTTCATGCCCTTTCATATGAAAGCGACTCTCTTTCACAAGAAATATTATCTTTCCTACAAGGAGTGAAACAAATATGTCTATGAGAAACATGTGTTGAGGCTCACATAATAAATAGAAAAAAAACAGCTTTCCTGTCAAAATAGATTCATACCTCTCCCTTTTGTTACAACATTTTCCCTCCAGAGTGGCTCTTTCAAAGGAAAGAGGCTTCCCTTGAGTGAGAGTGTAACAAACTCTTTTTCCAAGGTTGGTTTCAGGAGTACATCCCAAAGAGACCCAATAACCTAGTTTTTGTGATTTGTATAGGCACGATTTTCTTTTCATTAAAAAAAAAAGTTTCAAGTTATGAAAGAAATTAACTTATTGAAATTTGTGGAGAACTTTAATGCAACTCGTAACAGGAATAAGCCAGGAGCCAGGGTCATGCCAGATGAACGAAGGGCCATGTTCTAGCTTGAAAGAATGCCAAGACACATGTGAGAACAACAACTTTGACCCATCACAGGCAGTGTGTGAACCTGACCCTGACAACTTCAGGTATAATCGCTGTTGCTGCATTTAAAGCCTTAGCAAGTTGGGGGACTAATGAACAGATGGTTGTGTCAAAGATGGGCAGGTTGTTGGATCATATTTCAGATCACACAGTTTCACAATCAACATCATGACATAAAGCAGAATATACAGCAAAATGAAAATCATGATTAACAGTCGATCGAAACAGGAACAGAGAGCAAGCATATCGATTTCTGCATAATACCAAAATCCAGACAACATCACATGAACAAACAGATGCAGAGAACACAATAAAAACAACAAAAACATGTTAATACTGTATAACAGGCTAAGGCGTACGAAAGTACTCCCCTTAGAGAAGATTTGCCCCCATATACAGTGCAAACAGGGTCCAGTGTCCTTCCCTCAGGATACAATAGCCTCGATGATCAGGATCGGTGCACTCCGACAGATCATCCTTCGAAGACAACCTCTTTGAACCGCTGTTGCAGAAAGCCCCTTCAAGGAAAACACAAAGAGAGAGAAAGCAGCAGGGAGACAAAAAATGTAGAGCCTTTCTTCCTTAGAATTTTGTGCGCCTAGCATGTGCGTAACCCCAGCCCCAACCACATTTTTATAACCCACGAACGATTACAAAAACGTGGAAGGGATCCGTTATAGAATCCGAGGAGTCGAGACCCGTTAACGGACATGGACTAGGACGAGTCGTGACCCGTTATCATTTCTCATAACCCATTAATGAATCCAAATAATCACATAAACTTTGGGCAAAAAGGTACTTTGGTCTTGATTGGATATGGCTCTAAAGGGCTAATTACCCAAACCTGGCCCAGCTCGGCACGGCACGGCGGGCGGGCGCACGCGTGTGTGTGTGGTAGTCATCCCATCCTCTTGTTCTTAGGAACAAGTGTAAGAGTTTACATGTAGGGTATAAAGCCCACAACAAACTCAAACCTCTTCAATATGGGACTATTCCATATCATCAAGTCCAAACCTTTTTTTTCCTCCAAAAAGAAAAATAGCCCACATTTTCTTCATTTGAATTTTCTCACCTTTCCTTCATACATCCAACATTCCCTCACAAATTCAAAGAATGAAAACGGGAGGAAACCAAGATGCAATATGGGATAATCTGCAGCAGGTTATATCATACTTTCAGTAATGGTACCTTTCAGTTTGAACCACTACCTTATTTGACTAACTTTACCCCCACAGGAACGAAGTGAACTGAAGTCTTGAACTTGAACCTTTGGTGTAGGAGTGTCCATTAGCAACAACATGATAAAGGTTCTGGTTGTAATCTTTAGGGGCGGCGCGTTAAAGGCCATGCATCTAAATCCTGTTTCATGAGTGATTTCAGGAATAACCCAATTCCTTAAACTGCGGCCACACAGTCACACTCACATAGGTGGGCTTCTCTAGAGATGCACTGCTAACATCTCGCCTATAAGACTTTGAACCCATTCAGAGTTTTAACTCTTCCTTAACTAGCAGCTACAACACTTTTCCAGAGTAATCAGGGGAACATACACAAATACATAGTATCACATTAAGAAGGTGCTATCCAGTTCACCCTACAGCTTGTTATTACTACATTGAACCTACTTTGTGGGATCTCCACTCAGATAGGTTGGGTTGCTACTATAGATGAACTACTGATGGGTTTCAGTCTCATCCCCTCTCTGAATTTCAGGACTAATGACTTATCTAGTCCTTTCGTTAATGGATCAACTGTATTTTCTTTGCATCCAACATAGTCCACAACAACCACCAACTGAGACACCAGTTCCCTTACAGATTTTATTCTGACTTGGATGTGTCTTCTCTGCTTTTGATTATATTTTGTGCTTTTGATTTTTGCAATTATGGTCGTATTGTCACAATGCACAAATATAGCAGGAATTGGTTTGCTCATTAAAGGAAGTCCCTCAAGAAGTCCCTTTAACTATTCAGCTTTCAATCCTGTGATATCTAAAGCGCAGAGCTCAGCCTCAAAAGTAGACCGTGAAAAGATGATCTACTTTACTGATCTCCAAGCGATTGCGCCGCCACCCAAGGTAAAAATATACCCTGTCACGCCATAACTCCCAAAGTTCATGGCTATCCAGCTCGCATCACTATATCCCTCAAGAACATGGAATCTCTTATAATGCAAACTCAAAGAAATAGTTCCTTTCATGTATCTAAGTACCCTGTTCAATGCTTTCTAATGAGTGCGATTTGGACAACTTGTGTATCTACTTAATTTTGTCACGGAGAATGAAATATCCGGTCTCGTACAATTTGCAAGATACATCAAACTTCTAATAATCTAGGAATACCTTAATTGAGACACAGAGACACCAGTCGTATTGTTATAAAGAGGAATAGAAGGGTCATATGGAGTTGCTACAGATCTTCCTTGGTTATAGCCAAATTTCTCAAGTACTTTCTCAACAAAGTGAGATTGAAAAATGGCTATCCCCTCAGTTGAACGAGTGGGCTTTAAGCCAAAGATCACATTCGCAACACCCATATCCTTCATATCAAATTTACTACTAAGAAACAACTTTGTCTCATTCACAATTCCCATATTGGAACCAAACAATAGAATATCATCTACATACAGGCATAAAATAATACATGCATCACTTTTAACTTTGCAATAAACACATTTATCAGATTCATTGACAACAAAGCCAAATGATAAAATAACATTATCAAACTTCTCATGCCACTGTTTAGGGGCTTGTTTTAGTCCATATAATGACTTAACAAGTCTACAAACTTTATTTTTATTACTAGGAGCCACATAACCCTCAAGTTGATCCATATAGATCTCTTCTTCAAGATCGTCATGCAAAAAGGCAGTCTTCACACCCATTTGATGAACCAAGAGATCATAATGGAAGTCAGTCGAATAAGCACCCTAATAGTGGTCATCCGGGTAACCGGAGAATAGGTATCAAAATAATTTATTCCCTCTTTTTGTTTGAACCCCTTGGCAACCAGTCTTGCCTTGTACTTGTCAATGGATCCATCTGGTTTCAACTTCTTCTTAAAGATCCATTTGCACCCAATAGTGGAACTACCACGAGAGAGGTCAACCAATTCTCAAGTGCCAATAGAGACAATGGAGTCCATTTCACTCTTTATAGCTTATTTCTAATGCCTTACTTCAGGTGAATTCATTGCATCTTGAAAAGTGGGAGGATCATTCTCGATAAGGTAAGTGATAAAATCACTTGCCAAATCCTTGGTAATCCGTGGTCTCTTGTTCTTTCTAGGTTCAGCCACTTTCTCATACTCAATTAGTCTAGGATGGGAACAAGATGGTTCTACCCCCACATCTGTCATCCTTTCCACATGTTCGGGAATGAAACCAAAAGTTGAAGGTATATCTAAAGAAGAAAGATTCTGAGGTACACTAGCTTTCATGGAAAATACATCCTCAAAGAATGTAGCTTCTCGAAGCTCAACAATAGAGTTTACATCTATGCCAGATATCTCAGACTTAATTACTAAGAACTTGTACGCATATATGTTCTCTACATTACCCAAAAAGACAACATCTATGGTTTTAGGACCTAGTTTCTTTCTGTTGTGCTCTGGGATAAGTACCTTTGCAAGGCACTCCCACACTTTAAGGTATTTTAAGCTCGATTTTCTATTTCTCCAGAGTTCATAAGGGCTACTGTCCTTATGCTTCTGAGAAACTCTATTCAGAATATGGCAAGCCTTATTCAGAGCATCCCCCCACATATAGGTAGGTAATCCAGAACTCCCAAGTAGAGCATTTATCATGCCAGTTAAGGTTTTATTCTTCATTTTTGCAATCCCATTAGATTGAGGAGAATATGGAGTAATAAACTCATGAACCATGTCAACAGATTTACAATATTCATCAAGTTTATTAGAGGTATATTCTCCCCTTCTATCAGACCTCAATCTTTTAAGTTTTCTACCAGTTTATGTTTATGCTTCATTCTTAAAAATAAGAAACTTACCAAAAGCTTCATCTTTTGATTTTAGTAGATACACATAACAATATTTAGTGTCATTATCTATAAAAGTGATAAAATACTTTTTATAATTTCTAGTTAACACTTCATTAAACTCACATATATCTGTGTGCACCAGATCTAATATTTCAGAATCTCTAACAATCGTATGGAATGGTTTCCTACATTGTTTTGCTTGCACACAAATTTCATATTTTTTAGTTTTATCTATGAAATGCTCAGGAATCATCTTCAAGTTCATCATGCGTTTCACAGAATTGAAATTCACATGACCTAATTTATTATGCTACAAATCAGATGATTCTATGTTATATGCAACATTAGACAATGAATCAAAAGAAACATCATTCTCTAATTTATCACTGTAAACATGTTCAACGCGAAGTTTAAACAAACCATCATCTAAATACTCCTTGCCAATAAAGGTTCCAGAATGTAAAATAACAACTTTATTACATTTAAACTTAAATTCATAACTCTCTCTAACAAGATATGAACCACTTAAAATGTTCCTTCTAACTACAGGCATATGGTGCATTCTGTGTAAAGATAGAAATCGTCCTGAAGGAAACTTCAGATCCATGCGTCCAATCCCTAACACCTTGGCAGCCGTTAAATTGCCCATAGTCACGGATCTGCCTGTAATAGCCTGGTATGAGACAAAGACAGACTTATCAGCACAAACATGCACATTAGCCCCGATGTCAATCAGCCACTCAGTTCGCTCATAAACATGATAGATTTGCTGGTTAACAAAGACATACCTAGTACTGGTCCCAACGACCTCAGTTACCATATTGACTTGAGGCGTTCCATCTGTGGTCCCATGAGCCTTGACCTTCTTGGAAGGATATTCCTTAGCCCAGTACCCAACCTGCCCACAGTTCCACCATGGTTTGTTCTTTGCCTTTTTCTAGATTTTGACCTTAGGTTTAAATTGGTTTTTCATTGCAGATTTTGGTTTTTATACCTTGCCCTTAAAAGATTTGGTCATCATGATCACTTTAGGCTGTTCAGTTGGCATCACAATCTGTTTCTGACTTTTGTGCTCTTTTTCAATGGCAATGGCTATCATAAGATCATCCAGGGAGATCTTCCCTTTATGGTGCTTGAGAGACATACCAAAGTCTACCCAAGACTTGGGAACTTTCTCCACGATGGTCATTACTTGAAACTTCTCAGGAAGTTTCATATCAACCTCAGCTAAATTGTAAAGCAACAACAGAAACTCGTGTGCCTGCTCAGTGACCGACTTGCCCTCTACCATCTGATATTTCAGAAACTTGGCAACCGAGTACTTCTCAAGACCTTGGTCTTCAATATTGTACTTTTTATCAAGTTGATCCCATAGGGCTTTAGTAGTGGTAGATGAAGCACAGTATACATCGAACAATGTGTTGGACATAGCCAACAATATGCAACCACGATATATACTGTCCTTCTCTTTCCACTCTACTGCAACACTAACTACAACATGATCAGGGTCAATTTTAGAAACTGAAGGGCAGTCGAGTTCCAGAACAGATAACAACCCTATCGTATTGAACCAGATTTTCATGCGTTGCTGCCAACACTTAAAATTCTTACCGGCAAACTTTTTTGGCATATCAGACATGTCCACTTTTGATACAAAAGCAGAAGAAGTTGACATGCTTAAAATCTTCTCTAAGACTGTTGGATCATATTTCAGATCACACAGTTTCACAATTAACATCATGACATAAAGCAAGATATACAACAACATGAAAATCATGATTAATAGTCGATCAAAACAGGAACAGGGAGAAAGCATATCGATTTCCGCATAATACCAAAATGCAGACAACAACACATGAACAAACAGATGCAGAGAACACAATAAAAACAACAAAAACATGTTAATACTGTATAACAGGCTAAGGTATACGAAAGTACTCCCCTTAGAGAAGATTCACCCCCACATATAGTGCAAACAAGGTCTGGCGTCCTTCCCTCAGGATACAATAGCCTCGACGATTAGGATCGGTGCACTCCGACGGACCGTCCTTCGAAGACAACCTCTCTGAACCGCTATTGCAGAAAGCCCCTTAAAGGAAAACACACAGAGGGAGATAGAGAAACAGAGAGAGAGAAAACGCAGAGCCTTTCTTCCTCAGAATTTTGTGCGCCTAGCATGTGCATAACCCCAACCCTAACCATGTTTTTATAACCCATGAACGGTTACAAAAATGTGGAAGGGATCTGTTACGTCATCTGAGGAGTCAAGACCCATTAACGGACACAGACTATGAGGAGTCATAATCCATTATCATTTCTCATAACCCATTAATGAATCCAAATAATCATAGAAACTTTGGGCAAAAAGGTACTTTGGTCTTGATTGGATATGGCCCTAAAGGGCCTATTACCCGAACCTGAACCCAAACTCGAGCCCGGCCTGGCTCGGCACGCGCGCGCACGCGCGCGCATGTGGTAGTCATCTCATCCTCTTGTTCTTAGGAACAAGTGTAAGAGTTTACATGTTGGTTATAAACCCACAACAAACTCAAACCTCTTCAATATGGGACTATTCCACATCATCAAGTCCAAACCTTTTTTTTCCTCCAAAAAGGAAAACAACCCATGTTTTCTCCATTTGAATTCTCTCACCTTTCCTTCATACATCCAACACGAGAAACCCTAGTGCTTACAATTTGTGGGGAACCCCTAATCTAGTACTTCATTGTACACAAAATTTTCTTTGTACTTTGGTATTGCTCGTTTGAATAAAGCTGGGCATATTGAACACAAAATAAAGAACTTGTGTCATCCAACTTCGGAGTAATGAATGGAGAAAGAAAGTAATATATGAATGAAAATGAACCCTTTCTTTTTCTTTGGACAATCCAAGAGATACCCCATATCACCGATCAATCGCTCTAGTTGGCAAAACCCTTGAGGTCCCCCTACCCAATTTAATGAATAAAATGGAGAGAGAGAGAGAGAGCGGAAAGATATTCAACATTACCACTCATGAAGATCAACAAAATGTTGAACCCATGAACTGAACAAGCATGCAAACAAAAATAGGAAATAGGAAAGCTGAAGTAAATAACTACGGACAGACTGAAACAAACATCATATCCAAGCTCAACTAGGATCCTTTGGACAAGGCACCATAGATGGGTGAACATCTATCAGTGAGAAGGGGAGATCTCTAAGATGTATACGCAAAATTGCATATACATCAACCAAGATTTTATGCACTAGTTTATTAAGGACAACTGAAATTTGACAGAAAATTGCATCATTGTGCGCCATCCATACAAAACACCATGTTGTAAGCAATCACGTCCTCTAGATCATCCTCCACCTTTTGCTTCGTCTAATGCATACTAGGCCCAGGATCAAATCTAGCACAAAAGACTTCTCCTTAACAATCACTTCTGGATGTCTCTGTGTCCTATTAAAAAGTTCCACAAAGATTGGGCATTACTATAATAAATGAAACGTTGTTTCTTCAGCAGCTTGACAAAGCACGAACCAACTTGGAAATTGAAAACCCAACTTCTTTAAATTACTGTGGGTCTAAACCTTATCTTACAAAATTAACCATGCCAACACCCGAGATCGGGGAGAAGGGCCCTTAGCCCATAACAAACTCTCTGGGATCCAATCAACCCTCGGGGGGGGGGGGGGGAGCAACGATCTATACGCTTTGTAGGTGTGGAACACACACTTGGAGCACTCACCCACTGCAACCACTGACCATTATTTCATGCTTCCCCAATTTGATCTCTGAAGAACAATAAAGCCCTCAACCACATGCTTCGCAAATACGAAATCGCCAACCCCTGTGTTCCTTGTCAAACTAGTAATAAATCGAGAGCCCTATATTTAGCATGAAGCAAACGAGCACATGGATTACCTTGTTGATGAGCCAGCCAACATTGCTTGGCAACAAGTGCAATGCTCCTCTGTCTGGCCACAAAAACTCCTAAGTCAGCCATACGCCTAACACCACCGTTCGCCAACCAACCAAATGATGCTTACTCTGGCACTACAAGAATTTCGTAGATTAGCGACAGACGTTATCTGTCGCTAAAATTGTTGGTGACGAATTTGTGATGGATAGCGTACGTCACAAATTTTCAGTCACTAATTAGCGACAAAAAAGATTTGTCGCTACTTTCGTCACTAAATTGCGAGGGATTAGCGAATGCCACAATTCGTCGCTAAATAATGACTGATTTTGTTTTTGCGACAGATATATATCCGTCGCTAAATTATGTTGCTATTTTGTCCCTAAATTTTTGCTGAATTTTAGTGACAGATACATATCCGTCGCTAATCCATCACAAAATTTTAAAAAATTAAAAAAAAATTGTTTGAAATATAAATATCGAGAAAACATATACACCTCATCCTCATACATATATTCTTTTTTACTGCCATGTAGACACACACACCTCATCCTCATCCGAGCTGCTGTCTGAACTTGAGCTACTTGATTCATCTTTATTTTTGGTGGCTATTGCAGTCCCAGTCTTTGAAGCAATTGTGGATGGCACCTTCTTTGGAGGCACAACCACCTTTCCTTCACCTATCTATGCATATAGAAGTGTTGCCTTAATTACATTAAGGCTATACAAGTATGAATGATTTATGGGCAGATACATGAACAACAGTGTATATATGGCATACCTCATCCTCATCTGAGCTGCTATCTGAACTTGAACTATCACTTGATTCATCTTTCTTTTTTGGGGTTGTTACAGGCCCATTTTTTGAAGCAATTGTTGATGGCACCTTCTTAGGAGGTTCAATCACCTTTTGTACACCTACCTGTGCAAATAAAAGTATTTGTCCTGATTGAATTAACACCATACAAGTACAGATGCTTCATAAGAAAATAAATAAACAGGAACAAAGTTGCTTACTTTGTCCTCATTAGAGCTATTATATGTGCTTGAACTATCACTTATATCACGTTTACGTTTGGGGGCTGATGAAAGCCCATTCTTTGGAGGCACAATTGTTTTCACAGCAGCTGCCTGTGCAAAGAGTATCTCCTCAATAAACAAGTTATTGATCAAGTTAAAACAAAAAATAGTGACACATACGAAAATTATGACCAAACAAGCAACACTTTTATCAGCATGTCTGTAGCTTATTTGTGACAATAGAATCCCTTTGCCTCACTAGAATAAACAAAAATGCGTAACTTCTCCTCATCCGAGCTCGAACTATCACTTGATTCATCTTTATGTTTGGAAGCTAACAGTGACCCATTCTTTGAAGCAGTTTTAGGCAACTTCTTGGCAAGAGGTGCTCTAGTGACGGCTTCCTGCACAGACAAAAAATAATAAGAATTAAAGGCCACTAACAAATCAGAAAAAATAAGAAAAAATAACAAACTATTCAACAAAGTATAGCTGGCAGTTTCAGATTCCACAAAAAGAAGATTCTAAATGAGATGCAAAGCACATATTTTAGGTCAACCAATAATTTTCTGGTCAATGAACATGTAGCAATACCCAAGGTATGTGGGTCTAGACTCTAGCATCACCATTGAGGTTCTCACACGCAAAACATGACCATGAATAACATCACTCTAAAAGACTAAGGCATCTTTGCTCACCATCTCACTGGACAACTTACAACCAGTCAGGCTTGTAACAACATGATCAGGTCCACTTTTCCCCCGAGACAAAGTGCAACCAGTCATGATCACAACAATGTGTTGGGTTGGGTACCATGTCCGCCCATGATGGGCGAGATCTGGACTTGGCCCACCTTTTGAGGAGGGGGCAGTTTGGAAACCGCCCACCTCCCCATATTCTGAAGACTCTCATTTGCGTGAGAAGAGAAAGGGGGAAAAAAACACAGTGAGGGATGGACTGTGTATGTACTTGAAAGAAAAGGGACCCCACCCTCAGAAAAGAAAAGGTGTGGTCAGTGTATGCATAGTGAAAAGAAACAAGAAGAAGAAGGTGACGTTTGAGAGTCGGAGGGCACTTGGACTTGTGGAATCATCGTTCTCTCCAAGAGAGGGAACGCATCCGTTAAGCAAAAGCGAGCATCAACGATCCGTTGTTTTCCGCTTTCGCTTCAACAACGAAAAAGGTATGTATCGTAACCTTCATTGGTATCAGAGCATTCGGTTTTATGGATGTCATTTTTACTTGCAGAGGTATTCCCGTTCTTGGTGGTCGCTTGCGGCGAGGCATCAATCAAGGCATGGTTGTTTTTTTTACCGTGTGGCTGAAGCCACACACGATCATGGCATTGGATCAGACGACTCTTATGCCCGGGCCAGATTTGGGACCCTGCAGATCATGCGGGTTACTGCAGCCGCAGGCTCTACGGCTAGGCCATAGGCCTGGCTTTCGGCCTAATGGGCTCCTGCGGAGCAGGCCCGGTTTTGGGTGAGGCTCTGTGGCATAGGCCGCAAGCATTGCTCCCCGTCCTGCGGCACAATTGCCGCAGGCCAAGACCCAGCCCTACGGCATAGGCTGCAGGCCTAGCCTGGCCTAACCCGGCCCTGCGGCATAGGCCGCAGACTTAGCTCTTGGCACTGCGCCACAGACCGCAGGCCTGGCCCCCCGGCCATAGGCTGGGGTATTGTGACCTGAATTTTTTTTTTGGGGGGCTGAACCCTGGCATGGCCAGGGTCCATGTGGGTCGAGGCAAATTGGCTAGTGGCTGAAGCCATAAATTTTTTTTTATTTAGCCACGGATGGATCGGGGATTCCTGAATCTAATTTATTATATATATTTTATTTATGAATGTGAATGAAAATGACATAATCATGTTAATTTGATGAAGAATTCAAAGTACTTTGGAAGTACTTACTTTATGTGTTGATATCTTGTTTAAACAGTCATAATACAGTTTAGGTAAATATAATTATCTTAGGGAAAATTGGGAGGTGATTGTGAACGTAGTGAGCTTTCGATTCCACGTCCTGTGAAAATTATATGTTATCTAATCATGTGATTATGATTGCATATATATGTGCTAATGATTAGATCATAACATGCTTGAATAACATATTTGTGCATTGTTTTACTCTTATTTTATAAGGACATGGCTTCACCAAGTAAATCCATAATGAATTTAGCACGGATTGAGAAACTGAATGGTGATAACTATGATATATGACATAGAAAGATTCAGTTTACACTGGAGGAGGCTGAGGCCTTAGAGGCTCTCAACTATACTATGGATTGACCTAAAATTGGTAATGGGGCACAATCTCATAGGGACATAGAGACCTATAAAAAATGGAAGTGCATGAATACTGTTGCGCGTGTCACCATGCTATGTTCTATGCAGGATGACATAATGTGCCAATTTGAGCATTATAAGACTGCTCAACAGATGTGGATGGCCCTTAAAGATAAGTTTGGAGGAACATCAGCCACAAAGCTATGAAGGTTGACCATCAGGTTCGATTCGTACAGGAAGTCCCCTCAGCACACTATGAGCAAACATCTCAGGGAGATGACAAATATGATTAGAGAGCTCAATAGTGCAGGTCATACCCTTATAGATGAGCAACAGGTCTAGGTTGTGATTCAGTCTCTGCCACATAGTTGGGAGCATATGAAAATAAATATGACTCATAACGAAAGTATTAAGACTTTCGATGATATCGCTCGTCATATAGAGCTGAAAAATGATCGCCTCGATACGACTCAATCATCTAGCATGATGACATATGTGGTAGAATGCTCTAAAAGGACAAAATCTTTTAAGAAAAAATTTTATGGACTAAGGAGGTTTAAGAAGGGTAACAAGAAGGGACAAGACAAAGAGCAAGAAAAGAAACCTTATCAGCACTCTGGGAAGTGTGGAAGCAAGAAAGATAAGGCAAATGCGAAATATTTTAAGTGTGGCAATTTGGGTCACTATGCTCGTGAATGTCATGAGCAGGAGAAGGTACATTCTCTTAAAACTTCTGTGTTACGTGCAAATGTTTGTAGTTGTGCACTAATTATTGAAACTAATCCTATGTGGATTGTAGACTCAGGAGCCACTGACCATGTGACCAAAGACTGCACAAACTTCGTCGAATACAGGAAGATGCTATTTGGTTCGAAGTGGTTGTTCCTAGAAAACAACACTAAAGCAGAAGTCAAAGGGATCGGGACTTGCAAATTGGATTTGCGAGGTGGACGATCTTTATTATTATATGATGTTTTGCATGTTCCAGAGATTCGACGAAATTTGATTTCAGTTTCTGCTGTGTCTATGTTAAACTATAAACTTGTGTTTGGAGATGTCAATGTTGACATCATTTGTGGACAAACTTTAGTTGCTTCTGGTTTCTTGATGAATGGTTTCTATGTGTTGGACACAGAACTTATAAGTTTGAATGTTAGTGATGAATGTTTTTCTCTTGTTTCAATTGCTAATAATATGGATGTGGATGTATCTGTATGGCATGCTCAACTTGGACATATAGGGCAAAAGAGAATGGACATGCTTGCACAAGAGGGTCTTTTGGGATCCCTTGCGAAGATTGAAATGCCTATATGTGAGCATTGCCTTGCTGGCAAAGCAACTCGATTACCTTTTGGAAAGGCAATTAGAGCAACCTATCCTCTTCAATTAATTCATTCAGATATATATGGGCCAATGAATGTGGCAACGAGGCATGGGACTTCTTATTTCATCACTTTTATTGATGATTATACACGATTTAGCCATGTGTATTTAATTTCACATAAATCTGAAGCATTGGATTGCTTTAGATCCTTTATGAACATGGTGGAGAATCAACTTGATCGTAAGATCAAGGTTTTGAAAACAGATTGTGGACGTAAATATCTATCCGAACAATTCAAGGAATTGTGTGATGATAAAGGGATAGATAAACAATTAACTACTCCTCGAACTCCGCAACAAAATGGTGTTGCAGAAAGGAGGAATAAGACCCTGTTAGAGATGGTCAGGTCCATGATGGCACAAAAAAATTTACCCATTTCTTTTTGGGGTGATTTTTTGTTGACTGTTACTCATATATTAAATCGTGTACCATCTAAATCTATTTCTTTAACTCCCTATGAATTATGAAAAGGCAGAAAGCCAAATTTGGCTTATCTCAGACCCTGGGGGTCTGCTACATATGTCCATAATCTTTCCCATCAATATAGAAAATTGGGTACTAGGGAAAATAAGTGTATCTTTATAAGATATTGTGAACATTCGAAAGGATATGTATTCTTAGGGGAGAATACAGATGAGAGTATTTCTGAGATAGATTTTAGAGATGCCACGTTTATTGAAAGTGACTTTCCTAAAAGAGGAGAGATAGAGCGTCACTTCCAGTTCTATGAATTGGATGATGAAGAACAATCTAAAGAGATTGATCATCATATTTTAGAGACGCAAGAGGATGTGTTTATACCACTATTGGATAGTGGGAGTAACACTTAAGTGAATATCGATTTTGAAGAAGACCTGGCAACTCGAAAGAGTTTAAGGAAAAGAATTTCTTGCTGGAGATTTCAAATCGAAGGAGAAGCCTTTGTGGTCATACCCAAAGATGATGAGATACCTAAGAGTGTTAGAGATGCTCTGTCTTGTTAAAAAAGAGATGAATGGCGTAAAGTAATGAAAGAGAAAATGAAATCCATGGCATCAAATGAGGTTTGGGATCTTGTTAATCTTCTAAAAGGAAGAAAACATATTGGGAGCAAATGGGTTCTCAATATTAAGAGGAATGTTGATGGATCAATCGAGCAATATAAAGCTCATTTGGTTGCTAAAGGATACACACAGATGGCAGGAATAGACTATGAAGAAACATTCTCTCCTGTCGTCAAATTGACCTCTATTTGCCTTTTGTTAGCCATAGTGTCACATATGGATTTAGAATTACATCAAATGGACATTAGGACAACATTCCTAAATGAAAAACTGGATGAAGAGCTATATATGGAACAACCCGAGGAGTTTGTAACTGCTGGATTTGAGCGCAAAGTATGCAAGCTCAAACAATCTATTTATGGATTGAAGCAGTCATCTAGACAGTGGTATTTAAGGTTTCATGAGACCATCATGTGCAATGACTTTGCCATGATTGATGAAAACCACTGTGTTTATTTTAAGTGTCAAGATCAAAAATTTGTAATTCTAATTCTATATGTGGATGATATTTTATTAGCTAGTAATCATTTAGAGTTTCTGAAAACCATTAAAGAATGGTTGTCTATTCATTTTGAAATGAAAGACATGGGTGAAACATGCTTTATACTGGGCATAGAGATTAAAAGAGATCGTTCAAAAAGACTTCTTTCTCTTTCACAAGAGTCATATATAAAGAAGGTCTTAGAACGATTTCATATGCAAGATTGTAAACCCATAGATACTTCTGTTGCAAAAAAGAATGATTTAAGTCTTAAAATGTGTCCAAAGAAATCTAAAAAAATAGAAGCTATGTCCAAAATCCCTTACTCTAGTGCAGTAGGCAGCCTTATGTACCTTATAATGTGCACCCGACCTGACATATGTTATACAGTAGGGTTGGTGAGTAGATATCAAGCTAATCCAGGACAAGCCCATTGAAAGGCTGTCAAGAGGATTATGAGATATCTTAAAGGCACATCGAATTCAGTTCTTTGTTACCATGGTGGTAACATGCATATGGTAGGCTATACTGATGCAGATTGGGGCAAGGACCCTGATGAGCATAAGTCTACGTTTGACTATGTGTTCTTGATGAACAATAGTGCTATATCTTGGTGTAGCAAGAAGCAGACACGTGTAGCCTTATCCATAATGAAAGATGGATTTGTTGTAGGCTCGTTCGCAGTGCAGGAATGTGTTTGGCTAAGGAGATTCATCAAACATTTGGGACTCATTTCTAAAGCAAAACTGCCAATGACTTTATTCTGTGATAATCAAGCAGCAATTGCGTTTGCTAAGGATCTCAAGTTTCACAATAGAACCAAACATATAGACACGAGATGCAAGTATATGCGCGATATTGTATCTAAAGACAAAGTTGCCTTGGCATATGTCAATACCCAAGATATGGTGGCAGATCCCTTTACTAAGCCAATTAATAGGGATTCTTATATTAAACATGTAAAATTTATGGGTATTTGTAAGATTTGATATGCTAATGTTATTCATATTTCTTTCTATGATCATTGTATAGCATATTGCACATCTATATGAGTATGCTACCAGGTTTGAGATAAATCTTCTCACACAAATTTATCGCCTCAGACGCTGCTTGTGGGCGGGCTGAGATGAGATGTAACAAAATTCAGGGTTGCTGAATTAATAAGCATGTTGGATTTTGGAGATATCATGTGATAATAACTCAAATGAGTGAGAGTATGATGAGTTATGATATCCGCCATATATACGTATATGGGATACATTGCCCTAACTGAGTTAGAATGATGTCTTGTGTATATTTAACTATATGGAGAGATCGACCTTGCTATTTAAATGTCAAGGATAACCTGATTGACCAGATCTGAGGACTTGAATAGACATTGCATGGGAATGTGCATCTTGAAAGCCTCAAGTTAGTTTCTTGGGGACGAACTGAACTAGTATAGATTTGTACGACAGAGAATAAATGGTGTATGCATACACTCACTGGAGTGAGAAAGTCTTGCCGTAATACGTGAGTCATACCACGTATGTCGCACCATAACTATAAGTTGACCATAAAAAGAAATGAAGAATGATCCTTGCTTCTTCAGTGTGTGAGTCCTTGATATACATATATATATTTTGGTGTCCTTATTGACTTTTGACCTTATTTTAAGGAGAAAGATGAGTGTTGCTACTTTAGCATGTTGCTTAAGGCTATGTATGATTCGGTCTAAAAGAACATGTTTGGGAAAATAACTTATCTTGATTCAAAGAATAAGAGTTGGAAAGGAAGATCATTTGACATTTTCAGATTATGCATATGTTAAAAGATAACTTATTTTACCACATCCTGGGGATGGTTGGGTTTATGATGAAACATGTGACATAATGAAAGGCCTTGTCTAGCATAACTTAGCACTATAAAATATATAGAGGAATTCAGTATGCTAGAATGTGAAAAATGTATTTGATCTAAGACACAGTGAGCTTCTTACCTGGCTTGTGCAGATATACTTTGTGTTATCTTATTGTTTGCAGGTTTAGACTATTATGTTACACTAACCGGTACATAATATGCCTCCACTCTCTAAGCTCACGGGTCGCACGGTCCATTTGCCAATATGAATACCCGATGTTATTCACCATATGAATACGTTTGGTGGTCCTTCTTCTAAGATCTCTTCCCGTCATGTGCAAGTGAGAAAATGTTGGGTTGAGTACCGGGTCCGCCCATGATGGGCGAGATCCGGACCCGGCCCACCTTTTGAGGAGGGGGCGGTTTGGAAACCGCCCACCTCCCCATCTTCTGAGGACTCTCTCATTTGCGTGAGAAGAGAAAGGAAAAAAAAAACACAGTGAGGGATGGACTGTGTATGTGCTTGAAAGAAAAGGGACCCCATCATCAGAAAAGAAAAGGTGTGCTCAGTGTATGCACAGTGAAAAGAAACAAGAAAAAGAGGGTGACGTTTGAGAGTCGGAGGGCACTTGGACTTGTGGAATCATCGTTCTCTCCAAGAGAGAGCACACATCCGTTGAGCAAAAGTGAGCATCAAGCTGTTTTTCGCTTCTGCTTCAACAACGGAAAAGGTATATATCGTAACCTTCACAATGTAACAGGGTCCACCTTTTATAGGCCAAAGCCAACTTGCTCTCTCATTCACATGCAGAAAGGGAAATCGTAATTCAAGTAATAATGCACGTCTAAATGGTACTGTTCTTAAAATTAGAAAGCAAAAGTCCAACTTGTGTTAAAGAATAAATGTCGATATAGTTTTATTAACAAACAGAGAATCAGTTGGCAATTAGAAACTGAAATAATACATACATCATCACTACTGCTGGACTCTTTCTTCTTTGGCACAGGTGCCTTCTTAACTGGAGCAACAGCTTTAACTGTAGGTTTAATGTCCTAGAAAATTTTGCACAGGCTTAAGACATACAAATCAGAAGATAAAAATATGTAACTAAATTACGATTGTGCGACAACGCAATTCTAAAGCACAGCACAAACTTGCAATCCTCCAAAGCAGATGATGCAATGAACTTGGACCAGAATGTTTCTCACATAAAGCAACAAGCCATGACATAACGCACTAGGAACTAAATGTTACCTCATCAGAAGATGAATCTTCACTGATGGCCTCTTTAGCTGCTGGTTTGACTGGTGGTTTAACCTTTTTCACAGAGATTTTAACCTACATTACAGAGATTATAAAAAAATAAACATGATAAATCTAATAATGAAACATTAAATAAAGAGTAATGTGTGCGCTATATATGAGTAATGTGTGAGCTACAATCAGGGATGCAAACGGTTTGAATTTCGAATCAGAAAATACATTGGAAGTCTCCCAAAAAATGAAAATTTGCACAAGCTCCATCTTAAATCCGAACCATCTGCAACCCTAACTGTGATCCTTAGGCTAAAACAAGGGGTGGACATCGAGCCCAAGAATTTTAGTCAAGATCTTTCAGATCTATGATTCGAGTGCATCAAACACACTTAAACTTAGTTTGGAAACTGGTAATTGGAGGGTAGTTATGTATTTGAAAAAGTGGTAGCTGTCAAATTCTAGATTTGGTGGTAGAGGTAGTAGTGTAGTTGTCAAATTCAAGATTTGGTGAAAATATAAAGAGGAGATGACCTCACTTCCACTCTCAAATATGTAAGTTCCATCTTAGCGGCCGGTTTCTAAACATCCATCACCAAGTTAGTTCGATCATGCTTTCAGCAAACATATTTAACTTCCATACCACCTACCATTTTCCAAACAATGCCTTAGTTTTTTTCGGGGAAGAAGGGTGGTACTCTGATAGAAGTTACTGTTGGTATTCTTTGGAGGCAATTTTGGAGTCTGCTGTTTGGGGGCACCCTGGTGGTTAAGCAAAAGATGAAGCATTTTCTTGAATGATATCTCTTTAGAAACTTTACACATGGTAATCGTAACCGTTACAGCACAAAAGCACATAATTTTTTTTAACGACGAGGAACCCTCTTCAAGCAAGGAAAATCCTGGGTGAGGCCCCATGACCATCGTGCCTTACGTGACTCACCTCTGAAAGCTACGGACACACCTGTGCACCAGTGGGGTTTGATCCAGTGTAGCCCAAGAGCAAACATTTTAAACTGTGACAGCAAACAATTGGTTGGGCTTCACTGCACAGTTTAAAAGATACAATAAATATTCACACGTAGAGAGAGAGAGAGAGAGAGAGAGAGAGAGATTCAACAATTGAAATGAAGGTAGAATTGAAAAACATGGATAAGCACAAAATGAGTTGAAAAATAAAGCCAGAGTGAAAACTGAGTATAACCCAATTGTACGGTCATAAATAAACCTGTAAAAAAACACCGAAGCCTGAGAAGAACAAAGATAGGGAGAGAAAGCCAGCAGGGTTGGTCTCGTTATTTACCTGAATCAGGGCACTCCACTGCAATTCCTGGTTTGAACCAGTAAAAAACTATGGGTATTTTAGTATTTTTTCCACTGTAGTAATCATCCTCTTTCCTCGTTGAGTTCGCAATCGTGGCAGAAGTCTCTCTAGTCGTACTCTCCAGGAGCAATACGTTGCAGAGAACTCTCTCTCTCTCTCTCTCTATATATATATATATATATAGGAGCAATACGTTGCAGAAATCTCTCTCCGTAGGAGCAAGAAGGAAGGAAGCGAGGGAAGAGCAAGAAGGAAGGAGGGATGCTATCGAGGGTGAACAGAGTGGTGTGGATGGAGGAAGAGGGCGAGGAAGACGACGCTGTCTCCTGGTCGAGGGACGCCTCGGAGGGCAAGGATGAGCTCGGGGCTCTCCCATCCTTCAAGTCCCTGCTCGACGACGATTGCTACGTCCAGAGCATCGTCACCCACCACGACGAAGCAAAGGACCTAGCCACCCTCGCCCCTTCCTCGAACCTGGCCCACCACGCTGCCCTCCTCCACACCGTCGACTCCTCCTCCTCCTCCTGCTCCCCTTCCTCTGTCTTCAACCTCGACCCCTCCTTCCTCCCGCAGAAACCCTGCCTTTCTTCCCTCCTCAACGTCGTCTAGTCCAACCCGTTCGATGCTGGCATCGATCTCGATTGCGACGGCGGGTTCTTGGCCTCCTTGCAGGGAAACCTTAACCCCATTCCGGTAGCCGATGTGAGCGATCACCTGGGCTCGATGATCCCTGACTACGGGTTCGGCGCTCTGAGCTCGTAGATCCAAATGGGTGCCTTGAAACTTGGCTCAGATTCTGCCGCTCTGCGATAACCCGAGCTTCCGATCCCTCCAGATCGATCGCGAAGATCTTCATGATCCAATCGGCCACCTTCCGCAACGGCGACGGCGACAACGATGGTAACGACGAGAAGGATTTGGAGAGGAGAAAGGAGGGGGGTGAAGGGAAAAGAGAGGTGCCCTAAATGGGCTTTTTTATATCGCAAATTAGTGACAGATTCACGATGAAAATTTTTTGTCGCACAGTCCATCGCTACTTGGTGACAGATTAGAGACGGAAAATTTCTGTCGTGACATCCATCGCTAATTTGTGACAGATTAGTGAAAGAATTTTTTCGTCGCTAATCTGTGCCTAATTTGCAACAGATTTTTTGACAAGATTTTTCTGTCGCTAAGTAGCAACAAATTGCTGTAACTAATTTCAATGTTACAAAAGACTAGTTTTCTCTAGCTAATCCGTCACAAATTTACGATGGATTATTTCTATTGCAAATTTTTGTCGCTAATTAGTATTTTTCTTGTAGTGTAGAGATGACACCCAGACCATAAGAAATCCGCCAGTAGACGTGTAATATGCTTCTTCACTCCCACAGGCATCACAAACATAGATATAAATTTTTTTGAAATAGTCGAAAGAACATATCTTATTAGAGTCAGTCGACCAACGATGGAGAGATAAGATGCCTACCACGAAAATAATTTGTTTTCCACTTTTTGAATTGTTGGTTCCCATGCAGCTGAAGATAAGTGCTTCACTTGTAACGGTAAGCCCAAATATATCATCGGCAACTCAAAAATCATGCAATTAAAAATCCTTTTCTCTGCTGCAAGCATAGTAGACTCAACATTGAACATAGTAAGTGAGCATTTATTTTTATTTAGTGTAAGTCCAAATAGAGAGAAAAAGAACTGAAGGATTAGTTTGAATCTAAGCATCTGTTGTATATTTGCTCAACCAAAAATAATCATATCATCAGCATAAATAAGGATATGTTCTAGGAATTCTGGAACATCTAAAGGATGTATTAATCGCTTTGTCGCTGCCTACTTAAGCAACACTACTTGTCCCTCTGCAATTGCATTGAACAACAATGGCGAGAGTGGGCAACCTTGTCGTAATCCATGCCCCAACTTGATTTGGTCTCATCTTACACCATTAATATTTATCATGGCCTGAGCATTTGAAACCAATTCCCTCACCCACCTAGAAAAACGATGGACAATATCAAAATTTGACAACATTTGAAATAAGAAAGACCAATGCACAAAATCATAGGCTTTATGAAAATCTAATTTTAGAACAAAATATGGTTGACCGCTAAGTTGCAAGGAATAAATGACTTTTGATGCCGTGATGAAAGATTGTTGAACCCTCTTATTGTGGATAAATGCGAACTGAGAGTCCAAAAAAATCTGGTGTGCCACTTTTTTTATCCTATTAGCCAAAACTTTGTCAATCATACGATAGAGAGCACTCATAACATAAATCGGACAAAACCTTGAGATATCTGTGGCTACATCATCTTTCAAAATTAACAATATAATAGCCAAGTGAGTTTGTTTAGGCAGTCTGGAGTTACGATAGAACTCATCAAACATGTTAACCATATCAGTCTTGACACATTCTCAAAATATTCTGAAAAAATTCACATGAAACCCATCTGCTCTTGGTGCTTTCCACCCTAACAAATCTTTGATGGCCCTATAAATTTCTTCTCTAGAGAAGTTCCTTTGCATAATTCAGGCTTACCCTTGTTGAATCATCCCAACAAAAGCTCGACCAATGACGCCCTCCACTGTTAACGAAACAAAATATAAATCTTTAAAATATTGAGTGACTACTGAATTAACGTGTTGATTAAAATAAGAAACTCTCCCAATGATGATTGAAGAAATGACTTTCTTCCTATGACGATGAGAAGCATATAAATGAAAAAATTTAGTATTTAGATCTCCTGCCACAAGCCATTTCACCCTAGCCCTTTGTTTCCATCAAATTTCCTCCTTGACCCTCCAGTTTTTCAATAGCATTGATAACTCAATGGATCTTGCATGCAAACTCTGAAGTTGCAAATCAGAGAGAGACTCAGGGGAAGACATTGTCTGATACAACGCTGAAATCTCTTGCTTCCATGCAACCATTTGCTGAAATTTAACCACATTTCGACTATGAAGTCAATCCTTGATATCCTTAGCTAGACGAGACAACTACTTGTGACACCGAATAGCCGCCCAATGCTAATTAGAAGGCTTGTTTCATGATTCAGTAATAACCGTGTGAAAATCTGGCTCCTGGAGCCACCATTCTTCAAACACAAAACTTCTGGCTGATTTAAACCCCCCCCAAAGAGTGATGATCTGACCATGATACGAGATAGATGGAGCTAGCAAAACACACCTAACATCGGGAGTGAAACCCAGCAAATTTGGAGTGACAAAGACCCTGTCTAATATCCTGCAACACGAATGTATCCACCGATTCGACCATGAGAAATGCTACTCGATTAAAGAAATAGGATAAAGGTGATGCCGATGAATAAAATCATGAAAACCTTGCATAAATGGATTAGAAAGAACAAGGTTATTAGAGTCATGTATTGACAATAAGCAATTAAAATCTCCCATTAGAAAATGATACTCCCTGTTTGAGACAACAGTCCTATTTAAATCTTTCCAGAACATAGGCCTCATGACGGCGTGATTAGGGTCATATACAACAGTGACCACGACCCTCCTGCCAACCTCTTGTAAATTGAAAGAAACAAACAATGAAAAAAATCCCACGTCCAGCTGAGAAATTTCTAATGACTGCTTCCCCAAAATTAGGATACCTCTGGCATGACTGATCGCAGACTTAAAAAAATAATCAACACCCCTTCAGATACCAGAGGCTACAACACGTGAAATGTCATCCATCTTAGTTTCACATATAGCAATCAAGTATGGCTTCTCCTTTCTAACCCAATTTGCCAAAAATATACATTTTGCGGAAGAATTCAAGCCCCTAATATTCTAACAAATAGTCTTCATTATACAAAATCTAGGAAAATCCAGGGTGTGTGTGGCTTGGACGACCTTCGTGGAGACCTGCCATCGATAGCCATAACATTTAAGGAAGGCCTCCTCCTTCTTTTGGCATTTCTTATATGCCGAACACCCCCCACACATTCTGCAGCACTTGTAGGACCGAGGGAATCACCCATCAGACTAGAGACTGCACCAACTATAGGACTGAGGGAGTTGCTTACTAGAGTAGAGATTGTTGAAATTGTTGTAACCATATTTGCAGTTATATCTTGCAACTACGACGTGGAGAGAGAGATATCAAGCAACCTAACTGCTTCTTCAACCTCAACACCCAAAGGCGGCAGTCGAGGATACTGCCGAAGCAGTGGCGGTGAAGAAGGGATTACCTCACCCTACCATGAACTAGTCAGGGAGTCACTGTTTGTCAATAGACCAAAAGGCGGGGTAGTAGAAGTGGCCTTAGTGACTGCAGCCGTGAAAGGAAATGAAACCAATAGGCCAATAACCATGCATATGTTTGCCTCATTGATGCGAGCATTAAACACCATAATGTTAATCACCATAGAATCAAAATGCCTGGTTGAAAAAATAATGAAGGATGAGGGCAAAATCATCCTTTGCCCACCGCTTGCATGTTTGTCCAACCACACCATTAATCTGCCTCGGTAAGGGGCGCAAGTCGTGATAAACACAGTGTCGCTTGCAGTGAATCTCTGTTGAGCATGAAAAATAATGATCGACTGATCTCCATCAGTATAATCATAGCTAGCTAAACCAAATTTTTTTGGGGCCCTCCCCCGGCAACACTTTCGGTGGCTGTTGGATGCGGGATTCGAGGGATCGTACAAACGTCTGGAGTTTGCCATCATTCACCAAAGATTAAGACAACATTGTTGATGCTGATGTCGAAAAAAAATTCCTGATATACTACCTAGATAGAGTATGTGATAGCTAAACTGGGACCCAGATAGTCCCAATCTTGATCGCATGAAATGAATTCGTCAGCTCCTGAAGATCTCCAATCTGCACCCATGGTGGGAAAGATATTTGTCGTAGAGGCCATTTAGAACTCCGACAGACAATATGGCTCCCCCACTCAGAAGAATCTCAGATGTTAAGAGGCATCCCATTTTAATGGTGATGGAATACATTTGTTCGCCTTCGCTTCCAAACAGGATAACAGCGAGAAAGAAAACATGAACCACACCTATGACAATCAAAACGTTTCTGAAAATTCAGAGAGAAACATATTGCACATCACTAATCCCTCGGTTTTGCACGATACAACTGTGATCTTGTGTGAAGTGCATAGAAGGAGCTTTGCCATGGAGACGAAACCTGTTGCCAACCTCGATCAACTACCCAACTCAAAAGCTCCCAAAAAAAGAAAGGCGGTTCAAGCAGCGCCTTAGCAGAACACGCTTCAAGAGGCTCCCTCCTAACAGCTCGGATAAATTGTTTGACGTCCAAAATATGTAATGAACCCACGTCCAAGCATGAACCCACGTCAATACTTGAGTCTGAATGGCAAGTCAACATTGAAACCCCACAGATGGAGCACAAATGTTGCTCCCCAGTCATTAACAACCTCCTGAATGATATGGAATGCTCATTGGTTTACTCCCAAAGAGTGGTCGACAACAAGACCCCAGAAAATGCACGACGAGCGACGCATGAAAGAGAGAGAGACCACTTTGAAAAGACTAGTAGTTTTCCTTCTCAGTTTCAGAAACCAAGCAATGCAATAGCGATAGTATGGGTAACAATGAAGATTAGCATTGCGTAAAACTCGTCACAATAGAGAGAGAGAGAGACTGTTGTTTCTAAATGGAATCATTTTTCCTAAAAAATTGAATCATTTTTCAAAAATGAATTAGGTGATCGGCCGAATTGAATTCAATAGTTTTGATTTTGTAAAATAAATTCATAAAATTGATAACAGTAAAAAATAAAGAGAATTTCTAAAAATATAAAAGTTAAGTTAATGACTTATAGGGTCCAATCAGATTTTTAAAGTATGCATTTAATGCCTAAACAATATAATTGTTAATAAATATCATAGTGATCATGAAAGCTACAACATAAAAAGAAAATCTATTCATCCCAAAGTTGGACAAAGATGAATCGATTTGAATTGGCCGATTTGATTCGAGAGAGTAAAACAGGAAACGTGGGTAGGGATGTCAATGGATTGAATTTTATCCTATATCTGACCAAACCTGACTGTTTAATCAGACTAGGTAAGTCAAAAGGATATCCAATTATAATCGGATGTGGAAATTGTTTTGAAATTTTGCTATCAAATCAGACAAAAATTTGAATTTGTTGGATATTCTAAGCCAACTACATATAAAAGACTAGATATTAATGTATGAGCTTTTTCGATTGGTTAATCGCTCATGTGCATGAAGTGGTGCGACCCTTAAAGGGGTGTGACCCTTCAAGGGGCGTGACCCTACGCTTGTTCGTGAATAGGTGCATTCTTTTTTAAGTGAAAGGGTGCATTGTGGGTTAAAGTGACTCTAAAATATGTATGCAAGTCCCTGCGAGATCAAGTGTAAGCATCTTGTATTTGTCCAGAATAAAGCTTAAGAAAAACAAAGAAGGCATCAAGCCTTTTGACTAAGTGTGTGTGTCTTAGGCCAATCGACGCAAGTGTAAGCCAACAGGGTGGAGTCCTGTAGGCAAGTCCCTTAGACATGAGCAAAGGTTGCTAGCTTTTATTGGGTTCAGGGAGTCTAAGGTGCATGTAGTGCAGACTTGAAGTTCAAAAGTTGCACGCATGACAGTTGGTACCAGAGCTAGGTTTGGCCTTGGAGGGTGTTGCTATGGCTGCATTGGAAGAATTGCGTAATTGGCTGACACATGTGGAGGAGACATTTGCTGCACTTGATGCATGAATTATGACAATGTCAGAGAACATTATCACTCTCGTGAACCAGGCAAGTGGATTTGATGCACAATATAAGCAACTGGTTGAAAGCATTGATGGCCGAATGAACGTGCTACAGGAAGATGTGCACTCGGCCATCAAAGTTGTTCAGAAAGATGTTGCAGTGCTTAAGCATGTTGCTAAGAGCACAGGTGAAATAGATCAAAGAAAGATTAAGGTCTTTGAACCAAAGGTGTTCAATGAAACACGTAGTGCCAAGGACCATGAGAACTTCTTATGGGACATAGAGATGTATTTCAAGGCTGCACATACTCTTGTTAGTGACCAAGTGAAAGTGACTAGCATGTATCTCCATGGTGACACTAAGTTGTGGTGGCGGATGCATGCGGAAGGTGGTCCTGTCGGTGGGGATCTTATCTCCTCATGGGAGGCAATGAAAAAAGAACTTAGGGCACAATTTATGCCCACAAACTCTACATGGGTGGTGTGGGAGTCCCTTCGAAAACTTAAGCATATGGGGTTTGTGCGAGAATATGTAATGCAATTCTTTACACTAATGCTTGCTGTGTAGAACATGTCAGATGATGACAAGCTCTTTAACTTCATGAGCGGATTGCAAACGTGGGCACAAACGGAGCTTCGACAACAGAAGGTGAGGGATCTGTTTGAAGCCTTGGTTGCAGTAGAAGCCTTACTCGACTTTCAGTCAGAGGGCTATAGTGATGCCACAAAGGCTAGGGATAAGTTCTCATGGGCTTCATGGAAGCTCGATAAGAAGCACCAAGCAGAGTCCAAGAAGGAAGGCAATGGAAAGTCAACCTCTTTCTCTGGGTGCTTTATTTGCAAAGGATTCCATTGTGTCAAAGACTACCCACAACAGAAGGCCTTGAATGTGGCAGTTAAGACTAATGCCCTTATTTTGTCGTCTGCTTCAAAAGAGCACATAAATACATTGTAGAGCAAGTGCAGCACACCCTTGAAGCCTCAGTTGTTGTAAGTGAAAGCTCACATAAATAACACTATTGTAAGTGTTATGCTGGATTGTGGGGCGACACACAATTTTTGTGGCTACGAGGGAAGTGCTAGGTTGGGACTCACCTTGGAGCGAAGTGATGGTCGGTTGAAGACCATCAATGTGCAGCCATTCAAAGTTTGTGGAGTGGCTCGAATGGTGCCCATCCAGATAAGCATTTGGACGAGGTCATGTAACTTGACAATAATCAAAATTGATGATTTTTTATGTCACCCTTGGCATTGACTTCTTCGAACAGGCTAAGGCAACTGTCTTCCCTCACCTGAAAGCCTTGGTGATAGCTGATGAGAAGGCTCCCTGCAGGGTCCCAACATTGTCTATCAGATCATCAAAGTTGCAGGTGGTGTCAACCTGACAACTGAAGGACAGATTATGGAAGGGGAAGGAGACCTACCATGCAACATTGCAGAAAGTCAATGAAGAAAGTGTGCAGGGTCCAGTGTCTAAGTTGGTGCAGGAGGTATTGGAAGAATACAGGGATGTGTTGCCTATGAAAATGCCTAAGGAGTTACCCCCGCAGTGTGATATGGATCATGCCATAGAATTGGCCCTAGATGTACGTCCTTCGACACAAACTCCATATCGAATGGCCCCTCCCTAGTTAGCAAAACTTCAGAAACAATTGGATGAGTTATTGAAGGCATGGCTCATTCAATCGTCCAAAGCCTTGCATGGTGCCCCGGTGTTGTTTCAGCGCATGAAGGATGTGAGCCTTTGCATGTGCGTGGACTACAGGGTACTGAACAAACATACCGTAAAAAGCTAAGTACCCTTTGCCATGCATTGAGGACTTGTTCAATTGGTTGGGTGCATCAACTATCTTCACCAACTTAGATTTGTGGTTTGGGTATTACCAGGTGCGCATTGTGAAAGGAGACGAGCATAAGACTACTTGTGTTATGCGGTGTGACATGTTTGAGTTTCGGGTGATGTCATTCAGGCTGACCAATGTCCCGACAACATTTTGAAGGAGGACTCTTGAAGGGGTTTTCCCCAATGCTTGTGCATGAAGTGGTGCGACCCTTGAAGGAGTGTGACCTTGTGCTTGTGCATGAACAGGTGCATTCATTTTTAAGTGAAAGGGTGCATTGTGGGTTAAAGCGACCGTAAAATTTATAAGACCCTGCAAGGACAAGTGTAAGCATTTTGTATCTGTCTTGTGCACAACTTAAGAAAAATGAAGAAGACATCAAGCCTTTTGGTTAAGTGTGTGCAAGCTGAGTGTGTATTAGGCCAATCAAGGCATGTGTAAGCCAACAGGGTGGAATCTTGTAGGCAAGCCCCTTCAAGTCCTTTAGACGCTTGACAAATATTGGGTCACACCCGACTGTTTAATCAGGAAACGTGGGTAGGGATGTCAATGGATTGAATTTTATCTTACATCTGACCAAACCCAACTGTTAATCAGATTTGGTAAGTCAAAAGGATATCCAATTATAATCGGATGTGGAAATATTTTTGAATTTTGCTACCAAATCGAACAAATATTTGAATTTGAATTTGTTGGATATCCTAATCCAATTACGTATAAAAGACCGGTTATTAATGTATGAGCTTTTGGGATTGGTTAATTGGATCTGGTACTAGCTACAACAACATTACACCTGAATCCCAACCGTTTACATTCCTATACGTAGGAGTTTATTCAACAAATTCTTCCCTACAATCAAACGGAGAATGGAAAATGAAATAGAAAGAAGAGCTGCTTCAGATTCAGATGGTGTTAGAAAAAGGAACCAGTGCAAAAAAAAAAATAACAAAACTTACAAATCTTCAGCTCCTGAAAATCACTCAGGTGGTTTATCTTTTCAGATTCTTTTAGTCCCAATAATCAAATTTTAGTAAGATTGTTTGTAGTCACATTGCACTCTCTTGGTATCCATTTACATATAATTCAAGAATGCGCACAGTTTCTAAGGATTCCAAAAGCAAAGAACACCTCAAAATTCTCAGCAAACTCAAGAGTTGTAAAAGATGTTTTAACGTTGTCAAGAGCTCCTTGCATGACTTTTGGTTCAAGGAAGAAACAAGAAAGTGATTGGAATATTCAAGCGTGAAAATTTTAATATTTCTTTGCCCACACAAACAAAAGAAAAAAATTTTCAAAGGCCTTTTTTTTTCATTATTGTGTATGAAAACTTTCTCCACCCCAAAGGGTAAGGAATATTTTTATATGAACAATTCTTCACATGTAAAATTATTTTCTTGTGATTTTTTTTCTTACTTTCAAGTAGGGATGACAGTGGACCAGGGCAGGGGTAAAGAGACCAGGACGAGAGCAGGGGACAAGGTCTCCACCCCTACTCTCAAAATCCTGCACTCTATCCCTGCCTCCATCCCCGCACAAGTTTTGATTTTATCCTCCATCCCCGTTTTATGTCCTCCACCCCCGATCCAAACAGGGTGAGGCCCCATTTTCCCTCTGTCCACTGCCATCCTTAATGAAGGATAAGGGACAGAGCATAGGGCGGGGGGGGGGGGGGGGGGCAAGGCTGAAATGTGGAAAAAAGTGTAAGTCCATCCTCGCCTCCATGGCCGCCGAGGGACAGTAAAGTTGCTAGAGTATCTAAAAATCAAGCCAAACTTGACTTTGTTTTATAAGAATTTTACAAAAACATGGTTGGCTTTTAGCCTATTTATAAAATCACACTTAACTTTTGTAATATTACAAAATATACACCTAAAGCATTTGTTATATTTTAAAAGTTAGGCATGTGTTTGTAAATAGCCCAAAAGTTAAGCATGCTTTTATAATTTTTTCTTGTTTTTATTAGAATGACTACAAGCAAAGAAAAGCTTAATTTTCAATAGAGTCTCAATTTTGTCTGATATTTTCAAAAAAGTGTTATTTTTTTTCTGAAAAAACATTTCAGAAGCCAACTTTTAACTGAAACTGTCAAATAAGGACCTAAAGTCAATTTTATAATCAAAATTCACATAAAATATTATTTTTAACCTCTGGTTAAGAACAACAACTACGCCTTCATCCCAAAATAATTGGGGTCGGCGATATGAATCAAAAAAGAAAATCATTCTGGGTCTTCCACATGAATCCTTCTCCTCCAATCATTTCTATCAAATGCCATGTCCTCGGTGAGGTTCAAAGCATTCATATCCTTTCCTATCATCTCCATCCATGTCTTCCTAGGCCTACCCCGACCTCTTTTAACTAAAATATTTTCTCATTTCTCCATCCTTCTAACTGGAGCATTATTAGGTCTTCGTCGAATATGTCCAAACCACCGTAAACGATTCTCTCTCATCTTATTTTCAATGGGTGCAACGCCTACCTTCTTACGTATCTCCTCATTCTGAATCTTATCTTTTATTGTATTTCCACACATTCATCTAAAAATACGCATCTCAGCTGCACTCATTTTTTGAATATGTTGTCTCTTGGCAGCCCAACATTATGTACCATATAGTCAAGCGGGCCTAATAGTCGTCCTATAAAACTTTTCCTTCAATCACAATGGCATTCTACGATCACACAACCTCCGGTTAAGAATGTTCTACCTTTTTTTATTATGAAATAATAGCAGTTTATTAATTTTATATACAAACTCATAAACCTCAATTACTTCAATTGAGGAGGTCTTTGGAGTCTTGAATTGTTTTCTTCATAAATCATGGGAGGTGGGACTCTAATACATAGTGAAAAATGTTAAAAACAGTAAAAATATAGCCAGCCAAAAACTCATGAGAATTTTTTTTTTTTAATTCTCAGGTTTTTTAGGCTACTCTGCAATAAAAAAATAAATTAAAATTATAAAAATGTTTTTTTTATAAAAAAACATAATAAAAAATTATTTAAAAATAAAAACCACAGCTTTTTCTTGATAAATAGCCAATAAAAACATAAATATCGCGTTTAAGATGCAAGATTTATGTTTTGATGAAAAACTCGCAAGAAATTAAAAATATCACAAGAAATGGACGTTTTTAACTGTAAGGTAATATATATATATATATATATATTTATTTATTTATTTTTTTTACGCAAGGTTTTCATAAATCAACAGACTTTTGGGACAAGAAAAATAATTTTGTGACCAAACTATTGAATTAGAAAAATAAGTCCTGAGGCTTCTGCTGCCGCACTTAAAGCTAGACATAAGTATATGGTTTTTTTTAGATGGATCAGGTCAGGGGCGCCGCTTGTCGTTCATCTCAAGATGAAGGGCATCTGAAATACCATAGATGAGATTGGTCATCAATTTGATAAGACCCACCTGATTTTTTGAATGCCATGAAGGGCATCTGAAACACCATAGATGAGATTGGCCATAAATTTTCTGGTTTCTCTCTCTGCGGGTGGTGTTTAGGGGTGTCATCAGGTCCGGTTTGGTTTGGATTCAGGTGAAACCAAAGTTTGACCTGATTTTTAGGTATGGTATCGGGTCCGGAAACAAGTATAATCGGATTCATTATAAGAAAAACCATATTCGGACCCGATAAAAACTACAGACCCAGACCATACCCGATAAAACCATATTTTTTATCATTTTTACATTGAAAAATTGTGAGTCTTAATCAAAATTTGATTCGGGTCCGGGTCTGGTATAAAATTTCACAAACTATACCCCAGCTCATGTTAGGGATGACAATGGACCGGGGCGGGGGCCGGGGACAAAGGTCTCCATCCCTGCCCCATCTCAAAATCCGAACCTCCATCCCTGCACGGGGATGGATTTTAACCTCCACCCCGCCTCCATCCAGGTTTCATGTCCTCCTTCCCCGGTCCAAACAGGGGTGAGGCGAGTCAGGGCCCCATTTCCCCTCGGTCCAGTGTCATCCCTTAGAAGGATTGGGGATGGGGCGGGGCGGGGCAAGGCGGAGATCAAAACGGGGATGGGGCGGGGTGGGGGAAAGCATAAGTCCATCCCCACCTCCATCCCCGCACGGGGATGGATTTTAACCTTCATCCTCGCCTCCATCCCCGTTTCATGCCCTTCATCCCTGATCCAAACGGGGCGAGGCGGGGCGGGGCTCCACTTTCCCCCGATCCACTGCCATCCCTAGCTCATGTATTAAGGTCCAAACCCAGGTCTTAATAGGGCCTTATTATTTATCACCATACCCGGACCTTAAGGGTTTGGTTCGGGTCAAGTCCGGGTATACCCGACCCGGTGACACTCCTTGCTGGTGTTGTCACGAAACCATGTTCCTATGTCAAATAAGATGTGCTTTGGGTCACTGTTATCAAACTAATGTACATTTTTTAGAATTTTGCAGTTTTTTTTTATGTTGGCTACATTAGGAAAGGAGATAAGTGATGATGTCACACTATTGAACACACCGCTATCCAACTGTCAAAAGTAGACCCTCATCCTCAGTCTCACCCAATCACGTTGACCTAAAGGTAAAGGCACCTCGATCCAAACTGAATGAGGCGGGATGTGGCCCCATTTCTCCACGACCCACTGCCATCCTTAAAGGTATTTTAGTTATTTTTTCTAAAGTTTATTTAGTTTTATAGTTTATATATTTTTATGTGTGACACTATGAGATTTTTCAAAATGTCACAAGTTTTATGACATTGATTATTAGTTCATGTTTTATTGGGGTTGTTCGAATAGCCATCTTTGCCTCTTTGGGTTTGTTCAATTTGCCTAACCTCATTCATAGAAAATGCTAAAGAACCAACATCAAGTTGAAATATTACAAAATACACACCTAACTTTTACGGCTGGTGAGTTCAAGCTTGGCTCATTCATGTGGCGAGCCAAGCCAAGTTCAAGCTCATAATCAGACTTGAGTTAAATGATCTGACTTCGAGCTAACTTGTTTATAGGAAAAATATATTGTTTTAGAAATGAAAGAAAGGATTAAAAAAAATACATGTAAAATATATTTCTTATTACCTAATAAGCTTATATGAGTCAAGCTAAGCCGAATGTATGTCATTCATATTCAGCTAGCTGAGCCTATTTTAGAAGTTCGAACAAGCTCTTTGTGAGTGGAGCCATGAGTGGCGCAGCTTGTTTCCCAGCCCTAGTAACTTTTGAGAATTTAAGCGTATATTTGGAATATCTCAAAAGTTAGTCTGTCGTGTTTTTGTAAATCTTCTTTTATTCACCCCCCCTTTTAAAACGCCTTGTCATTGGATTGATCATATCAAGAGCATAGTGACAAATATCACGATATTTATGGAAAAAACTCGCGATAATATCATGAGAAATTGCCTGAAAGTTTAAAAAGGCAATTTCTCACGAGTAGGGATGGCAGTGGACCGGGGGAAAGCGGGGCCCCGCCCTGCCTCGCCCCGTTTGGACCCGGGATGAAGGGTATGAAACGGGGATGGAGGCGGGGACGAAGGTTAAAATCCATCCCCGTCCGGGGGTGGAGGCAAGGATGGACGTGCACTTTTCCCCGCCCCGCCCCGTCCCCGCCACGACCCCCGCCCCAACCCGCCCCGACCACTTTTCCCCACAATATCCCCGCCCCGCCCCGCCCCGCCTCATCCCCGTTTGAACCGGGGATGGAGGACATGAAATGGGGATGAAGGCGGGGGTGGAGGATAAAATCCATCCCCGCCAAGGAGGCGGGGCGGGGGTGGAGGATAAAATTTTGAGGCGGGGCAGGGGTGGAGACCTTGTCCCCCGCCCCGCTGCCATCCCTACTCAGGAGATTTTCAAAATACCGCAGGATTTATGAAAAAACAAAAATACTATGATTTAAACATGATATTTACATTTTAAACGTCTATTTATATTGAAAAAACCATGTATTTTTATTTTTAAATATTTTTTATTAATATTTTCTTATAAAAATATTTTTTGATATTTATTTATTTATTTTTATTGCCAAGATTTTGCCAAAATTAATGCAAGATTTATGAAAATTTTTCAATTTCTAGTGATTTAAAAAAAAGAAGAAGAGATTTTTGCCTAAAAAAAACGTTTGTCACTGTGATCAAGAGAAAGAGAAAGATTCAATAATCATTTTCTTTCTTTGCAGGCAAAAAAGTAGCTGTTTTATATTGGGGCAAAGAGAAACGTGTGCTTGCCAAGTAGGCATGAATGCCACGTGGCATCATATGGTTGTAGCTGACGTGGGGTTCTGCTAAGTCATCGATCTGATCTGTCGGTTGAGCGACTCCAAAATTTTGGTCGTAGGTAGCCCAACTTGAGGTAAAACAAGACTTAGAAAGAGAGAAACATGATGGATGACAATATTGACCAATGAAAAAACGATTTTTAATTAAAGCAAAACCAGGGAATTTTGGTGAGTGCTGGCTTCCAGATCGGTGGGCTAGCACCGGCTTGGCTTTTAGCCAAGTTTCAACTTGCCCAGGCCTGGCTGAGTCGGACTTGGTCAGAGCCAAACGCCACGTAGGTTCCAAAGTAACCTAATTAAGACTAGGAGATGTCAATGGGTCAGGTTTGACCAAGACCAGACCTGTACCGAACTCTATAGAATCAGGGTTTGATAATAAATGAGAAGGTATGGTTTGTGAAATTTCATACCAGGCTCAGGCCTGACCTGAGTTCCGAATTTTCAATGTAAAAAAAGATAAAAAATATTATTTTTACTGAGTATGGTTTGGGTCTGCTTCATGTAACCATTATAGGATAAGGGTATGGTCTGTCTTATGGTGGGTTCGATTGAACTCGGGTCCAAACCTGGTACCATCATCTCAAATCAGGCCTGGGTCTGGTTCTACCTGGGTATGAACCAAACCCGACCCGTTAACACCCCCACCTAAGACCAAACCTGGTACCATCATCTCAAATCAGGATGCGCAGCCTGTCGTGTCGGGTCATGTCACCACTCACCAAGGACATGCTGCCAGAATGGCTTTTTGTATTAATGTTGAAATAAAAATGTGATAATTTTTTAAAACTATCACTATTTTGATATATCATGATTTTTGAAAATTTATGGGCCATTGAGATATCACGATAAAATCACCATATTTTAATAATATCTTCGATATTTGTGGCTTTGACCAAGGAGACTTGATTTTGGGTATTACGTTGGTTGATCAGTTCGGGTTGTCAGTAACCCTAGCTAAGGTCTAGTAATTCCCCATACCTATTGGCACCAAGATTAGTCTTTTCCTTTTTTTTAAAGAGGAACCAAGATAAGTCTTTTCAAATCACCCGCATTTGACTATTGGGTCGCAGGACTAACTGAACCCGGGTCGTTGACCCGACCCATTGGCCAAGCTGAGTCCAGCCAACTCATAAGCCAAGCCATCTTGATACGAAAACTCCTACTAAGCTGTTTGGATCTGAGAAGTTCAAAAGTCGGCGATGTCCAACGGTCAAAATCTAAGGCTTTGGTAAACGGCTAGAGTGAGAGAAAGAGACCCCATAAAATATTTACACCGCATTTTTGTTCTTTTTCCATATCAACGACTTTCATCTCTTCCACTAAAAAAAAAAACTCCCAAATTTAATGAATCATCCCTTCAAACTCCCACCACCATCCACCTCTCCCCCTAACCTCTCTCCCTCTCTCTCTCTCTCTCTCTCTCGAACAACAACAAATTATTTGAAAGAAAAACCAAAAGCAAATCAATCCATTTGTTGTCTCTCATACTTGTTTTGATCTCTAGGAAACATCTGAAATGGATGGTCCTGAAACCCCTCCCTTCTTCATTTGCCCCATCTCTCTGCAGTTAATGAAGGACCCCGTCACGATCTCCACGGGCATAACGTTCGACAGGGAGAGCATCCACAGGTGGCTCTTTGTTTACAAGAAGAAGACCTGTCCCGTCACGAAGCAAGCCCTCGCCGACCGGTCCCTCACGCCAAACTCCACCCTCGTTCGCCTCATCGACTCATGGCGCGCTACCAACCTCCCCAATCTAACCACCGAGTCCTCCCCAGATCCAATCCCCACCATCGATGAAGAGAACGCTAAGAATCTGATCGATGAGGTGAGCTCCCCAGTTTCTCAGTTGAAATCTCTTAGACAGATCAAATCACTAGTGAAAGAGAACGAATCCAATAAGAAGCTGATGGAGAAATCAGGTTTAACTATGGTGGTGGCTTCTCTTGTAGTGCAGAGTTACTCACAAGAGATGATGAGCCAATTTGAAAGAGAAATTGCTGGGGAGGAAGCTTTGAGTGTGCTTTCAATCCTTCATATGCCTCCAGAAATTGCAACCATACTTGCAGGAATAGGTTTGATAGATTGTCTATCATGGGTGTTGCAGAGAGGGACTTACCATGCAAGGGTCCATGCTGCTGCAGTATTGAAATCTATCTTTAAGGTGATCCATCATAATTTCTTCATGGATCTAAGGACAGAACTGTTTGATGGGATTGTTGAGATCTTGAAGGATCAGAACTCAAACCACACAACAATGGCAGCTCTGTCCATCATCATGGAGGTCTGTCCTTGGGGGAAGAACAGGCTCAAGGCTGTAGAGGCAGGTGTGGTGCCTGTAATTATAGAGTTTCTAGCAGAGAACAGTGAGAGGAGAAAGTGTGAGATCATGTTGGGTGTGTTGGAATTGCTGTGCAGTAGGGCAGAGGGAAGGGCAGCATTTGTGGGTCACCCTGCAAGTGTTGCTGTTGTGTCAAGGAAGATTTTTAGGGTTTCTCAGGTTGCCAATGAAAAGGCAGTGAAGGTGCTGTTGTTGGTCTCAAAGTACTCATCAACTCCTCATTTGGTCCAGGAAATGTTGGATATGGGTGCTGTTCTAAAGCTGTGTATGGTGTTGCAGATGGAGTGCAATTTGAAGACCAAAGAGAAGGCCAAGGAGATCCTCAGATTGCATGGGAAGTCTTGGATGGCTTCCCCTTGTGTTCCGTTGCATGGATTATCCTCTGTCTTCAAAGCAGTTGGTGAGCTGAGTTGATGAGATTGTTGGCATTATTTCCATTCCTTTTCACGTCCTCGGTGCAATTGCATTTTACCGTTTGTGGTTGATAGGATTTGAAACAAAGTCCTAGAGATTATAACCATCAAATTGTTGTTGTTGTTATTATTATTCTTTTCGTAAGGTGCATATATGTAAGGTTGTCAGTAATGTTTAAGTGACAATTGTTTATACCAAATTGTACATAAAACTAACTCAAAAGCATTAAAATGTTATACACAAAAAAAAAGGATCACTGACAATTTTGTTTCTTTTAATTTATTTGTAATCATAGATTTACTTTTTTCTATTTGATGAAAAAGTGTGGCTTAGAATTCACCCTTGATGGCTGTAAATCTTATTACTATTATTATTATTCCTCCTACTACTAACATAATTATCGTAGCTGTTGTTGTTCTTTTTCTTATTATTAAGGTTTTTATTAATTTGAAATCCACATCACAAATATCCCTAATATTTTAAAATTATTGTTATTTTGTCATGAGCTTTTTCAAGGCCAGTACAGTACCAAAAAATGATATTTTATAAATATCACCTATTTTAAAATTAATCATGATAATTCACTAAGTTTTTTTGCAGTTTTCATATTGTGTATATTTTTGTTGATGCTTTTATATGTACTTTATATATTTTTATAAATGCCTGCATGTTCAAAAGATTTTCCTAAAAAAAACTGCCTTTTCAAAAAATTACGGGATTTTCCAATGCCCAGATTTTTCCAAGAATGAGATTTGTGACATTGTGTGAAATCGAATGTTGGTGGTATGATTTAGTTTTGGAAGCGAGCTTCATGTGACTTGGTTTCAGGTCATATTCAAGTTTTGAATATCAGGAATTTATGAGATGTAGGATTTGACCGTGATTGGAGATGAAGATGAGTTGGGGAAGGTAGATTCAAGTTTAGAATTGGTCATGAAATCGTAGTGGGGTATGCAATGAAGCATTTATGGTTTTGAATTGGTTACTGATATATATATATATATATATATATATATATATATATATATATATATATATATATATATATATATATAGAGAGAGAGAGAGAGAGAGAGAGAGAGAGAGAGAGAGAGAGAGCATTCATCATTAAACATTACCAAAATACATCCAAAAGAATATTGGATGCCAGAGGAACATAAGAGTAAGACAACCACCATCTAGATGGTGACTGTGCACAGTTCAGAGTACAAGTAGATTCAACCCCTCGTCTCTACTATGTAATTTAAGAGCCAGATACACACCAGACATAACCCGCTGACGTAGCCTTCCAAAATCGAATTTGATGCCCCTGAAAAAGATATCATTTTTTTCAGTCCAGATCACCCACCATGCTGAAAGCAACCATACCCGCCACAATAATCTCCATTTTTTTTTGTTTCGTAAAATCATGGGACCAAGCAAGAGGTTCCAAATAACAGAACTCGAATGAGTTTGAACAGACGGTGCACCCCAAGTTTGAAAAAATAGGTCTAGAACTATAGGGCAAAACCAAAATAGGTGAGTCATGTCCTCTATTGCCTTCTCGCAAAGACCACACATGCTGGGAAATTGAAGCCCCCGTTTCCTGACATTAATCTGGGTTTGAACACGATCCAGAACCACTAGCCATGCCAAAGCTTTTGCCCTTGGAGCGGGCCCCTTACCCCATATACAATTAGTGGAAAATCAGTCCATCCCGGATGACAACAAGGAATTGTAAATTTGCTTAATGGAGAACCTATCTCCGCTTGCCATGGCCCAGTGAAGCCACGAGTTGCCATGGCCAGGCCTAAGATCCCTATCACTGAAGGAGCGAAGTGTCTTCCGCCACTCCAACCAGAGAGACGAATGACACACTGAACTGGGCGTCAAAAGAAGGGAGTCAGGTAGACTACCATATTTTTGCCTAACAAACGTAGCCCAAGGAAATGGAGATGTGGAAGTGACCCAGGCCCACTTCAAGACTAAAATGATGCTCCTCTTTCTCAGAGTTGGAATCTTCAAGCTGCCTCGCTGCCTCGGGAGAACGATCTGCTGCCAAGAAACAAGCGGGTACTTTTTGTGAGACGCATTCTTAGATCAAAGAAAGTGCGAAAGCAAACGGTTAATCGTATGTTCTACTGTCGTCGGTATAATGGACATGCTCATACAAAAATTTGGTAATCTGGCCAAAACATGGCAAATTAGCGTCCACTACAAAAAACCTGTGTATTAGCGATGACCTAAATCTGTCTCTAATTTGACGCTAATCCGTCGCTAAATAGTTTAGCGACGGATTAGCATCATATTAGAAACGGATAGATTTCATCGCAGAATTTTTGATGCTAAGTAGTGACAGAACTTATTCGTCGCTACTTTCGTTGCTAATTTATGATGAATTAGTGACGAACATGATCTGTCGCGAGTCCTTCGCTATTTTAAATTAGCGATGGATAATATCCGCCGCTAAATTTAAAAAAAAAAAATGTGCTCCCTCTCGGTGCGTTCTCAGGCAGGGAGCAATTTTTTTTGCACAGAACCGGCGTGGTCTCCGGTGCGTTCTCCGGCGTGTTCTTTTGCACAGAACCGACACGTTCTCTGGCGTGATCTTTTGCACAGAACCAGCGTGTTCTCCGATGTGGTCTTTTGCACAGAATTGGCACATTCTCCGGCGTGATCTTTTGCACAAAATCGGTGTGTTCTTTGGCACGTTCTTTGGTGCGCTCTCCAATGCCTTCCCGACCTAGTTCTCTGCTTTTTTGGCCCAGTTCGCCATTATGGGGTCATCTGCGACGTCCATAATGCTTGTCTGTCGACCTGAAACCATAACCCCCAACAAAATCGTTAGGACAAAAATGGAAAACCATGCTCGAATAAAAAACCACTTACCGGACCAGAGAGGTCGGGTCGGCCTCGTCCTCCAGCATCGACGAGCGACTCTGATTCCTCTTCTTCCTCGCGTTCCTCTACCACGAAGTCATCCTCGTTCGAGAAGTCAAGGAGGCCCTCCGGTCCAGTAAGTGGAACGGTTTAAATCTCAGTCGATTTAAAGTTTGAACGGGGGGGGAGGGGGGAAATTTCGTGCCTCAGGTGGGACAGTTTAAATAAAAAATTAGCAACAGAATTAGCGAGGAAATTTTTTCATCGCTAATTAGCCGTGAAATAATTCTCTCGCTAATCTGTCACTAATTAGCATTTTTTGTAGTGTTTTGGCGATGGAAAACTGGTGTCGTTAATCCATCACTAATTAGCGACGTATTTAGTAAGGGAGATATTTTTTACGCTAATTTTGCAAATATTTTGAATGTTAGTGACAAATAGTTTTCTCTCACTAATCCGTTGCAAATTTGTGAAAAAAAATCCGTCGCAAATTTCTGTCGCTAATTAGCATTTTTCTTGTAGTGGTCAATCATCTCGCAAAAGATAATTATTGGGCCTTCCAAGAATGCAATCTCCCTTGCACCCACTCTATAGTAGACATCCAAGACGAAGATCTCGACGACTGCAGTGAGTGCAACGATAGACCTAAGAAATTAACAGGAAGGTCGTATATCAGGCAGTTGAAGATCCTTGCAGCAGCCGATTGGAGGAGAGGGTCAGCATTGAGTAAGACCAGAGTGCACTTACTCTCGTTCAGGTGAAGGCTTGAAATTGCAGCTAATACTTTAATAATGAAGCACAACCTAGACATTTGATTAACATTCGCATGACCAAATATTATATTATCATCTGCATATTGAACTGTGTGACCAACAAAACCAGGAATGCCCAACGAATTCAAGAAGCCTGTTTGTTCTGCCCTTTTCATGAGAATAGGTAAACCCTCTGCCGCGATATTAAAAAGGATGGGGGCTAGAAGACAACCCTGTCGCACACCTCTAGCCAACTTGAATTCTTCCCCTCTCAGTCCGTTGATGCGAACTGACGACACGGATTTCGTGACCAACTCCTTAACCCATGCTATAAACTGGTTGTCGAACCCCATATTTGTTAGAGATTCAAACAGAAAATCCCATGCCAGACTATCATAAGCCTTGTGAAAATCCAATTTTAATAAGAAGTACGGTGCTCCAATCGACTATAAAAAGTGAAGAAGCTCAGTTGCATAAATAAAAGATCCTTGCACACTTCGACCTGGAATAAAAGCCCCCTGATTCAAAGAGACAAGTTGATCAATGACAGCGCGTAACCGGTTAGCCAACACCTTAGATATAATGCGATACAGAGCGCCCATCACCGAAATCGGCTTGAAGTTGGATATGTCTAACGCTCCTTGCCTCTTAGGAATCAAAGAGATGACTGCCATATGGTATGGTTTAGGCAGCCTTGCATTATGATAGAATTCATCGAACAAGTGGAGCAGGTCAGCTTTAACAATTGGCCAAAAGGTTTGAAAAAGTCTACATGAAAACCATCTAGGCTTGGGGCCTTCCATCCTGAGAGGCTACTAATAGCATTAGAAATCTCAGCTTCGGTAAATCGAGCTTGCAGAGGAACAGATTGGTTTGCCACCAACCGCTTATAACCCATATCGTCGATGACCCCCCCAACGCCTATGTCAGTCGAATACAGCCTGGAGAAATAATAAATAATAGCTGGGAGGCAATTTTGCTGACCAAACTGACATCCATTGATCTTGACCGAGAGGAACCGGTTCTTACTGTACTTATTTGATGCGGTCATATGAAAAAATTGTGTATTATCATCACCATTAGCCAACCATGCAACTCTGTCCCTCAACTTCTATCTAAGCTCATCTCGCGCTCTCCATTCTGCAACGAGGGCAGAGAGAACAACAATACGCTCTTGCAATTGAAGCACTTAACCCTCTGGCACACCAACAAGATCGACCTGACGTTGGGCCAAAGGGGAGAGCTCAGCTTCCCACTGGCCGATGAACCTAAACTTGTTCAGGTTATTAAAGTTGAGTCATTCCTTAATACATTGCCGAAGACGAATAAGCTTTGGAGAGAGAGAGAGAGAGATTCGTATTTTCAAGTTCATGTCTACCGCAATATAAGTTTCTAAGCTTGATCTGTCGCACGTAGAGGCAGACCCACATCACTTTTCTCATTGTGTAGTAATTATGGGAATGTTTAGTTTTTAAAGTTTGGGATCCGCACATATATTTGTTCTTTATAATTTACTTAGTAAGAAATATGCTTTACACAAAGACTTAAGACATATAAGCATGTTTTTCACAACTTGAAAAATCAACGGCTCACAATGCAATTAAAATTTTACAAAGTATTGTGGGCCATTGATTTTTAACACTTTAAAAAGCACATCTAAACATAAAAAATTCATAATCCAAAACACGTCATGCTCACAAAGTGAATGATAAAAATCTAATATGTAAAGTCCAATCAATAAAAAACTCTATCGTTACAAAAGAAACACATCGAGCATCATCGATTGTAGATTTTGAACCTTTCTTTGGTTGGACAGTCCCCATATATATATATATATATATATATATATATATATATATATATATATATATATATATATATATATATAGTAATGATAAGGTGATCGGAGAGCACCTACTCTCATTCAATAGAAGCTTCAAATTTTTAAAATTTGAATGTTTTTTTTTTGTTGATCAGACCCTGTAGATATGATTTACAAGCATTATTTAGTGGAAAACAAGTTTTGGATCATGTGATCATAGGATACATGTAGTTTTTTTAAGATCTTTAAAAGTCAACGACTCACAATGTACCAAAATTTCATGACTTAAAAACACCTATTTTGATGTCCAAATAACATAATCTAAAATATGGTTCTTATCAAATATAATAGCATCTAAAATATGGTCAAATAAACTGTGTTAAGTACATATGTAAGTTCCAATTGAGAAGATGCAACCTACAACTACAATTTCTAGGGAGTAGGTGCTCCTTGAGCGCCTTAGCATTATATATATATATATATATGTGTGTGTGTGTGTGTGTGTGTGTGTGTGTGTGTGTGTGTGTGTGTGTGTGTGTGATCATGCATATATTTTAGGGATATTTCATATAAAAATATGCATGATTTCATGAGAAAATGACTTAAAAACCCATTTTTATGTTAGTTTCGAGTAAATATGCTAAAATGATTTAAAAATAAAAAATGCATGAAAAATAGTTTTATTTTACATTTTAATGCCTATTTTAGTGTTTGACATAATTGTAGTAGTTTAGTTTTTGAAAATCATAAAAAAATTAGAGTTAAAATAGACTTAGTTTTGCATTTTCTAAAACATAGTCATTTTGAGTTGTTTTGTAAATAACTTTTTGAAGAGAGGTTTTTGAAATGCAATTTTACAAAGAAGAGGGACTTATGGAGAAAAGTTCAAATCTTTAAATATGATACGTAGAGGGAAGAGAGGCTTGTCTTCTCTCTTTTGCTCAAGCCCTCTCTTCTTTCCCTTCTTCTCCACCTCTTCTTACCTCTTCTTCTCCTTCTCCTTATTTTCCCCTCTTTTTCTCATCCTCTTTCCGGTGGAGAATTCCGACAACGGCTGAAGCAAGAGAGAGGATTCCAACCTCTCTTCTAACCCTTCAAGTTCGGTAAGTGCTTCTTCTTCTTCTTCTTCTTCCTCTTCTTCTTCCTCTTCTTCTTCTTTTCTAATTCCAGTTTTCAATTTTTTTAATTAGTCAAATGTAAGCATGAGCATCTGAATTTTCAGCATATTTTCTTTTCATTCATAGATTCATTGTGAGCATTATTTCTATTTCCATTTGTTTTAGTTTACTGTTTGTTTGTTTTCAAATTTCTTTTCTCTACAACATAGTAGTGTGCGTACAGTGAAATATCAGAAAATTGATAGCTGTGAAATCACCATTTCCTGGTCGTGTGGATCTAAAATTCGGAGAAAACAGCATACTCAATTCATCAGATCTGTTGTGGATTCATCGGATTTGAACATTTTCTTAAAAAATTGATCGATCGATCACTGTGTTTTCAGAATATTATTTTCAAAATTAATTGAATTTGATTTCCAGCATTATTCAGAGAACTGGATCAAATCCAGCCGATCATAATATCTTTGTTCTTTGATTAATCGTTGGAATCCTCTGATGTAGCCGGATTCACATCACATTTATCGTGAAAATGTGAAAGAGGCACTTTCATTTGAGTTGCCGTGAAATTCATTTCACGACTGTTGAGAGTTCCGGTAGGCTGTTGAGAGTTCCGGTAGGCTGTTGAGAGTTCCGGTGGAAGATGTTGAGAGTTCCGGTAGGCTGTTGAGAGTTCCGGTGGAGGATATGAGATTTCAGTTGAGTTACCGTTAGAAAAAAGATCGATCGGATGTTGTGAAACAGGAGGATTCGCCGGAAGTTCTGGTGGCTCAGCTCCCTGAACCACAGATCGATCGGATGTTGTGAAACAGGTGGATGCGCCGGAAATTCTGGTGGTTCAGCTCCCTGAACCACGGTGGGAACCGAAATCACCTGTGTGAGGTTGTGGATTTTGATTCAATCCTGAAAATTACCTGCTACGATAATGTGTTTTTTTTAAAAAAAAAAAATAATTTTCAGAGTTTGTTTTTAAAACACAATTTTCCTAATTGTTTGTTTTTTTTTTCCTTATTCTCACGGCAAAGAATTGTTTTGAAATAAGTGTTTTCCAGCAAATGTAGTTGTTTCCTAATCTTTGGTGCTTATTATCTGAAGTTTGTTTGATTGATCTTCGGCATTAGTTAACTGTCTGTTTTGGATTAAACTAGTGATTTCTGATTTTTGAACATATGCTACTAGCTGATTAGTTAATACATTTACTTAGATGTTTTGAAATTAGGCTTAATTAGTTTATTTGAACTAATTAGCGATGACAAGTACTTTGTAATTAGAATATCTAGCCAATTAGTAATTAGTTTACTTAGTAAAAAATTTGATGTTAGTTAGTTTGTAATACTATTTTGAGCCTTAGAATTAATTAGTTAATTGTCATTAGTTTCATATAGTCTTAATTGTCATTAGTTTCATTTCATGATATCTTTCATAAAAAAATTTTTTAGTATACTTTGTTAAATATAATTTCTATTTCTATCTCTGGTACTGCTCGTGTTTATTTGATTTGTGCAGGATAGAACCAGACTGGAGTGGAAGTGATTACTTGACACGAGGAAGCACAAGAATAGAATATTTTTGCTTTTATTTTTAGAATTAGGAATTTAATTGGGTTTGTAAATATTGCACTTTATGCCCTCTGCGAAGGGTATTCATTTGTTGTAATAGTTAGTTGTTTTTACCTTTTCTGAACATTTTACATTTCAATAATTCGGCAATAAAGATTAGTTTAGATTTGTGTACTTGAATACGATATATTCCTGTTCCCTGAGTTCGACCCAGTCTCATCCACTAGTGAGAATCGGTTTTTATTATTTGATGTCTGGTTTTCACATGTTTTACATTTAAAAATCTTTTCAAAATTACAACGATTTAAAAGAAGACATCAAATTTTTGGCGCCGTTGCCGGGAAACGGCGTAATATTAGTATTCACTTTATTGCCTAGTGTTTGTGTTGCATTTAGGTTTAGAACCACGTATGTGCATATCTTAGAGAAGAGCTTACTTTTCTGCACAGCCCACCTACTAGGACCCCCTTAGAGGTGACTGTGTACGATTGGTACCGTACACATAGATTTCATATTTCTTATGCATAATCTCTGTTATGTGTAACTGCGTGGTGTTTGTTTAGTTTTTGTTGTTTTTAGTTTACTCGCTTTGTGGTTTGTGTGGTTTGGCCGCTTAGTGCGTTAGTTAGGTAGAAAACCCAAAGTTAGGACGTGTGCTACACTGGTCTACTCCAAGGTGTACGCAATGGCTGACGATCATCAATTGATCCGTCCTTTGAGGGAGTACTTCATGCCAAATACGTATACTCCCACCTCCTGCATCATGAGACCTGATGTAGGAGCGGGCCATTTTGAGATTAAGGCCAGTGTAATTCAAATGTTACCCTCGTTTTATGGCCTTAGCAATGAAGACCCATATCGTCATCTCGACGAATTCCTTGAGATTTGCTCGACTGTGCGAATCAATAACTTTGGAGATGATGCTATGTGGTTGACTTTGTTTCCGTTCTCTCTCAAAGATAAAGCCAAGCACTGGCTAAAATCTCTTGAGACGGTTCATATTACTACTTGGGAAGGAATGCAAAGAGAATTTTTAAAAAAATATTTCCCAATTGGTAAGACGAACCAGTTTCGCAAAGCTATAACCAGTTTTTCTCAAATTGAGGGAGAACAGTTTCACGAGTCTTGGGAGAGATTGAAAGATCTTCTCCGCAAGTGTCCCCATCACCAGGTGCCTCGTTGGCAGTTGGTGCAGTATTTTTATGACGGGCTTACTGAGAAGCATCGTCAAATGGTTGATTCGTCTTGTGGGGGCACTTTTATGCTCAAGAGTGAGGACGAGGCGTGGTCTCTATTTGAGACCTTGAGTGAAAACACGATGCATCATACCTTGTCTTCACGGCTCGATAGGACTACATCTCTGTCTAGTGGTCCTAGGAAAATAGGGATTTCCGAAGTTGGGTCCGAGTTAGAATTGCGTACCAAGGTTGACCAGTTGACTAGGAAGTTAGATCAATTCCTAGCCAATTCTTCGAGAAATCCAATAGAAAGAGTGTGCGAGCTATGTGCTAGCCCTACACATTGTGTTTCAGATTGTCCGGCAGCGCCATTATATCCTGAATTCGTTCAGCAGCAGGTGAATGCTGCCCAAGGTTTCGCTAAAACCATGCCCGATTCATTTACACCATCATATACCCCAGGTTGGCGAAACCAATCCATTCCCCTATCCCATCAGCCCTCCCAGACACAGTATAGACCCAGTAACCCTTCACAAGGTTACTCGCACCCCATTTTTCCACAGGTTCATCCCCCAGCCCAACCTCTTTATACTCAACCCCATCCTCATGAGCCTTCATTTAGTCAATCCTTCCAAGATAGTATAATTCAAGTTTTGAGCTCCCATACGCAGTCAATAGCCAAGCTAGAGACTCAAATGGGACAATTGGTTGAGACCTTTAGTAGGCAAAGCGAGGGGAACCCATCTAGTCAGTCTGTTGTCACATCCAAGGGAGAGGATTCCATGTCATTTGACTTGCAACTTACTTCACATCATGAGCCAGTCAAATCTGTTACATCCCTTCAGTATGGGAAGGCGTGTCACTCCACTCAGAAATCGACTCATGAACCTCATATCATTTCTACTGACGAGTCGATCTCTATGATACCTCAACAGAAGGGGCTTTATTCACAGCATACATTTTCATCATATAAAGCCCCATTTTCTCAGCCTTTAGGATCACCAATTTTTACTAAGCAAGAGGTGCAGATGCAGAAAGTGCTTGACCAAGACAAGCCAGATCATATTCACCACTTGTCTGAAGTAGCATTCATTGATACTCGGTCGGTCCTAGACTCTCATTTCCTGACCAGTCTCTCAAATGAGACTAATCTCCGTTCTTCATGTCAAGAGAGTCATGATACTACATTTGGAGGTAGAAGGGATGGAAACATAGTGCGTAGTGTCACAGATGACACTCTTTTCTTCATAGAGCCCGGTTGAGTCTGACTTCATGTCCATTGATCTCATGGACGATGAAGGGTTTTCCAGGGATCCGTCTGGCTGGGGACGTGAAACTTAGCGCTTTATGGGAGGCAACCCATATTCTGTACAGTATTACATTTGTTGTTAGGATTTATAGATTTTATTTGGTTTTATTTTTCGTTTTCTATCTTTTTCATGAGTTTCATGTTTTGTCATGTATACATTGCATTTATTACATTCATAGAACATGTATTTTTAATTCATGTCAGGTCATTCTACTCTTTTCCCTCATTTATTTCCTCTCATGTGCATTCACGTAGTTTCATATAAGCATGGGGGAGTGCCACTGGGACAGTGTCATTCAAGCATGGGGGAGGGTGTAGTTTGCACACCTTGATATTTTTGTTTACGTTCTTGCACATGTTTACACATCTCTCATGAAAAGTAGATTTTTAAAGAAAAAGTTTGAACTTATATGAATGTTATTTCAAATCTGATATTTTTAGAGGATTTTTAAGCCCCACGAATTTTTTTTTCTGACATAGATTTAAAAATTATGGTTGTTTATGCGGATTTCGAAGAAATGATGATAGATACATGTTAGAATTTATTTTGAATCATAAATATGAATATGCACAGTTCTATTTTTGAAAAACTAAGCAAATGAACAAAAGCGTAAAAATGAGCTCAAAAAGTGAAAAAAATATAGCATGCGTTAGGTTGTTTGGATAATTTCACAATCCTTAGTAGATGGAACTTAGATGTAAGTTGAAACTTTTAATTCCATTTCGAAAAGGAGAGTGGAAAACTTTGTGATCCTAAGTAACTGAGAACAGATACAAGTTGAAATGTTTGACTGTCATGTTATAAAGGTGAATGAAGGAAGTCACTTTTATGTCTTAGTTGATATCTTTTGATATGTATTGAAAAAGTATGGAAGATATTGACATTGCACAAGGCATAAAAGCAGACCACACGCAAGCTATAAGAAAAGAATAAATACGCAAAAAGAAAAAGCGTGAAAAAAATGAAAAAATCGAGAAAAGAGCTGAAAAATAGAGAAAAGTTCAGTGCTTAGAAGTGTGATTGAGAAAACCTGTGTAGAAAACATATGAGTGAGGATAAGTAAATAATAATATGTTTTTATTGGATTTTCTAAGAATAAAACATAAATAATTGTGATATTTAGAAAAGTGAAAGAAATTCTTTTTCTGTGGTGGTATATAAAAGGCTCTAATTATGTTTTAATTTTGAGATAACAGGAAATATTTATGAAAACAAAGTCTTTAATTACCTACTGCTTGTGAGGATGTGTAATATTATGCATACATGACAGAGATGTTTATGGGTAGCATCACTGCAAACCCTCACGAGACCTTACTCGTCCACTGGGGTAACCCAGGGGTTGAAAGGGCTTGTTGCATGAGCTAAATGCAACCGTGATTCCTACGAAAGTGAGTTAGGTGATAGTTTGATTTCTTGCATTTTTCTAATTTGCTCGAGGACTAGCAAAACATAAGCATGGGGGTATTTGATCATGCATATATTTTAGGGATATTTCATATAAAAATATGCATGATTTCAGGAGAAAATGATTTAAAAACCCAATTTTATGTTAGTTTCGAGTAAATGTGCTAAAATGATTTAAATATAAAAAATGCATGAAAAATAGTTTTATTTTACATTTTAATGCCTATTTTAGTGTTTGACATAATTGTAGTAGTTTAGTTTTTAAAAATCATAAAAAAATTAGAGTTAAAATAGACTTAGTTTTGTATTTTCTAAAACATAGTCATTTTGAGTTGTTTTGTAAATAACTTTTTGAAGAGAGGTTTTTGAAATGCAATTTTACAAAGAAGAGGGACTTATGGAGAAAAGTTCAAATCTTTAAATATGATACGTAGAGGGAAGAGAGGCTTGTCTTCTCTCTTTTGCTCAAGCCCTCTCTTCTTTCCCTTCTTCTCCACCTCTTCTTACATCTTCTTCTCCTTCTCCCTATTTTCCCCTCTTTTTCTCATCCTCTTTCCGGTGAAGAATTCCGACAACGACTGAAGCAAGAGAGAGGATTCCAACCTCTCTTCTAACCCTTCAAGTTCGGTAAGTGCTTCTTCTTCTTCTTCCTCTTCTTCTTCTTCCTATTCTTCTCCTTTTCTAATTCCAGTTTTCAATTTTTTTAATTAGTCAAATGTAAGCATGAGCATCTGAATTTTCAGCATATTTTCTTTTCATTCATAGATTCATTGTGAGCATTATTTCTATTTCCATTTGTTTTAGTTTACTGTTTGTTTGTTTTTAAATTTCTTTTCTCTACAGCATAGTAGTGTGCGTACAGTGAAATATCAGAAAATTGATAGCTGTGAAATCACCATTTCCTGGTCGTGTGGATCTAAAATTCGGAGAAAACAGCATACTCAATTCATCAGATCTGTTGTGGATTCATCGGATTTGAACATTTTCTTAAAAAATTGATCGATCGATCACTGTGTTTTCAGAATATTATTTTCAAAATTAATTGAATTTGATTTCCAGCATTATTCAGAGAACTGGATCAAATCCAGCCGATCATAATATCTTTGTTCTTTGATTAATCGTTGGAATCCTCTGATGTAGCCGGATTCACATCACATTTATCGTGAAAATGTGAAAGAGGCACTTTCATTTGAGTTGCCGTGAAATTCATTTCACGGCTGTTGAGAGTTCCGGTAGGCTGTTGAGAGTTCCGGTGGAAGATGTTGAGAGTTCCGGTAGGCTGTTGAGAGTTCCGGTGGAGGATATGAGATTTCAGTTGAGTTACCATGAGAACAAAGATCGATCGGATGTTGTGAAACAGGAGGATTCGTCGGAAGTTCTGGTGGCTCAGCTCCCTGAACCACAGATCGATCGGATGTTGTGAAACAGGAGGATTCGTCGGAAATTCTGGTGGTTCAGCTCCCTGAACCACGGTGGGAACCGAAATCACCTGTGTGAGGTTGTGAATTTTGATTCAATCCTGAAAATTACCTGCTACGATAATGTGTTTTTTTTAAAAAAAAATAATAATTTTCAGAGTTTGTTTTTAAAACACAATTTTCCTAATTGCTTGTTGTTTTTTTTCCTTATTCTCACGGCAAAGAATTGTTTTGAAATAAGTGTTTTCCAGCAAATGTAGTTGTTTCCTAATCTTTGGTGCTTATTGTCTGAAGTTTGTTTGATTGATCTTTGGCATTAGTTAACTGTCTGTTTTGGATTAAACTAGTGATTTCTGATTTTTGAACATATGCTACTAGCTGATTAGTTAATACATTTACTTAGATGTTTTGAAATTAGGCTTAATTAGTTGATTTGAACTAATTAGCGATGACAAGTACTTTGTAATTAGAATATCTAGCCAATTAGTAATTAGTTTACTGAGTAAAAAATTTGATGTTAGTTAGTTTGTAATACTATTTTGAGCCTTAGAATTAATTAGTTAATTGTCATTAGTTTCATATAGTCTTAATTGTCATTAGTTTCCTTTCATGATATCTTTCATAATTTTTTTTTTTAGTATACTTTGTTTCATATAATTTCTATTTCTATCTCTGGTACTGCTCGTGTTCATTTAATTTGTGCAGGATAGAACCAGACTGGAGTGAAAGTGATTACTTGACACGAGGAAGCACAAGAATAGAATATTTTTGCTTTTATTTTTAGAATTAGAAATTTAATTGGGTTTGTAAATATTGCACTTTACGCCCTCTGCGAAGGGTATTCATTTGTTGTAATAGTTAGTTGTTTTTACCTTTTCTGAACATTTTACATTTTAATAATTCGGCAATAAAGATTAGTTTAAATTTGTGTACTTGAATACGATATATTCTTGTTCCCTGAGTTCGACCCGGTCTCATCCACTAGTGAGAACCGGTTTTTATTATTTGATGTCTGGTTTTCACATGTTTTACATTTAAAAATCTTTTCAAAATTACAACGATTTAAAAGAAGACATCAGTGTGTGTGTGCGCGTGCGCGCGCAAGCAAACTCTGATATGTGCCTATGGGACTTCTAAAGTTTTTTTCATGTTTTTCTCAAATCTAATCATAAGATGTGTTCTGAATGCTTGATTTTGAGGAATAGAATCTTGGGTCTTACACGTGGTTAGGTATTTACAATGTTTGAAAGCAAAGGCCTACAATTTTCATAAATATTCAAGCTGACAATTTTGCATTTTTTCATCAGAAAAACACGATCTAAGTATTGTTTTCTAGTAAATGGACCACACCAAACACATCTGTAAAGATTTGTAAAACATACTCCCAAAACATCCTTTCACTCGTGGTAGACTCTTAACTTTGGTAGCACATACTCGTGGTGGACTCATACATAAGCAAAATCTAACTTTTGGATCATGTTCATCCCTAAAATCATCCTTATTATGATCATACCCCTTTCCAGATCTCATTGTTACAGGTTTTATGCAAATCAGACCCAATATTACCATCTACATGCTCTATTTACTGAAGATTAGCATTTGAATCACTAGAATCTGATCTATGTGCATGATTTTCTGGCAGTTCAAAAATTGGTGGCTGAATTTTTTTATTAAAAAAATGTTATTTTTGCCAAAAAAACATTATCCAAATATCGTTTTCCATAACTGACCACGCTGGATCCTTCTGCAGGATGATTTTAGGGGCAAGTGGTGGATCCAGTCTTGTTTGCAATAGGTCAAGGTGTTCACTCATGCACCACACTTTTGAATAGTCAACGGTATCTCTCTTGCTCATCAATCTGACCATAAATATGTTCAGTAAGGCTTTGAGTTGTAGAAATTTGGTACATTGTGGGTCATTAATTTGAATTCTAAAATCTTTGAAAATCCTTATTACACATCACATTCACATTATCTAAGACATATTTTTACTAAGAAAATCATGTAGATCATACCTATATTTCTTTTCTGATCTTTTGATTGCACAGTCCAAGACGGCACATAGGACCACTACAAAATCTGGTGTACTCTCTCTCTCTCTCTCTCTCTCTCTCTCTCTCTCTCTATATATATATATATATATATATATACGATGAAAGTCAGCCGACAACATGATAATGCTACGGGGCATGTAAGCATATTGACAAAAGTTAAAAAAGGCAAGATATCGGCAGCCAAAAACTCGTGAGAAATTGTTTTTTTTTTCATCTCATGTTTTTTCTTGAAAATCTCGTCAATAAAAATATAAAAAATATTTTTATAAAGAAATATAAATACAAATATTAAAAATAGAAACCACAGTTTTTTTACGATAAATACCCAATAAAAATATAAATATTATGTTTTTTCTTAAATCTCGCGAGATTTGCCACTATGCATGTAGGAAATCAGCCAAAGGACGGTGGGGATTTTTTGGTAAAAGCCTGCCACATCTTACTGACATTAGAAAACCATGTAGCATTGCTTACTGTTGCAGTGCCATGTATTAGAAGACAAGGCGGGTATCTTCATGCACGTAATAATAATACATCAGCGTTTGTTTCAGCTAGCCTTTCTCACATGGGTGTGAGACAAACGCCCCCATGAAAAACAGGTGGGCGGGCCCACTCATTGAATGGCAAAAAAACCCATTTTCTTACGAGAAGTCACACGTTGGGGCGCTGTTAATTGCTTTCCCACGAGTGGGTGCGAAACCGCAATTCCATTTAGGCCCTGTTTGGAAACTAGTAGCTGGGACAGGAAGTGCCATTTAAGGAAGTGAGAACTGCCAAATCCTGGATTTGGCTTTCATTCTTCAGTGTAGATACAAAGGTGAGAGAACCTCACTTTCCATCCCAAATGAATAAACACCCATGCCGGCTACCAGTTTCCAAACGACCACCACAAGGTACTTTGACCAAGTTTTTGCCAAATGCATTAACTCCTATCCCAGCTCCTAGTTTCCAAACAGGGCCTTACATCTTTCACAAACGTCAAAGTTTCAAACAGAGGTAAATGAAGTGTGAACAGACATCGGAAGCAGCAACGTCGATCAATGCAGATTAATAGCATCCACTGCCAGAGGGAAAGCTCGAACCAGTCGAAGGTCGCAAAATCAATGGAATGAACCCTGCAGTGGAACCACAGAATGGACCTCGGTCATGGGTGCATGTAGTATCAACAAGCCCGGTCTATGCCACACAGTCGATGGTGGAGGTGGTGGCCGCGAACAAGGAACACCCTCATCCCCAGACACTACAAGAAAATACGTTGTTAGCGACGGACTTTAGCGACGGAAATATTCCGTCGCTAGTTAGCGACGGATTAACGAGCGAAAAACATTCGTCGCTATAATTAATGAAGCTTACGAAAATAGCGATGGAATATAGTCTGTCGCCCAGTCCGTCGCTACTTAGCGACATATTGTTTTGTCGTTACGATCGCACCATTTGGCGACGACGTTTGCGACAAAATCTAGTCTGTCGCTACTTAGCGACGGAATATAGTCCGTCGCTCGTTTCGTAAATTTGATTTACGTTGGCTTAGCGACAGATTAATTCCGTCGCTAAGTCGTCGCTAAGTTTCAAATAACTCTAATCCCAGACAACTTTTCCTTTTCTTCTTTCGCTGCTCCCGCCGCTCCCGTTGTTTGCCGGTCCCACTCCCGCCGTTCGTCGGTCCCACCGCCCGGAGACAGGTAAAGGACGCCCCCCCCCCCGATTTTCGGCAGGGGTTTAACCCAGAACAACAGGGGGTTAACCCCCTGTGTTTCCGGCAGGGGGTTAACTCCTTGCCGGAACAGGCAAAGGATTAACCTTCTGCCTGTTCTAGCAGGGGATCGACCCCAACAGGGGGTCGACTCACTGGCAGAAAGGTTGCGGGTCGACCCACTGCCCGAACAGGGGGTCAGTTAACCCCCTATGTTCCGTAAGGGGGTTAACCTCCTATGTTCCGTAACGGGGTCGACCCCCTGCCGGAACAACAGGGGAGTTGACCCCTTGCTGGAACAACCTCTTTTTTTTTCGTGGTGACTTCATTTTAAAACAAAATTTTTTTTTGCAGATTTTTCAACGGAACCAGCTCGTGCTCAACCACCTGTGGTAAGTAAGTGACAAAAAATAATGCAAATCGGGTAAATACCCGTGGTGAGTAAGTGATGCAAGCGTATCACATGTTATTTAATTTGTTAGATGTAACACTTTATTGTCCACACACTCACTTAGTTGTTGATATTTAGGGTTGCTTTGTTGGAGTTTGGAGATCATGCTGAACATGATTTTAATGTATGAATATTGAAGTGTTCTTATTTTTTGAGTACGGAGTCCATGCTAGGCATGGTAGTAGTTAGTGAGATATTGAAGTGTGTTTGTTGCAGGTACATGTTTGTCATTTGTTTGATATGAATGATTATGTTGTATTGCAATGTTTGATGTAATTGTATCCATGCTCGCATGTAGTTACTTTCAATTTGATTATGACTTCTATGTGAAATTGTATAATAAAAGCATGTTTCAAATGATTGTATCTTGTCATTAATAGTTTGCACATGAAAATATTAAGTTTTCAATGCATGCATCAAAATTCTTGTTATTGTATGACATCATATATTGCATGATAAATTTGATATTTTCTTCATCGTAGCATTCTGATTATTCTCTTTTAATTCGTTAGGCTATTATTCACAACATCATAAGAAAATGACTGCAAACCGTGAGTGGATGTACTGTAGGATAGTGGACAATGAGTTATCACATGAATATATGGATGGTGTTGACAGTTTTATTGAATTTGCAATGACAAGTGTCAGTACAGTGGACCCCACAGGTCAGATTAGGTGTCCCTGCAAGATTTGTAAGAATAATCGATTTGTAGAACTTCATAGCGTTAGACATCAGCTATACAGGAAGGGTTTTGTGAGTGATTATCAGAACTGGACGTTTCATGGAGAAGAATTTAGAAACGATTTTGATGCACGGGTGAATGTGGTGCACAATAATCTATATACGAATTTGATATTTGATGCCGCAAGAACAAAACTGGGTTCTGCTATGAGTTCTAGTGATTTAAGAACTGCCGTAGATGAAGAATCACCAAACGATGTAGCTAGTAGATTTTATGATTTACTTAGAGATGCTGATGAGCCACTTTGGAACAGTTGCGAGAGTCACACTATCTTGTCTGTAGTTCTTCAACTAATGAATTTGAAGTCCGAGTATAATTTGAATCAATCATGTTTTGACCGTTTGTGCATGATTGTGAAGAGTATGTTGCCCAAAGATGAGAAATTTCCACAAAATTTCTATCGTGCGAAAGTTATGGTCAACGCTCTAGGTATTGTTGTGAATCATTTGAATATATTGCAATACTTGATGCGAATGATTTGAATTATTGTAATACTTGATGCAAATGACTTGAATGTATTGTAATACTTGATGTGAATTATTTGAATGTATTGTATGACATATGTTATTTGTTAGAATATGGTTCATGGAAGTTACAATGGTCGCTCATCCAGTAGTAGTCAGGCCCAACCTTCATCTTCATGGGCTCCTGTGATAGGTATATCATATAACTAATTGGATGCTTGATTAGTTCAAATGCGCATTCTAAGAATTTCTAATGTATTTGTTTATAGATGATGTTTCGCCTGTACACGACCCACCTACACCAGTTGATCACACAAGTCATGAGCCAACACAGGAAGCAGAGTCTTCTCAGTCTGGCATAAGAAGACTCATTCGAATAGTGTATATCGATAATCGACCGTAAGTATTTCGTTTTCAATTATTGCATATCTTATAAATATTTTATATTGATATTTACTGTGTACCAATTCATGTGCAGCATGAGGTTTTAGCCACAAGAAGTAGTACGGGGGATTAGGAATTCACTTCTTCAACATCTACCAGAACCGGTTGCTCAATGGAAAGAGTACCCAAAGGAGGTGTTAGACAGATTGTGGTCCTTATTCACGGTATACAGTTGTTCCTCATAGTTAATGTGTTTCATATTTAATTTTTTTAAGTAATGTATACTAACTTTCTGAAAATATTTGTAGGCTTCGAATCGCTACGCAACTACAGTGGAAGAAAATGATGCAAGGAAGGTGTGGCAGAAGGTGGTTGCCAATCGATTTGCAGACATGCTGCACAATATGAAGACTACAGCAAAAAAAACATCTAGCGTAATAGATGATCCACTACAGTGGAAGGGCCATGGCCCTATTACTATCAGGAGAGATTATTGGGATGAAATGTGCGATAAGTGGGCGGGAGATGCATTTCGAAATTGCTCTGCGAAGGCTGCACAAAATCGAGCGAAAATGCTCGAAGCTCATCTACACACAGGTGGATCTAATACATTTGGGAGCCACCTGAAGAAAATGGTAACTCATCAATATATAATATTAATTTTATAAGTATTGTTGCAAACTTGTGAACTAAATCTTTTGTCCTTTAACTTCGCAGGAAGCAGAAAAAGGAGGCATTGTACCATATAAGGATATGTTTGTTGAAACACATAAACGGAAAACCACGAGAGTCTTCGTATCAGAGAAGGCAAGAACGACAACGGTATGTATTTATTCTATTAATAATTATTGCAATATGCAAGTTATCATAATGTTATCATTAATTATTAATACATACTTTAAACATTATTTTGTAGGAGGCATGTGAGCAACAGATGGTAGAGCGATATGACGATGACGCTACTCAGCATCCATTATTTGATCCTGCAGCATGGGTGACTACAACAGGTGAACCCAAAAAAGGTCGCGTGTTTGGGTTTGGGAGTAATCTGAACACTTCACCAGTTATTGCTTCTTCCAGTTACGACTCACATACTTCTTTCGCCGACATAAGCTCCAAGCAGCAACCTATTCTTTTCAGTGATGATGTACATCAGATCATTAAGGACACAATGAATGACTACTTCCATGACACCGTTGCCCCCTTTCTCCGAGATGAGATCAACAATCTTGTGCTGAACAGGGGATCTTTGATTGCAGGTCCTTCTCAGGTATAATCACATATTCAGTTTTTTGTCTGCCTTAGAACACATATGAGCATAATTGAATCACATATATAACTTTTTGCCTGCCTTAGAGCACATATGAGCATGATAGAATCACATATAGAGTTTTTTGCCTGCCTTAGAGCACATATGAGCATGATAGAATCACATATAAAGTTTTTTGCTTTGCCTGCCTTAGAGCATATATGAGCATGATAGAATCACATATAGAGTTTTTTTGTCTGCCTTAGAACACATATGAGCATGCTATAATCACATATTCAATTTTTTGACTGCCTTAGCACACATACGAGCATGATCGAATCACATATATAGCTTTTTGCCTGCCTTAAAGCACATATGAGAATGGTAGAATCACATATAGAGTTTTTCTAGCTGCCTTAGAACTCATCTGAGCATGATATAATCTCATATAAAAAAAATTTAATGCCTTAAAACACATATAATTTATGATAGAATCACATATAGAGTTTTTTGCCTGCCTTAGAGCACATATGAGCATGATAGAATCACATATAAAGTTTTTCTATTGCCTTCGAACACATATGAGCACATGATAGAATCACATATAGTGTGTAATTTATTTCATTATATTTTGTTTATCAATACTGACTGTTCTTTTCTTATGTAAGCTGCTAGCGATAATCAGCGTAGCGGAGCTGAAGGGATAGATAAAGGCAATGAATAAGAAGACGCACAAAATCTTGGCAATGATTAGAGAACTGTGTTGAAGAAGTTCTATTTTTTGTTGTTTCCTAATTGTAATTGTTGAATTGTAAATAATTAAACTTGTTAAATTTAAGGTGGAACGATTAATTGTTGTAGATTCCTTTTATATGGAATTTTTTGTTTAGTTTGTTTTTTATTTACAGGAAATATAAATTATATAGGAAATATAAATTGTACCGTTCTCGGTATTTAATTTTCAAATAATTTTTTTTTATTTTTTTTCGTGTTTGCGACGGATTAGCGACGAAAACATCCGTCACTATGCAAATAAATCTAGCGATGGCATAGCAACTGACGTAAATCCGTCGCCAAGCCGAGGTCGTCGTTTAGTATCGGCGGATTGGCGACGGAATACATCGCTCATTATTCCGTCGCAATTAGTGACAGACCTGGTGACAAATTTATTCCGTCGCCAGTTTGCGTCGAAAAATTCGCAACGTAAGCATACTGTCGTTGCTAATCCGTCGTTAAGCCTGTTAGCGACGGATTAGCGACAAAATGTGGTTGTCGCTAATCCACTGCTTTGTTGTGGTGAGATTCAGATCCCGTCAAGTAGGTACTCCCAGCTTTTGGAGCCAATGGAACTAACAGTAGTAGCTGGTTTTTAGGAAAGTCTTATAGATAGGCGAATGGACTATCGCTTTATGTTCGAAGGACTCAAGCATCAGTGGTCTGGTATGAACAAGACATCTCTCTCAGCAATCAAAGATGGACTATTTCTGATCACCTCAACATTTTTAGATATAGGGCTGCACAACGAGCCAAGCTCGAGCCATTTAAACCCATCTCGGGCTCGCCAGAGTATTTAAACGAGCTGAGCTTGATTAAGCTTGATTAGTCTGATTAAGCTCAGCTAATAGAGATATGGGGACTACTTTAAGGATATGTAGTATTTTTGTTGACTATTATTCATAAATCTTCACTTTAGCTAAGTGGGTATCGTATTTTTTTTAAATGCAAGTTAGTGCAGCTCGAGCCAAACCAGGTCTGAGCTTGAACTCTAGCCAAGTTTGTACACAACCTTTGAAGCTCGGCTAGATTCGAGCTGAGCTTTTTGAAATTTAGATCGGCTCAAGCCCGACTCCTGTGCAGAATTACTTAGATCAAATGAGGTATGTCACACGTTGGCAAATCGGTGGATGCACCCTCATCACTAACCCGTGGAAACAGGACATGTCGATGAAGCTCGAGGTCAAGTCAAGGGTACCAATATGGATATGATTGTCGGACCTCTCAATCGAGTTATGGTCTTAGGATGTTTTCGTCGGAATCACTAAAGTGGTGAGTGCGGAACTGACTGCTTCACCAGCATCGAAGAACGGATGCAGTTTGCTCGTTTGAAAATTAAGGTGTCGCTTGACTTCAGGCTTGTCCCCTTCATCGACATTGCGATCAAAAATAGTATCACATCTCATCAAGAAGTGTTGTATGAAAACAACATAACATATTGTGGTTTTTGTGGTGGGCTATCACACACATTAGACCACAACAAAAACAAGCTGCAGACGGTGCATGAACTGAATGTGGCCATAGACGAAGGACGACAATGATAAAACTTACTCGTTGAACGTCAAAAAATAATCTGAGAAGGTGTTCTCCAGTCAAGAAAATCACTTCGAGACCTTGAAGGACAAAGATTCTCAAACGGCTAACAAGGAGAAAAACGATAATCCCTGCCCAAGTGAACACCTCACTCAAGGGGCCCCGACCATAATCTAGGCTAGACCGCCTATGATGCAACAAATTTCGTCCATGACCCATGCCTTAAACTAATGCCCACAGTAGGTAAACTAGCATGGGCATTGTTGAGAAACTCTGTTTTGATGTCACATAATATGATACACTGTCGTATTTGATTTTATATGATATGATAATATGTCCTCTTGAAAAATGTTATATAGTGACTGAATATGTTTTGCCATAAATCTAACGAGTATTTAATGCAAGGATATCTCACCCAAAAAGGATGGAGACTTCCTGTTCAAGTACAACTAGTGCAATCATACTCCTTTAAGAAAAAGCTTGATGAGCCATGCATTCCTAAAGATCAACTGAAGAGATCGGCTACCTCAAGATGAAGATTTTTTTCTTCTTTAGAGTCATATGTAACAGAACCTTCAGGAACATGCATATCGCATATTACATACCCATTCATAAAAACTATATCATAAAAGTAAACGATAGTTTCAAAAAGCTCCTTTTTGAAAACTAATAATTGTACCTTCTTACAACCCTTTATGAAAAAGGTATTTTGACATGATTTCAAAATATAATAATTGTACCTTACATCATATACAAGACAACATGAAAAGAAATGTAGGAAAAAGACAAAACATGAAATCGGCTACATAAAGAAAAACAAATATAATATGTTTTTGAAAAGACTCTAGTTACCTTCTTTAAAGAAATGATTTCAAATATGGGTAAAAGACAAAACATGAAAATCGGCTACATAAAGAAAAACAAATATAATATGTTGTTGAAAAGACTCTAGTTACCTTCTTTAAAGAAATGATTTCAAATATGGGTAAAAGACAAAACATGAAAATCGGCTACACAAAGAAAACAAATATAATAAAGGTTTTGAAAAGACTCTAGTTACCTTTTTACAAACCCATAGAATGTCGACTTACTTGAAGTCATCATTCTCTTTGTATAGCATTAAATACCTCCTGTAAGAAATCTTTGTTAAAATATCCTTCTCAAGAATGTCGACTTTCTTGTAGTCCTCATTCTCTCTGAAGACTTTGAAAACCACAACATAAAGAAAACACTTGACATGACTATGTACAAATAAATATCTCAAAGCACTCATTGTACTTATACTCATTTAAAGTAAAGAAGTACTTAAGTACCTCAAATCATTAATGAGAATAAAGACAAAACCACAATCCAACATTCAATGTACTATTGTAAGAAATAGACTTTTTACATAAAATATGTATTACCTAAAAAATTACAACGACTAGTGTACCCTATATTTTACTTTTATGGAAAAAGACTTTTTCGAATTTCTCTAAAGATGTTTTTGAAATGACATATCATTTCACATCTCAAGAAGGCTACGATTTCAAAATATAATGACTATTTTTTTAAAAGCTATATAAACACACTCAAATAAACTATTTAACAATGGAATGGACATGTGAGCTTACAACGAGAAAAATTCCTATTCGATATTTGAAAAGAGAGCCTTGAAAAAGAAAGAGAAAAAGAAAAGAAAGAAAAGAGAAAAAGTCAAGTCTAGTTCTTTGACAAAGAGTATCCTCTAAGTGACAAACAGAACATTCTGAGAATCCTTCATTCGTGCATTCATATCATTCTGAAGGTTCTATAGGAAGTATTGTAACTCTGTTATTCACTGTTTTCCTTCTTTGTTGAAAGAAGTAGACCTTTGTGAAAGAGGGTGTTGTCCTTCTCTGTTGAGAGAAGAAGACCTCTGTGGAAGAGGGTGTGCCCCTTCTCTGTTGAGAGAAGAAGACCTTTGAGGAAGAGGGTGTTGTACTATTTATCCGGTGACTCGGATGTTATAGTGGAAAGCTCAAGTGGTTTGCTTGGGGACTGGATGTAGGTCTGGGTATTGACCGAACCAGTATAAATTCTGTGTTTTATGTGTTGTGCCTTATTGCCTGATTATTTTATTTTATCGATCTTTATCGTATTTCACTATTCACCCCCCCTCTAGTGGAATTTCATTTGGTATCAAAGCAGGTTTGCTGGTTTCGACATAACAAGTCTTCCAGCACAAATGGCATCTACCTCTTATGCTCGTGATATTGAAGGTCAACACGCATCTCGTCCTCCTTTCTTCAATGGCTCCAACTATGGATACTGGAAGTGCAGAATGGCTATATTTCTCAAATCCATAGATTTTGCTGTATGGAAAATTGTTGAGCATCCATACACATCTTCATCCGCAGACTATAACTTATGGTCTGATGAAGAAAAGAAAATGGCAAACCTAAATGCTAAGACTATGAATGTCTTATATTGTGCCATTGATCAGAATGAATTCAATAGAATATCTATATGTGAATCTGCATATGATATTTGACATTCTTTGAAGGTTATTTATGAAGGAACCAACAAAGTGAAAGAAGCCAAAATCTCATCTCTTGTCAGAAAATATGAGTTGTTCAAAATGAACAAAGATGAACCCATCACAGAGATGTTTACCAGATTCACCAACGATCTGAAATCTATGGGTGTAACATATTCCCAGACAGAAAAGGTGAAGAAAATCTTGAGATCTCTCACAACTGATTGGAAGAAAAAGACTACAGCCATTGAAGAAGCTCAAGATTTATCTAAGCTTACTCTGGACGACTTAATAGGCAATCTTATGGCCTATGAAGTCCACATGAAAGAAAGAAGGGAAGAAGAACAACCGATAAAGAAAACTCTAGCTTTCCCAGCTCTATCTGAGAATGAAGACTCAGATAAAGAATCCGAAATTGCGCTACTAACCAGAAAATTTCAGTGCTTCATGAGAAGAAACCGGCTTCCAAACAAGCACAAGGAAACAAAAGATCCTAAGGAAGATTCCATGTGCTATCAGTGTAATAAGCCAGATCACTTGAGGCATGACTGTTCCCTTCTCAAAAGAAAGTCCAAGACCGAGGAACCAAAGAAGAGGTTCTTCAAGAAAAAGGCTCTGCATGCTCAATGGGATGACTCAGAACCATCCACAAGTGAAGAGTCAAGTGATGATGAAGCCGAAACTGCAAACATGTGCTTCATGGCAAACGAAAGCTCTGTAAGTGAAATTTCTGATTTTTCCTTTGAAGAACTTCTAGATGCTTTTCAAGAATTATTTGAAAAATCTAGAAAATTAAGCTTCAAAAATAAAATTTTAAAATCTGAAAATTTAGAGCTTTCCCAGAAAAATGAAAAACTCAGCAGTGAAAACTCTGAGTTGAAAAAGAAAATTCTTCTTATTACTTCTGAAATCTTATCTACTAGCTTGAAGACTAAAAATCTGCAAGTAGAAATTTCAGAATTAAAAAGTAAAACTGAAAATCTTATGAAAACGGTTTTCAAGTTTACTAAAGGAAAAGAGAACTTGGATAAACTCCTATCTTCTCAAAAAGTCTCTTTCTACAAGAATGGTATTGGCTACTCTCATTTCAACAAGCCTTCTTGTATGAATCAAAAGACCACTTTTGTGAAAAGTTCGTCTGAACCAAATAAGGAGTATTATAATGTTAATTTTTTTAACTCCTCTAAGGTTGTAGACAAACCCAAATCTAAATGGATATGGGTTCCAAGGTCTAACAAAAAGGGACCCGATTGGGTACCAAAAAGAAATTTTACTTAATGATTTGCAGGCTCCAAACAAGAAGAACAGATGGATTCTAGACAGTGGATGTTCAAAACACATGACTGGACATTCAGACCTCTTTGCTGTTCTTCATAAAAAAAGAGGAACCGTCACCTTTGGTGATAACAACAAAAGTTTGATAATAGGTATTGGTAATATTGGAAATATAGATAAACCTCTTATTAAAGACGTTCTCCTGGTTAAAGGCTTAAAACATAACCTTCTAAGTATTAGTCAAATGTGTGATACAGGTTATAAAATTAGCTTTAATCATAATGCTTGTCTTATAGCAGACACCAACGAAAATATTATCTTAAAAGGTATAAGAAAAAATAATATATATGAACTATACCTAGAAAACATCACAGAACATTGCCTCATAGCTAATAATGACTCTCAACATCTATGGCACATGAGAATGGGTCATGTCAATTCTAAATACATGTCTAAATTAGCTAAAGATAAGTTAGTACGTGGGTTACCCAAAATAACGTTTAAAAAGGATTGTTTTTGTGATGCATGTCAATTAGGAAAACTGTCAAAATCTTCTTTTAAATCAAAAAATATCATTTCAAGCAAAAGACCTTTAGAGCTTCTCCACCTGGATCTTTTTGGTCCTTCTAGGATAGCTAGTCATAATCACAATAAATACGTTTTTGTCATTGTAGATGACTACTCAAGATTTACTTGGGTAATATTTTTGAAAAACAAAAGTGATATGTTTTGCCAATTTGAAATTTTATGTAAAAAATTACAACATGAAAAATCTTGTTCTATTGTTAAAATCCGTAGTGACCATGGAGGATAATTTGAAAATGAACTTTTTGAAATTTTTTTTAACTTGCATGGTATTTCTCATAACTTTGCCTTTCCTAGAGCTGCACCTCAAAATGGTGTAGTAGAAAGAAAGAATAGAACCCTTCAGGAATCTGCTAGAACTATGCTCCAACACAATAATCTTGCTAAATCTTTTTGGGCAGAAGCTGTTAATACTGCATGCTACATAACTAATAGAGTCCTCATTAGACCCTTATTAAATAAAACTCCCTATGAACTATTCTATGACAGAACTCCAAGAATAGACTATTTCAAAGTCTTTGGTTGTAAATGCTTTATCCTAAACACAAAAGATAGCCTAGATAAATTTGATGCTAAAATCTATTGAAGGCATATTTTTAGGATATTCAAGTCATATTAAAGCATACAGGGTTTTCAATAAGTGTTCTAAGTCTATTGAAGAATCTATGCATGTTAGTTTCTGTGAATCTATTGATCAATCTGTTCATAAGCAAACTAACGATGATGATGTTGAAAGTACAAATTTATTTTTAGATAACACAGCTAAGTCTAATGAAGATGATCATCAAAGAACATTTGTCGATATCAAAGATCATCCTCAAAAGCAGATTTTGGGAGAACTGACAAAGGGGGTTCAGACTAGAGCTCAGCTAGAACGGATTGCAAATATGGCATTCATTTCTCAACTTGAACCAAAGAAGATTGATGAAGCCATCATCGATGAGTTCTGGATGCTAGCCATGACTGAAGAACTGAATCAATTCCAAAGGAATGAAGTTTGGGATCTTGTACCAAGACCAAAGGATCATCCAATCATTGGGACAAGATGGATCTTCAGAAACAAGCTAGATGAAACAGGTAATGTTATAAGAAATAAGGCAAGACTAGTAGCTCAAGGATACAACCAGAAGGAAGGTATTGATTTTGATGAAACATTTGCTCCTGTTGCTAGACTTGAATCTATTAGAATGTTTTTAGCATATGCAAGCTATATGGATTTCAAATTATATCAAATGGATGTTAAAAGTGCTTTTCTAAATGGTTTTATAAATGAAGAAGTTTATGTAAAACAACCTCCAGGATTTAAAAATGAACAATATCCAGATCATGTTTTCAAACTCAAACGTGCTTTGTATGGTTTAAAACAAGCACCTCGTGCTTGGTATGATAGACTTAAAACCTTTTTGTTAAAAACTGGTTTTTCTGTAGGCAAAGCAGACTCTACATTATTTGTAAAAATAGTGAATAATCATACCCTAATTGTTCAAATATATGTAGACGATATCATCTTTGGATCTTCTAACAACACTCTTTGTGAAGAATTTTCTAAGTCCATGCAGAAAGAATTTGAAATGAGTATGATGGGAGAACTCACCTACTTTCTTGGACTGCATATTAAGCAAACCAAGGATGGAGTTTTCATCAATCAATCTAAGTATGCTCGTGAACTTCTGAAGAGGTTCAACATGAACTCAACTGCTTCAAAAACAACTCCTATGAGCACTACTACTGTTTTGGACAAAGATGAAGATGGTGAGTCTGTTGATACAAAGGTATACCGAGGTATGATAGGATCACTTCTCTATTTAACTGCTAGTCGTCCAGATATTATGTTCAGTGTTTGCTTGTGTGCTAGATTTTAGTCAAATCCAAAAGAATCACATCTTAAGGTTGTAAAAAGAATAATGAGATATTTAAAAGACACAGTTGATTTTGGATTATTCTATTCAGAATCCTCTACATTTGATTTAATCTCATACAGCGATGCTGACTTTGCTGGAAGTAAATCTGACAGAAAAAGCACAAGTGGAACATGTCATATGCTAGGGCACTCACTTGTATCATGGTTCAGTAAGAAACAAAATTGTGTGTCCTTATCAACTACTGAAGCCGAATACATTGCTGCTAGCCTAGCATGTACACAAGTTATCTGGATGAAACAAACTTTAAAATATTTTGGTTTAAATTTTGAAAATACAACTATTTTCTGTGATAATACTAGTGCGATAAACTTATCTAAGAATCCTATTTTACACTCACGAACTAAGCACATTCAAATAAGACACCACTTCTTAAGAGAACAAGTCTTAAACAATATAATTAAACTGGAATTCATACCCACTAATCAACAGTTAGCAGACTTTTTCACTAAACCATTGAAACATGAAGACTTTACACGAATTAGAAGAGAACTAAGAATATGCAAACTAAGTGACTTATAAATTAATCACACTTATTATAATACTTCTTATAAGTTTTGTTAAAATCTTATTTTAAAAGTTTTTCTTCTTATCGATTTTTGTTAGTCAAACTAGATTTCCATATTCACGTACACCTTAAAATTCTTATAAGACACATTCTTTATGTCTTTCAACTTGTCATCTTTTCAAGTACACATCCATTATGACTTCTTGTCCTATCTCCTTTCACTCATATCCATAAAAACTAATTATATTAAAAGCTATCATAACATTGTTCACATCACTCATCTCATAACTCCTTTATTATTTTTGTCCTTTTGTGAAAACTTCTCTTACGATAAATTGATTCACCTTCAACATGAAAACATATTAGTTTATGAGAACTCTTGCTTTTCGAATTATTAGTTAAAATCGAATGTTTATTTTGGTTCTCTTACCTTTCTCTAACAGATCTAGTTGCTATGTTCTCACGTAAATTTTTACTATATCATTTAATATATCATAGATTACGTACACTCTATTATATCTCACGTAAAATTTTACTATATCATCTGTTATATCATAGCCTAAAGAACTATCTATTATCATCTCTTCATGCTTTACAAAAAGTATTTGTACTCCACCCATTAGTACGTTTTGTATCACCTTCCTTTTTATCTCTCTCTTTATATATTATACGAAGCTCCTTTTCATCTGTGACCATCACTCTCTCATTTTATATCTCTCTCCATTCTTGTCAAACCGAGTTTGTGACTCCTTTACTAGTTTAAAACTTAACTTTATTCTCTATGAACTTCCTCAAATCGAGTTTCTTTAAAAATATGTTTATCAAATAAACAATAATTCATATCAATCATAACTTTATGTCTTTTATCAATCATGATTTTTTATTACTTCTTATCCTACTCGAAAATCCATATATGTCATCTCACTTTTCTCTATGACTACTCTCACTCCTTTCACGCATATCCATAAAAATATTTCTTATATAAGCAATTATTACTCTTCATTCATAAATATCTTTTTGTCTCATCACTATTCATAGTCAAAGTGTGTCCCTCTCATCTTTACGTATACTCATAAAACAATACAAATGTGAAGACACATTAATCATGACACATTTTTTTTAGGCATTCTTTTCTTTCAAAAATGTCATATCTTTCAAACCACATATCCGTATCACCCTTCTTTATGTCTAGTCATTCTTTTTCCACACATATCAAAATATATACTTATTAAATAACAAATTATTGCCTCTCATTCTCTTATCTTTATTTGTCTTATTCCAAAATCACTCTTCACGAATTTGGAATGCTTCCACATCAAGTAATATCATGTAGAAAAAGTTGTTTGTTTTATTAGGCCATTATTTTCTTCACTCTCTTCAATATATCACTCCATACTCCATTCATAACATTTCTCACTACTCGATACACTCTCCCATAGTATATTTGTTCAAATCTATGTCCTTCTTAACTTACATACCAATATGATACACTATCTTCCACCATTGATTTGATTTGTCATTCACAAGCCCCTTAACTTACAACTCACGAATTTCCTTATTCAAACTACAATCCAAAAATCATTCACTTCCATTGTCATTCAATTATTGTCACAATTATTTTCTCTCTTCTATTTAATTGTTTGGTTCATTCCTCACCAATACTACTCGTAGCTCACTATCTTCATACATACTTTCAAACTCCTTCTCTCTCAACTTCCTTTTGCAATGGCTTCCTCTTCAACCTCTGCAATCACTGCTGCAGATCTTAGGTATCCTAGTCTTTTTCATGACTACAACTTACTTTGTTCTCGACCCATTCATGAAGGAAAATTAGTTCACTATGAAGACTTCATGCTATTTGACCTAGACAGCTATCTCCCTGAACTCAAACATCTACTAGGATCTTCATCCCAAGCTGCCTACTATCCTGAACTTGTTCGACTATTCTATACAAACTTTTCTACTGATCATGAACAAACTACAATCACCAGTAAAGTCCGAGGAAAGTTGATATTTTTCGATGCTTCCAACCTAGGCAGAATTCTAAACCTACCTTCCACCGCCACCGACCTCAACAACATAGTACCAATCGAACGATCGGTACTTCGAAAAATTCTTCTCTGCACCAACTGCTACCCACTTCCCTGGCACATGAGGAATCTCCAACCTCATGCTCAATTACTTGCCCAGATTCTTCTCCACAACATCTATCCCAAGCTTCCCCGCAAGGGATTAGTTCCACGAAAAATCTCTCTCCTTATCTATGCAATTTTTTCTTCTACTCCGATAAACTGGTCCTCCATTCTTTTCGACCTTTTTATTCGTTATAAAAAATTCAAGCCTCTTCTTTTCGGGTGTTTTATAACTCCCATCCTAAAATACTTCAAAGTATCCCTTCACAACGAAGTTATCCTCCATCCTTCTCAGGTCATCGATGCTACTGCCTTCAATCTCAGGTCCCTGCACCTTCCCGGCTCTGATGAAGATGATCCAACATCCAACTTTGATTACTTCTCTGCAATGATGGATGTCCAGCGCTCTCAGGATCGTATCCTTCGTAATCAAGCCTTGTTGCAGCAGACTCGTCAAGCTCAACAGCAGGATCTAGACGCCCCTACACATCAACCTACTCCACCTTCGGAATAAACTTATTTTTTTTACTGTAATATTTATTATTGGTCTGTAATAACTCTCTTACTCTGATCCCTTCCTTTTTGTCTATGACAAAGGGGGAGAAAACCTGTCTCCATTATTGGAGAAATACTCTCTTTAAACATTTTTCAATATTTTATCATATTATTATTTCTATGCATAATGTTTTTTTGACAGGGGGAGCATATTTTGTCATCATAAAAAAGGGGGAGAATGTTGAGAAACGCTGTTTTGATGTCACATAATATGATACACTGTCGTATTTGATTTTATATGATATGATAATATGTCCTCTTGAAAAATGTTATATTATGACTGAATATGTTTTGCCATAAATCTAACGAGTATTTGATGCAAGGATATCTCACCCAAAAAGGATGGAGACTTCCTGTTCAAGTACAACTAGTGCAATCATACTCCTTTAAGAAAAAGCTTGATGAGCCATGCATTCCTAAAGATCAACTGAAGAGATCGGCTACCTCAAGATGAAGATTTTTTTATTCTTTAGAGTCATATGTAACAGAACCTTCAGGAACATGCATATTGCATATTACATACTCATTCATAAAAACTATATCATAAAAGTATACGATAGTTTCAAAAAGCTCCTTTTTGAAAACTAATAATTGTACCTTCTTACAACCCTTTATGAAAAAGGTATTTTGACATGATTTCAAAATGTAATAATTGTACCTTACATCATATACAAGACAACATGAAAAGAAATGTAGGAAAAAGACAAAACATGAAATCGGCTACATAAAGAAAAACAAATATAATATGTTTTTGAAAAGACTCTAGTTACCTTCTTTAAAGAAATGATTTCAAATATGGGTAAAAGACAAAACATGAAAATCGGCTACATAAAGAAAAACAAATATAATATGTTATTGAAAAGACTCTAGTTACCTTCTTTAAAGAAATGATTTCAAATATGGGTAAAAGACAAAACATGAAAATCGGCTACACAAAGAAAACAAATATAATAAAGGTTTTGAAAAGACTCTAGTTACCTTTTTACAAACCCATAGAATGTCGACTTACTTGAAGTCATCATTCTCTTTGTATAGCATTAAATACCTCCTGTAAGAAATCTTTGTTAAAATATCCTTCTCAAGAATGTCGACTTTCTTGTAGTCCTCATTCTCTCTGAAGACTTTGAAAACCACAACATAAAGAAAACACTTGACATGACTATGTATAAATAAATATCTCAAAGCACTCATTGTACTTATACTCATTTAAAGTAAAGAAGTACTTAAGTACCTCAAATCATTAATGAGAATAAAGACAAAACCACAATCCAACGTTTAATGTACTATTGTAAGAAATAGACTTTTTACATAAAATATGTATTACCTAAAAAATTACAATGACTAGTGTACCCTATATTTTACTTTTATGGAAAAAGACTTTTTCGAATTTCTCTAAAGATGTTTTTGAAATGACATATCATTTCACATCTCAAGAAGGCTACGATTTCAAAATATAACGACTACTTTTTTAAAAGCTATATAAACACACTCAAATAAACTATTTAACAATGGAATGGACATGTGAGCTTACAACGAGAAAAATTTCTATTCGGTATTTGAAAAGAGAGCCTTGAAAAAGAAAGAGAAAAAGAAAAGAAAGAAAAGAGAAAAAGTCAAGTCCAGTTCTTTGACAAAGAGTATCCTCTGAGTGACAAACAGAACATTCTGAGAATCCTTCATTCGTGCATTCATATCATTCTGAAGGTTCTATAGGAAGTATTGTAACTCTGTTATTCACTATTTTCCTTCTTTGTTGAAAGAAGTAGACCTCTGTGAAAGAGGGTGTTGTCCTTCTCTGTTGAGAGAAGAAGACCTCTATGGAAGAGGGTGTGCCCCTTCTCTGTTGAGAGAAGAAGACCTCTGAGGAAGAGGGTGTTGTACTATTTATCCGGTGACTCGGATGTTATAGTGGAAAGCTCAAGTGGTTTGCTTGGGGATTGGATGTAGGTCTGGGTATTGACCGAACCAGTATAAATTTTGTGTTTTATGTGTTGTGCCTTATTGCCTGATTATTTTATTTTATCGATCTTTATCGTATTTCACTATTCACCCCCCCTCTAGTGGAATTTCAGGCACAACCGAAGGGCTAAGTAGCGCCCTACCTACTTGGTTGTGCCTTAACTCTTGCTTCTCTAGGGGTATAACATCTATATCGGGTCTGTAGTCGCCCTTTCATCAAGTCTCTAAGGATACAGGATCTTGGGCTCCGGGGAAAATCCCCTTTTTTTGGCCCGTATAAGAAGAAAAAAGTTAGTGTGTTTGGTAAGGCGCCTACTGTGGATGTCAACTGCAGGCTTTTGTGGGTCCAGCCACCATGGATGACCACCACAACAATCGTGTTCTGATAAAAGAAAACTTAAGAAAGGAAGAAATGGGAATCATAAATTAACGTGGTTCAACATTATGCCTACATCCACGAGAGAAAGAGCATTTGGTTCATATTACTTCAGTCGTCAACTTAACATGTTATAGCCCACGAGTATATATAAGGGTCATCATCAATAACAACATTAACCTTGATAAGGATAATGCTACGTGCATAGTGGGACTAGCTGTCTAGGGGGTAACAAATGGATAATAACGTACATGGGAATAATAGCACGTACATAGTGAGAATAGTTGTGCAGAGAATAGCCAACTAATAAGAAAATGGTTAGGTGTAATCGACGACATTGGAGGAGCCAAATTGGCTGTAAATGGTGGTTGCTACAATTGTGGAGAGGGTCCTTATAAGGACCCAAATGGATCATGATGTGATCACGTGACGTGATCACATCATAATCGTGATAATATTTTCAATACTCCCCCTCAAGTCGGAACTCGATATTAACCAGTCCCAACTTGGCTCCAATGGCTTGAAGTTTATCACTGTTGACAACTTTAGTGAGGATGTCAACCAACTGATCCACACTCGTGATGTGTGGGGTGGATATTATCCCTGCTTGAATCTTCTCTCTCACAAAATGATAGTCGGCTTCAATGTGTTTTGTTCGTTCATGAAAAACTGGATTTGCCCCGATATGGATGGCCACTTGATTATCGCATCTTAGTTCCATAGGCTCGATGTTGGTAAATCCCATGTCACATAAGAGCGTTTTAATCCATATAAGCATGCAGGAAGCGGAGGCCATTTTCTTTTTTTCTTCTCGATGTAACTAAATTCTCTCCCACAAACGTGAAATACCCAGATGTGGACCTTCTGTCATTCAGATCTCCTGCCCAGTCGACATTCGAGTATCCTGTAACCTTGGTATGGTTGTATCTGTGCATGAGGATTCCTCTACCTGGTGATGACTTGATGTATCTTAGGATCCTGTGAGCGATGGCCAGGTGGGGGATCCTTGAGTCATGCATGAATTGGCTGATGAGGTTGACCACGTATGTGATGTTAGGTCTCATAACGGTGAGGTAGATTAGGCATCCCACGAGTCTTTGAAAACTGCTGATGTCACGTATGGGTTCTCCCTCATCCTTAGTGACCTTGTGGTTTTGGTCAATCAGTGTGTTGGTGGGCTTAGCTCCGAGCATGATAACTTTTTTGAGTAGATCCATGGCATATTTTTCTTTGGCACAAGAATATTCTTTTATCTAACTGGGCGACTTCTATATCAAGGAAGTAACAAAGTTTTTCAAGGTCTTTGATTTCAAATTTTTGACGTAGATGATCCTTCACTTTATTAATCAACTTGGGATTGTCCCCTGTTATGATGATATCGTCTACGTAGACGAGAATGATGACCGTGCCAGTGGTGCTCCTTTTGCTGAACATAGAGTACTTAGATGAGCTTCTTTGAAAACCAAACTGTGTGAGGGCAATGCTGAGATTAACAAACCATGTGTGGGATGACTGTTTGAGACTGTACAGGGCTTTCTTTAGTCGGCAGGCTAGGCTTTTATTGCATGTGCTGGGGTGTCCTGGTGGTAGCTCCATGTATACCTCTTCTTGAAGTTCTTCATGTAGGAAAGCGTTCTTGACGTCAAGTTGATATAGGGGTCATCCTTGATTGGTGGCAACAGACAAGAGAATCTTGATGGAATTTATTTTGGCAACTGGAAAAAATGTCTCGTGGTAGTCAGTCTCCTTCACCTGGGTGTACCCTTTAATGACTAGTCTTGCCTTGTACCGTTCGATCGTTCCATCACTGTGATACTTGATTTTGTAGGTCCATCAACAACCCACCAATTTTTTGCTTAGAGGGAGAGGTACGACTTTTCATGTCTCATTCTTTTTTAAAGCTACAAGTTTCTCATCCATGGCTGCTCTCCATACCTCTTGGGTATTGGCTTCACTGAATGTGGATGGCTTGATGTTGGAATACATGTTGCATAGGTATGAGAGGTAGGCATTTGAAAAGTTGTCGAACGATACATGCCTCTTGATCGGGTGAATGGTAGATTTGGAGGCTAAGTATATATAGAAATCTCTTAGTTTGGTGGGACATCTAGTGGTTCTACTAGATTTTTATGGTATGACAACTTGCTCAACAAGACTCTCGATGGGCATTTGCGCACCCGAACTGGTTGGGACTTCAATGGTGTCGGTCTTGGGACACACGGACGAGGTATTGTCAATGGCCTTGGTAAGAGATGCATCTCTAACATCTATGGCGGGTAGAACTGGGGAAGTGACCTGTGATGTGCGCTCTCCCTGGAGTTCATCGTCAAACAAGGATGAGTCCTTATTTTGGTAGTAGGGCTCTTCTTCAAAGAACTCGATATCTCGGGAGAAAAAAAGGCTCTTGCTTAGGGGGTTGTAGCACTTGTATCCCTTCTTTACGAAGGAATATCACATGAATATGCATTTGGTCACACTACAACAAAGCAGTAGATTAGCGACGACCACATTCCGTCGCTAATCCGTCGCTAACATGGTTAGCGACGGATTAGCGACAACGAGGCGACAGTATGCTTACGTCGCGAATATTTCGACGCTAACTGGCGACGGAATTATTCCGTCGCCAGGTCCGTCGCTAATTGCGACGGAATAACGAGCGCTATATTCCGTCGCCAATCCGTCGGTACTAAACGGCGACCACGGCTTGGCGACGGATTTACTTCCGTCGCTAGATTAATATGAATAGCGACGGATGGTTTCGTCGCTAATTCGTCGCAAACACAAAAAAAAATTTAAAAAAATTTATTTGAAAATTAAATACCGAGAACTGTACAATTTCTATTTCCTATACAATTTATATTTCCTGTAAATAAAAAACAAACCACACAAAAAAATTCATATAACAAGAATCTACAACAATTAATCGTTCCACCTTAAAATTAAGAAGTTTAATTATTTACAATTCAACAATTACAATTAGGAAAAATAAAAAAAATAGAACTTCTTCAACACAGTCCTCTAATCATCGCCAAGATTTTGTGCGTCTTCTTGTTCATTATCTTTATCTGTCCCTTCAGCTCCACTACGCTGATTATCGCTAGCAGCCTACACAAGAAAAGAACAGTCAGTATTGATAAACAAAATATAATGAAATAAATTACACAATAAATTAAACAAATGAATTATGATACATGCATTGATAACTTAATATTTTCATGTGCAAACTATTCATGACACGATACATTCATTTGAAGCATGCTTTCAGTATACAATTTCACATGGTAGACATAATCAAATTGAAAGTAACTACATGTAAGCATGGATACAATCACATCAAACATTGCAATACATTGAAATAATTCATATCAAACAAATCTCAAACATGTACCTGCAGCAAACACACTCCAATATCCCACTAACTACTACCATGCCTAGCATGGACTCCGTACTCCAAAAATAAGAACACTTCCATATTCATACACTAAAATCATGCTCAGCATGATCTCCGAACTCCAACAAAGCAGTCCTAGATATCAACAACTAAGTGAGTGTGTGAACAATAAAGTGTTACATTCAATAAATTAAATAACATATGATGCGCTTGCATCACTTACTCACCACGGGTATTTACCCGATTTGCATTGTTTTTGTCACTTACTTACCACGGGTGGCGGGGCACAAGCGAGTTCCGTTGAAAAATCTGCAAAAAAAAACATTATTTTAAAATGAAGTCACCACGAAAAAAAAACTGTTCTGGCAAGGGGTCGACTCCCCTGCTGTTCCGGCAGGGGGTCGACCCCCTTACGGAACATAGGGGGTTAACCCCCTTACGGAACATAGGGGGTTAACCCCCTTACGGAACATAGGGAGTTAACTGACCTCCTGTTCGGGCAGCGGGTCGACCCCCAGCCTGTTATGGCAGGTGGTTAACCTCCTGCCGGGGTCGACCCCCTGCCCAGGTCGACCCCCTACCGGAAAGGCAGGGGGCAAGGGTCCCCTGCCGAAAAACGCAGGGGGTTAGCCCTCTGCAAGAAACGCAGGGGGTTAACCCCCTTCCGAAAAACGCGGGGGTTAACCCTCTGTCGGAAAACGCGGTGGTTAACCCCCTCCGTTTTCCGGAAGGGGGTTAACCCCCTGCCGGAAACGGGAGGGGGTTAACCCCCTGCCGGAAATGGCAGGGGACGCAGGGGGTTAATCCCTTGCGTTTTCCGGCAGGGGGTTAACCCCCTGCGTGAACCGGGAGGGGGTTAACCCCCTGCCAGAAATGACAGGGGGTTAACCCCCTGTGTGAACCGGAAGGGGGTTAACCCCCTGCCGGAAACGCAGGGGGTTAACCCCCTGCGTGAAAATGGGGGTTAACCCCCTGTCGGAAATGGGAGGGGGTTAACCCCCTGCCGGAAACGGGAGGGGGTTAACCCCCTGCGTGAATCGGGAGGGGGTTAACCCCCTGCCGTTTCCAGCAGAGGGTTAACCCCCTGTGTTTTCCGGTAGGGGGTTAACCCCCTGCCGGAAACGGGAGGGGGAGGGCGTTACCTTTCTCCGGGCGGCGAACGGTGAGACCGGCGGATGGTAGGACCGGCGAACGGCGGGAGCGGGACCGGCGAACGGCGAACGGCGAACGGCGGGAGCGGCGAACGGCAGGAGCAGCGAAAGAAGAAAAGGAAAAGCTGCCTGGGATTAGGGTTATTCGAAAGTTAGCGACGGATTCATTCCGTCGCTAAGCCAACGTAAAATCAAATTCGCGAAAATAGCGACGGATTATATTCTGTCGCCACATCCGTCGCTATTTAGCGACGGACTAGGTTCTGTCGCTAACGTCGTCGGTAATTGGTGCGATCGTACCGACAAAACAGTTTGTTGCTAATTAGCGACGGACTTGGCGACGGACTATCTTCCGTCGCTACTTTCATAAGATTCAGTAATAATATCGACGAATATTTGTCGCTCGCCAATCCGTCGCTAACTAGCGACGGAATCTTTCCGTCGCTAACAACGTATTTTCTTGTAGTGTCACTCTTCTTTCAAGTTTGTCCATATGCCACTCTTGTAGGTGGATAAAACATTTATACCAGAATACCTGTAGATGTGACAAGGGCATACACTTCCCCCTAATCATCTCCATGGGGGTCATGTATTGATGGCTTGGCTGGGTAGGCAATTAGATACATAAGAGGTGGTGGATACAACATATGTCCAGTAGCTTTTGGGGACATTCATGTGAAACATGAAGGCCCTGGCTATGTTGAAGAGAGTTCTATTTTTGTGCTCAGCAACACCGTTTTGTTTTGGTGTAATGACATAGCTGATTTGGTGGGTAATGCCACGGCTGGTGAGGTGTTCAGTAAACTTGACATTGCATACTCTGTCCCATTGTTCAAGCAAAAAGTTTGGATTTTGGCATTGAATTTGGTTTCAACCATGTTTTCGAATTCTCTATAAGTATTAAAGAGTTCATCCTTGTATTCAAGCAAATATACCCATGTTGCATGTGAGTGATTATCAGTGAAGGTTATGAAATATGTAAAACTAGAGTACAATTCAATGGGATCCACCCCCCACACATCAAAGTGAATAAGGGAAAAGTTTTCATCACTCTTTGTTTCAGATAGAGAAAAAGGAATCATGTTTTGTTTAGAATATTGACATACATCACATGACTTTTGAAATAGTGAGATATCAAAAAATATCCTTTTCAAGATGTGGTGAGAGGGGTGTTCGAGTCTGAAGTGCCACTTTCCATTCGTGTTGGTCATCTTGCGAGCGATGTGGGCCTCGCTTTTCGCATCAAGAAGGTAGAGCTCATTTATTGTGTGTCCTTTACCAATCACCTTTCCCGTATTCAGGTCCTGAAAAACCATATGTTTAGAAGAAAAAATCGTAATGCAGTTATGACTTTCAGTTATCTTGCTAACGGACATGAGGCTAGAAGGAAAAGAGAGAATATATAAAGCCTCTGAGAGTCTTGAGCCATTAAGGAGACATCACCAATATTATGGATGAGGATCTGAGATCCGTTAGTGATGCTAACAGGGCCTTTGTTGGTCGATCGGAGGTTTGTCAATAGATTGACCTTGCCTGTCATGTGGTCAATGGCGCCTGTGTCGATGACCCACCTGAAATTGATACGTTTGAAACTTAGTGTGGACATGTTACCTGTAGCTTCTTTTTGTTGCTCTTTGAGTATTTCCGCTAGGTTGAATTTATTGACTTTTTGTAGGAGTTGCATGTGGTCATCGATGGTGGTTCCCAATTTTGAGCCATTGCTATTGGTATGCGGCTTTTGTTGCTCAGGGCATCCATAAAGATCCCAACACTTATCTTTTTTATGGTCGAGTTTCTTGTAGTGACTACAGTGAGGTCTCACTCAGCTCCATGGGTGTTTGTTCCCTCTGTGTTCGAGTGGAGGTTTGGCCAAGTTCTCCCCAGAGTTGCTAAAAAAAGCAACTTTCTCATGAGTTTCGATGTGGGGTTTAGATTCGGGTCTCATAACTTTTTGGCATGTCTCCTCATGCTAGATGATGAAGAAAACTTCATTAAAGTGAGGTAGTTCCCTGGATATGAGAATCTGACTCCTTATGTTGTCATAGTCTTATCTGAGGCTGGCAAGGGTCTTGAATACCTTATCCTCCTGGACACACTTCTTGATGATGTCTATATCATTAGTGACTAGGCGATATAGGTTCATTTCATCCTACATGACACAGACAGCTAAGGTATGAGTGGAATGGCTTCTTTTCTTTGGTTAGGTAAGCAATATTCTGTGGGAGTTGGTAAACTCTCACGAGGTTATTTTGCTCACTGTAAATGTCTCTCAAGGAGTCTCATATTTCTTTTGCAGTGTCGAGAAATAAAAATCCCTTGACTATATTGGGGTCCATGGAGTTCAACAACTAGAACATGACGAGGTGGTTCTCTGACTCTCACTCATCGTAGGTCAGATCTTTAGGTTTCAGTGGTGCAATCTTACTATTAATGAAGCTCAGTTTGGACTTCTCGTTGAGAAAAAGGGTGGCAGCCTTTGACCAGGTTAGATAGTTTGATCCATTCAATGGCACGATGGTGATTTTGAGCGTTGGGTTTTGCTCTTGCACTACCATATTTGACATGATGCGTGTAGGAGAACTGCTATAGCTGAACTCATCCTTTCTTTCTGCCATCGACTAGTGGCCCAGAGGTGCATGCAAAATTAGTTATCCAAACATGCTTTGATACCATGATAAAAGAAAACTTAAGAAAGGAAGAAATGAGAATAAAAAATTAATGTGGTTCGACATTACGCCTACATCCACGGGAGAAAAAGCATTCGGTTCATATTACTTAAGTTGTCAACTTAATAGGTTACAGCCCACAAGTATATACAAGGATCATCATCGATAACAACATTATCCTTGATAAGGATAATGCTGCGTGCATAGTGGGACCAGTTGTACAGGGGGCAACAAACGGATAATAACGTAAATGGGAATAACAACATAAGGATAATGTTGCGTACATAGCGAGAATAGCTATGCATGGAATAGCCAACTGATAAGAAAATGGTTAGGTGTAGTCGGCGACATTGGAGGAGCTGGATCGGCTGTAAACGGTAGTAGCTACATTTGTGAAGAGGGTCCTTATTGGGACCCAAATGGATCCCGATGTGATCATGTTATGATCGTGATAAGATTTTCAACATGTTCATTGTGTGAAGGACATGACACATCGTGAACTGCATGTGACCACCTCCTCCTTCACGAAGATGAAGGGCCATCCAAGCATAAAGTTGCAAGAGGCCCAAGCTTCATGCATGAAACCTAGCTGCATCAAACCAAAGGAGGGCAGCACCTCATCAGGCACACCACCCAAGGCCACTACTCACATTAGCATGGGAGAAGATGCCCCCAACAAGGTACGCTCCCTTTTACCAAAGTTTGTGCATATTTGAAAATTTTGATGTTGCTCTCAATAGTAGAATAATTTGTATATGAAATTCAAAAATTGTATTTGTAGATGTGTTGTTAACTATAGATCAGGTGATCACAGTGTTGGTGGAGCAGGGAACTGACGGCCTCGGGTGTGTACTGTCAAAATGAATCAAATCAAATAAAAATATTGTGGGACATTTTAAAGCATCTGAGAGATCATCCGTGAGTAGTACTAGGGGATTGGAACACCACGAGATCCATAGAAGAGTGTCAAAGATTATGGGTCAGCAAGACTCCAACCAATTTAATGAGATGATAAGTTATTATAAGCTTATGAAAGTAGAGCACTCTGGCCTCTTATTCACTTGGAACAATGGGCAACCATGAACTTGGTACTGAGCATGGCTCCTAGATAAGGCATTGGTAAATGACCATTAGGTGGACTAGTTTCCCAACAATATGGTACATATATTGCCTCACACACTATTATATTACAAAATCAAAATGCTTAGTAGCTATCTTAGGCAAAAAGTGGCTTCATCATTCAAGTTGTTCAGATTTTGAACTCTTAAGGAAGAATTCAAAGAAATAGTGAGATCTTGTTGGGATCGGAGGATTTAGGGATGCCCCATGTGCAGATTACTCACAAAGCTTGATGCAATCAAGAAAGGTCTTAAAGATTATAACATGAACAACATAGGGTTAATTTCATCCTGCATTAAGGCAATTGAGGAGGAACTCAACATATGTCAATAGGGTATTGAGCAAGGAGATGAGAACAAATCCAAATGGAGATACATTTACAGGGTGAGATATAAACCTTGATGAAGATAGAAGAGAAAATGTGGAAGCACAAGTCCAGATCTTGATGTCTAAAGGAAGGAGATCCTACCATAAATTACTTCAATGCAATGGTTAAAAAGAATATTATGAAATAAAATCTCTCTCTTATCATAAGAGAAGATGGTTAAGAAGTCAAAGGAAAGGAAAACATTAAAAAAAACGCAAATAAGTATTTTAGAGGACTTTTTAATGGAGATATAATCAATGTGCCTAGGGATAGCAACAATGATGGGCTCACAATAACGAACAAGGAGAATTTGAGATTCAATGTAGAGGTTATGGTGGGGGAGTTGCATCAAGCGGTTTTTTAGTTGGATTCTAAGAGTGCTTCAGGCTTGAATGGGGTCTCAGGTAGTGTTTTTTAGATATATTGGAACATAGTGGGAGGAGACATATGCAAAATTGTTATGAACTTATTCAAAACAAGAGAAATGCTCAAAAGAGTCAATTGCACTAATATAGTTTTGATTCGAAAGGTTGACAGGGATAATAATTTTTTTCAATTTAGGTGCATTAGACTTTGTAATTTTGTGTACAAAGTGATTACTAAAATAATGGGGAACAAGATGAGAGGGGTGCTGGACAAAATTATAAGCACTAATCAGATAGCCTTCTTAAGGGGCATGTCGATTCAGAAAAGCATCCTTTTAGATCATGAGTTAGTCAACTCAATGATAGAAGGAAATAGAAATGTCTTATGTTTAAAACTGATTGGGTCAAAAGCATATGATAGAGTTGGGTGGCCAATTATGGTGGAGGCACTCAAAGTTCTTGGCTTCGATGATCGATGGATAGAGATCATCATGCAATGCACAAATTTCTCTTAGTTTGTGGTAATTGTCAATGGTGAAGATATTAAAATGTTTCCTAGCAGTAGGGACATCAAACAAGGGAGCCCAATGTCACCCCATCTCTTTCTTTTGATGATGGAGAACTGTTATGCAAAATGAACCAAGAGGTAAGGGTGGGTCAGTTAATTTCAGTCAAGGTGAAGAACTTCAAGTGGCATCATATCTATGCAAATGATACTCTCTTCTTTATACAAGATAGAAAAAACTTGGTCAATAGCTTCCTGTCTTTGATGAAGTCTTTTGAAAAACAATCTAGTCTTAATAAAAGTAAGGAGAAAATATTTTTTGCACCTTTTAACCTCTCCCATACTAGGGTCCTCCAAATTCAACAATTGAGTGGTTAGCAAGTTAGAAAATTGCCAATTACTTATGTGGGTATCCCTTTATGCAAAAGAGGGCTTGAGAAATGACATGTGTGGGAGGTTAGTTAATAAATTTTGTGTCAAGCTGGAATCATGACATGGTAAGATGCCCGACTTAGTAGCCAGGATAGTCCTTATTAAATTTGTGATTACCTCTCTTGGTTTCTGTGTGCCACCATCTAAGGAATTGAGAAGATTATTTAGAGCAGCAAAGCTTACCCAAGCGTGATTGTTACCCTAAGGTTGGCCATTAAAGGTAAATTTCTTACTCATAATCGATTAAAAAAAATTAAGAATCCAAATGCCTAGCAGATGTCAATTTTGTAATAAGTGCAAAGAAACTGAAAGGCTTCTCTTCCTAAGGTGCATTTTTTTTGGCAAAGAATGAAGATCGGGAAACTGAAGGATCGAGAAGAATGGAGGGATTGTTTACGGCTTTCTTCAAGGGGGGTTTGCTCACACCAATATTCGATGTCAGGTGAGTGAGCCCTCTCTCATATTTATAATAGAGTAACAAAAGTTGGGAGTTCACTCTCCCTTGGGTAGTCGATAACCCAGCTGTAGAATTGGTTATTAGTTTCACGCTTAAGCTTATCTAGAATGAAAAACACTTCATTTTGGATAAGACTCTTAATTGGGCGGTTTCACCTGTTAGGTAGAGAGTGAACCCACCTCTCTCTTTAACAGGTGAGACTCTCTATAAAACATGGCCATGGAGATCTTACGAGATCAACAACAACACCATATAAGACGATCTTCATATATAGTTTGGGAGGAAATTCAAGGACATGAAGGTTCAAATTAGTTGGAATACAACCTTTCATGTCATCACTTGGACGTTGTGGAGATAGAGGAATAAAAGCATATTTGATGATACAACCAAATTACGGCTTTAGATTATGCATGATATTCTATGTTCAGTGAGAGAGCAAGTAATGGCCTTCTTGAAGAATTCAGAGGATCCAGTGGCCTTAAGATGAAAATATTTGCATACATGGGACCCTCCACCCATGGGATGGTGAAATTTAATATGTATAGCCTTTTAAGAGGTAGATGAAATGTTGGGTATATGGTATAGGATCAGAATGAGAGTATTACACAGGTTGACTATTTCACTAAGGAAAAGCAGAAGATAGAGAATGGTTTGTATGGTAGAAAGCTATTACTAAAGTCGGTATAACAGGGAAGGTGATCTTTGAGACGGGTTGAGCAGATGTAGCTGGCGGCTTAGTCCGAGCACTGGAAGGTAGGTGACCCACAGTGATAGTTCCCACACATCTTGTGAGTACCTTGTATTTTAAAAGATTTCAAGTCAGATTCAATTAATGTAAATCTGATTTTTTGAGTAAACATCTAGATATGTTAGCCGGAGGAGTGCACAAATCTTAGAAAGATCACCCCCGGATTGGCACCCACTTATGGAAAGGTGATTGTATAATGTGGCTTTAGTTTTTTATATTCAATGAATTGGTAGGGGTTTGCCCAACCCCAACTTGACTATGAAAAAAGATGAGTGAGTATGAAACAAACACTTCCCACTTTGTGAATTTTTAATGTATGCAGTGCATTTGAAATGTTATACTCTTGAGCCAGCCTAACGTCTTTACTTCAATATATGAATTGGAAGCTAGCCAATAGTTACCTGCAGATGCAGATGGGGTTTCAATTACTAAAGCCTCATTTGTTTCACCCAATCTATACATGAATTGGGAGCTTACGTTTGAAACTCTCCATTTTCGTATGCTGGTAAAACAAACATTTCAACTCCCTTTTCTTTTGGGGCCCATGGTGGTCATGGGTTTCTTTTCACATTTACCATGCATTTACAATGTAAAACCATACACACCCTCGTAAAAATGTCTTTCCCATGGAGTCTTTTTTTATGAGTAGGAAAGAAATAAATGACTCCTAAGGGATGTAAGAGTAGGGTTGTAAGAGTAGTATAGATTACACTGGATGGATGTTTTAGCATTCATGGACAAATATTGTCATTCACAATTCCTAGAGTTTAGTTGGTTGCTCTTATTTTCAGTTTGAAAAACAAAACTTGCAGCCCATATTAGTATAACTAGGGGTGTTCACGTGTCGGACCCCACTAAAATGAGTGGGTTCAAACTCGGATCCAACTAAGTGATGTAGGTGACATATCTAAATTCGGGTCCACCCAAATTTTTATAAGAAAAACCATACCTGAATCTAATAAGAATTACATAAATCGGACCCAATCCATCCCTGATAAAATAAATTTTTTAAAGTTTTTTACATTGAAAAATTTGCATATCTTAATTGGAACTTGGGTCATACCCAAGTTTGGTATAAAATTTTATAAACCATATCTGATCCATGGGTCTGATCCATATAGTTAATTGATCCCTCTAATTTGTAACCAAACCCTGACACTATAGGTAGGGGAAGTTAGGAATTTAAGCTAGGGTGGGCACAAATACATAATAAAAAATTTTAATTTATATGACAATAAACTATACTAGTAAGTGAAAAAAAATTAAGTAACTATAAAGTATCATACTTATAATTAGGAACTTTGCTTCAAACCAATATGGTTTGAAAACCTAGTAACTGGAGAATCGACTCGTCCACTAGTGACTTGTTACTTAGTTGGGTAAACTCGGTGACTCGTTCTGGTTCTGTTATCTTTTAATTTTATATAAAAATAATGTACTAAGCAACCTAAATACAAAAAATACTAGAAAATGATATGATTTCTTCTAAAATCACTAAATAAATCAAATAACATCATGCTAAGTTACAACTAAGCTACATCTAGTCATTTACAAACAAGAAATTGCAGTACTGAGCAACTAAACTAGTATCTCCAACTATAAATTATATAACATAGATCATGTAAGCAGTATAACAATATCCATAGAACTCATTCTAACTTAGGGTCTTGCTTCCAACATTCATAAATTCATTAAAACATATTTTACCCTGCCTATCAAACACTAAAAAATGCAACTTCGTAACTTACCCATTAATTCATTCAAAAATATAAATGTATTCTTTACTCATAAATTTCTTTTAGCTTTAGAACATATACATATATCATTCAAATACAAATACAAATTCCTTCAACATTTAAACACAAATGTAAATTCATTCAAATACATTCTAACATGCTCATTATACATTCAAACACAAACATATATCCTTTATATACACATGCAAAATGTAGAACGCATTCTTACTTAGGGTCGTGCTTCTAACATTTATAAATTCATTCAAATACATTTTAATTTGCTCATCAAACATTCAATATGTAACTTCATAACATGCTCATAAATTCATTTAAAATATAAATTTATTCTCTGGTCATAAATTTCTTATAGCATTCAAACACATAAATCTGATCTCTGCTCATAAATTCATTCAAATACATTAAATGAAAAAAACATAATGCATTTATAGATCAAAAATATTATGTAACTTCATAACCTGCTCATGAATTCATTCAAAAATATAAATTTAAGAACCTCCTGTAGACTATCATATTCTCTGCTCATAAATTTCTTATACTTCAATATTTAGCTTTGTTTGATACAAAGACCAAAAAATGTAAGTTCTATGAATATTGCAATATGACTAAGCTTAAGTTTAGATCTTGAAATGCATTCAGCAAGATGTGACAAAGAATCACAAACATCATACAAATAAATAGTCAATTAATTAGTTAATCTTCAAAAAAATCTATAAAAACTAACAACATATTTTCAATAATAAAGAAAATTATTGAAGAAGTACCATAATAACATGCTTGCATATTCCAAAATTTATCTTTATATGATATAAAGACTAGAAGAAAGACAAGAATAAGTACCTTTCATGGATAATGCAGTGTGACCAAACTTAAGTTTCAATCTTGAAATACACTAAGATGTGAGAAAGGAAAACAAACAAACTATAAATAATTAATTAATTAATCTTCTAAAAATTCTCTAAAGGGCATTATAAATATTTTATAAATATTTTATAAATAGTTAAAAAAAGATCAAGCCACCCAAAATGAAGAGGAACATTATAAAGTTAATAAATTAAACCACTAATTCATTGAATAAAAGATAATAAAACTAATAGAAAACTAAAATATATTAACATGTTTAAAAAATCAAATAGTTACTCTAACACATACCTTTTACAATTGACATCGTCGATTTTTCATATTTTTAAAGTCATTCATAATTGATTGACTGCTAATGGTGTCAAATATATCCTCAAAAACCTAATTAAATAAAACCTTAATCCTAGAAAACATTATTCATAGTTTTCATATTCATGATATTTAGCAAAAAACTAAATTAAAACCTCAATCCTAGTGCACATTATTTATAGTTTTCATATATAAGCTAAATGAAAAAATAATAACAAAACCACCAAATTTCTAACAAAAATCAAGCATGTGAATTATGTCTAATGTTGACAGAAATAACTAATTATTATCCATCTAATTAAAAACCTAAAAGCTAATTGAGAAAAATAAATACAAAAAGCCTTTAAACCTAGTTATTGAAATGCAACTATTTCAAAAAAATAAATAAAGACTAGAAGAAAGACAAGAATAAGTACCTTTCATGGATAATGCAGTGTGACCAAACTCAAGTTTCAATCTTGAAATACACTCGGCAAGATGTGACAAAGGAACACAAACAACCTACACATAATTAATTAACTAATTAATCTTCTAAAAATTCTATAAAGGACATTATAAATATTTTATAAATAGTTAGAAAAAGATCAAACCACCCAAAATGAAGAGGAACATTATAAAGTTAATAAATTAAAGCACTAATCCATTGAACAAAAAGTAATAAAACTAATAGAAAACTAAAATATATTAACATGTTTAAAAAAAATCAAATAGTTACTCTAACACATACCTTTTACAATTGACATCGTCATTTTTTCATATTTTTAAAGCCATTCATAATTGATTGATTGCTAATGGTGTCAAATATATCCTCGAAAACCTAATTAAATAAAAACCTTAATCCTAGAAAACATTATTCATAGTTTTCATATTTATGATATTTAGCAAAAAAACTAAATAAAAACCTCAATCCTAGCACACATTATTTATAGTTTTTATATATAAGCTAAATGAAAAAATAATAACAAAACCACCAAATTTCTAACCAAAATCAAGCATGTGAATCATATCTAATGTTGACAGAAATAACTAATTAATATCCATCTAATTAAAGACCTAAAATCTAATTAGAAAAAATAAATATAAAAAGTCTTAAACCCTACAAATATATATCCTCGAAAACCTAAATAAATTAAACTTTAATCCTAGAAAACATTATTCATAGTTTTCATATTCATGATATTTAGCAAAAAACTAAATTAAAACCTCAATCCTAGCACACATTATTTATAGTTTTCATATCTAAGCTAAATGAAAAAATAATGACAAAACCACTAAATTTCTAACCAAAATCAAGCATTTGAATCATGTCTAATGTTGACAGAAATAACTAATTAATATCCATCTAATTAAAGACCTAAAAGCTAATTGAGAAAAATAAATACAAAAAGCCTTAAACCCTAGTTATTGAAATGCAACTATTTCAAAAAAATAAATCAAAAACCTAAATCCTAATCCTAACTAACAACATTCATAATTTTAAATTCTAATTAAAAAAATCACAATAAAAAAACTAATTCAATACTAATTAAAAAAATTACCAAAGACCCTAACATCCTGTGTGTGTGTTGGTGCATCAGATGATGATTATGATGATGATGGGCCGATGGTGTGGTCAGCCAAAGGATGTGGCACACTTGCCCTGTTCTGTTGGTTGTGGGGTCTACGTGATGAGGGGCTGCCACATTGCACATGCCATGCCACCACAACATCAACATATATATATATATATATATATATATATATATATATATATATATATATATATATATATATATATAGAGAGAGAGAGAGAGAGAGAGAGAGAGAGAGAGAGAGGGGTCAAGGGTAGAGCCGTGCCACCATGGTGGGGCTGACCGGTCTGGCAGAATGGGGACAACCAGACAAACACGGGAGGCGAATGGGCGGAACCGTTGAAGGATCAAGATAAGGCCCGTAGGGGTGGGGCGACGGTTGTGCCATTGGGGCTCATGGAGAGAGAGAGAGAGAGAGAGAGAGAGAGATTAGGGTTGGGGAAGAATCCAAGAAGGATGGTTTGAGAGAGGTGATCGCGAGTAGGGCATCACAGAACGAAATGGGGGAGGGGAGAACCGGGCACAGGTGCCCACCCTGACCTGGGCCACTGTCGGGTCAGGGTGGGCACTACCCACGCCGGTTTAGAGTGGGCACGTACCTAACCTACCAGTAACGTAGCTCCACCCCTGCATCAACCTAATGCTTCTTGTACTTCTCCTTGGATTGTATCACCTAACATTGTTTCCCCTTAATTATGCTTGTTTTAGGTATCTCAAGTAAATGTATTGGGTGTGCGGGTGCCTTTCACTGGTAAACTCTGTGAGGGCTTGGGTGTCGATGAGCTACCAGAACTTCGTCATCAGGACTAAACGTAAACATAAAAGGTGAGAAGTTGATATCCACATTTCTAAAACTTCTTGATTGTTCATTCCGCGCTGGCTCAGCCTGCCGTAGTACAGTCTCTGTCCAGGTCTTGCTTGAAGCAGTCAATAGAAAACAGAAAAAACTAGCTATAGTATGCATGAAGGAACTGAATGAGATATGTGCTTTTGATAAGAATGTTTATAAAACAATTGCCTAAGTTTTTGTTTTTGTGAGATACAGTACAAGAAATAAACGCAATTGAAAGAATCGGTCCTAATTTCAACTTGGTTTCTTTTTTATTTATCAGTCATTTGTCAAGAATTCATGATCCAAGGTAGAAAATGAAAAAGTTCATTAAGGGTGTCGATGGGTTGAATTTGATCCCAACCCAACCAATACCAAACCCTATAGGTAGGGCTGGTAAACGAACCAAGCTGCTTGTGATTTTGTTCTGTTCTGCTTGCCAGCGAACTTGTTCATGATTGGTTTGTATAACTGGTGAGCCAAGTCATGAGCAGCTCATTTAGTTTAAACTAGTCGAGTCCAAACACAAGGTGTTCACATGAGAGCTAGTTTATATATATATATATATATATATATATATATATATATATATATATATATATATATATATATATATATATATAACTAGAATATGAGAACTAGAAATATGGGTATTTCCATCACTTTTTTTGCAAATTGGATCATGTAGATGTGCTTGGCACACTGAATTTGCTAGGAATCAACCATTGGATCATGTATTTTTATAAAAAAATGTGAATTTTGAATGCTTGAATATTTATTAAGATTATGAGCCATTGATTTTTAAAACCTTAAAAAAAATCATGTTTATGCATCAAAATCGGATGATTCAAGAGCAGGTTGTTATAAATCCAAGCATGTAGATCACATCCTTATGGTTAGATTCAAGAGAAAAGAACAAAAAATCCATGAAAATAATGGTTCCCAATTAGTTCTCATATTCTAAATGATTCATATATATATATATATATATATATATATATATATATATATATATAGAGAGAGAGAGAGAGAGAGAGAGAGAGAGAGAGTAATGCGTTGTTGCTGCCTCATCTCTCATTCTGCCTTGTTAGGCCCCTTCAAAAATCATATTTTTTGTGATTTTTCTCACATCTAACACCATATATGTGATTTATAGTTTTTTTTAATGTAAAATCAGTGGCTATGAAGGCATCAGTTTTTACCGAATCATAAAATCACATTTTTTTGTCAAAAAAATATGATCTACGATTCCCACTAAACAGAGCATGCTAGACACATCTAATTGTTCAAATCTATCATAAAACACTTAAAACTTTGGGGCCTAATGGGGCAGCACCAGAAAAGTAGGCTTAATATGTTCAGTTCTCATATATATATATATATATATATATATATATATATATATATAGAGAGAGAGAGAGAGAGAGAGAGAGAGAGAGAGAGAGAGAGAACCCCGTTTCTCGTTCTGCCCCATTCTGCGCTATAGGTTTTAAGTGTTTTATGATAGATATGAATTGTTAGATGTATTCATTATGATCTATTTAGTGAGAATCGACTCTTGGATCATGTTTTTTCCACAAAAAAAATATGATGTTATGAGCCGGGGAACACTAGTAGCTTCATAGCCATTGATTTTGGATCACTAAAAAAACCTATATGTAGGTCAGATTCTGGCGATCCAAAAGCCGGTTCCCACTACACAAAACCTATAGATCACACTTAAGTGATAAAAAATACTTAAAACTATGGTTTTTAAAGGGACCTAACGAACCAAAAACACTACAAGAAAAACGTTAATTAGCGACCAAAATTTGCGATGGATTTTTTCCGTTGCAAATTAGCGAAAGATTAGCTAGAGAAAACAAACCATCGCTAAAATTGGAATTAAACGTGAGATTAACGACAAAAAATTTTTATTACAAATTCCGTCGCAAATTAGCGACGGATTACATTCTATCGCAAACTGTGTCGCAACTTAGCGACGAATGAACGACAAAATTTTTTGTCGCTAATTTGCAATGGAATTTGTGACAGAATTTTTCTATCGCTAATTTTCGATGTAAACCCGTCTAAAATGCAAAATTCTCTCTCTCTTTCTCTGATTACCCCCAAATCGAGTTCTCAGTCAGAGAACCCTAACCCTCTGTCGCTCGCCCCTTTGCCTTCGGTGACCCTCCCAGCATCAGGCGACCCTCCCTACCGTCGGCAACCCATGTTGAAGCCACCCCGTCGCTGCTCTCTTCCTTGAGCCCCGATCCTCGCCTCACCAGAGGCCACCCCCAAATCGGGCTCAATGTCATTGTCACCCCCTTGTTTCCCTTTTTGCCATGTCGTAGCCACCGGAGACCTTCAACCATCGCCGGTAGTCCCTCATCGTGGACCTTTTTCCCTCCTTCTTTCCTCTCTGCTACCACCGCCGACTAGCACGACCGATGAAAGCAGCCACCGACCTTCTGGTTCCTTCTTCCTTGTATCCTCTGGCCAATCAGAGCCGTTCTCATCACTTTTGTCAGAACAACCCTCAACGAAACCCCGAAGCTAGTGGTTCTTAGGTAAAACCCATTTTTCTCTTCTTTCTTTGTTTCTCCTTTCTCTTTCCAACAGACGATAGGGTTGCCTTCTGCATCGCTTTGTAGGCTTGGTTGGGGCTGACCCCTATTGTTTTTCTTGTCCTGTGAGGGTTGCCTTCTTCCTGCGCCGAGCTTGTCTGGCAGGAGCCCTCTAAGTTTGGTACCAAAACTTGGGCCTCTAAAAATTGGTATGGAGCCCTTTAAGTTTTCCCCCTGCATATGTTGTCTCCAACTGTGAAGTCGGGTTGATCCCCATAGCTTCAGGATTCCATCCAACTGCGGGTCATCCAGAGCACTGAACTAGTTTGTAGTGGTGGTTTCTTGTTTGGGGCCAGCCCTCCTTGGGGGGTCTCTGGCTAACCACCCTAGCAAAAAAAAAAGAAGCAGGCGATGATTGCCCTCGCTCGGGCCTGAAAAAAATTAGAAGCGAGCGATGTTATTCATGTTGTATGATAAGAATGTAAATGTTAGAAATTGCATTGTATTGCCTATATAAATGTGCATTGCAGGTGCGTAGCAGAGTAAAGTGTGTGATGCTTAATGCTAAGCATCGCATGCAGCTTAAAATGTCATGCAAAAAGAAACAAGAAAAATGCAAATGCAAAAACATCCAAATCGGGTAAATACCTGTGGTGAGTAAGTGATGCAAGTACATCACATGTTATTTATTTTCTTGGATGCAACACTTTCTTGCTCACACACTCACTTAGTTGTGGATATGTAGGACTATTTTGCTAGAGTCTTGAGATCATGTTGAGCATGATTTGAATGTATGGGAATAGAAGTAATCTTATTTTTGTAGTTCGAAGACCATGCTAGTTCGATTTGATTATGTATCCATGAAGATGTAGAGTTGTGTAACTGATCCAAATAAAATTTTTATTTGTTAGAATATGGTTCATGGTGGTCACAGTGGTCGAGCACCCAGTGGTAGCCAGTCTCAGCCTTCATCTTCACGGGCTGCTTCGATAGGTATATTATTTAACTAATTATATACTTGATTAGTTTAAATGCGTATTGTGTGAATTTCTAACTCATTTTTCAATAGATGATGTTTCACCTGCACATGACCCACCTACACCAGCTATTCATACACGTCATGAGACAATGCTGGATGTAGGGTCTTCTCAATCTGATACACGATGACTTATTCAAATAGTGTATATCGATAATCGCCCATAAGTATTTCATTTTCACTTATCTAATACTTATCTTATAAATAGTGTATATCGATAGTTAATGTGTACCAATTCATGTGCAGTGCGAGATTCAAGCCACAAGAAGTAATACGAGAGATTAGACAATCACTAGTTCAACATCTACCAAGAACAGTCGCTCAATGAAAAGAGTACCTGAAGGAGGTGTTTGATAGATTGTGGTCCTCATTCATGGTATACAATCGTTTATCATAGCTAATGTGTTTCATATTTAATTTTTTGTTATAGTCATGTCTACTAACTGTCTGAAATTATTTGTAGGCTTCGAATCACTTCGTGATTGCGATAGGGGAGTAGGACGCGAGGCGGGTGTGACAGAAGGTGGCTGCCAGTCAATTTGCAGACATGCTGCACAATATGAAGATTGTAACAATAAAAACATCTGGTGGGATAGATGATCCACTGCAGTAGAAGGGCCATGACCCTCCTACTATCAGGTCAGATTTTTGGGATGCAATATGCGACAAGTGGGCGTGACATGAATTTCGAAACCGCTCAGCAAAGGCTGCACAAAACCGAGCGAAGATGCCTGGTGCCCATATACACACAGGTAGATCTTGTTCTTTTGGGAGCCACCCGAAGAAAATGGTAACTCATCAATATATATTATCAAATTTATAAGTATTGTTGCATACTTTTTAAATAATTTTTTTATCACTTAACCTCATAGGAAGCAGAAAAAGGAGGCATTGTGCCTTACAAGAATGTGTTTGTTGAAACACATAAACGTAAGAGCATGGGAGAATTTATATCAGAGAAGGCGAGAACGACAACGGTATGTATTTATTATATTAATAAACATTATAATATACAAGTTACCATGAATATTGTATTTCTTAATTATTAATCTATACTGTAATCATTACTTTGTAGGAGTTATACGAGCAGCAGATGGTAGAGCAATATGACGATGACTCCACTCAGCATCCGCCTTTTGATCCTGCAGCATGGGTGACTGCAACCGATGAACCCAAAAAGGGTCATATATTCGAGTTTGAGAGTAATATGAACACCAAACCAGTCATTGTCTCCTCCAACCAAGGCTCTTAGAGTTCTCCTGCCAGCATCAACTCCAAGCATCTGATTGACCCAGCTAATTCTTGGGATGGTGTCCGCTAGCTTGTTAAGGACACAATGCGTGACTATTTACATGAAATAATTTCTCACATTGTCCATAATGAGTTGTGCAATTTTTTTTGGGACAAGAGAACTTTGTCTGCAGCTGCTTGTAAGGTATAAAAGTTTCATGTCATTTATTTCATGTAGTTAGATTTCAAGCTAGTATATACACGATTTCATCATATATGAGCATGATTTCATTACTATGAAAGTTTTTGACTGCCTTATAACACATATATGCATGATTGAATCACTATGAAAGTTTTTTAACAATATTAGAACACATATATAAGCATGATTTCATCACTATGAAATTGTTTGACTGTCTTGAAACACAAATATGCATGATTGAATCACTATGAGAGTTTTTTGACAACATTAGAACACATATAAGCATGATTTCATCACTATGAAAGTTTTTGACAATCATAGAACATAAATATGCATGCTTGAAACACTATGAGAGTTTTTTGACAACATTGGAACATATATAAGCATGATTTCATCACTATGAAAGTTTTTGACTGCCTTATAACACATATATGCATGATTGAATCACTCTGAAAGTTTTTTGACAACATTAGAATACATATATGCATGATTGAATCACTATGAAAGTTTTTTCACAATCTTTGAGCACATATATGCATGATTGAATCACTATGAGAGTTTTTTGACAACATTAAAACACAAATAAGTATGATTTCATCTCTATGAAAGTTTTTTATAACCTTAAAACACAAATATGCATGCTTGAAGCACTATGAGAGTTTTTTGACAATATTAGAACACATATAAGCATGATTTCATCACTATGAAAGTTTTTGACTGCCTTATAACACATATATGCATGATTGAATCACTGTGAAAGTTTTTTCACAACATTAGAACACATATAAGCATGATTCCATCACTATGAAAGTTTTGACAACCTTAGAATACATATATACATGATTTCATCATTATGAAAGTTTTTGACAACCTTTGAACGCATATATGCATGCTTGAAGCCACCATGAGAGTTTTTTGACAACATTAAAACACATATAAGCATGATTTTATCACTATAAAATTTTTGACAACCTTAGAACACAAATATGCATGCTTGAAGCACTATGAGAGTTGTTTGATAACATTAGAACACATATAAGCATAATTTCATCACTATGAAAATTTTTGACTGCCTTACAACACATGTATGCATGATTGAATCACTATAAAAGTTTTTTCACAACATTAGAACACATATAAGCATGATTCCATCACTATGAAAGTTTTTTTACTGCCTTATAACACATATATGCATGATTTCATCACTATGAAAGTTTTTGACAACCTTTGAACACATATATGCATGCTTGAAGCACTATGAGAGTTTTTTGACAACATTAGAACACATATAAGCATGATTTCATCACTATAAAAGTTTTTGACAATCTTAGAATACAAATATGCATGGTTGAAGCACTATGAGAGTTTTTTGACAACATTAGAACACATATAAGCATGATTTCATCACTATGAAAGTTTTTGACTGCCTTATAACACATATATGCATGATTGAATCACTATGAAAGTTTTTTTACAATATTAGAACACATATAAGCATGATTCTATCACTATGAAAGTTTTTTGACAGCCTTATAACACAGATATGCATGATTTCATCACTATGAAAGCTTTTGACAACCTTTGAACACATATATGCATGCTTGAAGCACTATGAGAGTTTTTTGGCAACATTAGAACATATATAAGCATGATTTCATCATTATGAATGTTTTTGACAACCTTAAAACATAAATATGCATGCTTGAAGCACTATGAGAGTTTTTTGACAACATTAGAACACATATAAGCATGATTTCATCACTATAAAGTTTTTGACTGCCTTATAACACATATATGCATGATTGAATCACTATAAAAGTTTTTTTACAACATTAGAATACATCTAAGCATGATTCGATCACTATGAAAGTTTTTTGACTGCCTTATAACACATATATAAGCACGATTTTGTTACTATGAAATTATTTGACTACCTTAGAACACATATATTCATGCTTGAATCACTATAAATTTTTTTGACAACCTTAGAACACATATATGCATAATTGAATCACTATGAGAGTTTTTTGACAACATTAGAACACATATAAGCATGATTGTGATACAAAAGACATTTATTTGACAACTTTATAACACATATATGCATGCTTGAATCACTATAATATTTTTTTGGCAACCTTACAACACATATTTGCATGATTGAAGCACTGTGACTTTTTTTCTGTCAGCCTTAGAACACATATCTGAAGTCTGTTAATGTCTTTCACTTTATTGCTAGCTAGTCTATGTGTAATTCATTATGTTACTTTGATTGCCTTAGATTAGGTGTATTGCATATAAATTATTTCATTATATTTTGTTTATCAATACTAACCTTTCTTTGCTCTTGTACGATGCTGGAGATAATTAGCGTAGAGGAGCTGATGGAGGCATGGATGAAGGGGTAGATCGAGACAATGAAGAAGATGATGCTCAAAATCTTGGCAATGATTTGATTCATGTGTTGAATTTATTGTACCTTCTTGTTGTTTAAAAAAAAACTCTTTGTAAATGTTCACTTGTAAATAATTAGAACTTGGCGAGGATTATAGTGGATCGATAAATTGTTTCAGCTGCTTTGTATATGTATTTTTTATGTGTACTTTGTTTTTTATACACAGGATATATAAATTGTATAACAAGAAAATTTTTCTCGATATTTATATTTTAAATAAATTTTATTTTTTTTACGACGGATTAGCGACAAATAATATCCATCGCTAATTAGTATTGGCCTCCAATTTAGCGATGAATTAGGGACGGATATTTATCCATCGTAAAACTAAATCGATCGATGTTTTGCGATGAATTGTAATCCGTCACAAATCTGTTACTACAATAGCGACGGATGTGTATCTATCGCAAAACCAAATCTCTGCAGATTAGCGGCGGCCTCGCGACGGATCATGGCATTCGCTAATCTATTACAAATTAGTGACAAAAGTAGCGACATATATATTTTTGTCGCTAATTAGCGACTAAAAAATTACGATGAAAGTTATTCGTCGCTAGTCCGTAGCTAAACTTTTTAGCGATGGATTACGCCCATCGCTAATCCACACATTTCTTGTAGTGAAAGAGGGCCTAAAGAACACATTACTTTTCTCTCTCTCTCTCTCTCTCTCTCTCTCTATATATATATATATATATATATATATATATATATATATATATATATATATATATATATATTCCATGTATAAATAACATGGAATGTTTTCACGCAAGACAAATTGGTTCAGCTAAACACAAACATGGGTCGAGTTACGAGCTCGATCCACTGGTAAACGAACTGAGGCCCAGCATGCCATGTTTGGTTTGTTTGTCTTGCTTACCAGCCCTACCTATAGGGCAAGGTTTGGTAATAAAGAAGGAGGTCCAATCAGTAACCAAATCAGATCCAAAAAGTTTGGTTAGTATACGGAGCTAGATATATGGTTTGTGAAAATCACACCAAACCTGGGTTTGACCCTTCGGAGTAAGACTCGTGATTTTTCAATATAATTTTTTTTTTAAAATATTGTTTTATTGGGTATGTACCAGGTCTGGTTCATGTAATCTTCATAAAACCCAGGTATGGTTTTTCTTATGGCGACGCAATCAGACCTTCATCTGGACCCGATACTGCACCTCAAAGTCAGATCCAGGTTTGGACTCACCTCGTTCCAGACTCGATCTGACCCGTTCACACCCATAAAGTCCTTCAAACCATACATCTTCAGTTGCATCCAAGCATTCCTTGAAGAGAATTCTAAAGGGTTACATAATCATTCCAAAAATTCAAATATTGTTAGTTTGGTTCACAAGGGTTCCACTCATCTGGTAGTGGTGACTAGGGCTAGTAAACGAGCCGACCAAGCCGAACTTAGGCTGTTCAGGCTCAGCTTGTTAAGGGTACAACCCTGCTCGGACCCGGTTCATGAGTTTCTCATGAGCTGATCCTAGCCCAAGCTTGTTATGAGCTGTCTCATTTTCTAAAATAATTCTTTTAAATGTTTTTTAAAAGCTTGGTAATATATAAAATATAGGTATAATACATATAACATATTTATAATACATGTATATAAAACATATATAGTATGTATATTATGTATATAATACATATAATATATGCACAAAATATAGAAGATTAAAATATATAATATGTAAAAACACAAGCCTATATGAGCCGAGCCGAGCTTGTCATGTTCATAGTGGGCTCATTTACCTAAGCGGGACTTGGCTCACCGAGCTCAATTTTCTCAAGATCCAAGCCCCAAATGATGAGCTGCTGGTCTCATTTCCCAACCCTAGTGGCGACTGATAAATGTCACCAAGTTGACATACTTTTATTATTAAGCTGAAAGGAAAGGACCTCGTTTTTTTTTTACCAATCAGAGACCTGTCAATGAGCAGTCGGTGATACGTGGGTTTTCCCTTGGCCTACCCCAAAAATAAATAAAAAAATGCGAGTCGGTGATGGTCGTTGGCTGATGCCGATCTTTTTTTTCTTGAAAGGCAAGTTGGGGGGTTAGGCAGACCCCCTACCATATATCTCTTAAGCCCCATGTGTTTGAGGGATTCCAACCGGGGCCTTCAGCCTGGCACAGGACCCCACTTACTACATGGGATACCGCCTCGGTGTCGGTGGTGATGCAGATGCCAAAATTCAAACCCCCAATGTGAGTATTGGTCAAGCCATGTGTTTCAAGACTCAATATCCCCTTTACAAGTTTTTACTTTAAAAAAAGTGTCATATGAACGTGAAGATGTGACTGCCACCTTCAAGTGGTCTCCCAATCCTTCAAATGAGTGAATGAATGATAGCCTTGTCTCCTTTTGCACCCACTGTTTTCTTATATTTTATGCTTTCTTAGAGTAGACTTGGCTACACTAAGATTCCACACGCTCAACAGCCCATACTTTAAGGTCAATGATTTCATGCTAGATACGCAAGACATAGCCAGGGAGAGTGTCCTCTGCAGGGGCGTAGCTAGAATTCATGTGAGCGGGGGGGGGGGGTTGTAACAAAAAAAAATGGTGTCATAGTCTGGGGTTTGGTGCAGCACCCCCGAATTTTTTTTTGAGAGAAAATAAAAAATGGCTACAATTATTAATAAAAATCTATTTCATCATGGGCTAGGACTGGGCTACAAAAATGGATAAAAATCTATTTCATATGGAATCAGGGCTGGGCTTTTAATTTTTTTTTTTTTTTAAACTGGGCCTGCCCCCCCCCCCCCAGCTCCCAGCTCTGCCTATGGTCCTCTGGACTCCATTGGTTTTCTAATATTTGAACTTCATCGTTGGCTCCTAACCTATTGGCTGTTTTAAGTTAAAAGACCACAGCTAGTTGGGGTCAAATGATATAGTTGGGTGGTTGAGTTGCTCTATCTTAACCAAGAGGTCTTAGAACTGCACATGACTAAGATGTTCTTATGAGTCCATAGCTAATTTCATGATCACGAATTAGGTTGTGTCAAGGTAAAGATAAAATCGAGCAAAAAGATAAAAATAACATAAGACAAAGTGTATATAGTTATTGTAATGCCGCCTGTTTGAGGCGGTTATGGGAGAAGGGGGAGCGTTACTTTTTTCCCTCTCTCATGAAATGGAAAGTGGGGAGAGGGAGGGGGATAAATGCCTCCCCGATAAAGGTAAGAGAGGGGTGAGGGAGGGTAAGGGTTACCCCTTTCTCATGGTTATAAAAGCTATGGATTCTCCTCTCCCTTCTCCTATAATTTTTGGTAGCCTTAGAGAGAGAGAGAGTGATTGAAAAAGGAGGAGTAGCAGCGACGGATGCTACTGTCGATCAGGTATGTTATTTTTTCTTTTCTCATTTTTCTTTTAAAAATACAAGACGCTGACAATCGCACGATCATCGACAATCTACAAAAGCACAAGGACTGGGAGGACCCTGTCCCTGCCGCTTGTAGCACGAGTGAAGGCAGAGGGTGGGGTTCCCTCGGTCCTCACAACTGACAGGGTTGCCAACAATGAAAAAGAAAGAGGAACGCAGGGCAGACGATCACCTCGTTCACGATGATGGTAGGTGATTGCCGACGGTGTTGCCTCGTTCACCATGATGGCAGGTGACGAGTGCCCTATAGCAGCCGCCAACAACTGCACAATGGAGAAGAGGGGGGAGACAGAGAGTCCAACTCTCTGTCTTGACCCCGTGTGGCAGGCAGACTCGGTCTGCACATAATGGCAGACCGAGTTGGCCGTGCTGCTTAGTCTCGGCATGACCCAGACCGAGTCAGCCATGCTGCTTGGTCTGGGCATGGCCCAAACCGAGTCAGCAGAAAAAAAATAATTAATGTGACAAACCGAGTCGAGTCTGAATGGTGTAGACAGACCGACTCAATCTGAACAGACCAAGTTAGATTTGATTGATTTAGACAAGACTGGCTCGGTCTGAACATACCGAGTTGGGTCTATTTTCTTGGCAGACCAACTCAGTCTGGATAGATCGAGTCAAGTCTGTTTTCAACGGACCGACTCGATCCAGACAAAATCAGGCCAATGATTGGGTTAGACTGACTTAGTCTATATCGAGTCAGTCAGGTTTTTAGAATATATATATATATATATATATATATATATATATATATATATATATATATATATATATATATATATATATATGTGTGTGTGTGTGTGTGTGTGTGTGCATAAGTGGAGATGGACTTGTACATAGAGCAGAGTGCAAATCGAGATGGTGAAGACCTCAATTTTCCCACTACAACAAAGCAGTAGATTAACGACGACCACATTCCGTCGCTACCCATGTTAGCGACGGATTAGCGACAACGAGGTGATGGTATGCTTACGTCGCGAATATTTCGATGCTAACTGGTGACAGAATTATTCTGTCGCCAGGTCCGTCGCTAATTGCGACGGACTAACGAGCGTTATATTCCGTCGCCAATCCGCCGGTACTAAACGGCGACCACGGCTTGGCGACGGATTTACTTCCGTCGCTATGCCGTCACTAGATTTATATGAATAGCGACGGATGGTTCCGTCGCAAACATGAAAAAAAATTAAAAAAAAAATTATTTGAAAATTAAATACCGAGAACTGTACAATTTATATTTCCTGTACAATTTATATTTCCTGTAAATAAAAAATAAACCACACAAAAAATTTCATATAACAAGAATCTACAACAATTAATCGTTCCACCTTAAAATTAACAAGTTTAATTATTTACAATTCAACAATTACAATTAGGAAACATAAAAAAATAGAACTTCTTCAACACAGTTCTCTAATCATCGCCAAGATTTTATGCATCTTCTTGTTCATTGTCTTTATCTGTCCCTTCAGCTCCACTACGCTGATTATCGCTAGCAGCCTACACAAGAAAAGAACAGTCAGTATTGATAAACAAAATATAATGAAATAAATTACACACTATATGTGATTCTATCATGTGCTCATGTGTGATCTAAGGCAATAAAAAAACTCTATATGTGATTCTATCATGCTCATATGTACTCTAAGGCAGACAAAAAGTTATATATATATATATATATATGTGATTCTATCATGCTCATATGTGTGCTAAGGCAGTCAAAAAATTGAATATGTGATTATAGCATATTCATATGTGTTCTAAGGCAGCTAGAAAAACTCTATATGTGATTCTACCATGCTCAGATGTGCTTTAAGGCAGGCAAAAAACTATATATGTGATTCGATCATGCTCGTATGTGTGCTAAGGCAGTCAAAAAATTGAATATGTGATTATAGCATGCTCATATATGCTCTAAGGCAGGCAAAGCAAAAAAAATTATATGTGATTCTATCATAAATGATATATGTTCTAAGGCAGTAAAAAAACTCTATATGTGATTTGTGCATGCTCATATGTGTTTTAAGGTAGTCAAAAAACTGAATATGTGATTATAACATGCTCATATGTGTTCTTAGGCAGTCAAAAAACTGAATATGTGATTATAGCATGCTCATATGTGCTCTAAGGCAGGCAAAAAAACTTTATATGTGATTATAGCATGCTCATATGTGCTCTAAGGCAATAAAAAAACTCTATATGTTATTATAGCATGCTCATATGTGCTCTAAGGCAATAAGAAAACTCTATATGTGATTCTATCATGCTCATATGTGTGCTAAGGTAGTCAAAAAACTGAATATGTGATTATAACATGCTCATATGTGTTCTTAGGCAGTCAAAAAATGGAATATGTGATTATAGCATGCTCATATGTGTTCTAATGCAGTCAAAAAAACTTTATATGTGATTCTATCATGCTCATATGTGTTCTTAGGCAGTCAAAAAACTGAATATGTGATTATAACATGCTCATATGTGCTCTAAGGCAGGCAAAAAAATTTATATGTGATTATAGCATGCTCATATGTGATCTAAGGCAATAAAAAAACTCTATATGTTATTATAGCATGCTCATATGTGCTCTAAGGCAATAAAAAAACTCTATATGTGATTCTATCATGCTCATATGTGTGCTAAGGCAGTCAAAAAACTGAATATGTGATTATAACATGCTCATATGTGTTCTTAGGCAGTCAAAAAACTGAATATGTCATTATAGCATGCTCATATGTGTTCTAATGCAGTCAAAAAAACTTTATGTGTGATTCTATCATGCTCATATGTGTTCTTAGGCAGTCAAAAAACTGAATATGTGATTATAACATGCTCATATGTGTTCTTAGGCAGGCAAAAAGTTATATATGTGATTCGATTATGCTCATATATGTTCTAAGGCAGTCAAAAAAACTTTATATGTGATTCTATCATGCTCATATGTGTTCTTAGGCAGGCAAAAAAACTTTATATGTGATTATAGCATGCTCATATGTGCTCTAAGGCAATAAAAAAACTTTATATGTTATTATAGCATGCTCATATGTGGTCTAAGGCAATCAAAAAACTGAATATGTGATTATAACATGCTCATATGTGTTCTTAGGCAGGCAAAAAGTTATATATGTGATTCGATTATGCTCATATGTGTTCTAAGGTAGACAAAAAACTGAATATGTGATTATACTTGAGAGGGACCTGGAATCGAAGATCCCCTTTCCAGAACAGCGGCCTTGATCTCATTTCGGAGAAAGGGGGCGACGGTGTATTGGAAGTAGTTATTCAGTGATTCATTAACGATCTGGCGTATATCATAACCGGAACGAACAGTCGGCTACTTGGAGCTTATATCGGCGCAAGAAGTCGGTGAGCCGTAACTGGAAGAACCAATAACTGGTGAAGTGTTCATATTACTCCCAAACCCGAACACGCGACCTTTTTTGGGTTCACCTGATGCAGTCACCCATGCTGTAGGATCAAATGATAGATGCTGAGTAGCATCATCGCCATATCGCTCTACCATCTGTTGCTCATATGCCTCCTACAAAATAATGTTTAAAGTATTCATTAATAATTAATGATAACATTATGATAACTTGCATATATATTGCAATGATTATTAATAGAATTAATATATACCATTGTCGTTCTCGCCTTCTCTGATACGAAGACTCCCGTGGTCTTCCGTTTATGTGTTTCAACAAACACATCCTTATATGGTACACTGCCTCCTTTTTCTGCTTCATGCGAAGTTAAATAACAAAAGATTTAGTACACAAGTTTGCAACAATACTTATAAAATTAATATTATATATTAATGAGTTACCATTTTCTTCAGGTGGCTCTCAAATGTCATATATCCACCTGTGTGTAGATGGGCTTCGGGCATCTTCGATCGATTTTGTGCAGCCTTTGCAGAGCGATTTCTAAATGCATCTCCCACCCACTTATTGCACATTTCATCCTAGTAATCTCTCTTGATAGTAATAGGACCATGGCCCTTCCACATTAATGGATCATCTACTACGCCAGATGCTTTTTTTGCTGCAGTCTTCATAGTGTGCAGCATGTCTACAAATCGATTGGCAGCCACCTTCTGCCACACCTTCCTTGCATCATTTTCTTCCACCGTAGTTGCGAAGCGATTCGAAGCCTACAAATATTTTCAGAAAGTTAGTAGACATTGCTTAAATAAATTAAATATGAAGCACATTAACTATGAGGAACAACTGTATACCATGAATGAGGACCACAATCTGTCTAACACCTCTTTTGGGTACTCTTTCCATTGAGCAACTGGTCCTGGTAGATGTTGAAGAAGTGAATTCCTAATCTCCCGTACTACTTCTTGTGGCTCAAACCTCGTGCTGCATATGAATTGTTACACAGTAAATATCAATATAAAATATTTAAAAGATATGCAATAATTGAAAATAAAATACTTACGGTCGATTATCGATATACACTATTCGAATGAGTCTTCTTGTGCCAGCCTGAGAAGACCTTGTTTCCTGTGTTGGTTGTTGACTTGTGTGGTCAACTGGTGTAGGTGGGTCGTGTACAGGCGCAACATCATCTGTAAAAAAATACATTATAAATTCTCAGAATGCGCATTTGAACTAATCAAGCATCCAATTAGTTATATGATATACCTATCACAGGAGCCCGTGAAGATGAAGGCTGAGTCTGGCTACTACTGGATGAGCGACCACTATAACCTCCACAAACCATATTCTAACAAATAACATATGTCATACAATACATTCAAATAATTCACATCAAGTATTACAATGCATTCAAGTCATTCACATCAAGCATTGCAATGCATTCAAATCATTCGCATCAAGTATTACAATGCATTCAAATCATTCACATCAAGTATTGCAATAATTCAAATCATTCGTTGCATAAATTATAATACATTCAAATAATTGAAATCATTCACATCAAGTATTATAATGCATTTGAATCATTTGTATCAAGTATTACAATACATTTAAATAAAAATTTTAATCATTCACACCAAGTATTGCAATATAACTCACATCAAGTACTGCAATGCATTTAAATAGAGGTTTGTAGTATAAGATTTTGCTCACTAGCTTGAGAATTCTTCCTCGTCACTAGTTTGACTTTCTTCTTCTTCTTCTTCTTCTTCTTCTTCTTTTTCTTCTTCATTGTTTGCCCATCCACTTGGTACATCATTTGGATCACATTCCTCTATGAATGTTTCATCGGCCAATGGAGATATGACATGCATATCATGCGCAACATTGTGACCATAAGCGAAGTCATAGACATCATCTGATTGATAGTAATCGTTGTCTTCAGCTAACGCATCTTCCTGTAACTGATCATACTCGGGGTATAGTTTAGATTTCACCTTGCAAACTGCCCACCATTCATTTCTATCTGACTTTTTTATACTCAGATATGAAGTATAATAAACTTGTTGAGCTTGCGAGGCTAATATGAATGGTTCATATGTTCCAAACCTGGATTTATGATTCACCTCCACAATGCCTGAAGCTTTGTCGAGTCTTGTTGCAGTTGGATCAAACCAATGACACTTGAATATCGTAACCCTGTTATTCATGCCTAAGTAAGTCAATTCCATTATTTCCTCTATAACACCGTAGTAATCATGTTCATTTTCACCATAGTTGCTACCCTTGACACACACGCCACTATTTATCGTTGATTTGTTTATACCGTAGTCTTTTGTATGGAATCGATAACCATTTACGATATACCCATTGTAGCATTGCACAACTTTGGTCGGACCATTTTCTAAATCACATATTTCTTGATCTTTAACATCACCATGGCGAACCTACGCACAGACATAAACAATGATTGTGATCACGATCAATTAAGTAACTTAGTGTTGTTTATAAGTACAAAATTTATGTTAGCTTCTTTACCAACTGTTTCAACCACTCCACAAACTTAGTTTCACGTTCTTTTTGTACTTCTGCATCAGTGAGATGTGAAACTTCGCTTTGCAACTCCAGATCAAATCGTCTGCAAACCACAAATACTTATATTACCGAGCCATATATCCACATATAGAACATAAAAGGATTTATAATTGAGTTGCATATACATATACTTACTTGATGTATGGGTCGATCGCTGAGCAATTAAAAAGAATATAGATGTGTGTTGCATCTTGCTCTCGATCTGTCAATAGCCTTGATCGGCAACTACCAAATGCATGCCCAAGTGGTTGAAATATCGACAGCTTGTCAGCTACAGTTACTTGTTCTCCATCATCGCTACGGGGCGGGCATGTGTAACGTGTTGGAATATGAGGTTCAAAGTACATAGATGAGAAATTTGAAATCTCTTCTAAAGTGTACGCCTCACAAATAGAGTCTTCTACTCTTGCTTTATTACGAACCTTTTTTTTTAGGTCGAACATGCATCTGACAAGAATATATATTTCAAATTTTAAATATCTGTCATTAAAGAGACAAATATAAAAAAACATATACCTTTCAAATGGATACATCCATCGATATTGCACAGGGCCACCAACCATTAGTTCATATGGCAGATGTATGATCAAATGTTCCATAACATCAAAAAATGCTGGCGAAAATATCTTTTCTAGCAGACAAACAGTGGTGATGACAGAGTCCTCGAGATTCTTTACATCTGATACAACGACCTCCGATGCGCACAATGTTCTGAAAAATCCGCTCTACTCAGACAATACCCCCCATATAGATTTGTCTAACATATCATGGAATGATAGGGGTATCAATCGTTGCATAAAGATATGACAATCATGGCTCTTCAACCCATATAACTGTCCATCGTCAATCTTCACGGCCCGAGCAATGTTAGAGACATATCCATCTGGAAATCTCAGTTGTCTCAACCATTGACATACATGTTTTATTTGATCAGGTCCGAGCACATACTTCGCCTTTGGTTTCAGTACTTTGCCATTATACTCTTTGAGTTCCAATTATGCTCTTTTACATATTAATTTTAAATCCATACGGGCCTTCGAATTATCCTTCATTTTTCCTTTAATATTCATTACTGTATTGAACACATTATCAAACACATTTTTCTCTACATGCATCACATCCAAATTATGTCGTATCAATAGGGTCGGCCAATACGGTAGTTCCCAAAAAATAGATTTTTTCGTCCAATTGTGATCCTTCCCAAATCCACGAAAGGGTGTAGGACTGCGGGCATCTGTTAATACATCTGGAAAGTATCGCAATCTTCTTAGAATCTCTATGCCAGACAATCTTGAGGATGGACCTTCCGTTTCAGTTGTGCCTGCTTTAAGAGCATTCTTTTGACGTCAGAATGGATGATCGCTGGGTAGAAATCGACGATGACACTCAAACCAGCAAGGCTTTCTTCCATGCCTCAATCTAAAAGCTTTGGAATCCTCCATGCAGTACGGACAAGCCAACCTCCCATGTGTGCTCAAACCAGATAACATACCATATGCAGGGAAGTCACTGATTGTCCATAGAACAGCGGCCTTCATGTTGAAATTTTGTTTTTTGTGGGCATCATACGTGGTAACACCGTCATCCCACAGTACTTTTAGTTCATCAATCAATGGCCTTAGATATACATCAAGATTTTGGCCAGGTGAGGTCGGACCAGGGATCAACAGAGACAAGAAAAGATTTGGACGTTTCATACACAAGCTTGGTGGAAGGTTGTATGGAGTTACAAATACTGGCCAGCATGAGTATGAAGTTGATCTACCTCCAAATGGATTAAATCCATCTGTACATAGACCGAGTCTAACATTTTGCACTTCCATTGCGAAGTTCTGATGAGTACGATCAAAGTGCTTCCAAGCTTCAGCGTCAACAGGATGCGTGATCTTGTTTTCATCATGTCAAACTTTATTTGCATGTCATCTCATGTGTTTAGCTGTCCTTGAAGACATATACAATCGCTGCAATCTAGGAGTGATAGGAAAGTAGCGGAGCGACTTGTATGAAACTTTCTTTGATCTCGTGCTACCATTGCCTCTTGTCTTTGGCTTGAACCGAGGATGCCCACATGACGAGCATGATATGTTGTTTTCCTGCTCCTTGAAATACAACATGCAATGATTTGGACAAGCATCAATCTTTTTGTAACCCATACCTAGAGCGTTGACCATAACTTTCGCACGATAGAAATTTTGTGGCAATTTCTCATCTTTGAGCAACATACTCTTCGCAATCATGCACAAACGGTCAAAACATGATTGACTCAAATTATACTCAGACTTCAAATTCATTAGTTGAAGAACTGCAGACAAGATAGTGTGACTCTCACAACCGTTCCAAAGTGGCTCATCAACATCTCTAAGTAAATCATAAAATCTACTAGCTGCATCGTTTGGTGATTCTTCATCTACGACAGTTCTTACATCACTAGATTTCATAGCAGAACCCAGTTCTGTTCCTGCGGCATCAAATATCAAATTCGTATATGGATTATCGTGCACCACATTCACCCGTGCATCAAAATCGTTTCTAAATTCTTCTCCATGAAACGTCCAGTTCTGATAATCACTCACAAAACCCTTCCTGTATAGGTGATGTCTAACGCCATGAGGTTCTACAAATCGATTATTCTTACAAATCTTGCAGGGACACCTAATCCGACCTGTGGGATCTACTGTACTGACACTTGTCGTTGCAAATTCAATAAAACTGTCAACACCATCCATATATTCATGCGATAACTCATTGTCCACTATCCTACGGTACATCCATTCACGGTTTGCAGTCATTTTGTCGTATGATGTTACGAATAGTATCCTAACCGGTTAAAAGAGAACCATCAGAATGTTATGATGAAGAAAATATCAAATTTATCATGCAATATATGATGTCATACAATCACAAGAATTATGATGCATGCATTGATAACTTAATATTTTCATGTACAAACTATTCATGACACGATACATTCATTTGAAGCATGCTTTCAGTATACAATTTCACATGGAAGACATAATCAAATTGAAAGTAACTACATGTAAGCATGGATACAATCACATCAAACATTGCAATACATCGAAATAATTTATATCAAACAAATGTCAAACATGTACCTGCAGCAAACACACTTCAATATCCCACTAACTACTACCATGCCTAGCATGGACACCGTACTCCAAAAATAAGAACACTTCCATATTCATACATTAAAATCATGCTCAGCATGATCTCCGAACTCCAACAAAGCAGTCCTAGATATCAACAACTAAGTGAGTGTGTGAACAATAAAGTGTTACATTCAATAAATTAAATAACATGTGATGCGCTTGCATCACTTACTCACCACGGGTATTTACCCGATTTGCATTGTTTTTGTCACTTACTTACCACGGGTGGCGGTGCACAAGCGAGTTTCGTTGAGAAATCTGCACAAAAAAAATGATGTTTTAAAATGAAGTCACCATGAAAAAAAACCCTTTCAAACTTAGGACAATAGGATTCTGCCAACTCATCCTTGGGCGGATATGGATCCACGGATATCATATTTGTAGGAATTGTGACTAAATTTGCTAGAAAAGTTATAAATTGGGATCTACCCCACCAGTATTCCAGTATATGAAGTATGAGATCTAGACATAACTACACTATTGAATTATATGCACTAGACCTAATACCTCTAGCCTAGCTAAGCCAACTTAGCCTAGCATAGGAACCAAATCTCCTATCTCATCCACCTCTGGTGCTCACACCTAACTATAGTACTGCTCGAGTTTCACCACGCTGGTTACTTCTAGGTTCTATCCATTAACAACACATCACTGCTCATGACTTGAACCAGTTAGAAGTCATTCGGATGACCTCCCCATTGTAATGGAGAAAAAAACCTTTACAAAGAACCGATGAATACTAGGGATGGCAAAAATTGCCATGAGGAAGGTAAGAAGCTTGTTTCAAACAACTTTTTTTATGCTTATAAAACCTTATAATGACACTTCTCAAAAATGAAAAATTTGTTTTTCTAAATGTGAAATCAAACTTTCTTGATGCTGAAAATGCACTTAACATTAGAACTTTACTTTTTTTAATTATATTTTTATTATCAGACCTAATGAGCAGCACCGTTTGGAAAATGAGGTGTGGAGGGGCCCCGCTGAGCATTCAACGGGGCTCAGCTTTTGTGGAAGATGAGTTGAGGTGGCTCTGGCGATTGGAGGCACATGTAGGTGACTCTGATGAGGCTCTGACGGACATGGGAGAGGCTCAGGAGGCTGCGGATGGAGAGGTGTGAGGGTTGAACTTGAGCACAACGAAGGAGAGGGTGCAATGGGAAAGGGCTTTTCCTTGCCGGGGTCGACCCCCTGACGGGGTCGAGCGCCTGACGGGGTCGAGCGCCTGCCGGGGTCGACCCCCTGCCGGACATGACAAGGGGTTGAACCCCTGCCGGCGTTGACCCCGGCCGGACACGGCAGGGGGTCAACCCCCTACCGTGGTCGACCCCCTGCCGGACATGACAAGGGGTTGACCCTCTGTCGGGGTTGACCCCCGGCCGGACACGACAGGGGGTCGACCCTCAGCCGGACACGGCACGGGGTCGACCCTCGGCTGGACACGGCAGGGGGTCGACCCCCTACCGGGGTCGACCGCCTGGCAGAGTCGACCCCCTGCCGGAAAACCCAGAGGGTCGACCCCCAATCCATTTAACGGTGGGGCCCGGAAATACCTGCGATTGCTCTGGGCGGCGGCGGCGGAAGGTTGACGGAGATCGACTTCCGGCGAACGGTCGGGGCCGGCAGAGAGGTTGACAGGATGGATAGGGCGGCCGAAGGAAGAGGGCGGCAGGAGGGAGAGGGCGGCGGGCGGGAGCAGCGAAAGAAGAAAGGAAAAAGAGGGTTGGGATTAGGGGTAATGCGACATTTCGCGACGGCTTAGCGACGGGTTAATTCCGTCGCTAAGCCATCGTAATTCAAAAAACGAAAAAGGCGACAGAAAATATTCCGTCGCCTAGGTCGTCGCTATTTTGCGACGGAATTTTAGCCGTCGCAATTCCGTCGTGAACTGCCGTATTTATTGCGACAAAATATTCTCTCGCACAATCCGTCGCTAAGTAGCGACGGATTTTGCGAGGGAATATAATATGTCGCTAGTTTCGTAAAATTCTTCAATTATAGCGACGGATTCATTTCTCTCGTTAATTCGTCGCTAAGTAGCGACGATATAACGCCGTCGCTAAATTCCGTCGCTAATCAACTGTTTTTTTGTAGTGTCCTAATATGACTCAGACTCAGGTTTGGATCCAAACTCAAATTGGATCGCGTGTACCTAAAGTGGATTCAAAACTAATTGAATTCAGTTGAGTTTAGTCCATATCCAAGTCTTTTCCAGCTTTGACGCCATACTTGTACCAAACCATCACAAAAAAATTTGGATTGGGCTTACTAGATCCAAGATCCTATCAAAGTTATAGTTGAAAACCTAAATAATATGCTTTGGAATAAGAGTGGATCTAGATCCAAAATTCAATCGAAAGATCCTATGAATTATAATAGATGCGAATTAGGTGTGTTGTAAAGACAAAATAAATCATAAAAAAATTATAGGAACTTAGGGGTGGTCGAAGAGTAAAAAAAACCATTTTGCCCTCGGTATGTTGATTAATAAACAAGGCATAACTTGGTACGTTGATATCAGATTCAAGTGATTTTTGAATCCTTAGATTTTTCTCTTCGAGTAAGATTCACTAGCAGGGGATATGATGACAAACTCTAAAAGAATGAAATCAGAGTTCGACATTAAAGATTATGGTATTTTTATAATTTTTCACAATAACAAAAATTTAAATGATGATATGGGATATTCGTCTATTTCAGATCAAAACTTTCGAAAAGGCTAAGGTTATTTCTTAAAGTTAAAATTTTAAGTATTTCAGGTAAGTAAACATTTACAAATTTCTTCTTAATTAAATAATATACATGATGATTAGTTTAGGCATCATACAATATGATTTCGTATATTTTAAGTGTGTTAGTTTTATTTTATTTTGAATGGAACAACTATTTAACATGTTTAGTAATTTATAACCTTGATGTTTTGTATGATGCTTAAATGAGATGATACATGTTACATGTTTATTGAATTATGACATGATTTAAATTATGAATGTATCCTGTGTGAAGATAATTATGACATTACTGCAAGTAAAAAATTGATGTATGATTTTGAGATATGAGCGTAGAGTTTCAGTGTTTTAAAATATGATCCATCTTGAGAATGTCACGCTTATGACTTGGGAGGGGCATTGTAATTATCGTAATTTTCTAAGTTGACTCTATGGTGAGTCACTATTCTTAAATATACGACATGTGTATACATGTCAAAATTAGTTAGTGGACACACATTGACGATTGCATAAGGCACTAACTTTAATAAATGAAAGTTGAGAGAATAATGTGCATAGGATAACAATATAGAGCATGATAAATAACTCTACTAGGTGAGGCATGGTCTAGGGCATTGTTGAAAGCGTATACCTTGTGTGTACCTTGGGATTTGCTAAAAAATTCTTAAGTGATATTTAGGAGTTAAAATATTGCCCACTAGACACATGTAGAATATAGCATAAACCACAAAACCTCAATCCTAGAGTCGGTACTGCCCACATAGTCGCCGGTCAGGGTGGGCATGCACCCACCCTACCCATAACGTGGCTCTGGCTCCGTCAATGCTCAACAGCCTCCTCCGTCAAATAACGACGGTGATCAGCTGGATCTGCCTGAGCCCGGACAACTCATCCTCTGTAAAGAAGAGGAGGGGCATTGAAGTCATTCAGGCCAATGTCTTCTCCAGTGACCCATATGCCTCCACCAGCCGGAGTGCCTGCCTCTTCTGCCTCCGGTTCAATCAGATCCACTCGAGACTGCAATGGACCCAGATACACTCTAGGGTACTACTCCCAAGTACTGAGCATTATCGGCAGCAGATACTCTCAGCACTCCATCAATCACTCTGATTGCTCGGGAGCGCCACCCTCTCACCGGCGGAATCAGCTTTCAATTCGCCTACCTTCGACCGTCCAAATATAGCAAGCCTTCTGCCTACTACTTGGAGCTAGGTGAGAGGGAATCAACGGTCTCAGCCCAAACTGGCATAAGACTCTCTCTGTGATAGTATGCCACAAACCGATTAAAATGATGGAAGTTAGGGCCTGCTCCAACACCAACTGGTTCCCCAAATGTTCGTCCTCCTGCTCTGTATACGGGTGCCATTCCACCTGAACATAGACCAAAAAAAATGAATAGATCATATTCAGATAGCAGGAAAGGAAAATCAGAGAAAATATGAGAATATTCATACCTTGTTGTGATTCACAGCATCAATAGTAGGGGTGTCAACAGGTCAGGTTTGGTTTGGACCCAGTTTTCAGGTATGGTATCGGGTATGAACCTGGGTCTAATCAGGTCCACTATAAAAAAAATCATACCCGAACCCGATAAGAACTACATGAACCAAACCCGGACCATACTTAGTAAAACCATATTTTTTATCATTTTTATATTAAAAACTTGGGTGTCTTAATCTAAAGTCAGGTCAGGTCCAGATCTGGTATAAAATTTCACAAACTATACCTCGATCCATGTATTAATCGAACCTTCGGGTCTGGACTCGGGTCTTATTATTTATCAGACCCTATAGGGTTTGGTTGGGGTTGGGTGGGCGTAAACCAGGCCCTTTGACACCCCTAATCAATAGCAGCTATATATGATCTCATCCTGGGATGGATTAGGGGACGCATGCCTCCGCATACATCTCTGGATCAAAAGGTGAAGTGATCCCACTGATGGGGAATCTCATATATCTCTATATCTGCATTGAACTAGAAAAGAAATTTAAGGTGCATAGAAAGCAAAAGACAGAAAAAAAAAAGGCAAAACACCTAGATAAACCCAGTTATTTTCTTCAAAATCCCAAGATTTCAAAATTAGGGATAAGGGATTTTTCGAACTCACCTCATTTTCAGCTGAATTTCTCGTGTTTTCCGTTGATAAAGGAGTTAACTCCTTGCATTATTAGATTGGAAAACCCCATTGCGCACCAAAAGCCCGCAAAAACTCTCCCTTTGGAATAACCAATAGGGACCGACCGTGTAAAACCTTTGAGGTCAGGTCCCCCTACCCACCGAAGAGTACACCCAGCTTCGACAGGGACACCACCTGTGGGTTTCCAACTTGTGACATCTCGTCAACTTGGTGACATTCACAAGTCATCGCCCCTACAATATCTTGTGGCAGATATCATGAATCCATTGGGAGAGGAAAGACTTTGTGTGGGACTATCTCCAGCCCTCTCTAGTCAACTCATCAAAGATGTTCTCAGTAAATATCGGCTGCCAAACTCTAGTAATAATTTGATTTTTTTTTTTGCTTTCGAATTTTTGGCAAAATTTTAAGTAACAATAAAACCATTTTAATTATTTTTCAAAAAAAATAAAAACAAAAAATAATTTTTGGCATTTTTTATCAAAAAATATTGGCCAGCCAATTTCTCATCTTAAAAAAAATGCCGATATTTTGTCACTATGCAGTAACTAGTCAAATCATTAATTAAAGATGATTGATCTTTAGCTAAAATAATCATCATTAATCAACTCATCACTTGTGCATAATTGTTAATTCAATATCCTAATTGTTGATGTCCCATGTGTTCAAGGACCAACAAGATCTGACAAAGTACTCAACTTGACCTATGGCCCCCATGTTTGAGACCGAGTTCATTGTGGACACTGCAAGATCTAGCAAGACATTTGGGGTATACAAGCCTACTTGCAAGAATTGATCCATTCAATGTTTTCCAACGAACTTGAAGAAACCACCACTATGGTTTGACCATGGCCCTGTTTTGGTGTTCGCGGCATTAAACTCTATGAGTACTCCCGGCCCACCAAGGATAGTTTTCCATTGGCTCGAGTCTTGCGATAAGGAACACACAGTCAAACTCTCGGCGACAGTTGGTATCTTTGATAGGACTTGACAGCGTTGTTAGCTCAACTTGTACAATGACTTGAAGTTGAACAATGGCGTCTGATGAGAGATTTGCACTTGGATTTGACCAGATCCAGGTTATAGACAGCTTCTTCTTCTTTTTGCCAAGCTAGGGTTAGGTAGACCCCCACCAGTCATACATCATACCATGGGGCTTTGAACTTGCAACATCTCAACACAAGGTGCGTGCACTAAAAGCTCCTACCAAATAAGTGGAGCCCCCATTGGTAGGTAATAGACAGCTGCCGACATAAATCAATGCTGTGTTCTTGCTCTTGGGGCTCTGTTTGGCAGCTGGAGATGAGAGTGGAGATGGAATTTAATCTGTATTTAATAAATACCACCTACCTCCACAGGTGCTTGGGAATCCCAAGAGAATGGTGTTGAGAGGGTCATTCTCAATTAATCTTGGCAAAGATATTAGTGACAACTCCAGCCTCATCTCTTATTTTCTTCTCTACTCCCCCCATCACATCCCTCATATCATCTCCTCCCCCAAACACCGGCTCCCAAATCAGGATGGCAGTGGATCTGCGAAAACGGAGCCTCACCTACCTCGCACCATTTGGACGGATGATTAGAATATGAGGCGGGGATGAAAGTTAAAATCAAAACCCATGCGGAGATGGAAGCAGGAATGAACTTATGCTTTAATTTCCCCGCCCACCCCAATCCTGTCAATGCTTCAGGTTTCCCTTAGAAAAAGTCTTAACATTTTAAGTCATAAAGCCTTAGAAAGAAAAGAGCATAAAAGAGCTAGAGAGACTCTTCCAAATTTCATTGCACATTCATAGGCTGTCCGGGAGGATTGTGCAAGCGAAGAATCAGTGAGAGCTAGAGTACTTCGTTAAGGCAAATAGCCTATCTATATAAGAAAAAGGTATCATACATACTAAGTAGCATTGCACGAAGCTATCATATGAGACGAATAAGCCCCCAATGTACGTAAGGAAGGTAGGGGAAAGGAAAGATGGACGGGATTCTCACTTTCACATCTAAGCAAGAGGCATGATCGAGGGAAAAAAGAGTACTCTCTTTATTAGGTGAATATCTGATATAGATATATACTTATGTAAGTCATGTCAAGCAAGAGAGGAGATGATTTAGCCTTCACTATTTAGAGAAGAAATCCTCATACATAGGCAGTTCTAGCATCTATTAGAAAGTCGACCCTTACTCTATTCGGCGTGGTTCACCGGTTCCATCGACTAGACCCTTAGAGTGATGTTATCGATACAGAGGTGCGCCTGTCAGTGGGGGTGTGCTGTCCCTATTGGCTGGGCCCTTCTCGTAAGGCCCTATGTTCGGGCATAAGTGCCCTCTTGCTACCCATATGCAAGGCGCTGTCTTAGCTTTCCCTGACCAGGATCGCTCCCACACTTGTAGCGTTAGTGTAAACCTGCCTCTCTTTATTTAAGGATGGCAGTGGACTGATGGCAAATGGGGGCCCGCCCCGCATTGCCCCGTCTGGACCGGGGATGGAGGATGTGAAATGGGGATGGAGGCGGGGATGAAGGTTAAAATCGAAACCCATGAGGAGTTGGAGGCAAAGATAGATGGCAGAATTTTATGATGAGGCGGGAGTGAAAACCTTGTCCCCCAGCTTCCTCTCCGGTCCACTGCCATCCCTACTCCCAAACATAACCTTAAAATAAAAACTATGTTAAGAGCCTATGTCACAATGGGATGCCTTTTTTTTAAGTTTTAATATAAATTATTTTTTAATATTTTAATATAAAATTTTATTTTAAAAAATATTAAAAACTATTACAACTATTAAGATAATATATACATGTCACAGCCATGTCAGCATGTCATAGCATGTCCAACTCATGCCACCATGACACACTCTAAATGGCATCCACACGCATGCGCGCACGCACACACACATATACGACATACACCCAGGTGCATTTTTTTTCAAAGGAAACAGTTTTTATTATTGAAAACAGGGGCGGCTCAAGAGAAGTTGAGGCCCCAGTCATATTTCATTGGAAGCCCATATTTCTTCATATTTTGTTTTCATTGGAGGCCTTCTGTGCCATGTTTCATTGGAGGTCCTTAGCATATGAAATATAAGCATTATATATTTTTTTCATTTGAGGCCTTAGGCGATGGCCTCAAATCTCAAAGAGGACAGCTTGTCTTACGGAGTCTTACGATGCCAGGACAGTGATCATAAGTACAGCAGGCAGAGCCAGGGTGGCTAGGTCTCTGATCCTGTGTGCGGTTTCTCCTTCTAAATATAAAAAAAATGAGATACTTTTTTTATACCATCAAAACAAGATTTTAGTTTTTTCTTAGCTCCAAGATCTTCAATTTTATGTAGTTTGCACTTTAAGCCACAGTTACCAACACATGTTTAAGATACAAGGACACAAAAATTAAAAATTTTAATAAAATAAAGAACTATTTTTATATTTTTATATTTTTATATTTAAACTGTAATTTTATTGAAATAATACTTAAAAGTACTAACGTTATTAAAAATAATATTCACGTGTCAGTGTATGTTGACGTGTCCGCTCAAGTCACCAGGGACACGCAGCCAAAATGCGTCCCTGTGACATAGTCGGGCACATGCAGCAAGCATAAAAGGCATGCGGTTCTAAATGATCCGTTTAGTTAGGCCATCTCAAGGCTATACAGGAGTCAACTCAGACCAACCTGTTTAAGGACAACTTGACAGGGCATCATGTTTCTTTCTTGCTTTTCAGTGTTTGATTCTCAATCAGATAATGGATATTAACTAAATGCAAAGTTATAGAGGAATCAGGAAATACAATATATATATATATATAGAGAGAGAGAGAGAGAGTATGAGAATTGAAATATGAGTTCCAATACTTTTTTTGCAAATCCATCCATGTGGATGTGCTTGACACTGTGAATTTGCTAAGAATCAACCATTGGATCATGTATTTACAATTGATTTTTGAATGTTTAAATATTTATTAAGATTATGGACCATTGATTTTAAAGCCTTAAATGCATCAAAATCGGATGATTCAAGAGTGGGTTCTTATAAAACCAAACATGTAGATCACATATGTACGGCTAAGAACAAAAAAAATCATGAAAATCTTGGTTCACAAGTTAGTTATCATATTTTCAGTTCTCATATATATATATATATATATATATATATATATATATATATATATATATATATAGATATATGAAATTGGTATGTGCTAAATGATTCATGCTAAATGGATTTTTCTGTCCTTTCAGTATTTTTTATTTGCAATTCGTACCCCATAAATGTGTTGGGCATGGTCGATTTAGGATGAATCTATACTTGGATCATGTGCTTTCAATGAAAAAATGATATTTGAAGACTAAAAAAATTTACAAAGATTTTGTACTGTTAGATTTTTTTAACCTTGTAAAAACCCACCCATGTTTCAAAATTGAACACTTCAAAAGCTGATCCCTATAAAATCAAGTATATAAATCACACTTAGAATTTAAAAATAAAATGAAAAAACCTTGAAAAACTCATTTAATATGTAGCATTTAGCACCTACCCATTACTATATATATATATATATATATATAGAGAGAGAGAGAGAGAGAGGGAATTAGTGGTAGTTGTGCAATCCATGTGGGCGCAACTTTGCTAGGTATCCATCGCGCGCATGATGAACGTTCAGTGTTTTTTTTCTTTTTAAACATTGAAAAGTAAGAAAATGTGCAAAAACACCTTTTGCGGCACTTGAAACCAGCATCCCCTAGTGAGCGTTAGCGGCATTTCAAAGGTGCGCTGATTCTTCTTTTTGCCCAAAAATGCACATTTTCATCCTTTTTGTTGTTTTAGCATGCTAATAGTCCGTCACGAGCGCATGCACATTTTCATCCTTTTTGTTGTTTTAGCATGCTAATAGTCCGTCACGAGCGCATGATGGACAATCAGCGCGATTCCTCTCCTCTTGCGCCCGTATGGATTGCACAGCTACAAAATTATATATATGAAATATGTTTGCCAGTAAAACATGTTTGCTAGTTTGAACTAATAGTGACCGTATGGCCACGTTCTTTTCCCTTTTCGCCAAACGCAAACCCTCCCTCTCTCCTACCAGCCCGACTCCCTTCCCTCTCTCCCTCTCCCTCCCTTTTTTGGGTTGTGCTTCAGGAGACCACCACCTCCTAGAACCACCACCGCCAAGCACCACCAATGGAGGGAGATTGGTGACACAAAGAAGGAAGGAAGAAAGGTGAGCAGAGGAGTGAGACCGGGTGAAGAAGGTGGTGGTGGTGGATTAGTCAACTGCTGGTGGTGTGCGGCGGTGGTTGTGCTCCACAGAGAAAGGGGAGGGAGAGGGAGAGGGAGGTGGGCATGTTTTGCTGGTAAATATATTTCAGTTTCCTTATATATATATATGGGTAAATATTGGCTACTAATGAAGGTACATAACTAATGAAGTAGAAATCATAGGTGCAAGTTGTATCGACTCAATCTAACCATGTGTTCAGCGTGGTTTGTTTGCTAAGGATTAAGCTTTGGATCGTGTTTTTGTGATATAAAAATGTGATCTTTTGAGTTATGAAATTTCGACACATTATGAGTCATTGATTTTTGGATCCCTTTAAAAACCTAATTACTTGGCATAATCACATGATTTGAATTCACATCCATAACATTTGATATAAAACAAATCAGAATTTTTTAGAAGAAAAAGTGATTTCTACTGATTAGTTCCATGCCTTCATTAATAGTCAATATTTACCCTATATACATATACAGTTATCAACTTGATGCCCTACAGTCAGCCCAACTACAAACCAACTTGGGTAACATAACCTTATTATGTTCTTTGTTTACAGAAAAACTACTAACCGCATAAGATGGAAGTCTCATTTGTCAGACTAACACTAAAAACTGCCAAACAATTCACAGAAAGAGAGCCTTACATTGACCGATGAAGCACTGGGATATCCATGAAATCTCCACAATTTAAGAAACCAATATTGTCAACTGAATGTATTGCAAACATGAAAATGCTGCCAAGATACAGTTTACCGTACCCAATACTTGAATCTTCAAAGGTAATTTTAAAAGAATAAACTGAAAATCATGCAATTTGTGCATGTAGCCATGTCATAGTGACATTAACAGATATGGTCCAGTTGGTGCAAAACATTCAGTGGAACACCACAAGATTGGCTGAATCAACACTCTTTCCCATCTTACAATATCACCCGATAAACGTGATTACTACTAAACTGTATCAGCTAAAAGAAGCACTTTGTGGCAGAAACAAGACTCCCAACAAGAGAAAAGTGGAAGAACCACGGCTAGGTTTCCAAAGGCGATAGAACCCAGCGGCAGAACCTCTTCTTCCTCGGAAGATTGCTTCCTCAACATGCCTAGCATTTCCCGTGTAATGATATTTTTTTTTCAAAATTCTGATGGATTTTCTCGGCCACCAATTTGTACTGTTCATGTCCTATTTCTTAAGCACAGCATTCCCTGTTTTGCTTCTATAATGCTTCCCACATTGGTAACTACACAATAGACTCAAGAATCATCAACACATGCTGGTAACTACTCAATAGGCACAAGAATCAACATGAAAGAGCGTCTTAAGAAATACCATAAATGGCTTACGGTGGTGCAGTTCCATTCGAACCCACTGCACATCTTTTTGCAGCCTTGGACCTGTAACACCAAAGTTCAAATGCTTCACTTAAATCAGGCTACTTTGCTTTATCAGTGCTCAACCAATCTGATAAAATGTCAGCTTGATCATCAGATGGCAATGCCAACACAAGCGAAATTATTGCAGCTTCAATGTTGTGACAAAGGTCAGAATCAATCTTGTACAAAAATAACTGGTTGTTGCTATCCTGAAGATCTACTAAGAATTTCCACTTATATGTGGGAGCCAAATCTTCAACATGCTTGCACGAGCAGGTGCTGGAAGAACAACACTCCCATACCCTATAGCTTCCAACACTTTTCCTACAACTTCGAAGAGCTTTAGCTTGAACTCACATAAGCAGGAATCAAGATTCTCCTTCTGAAGAACAGTTAAAACACTGTCTGAAATGCATAACCAACTACTTACAAAATCCTTCATTAGATCCAGCTTCGGAAGAATACTACACATCCATTCAAGGTCTGTTAGACTCTTCAAGGCCATCTTCTCAGCTACTTCCAGTGAATCATTGGACTGTAATAATAGTGAGCTCACTTGCACTTCAAACAAGGAGAAAATCTTTGAAAGACAAGTCCTGATTTGGGATTTCACATTATCATCGTCCATAATTAAGGGTGCATCTTCATCTTCTACTAGCATGTACACCACTTGCTCTTGGGCCGATAATTTTAAGTCACCAATAAAAGGAGGGCACGAGTCACTACAGGTAGCAAAGTGAATTGCAGACAAGAACACGTTCTTAACAGATTCTGGGTCTGCGCAGAACGAGGCATTAATGCTACCTCCAGGATCAATTTGCCAAAAGAATAGTGTCTTCAGTTGAAACAGGGAATTCTTCAGAGTGTTTATCAATATGACATTGCACAGCTCCTATATCCAGAATCAGTGAGCTCTGCTGAAGGACCCCAAGGGATGAGCTCCAAGCTTGGGAATAACATATGATACCTCCAGGGTTGGCACTACCAGAAACCTGAAAATCTTATGCTCTTTACATCTCACATATCTAAATACCAAATAATGTAAGAGATAGATGTCATCAAGAGTCCCTCAGAGAGTCAGAGTCCACAGGGATAATAGTGGTAAAACTTGTGCAACTACAAGGGCCAAATGATGGATGGACAACTCTTGGAAAAGGAAAGATAGTGTAAGATAGAACCATTTATAAGCAACAACAGCCAGCAGAAGGCCAAGGCAAAAGAACCATCACCCCTGCAGCCAGCAATGACATTACTTAATAGTACTGCAAACATTTTGTAACCCAGTTACATCAGCAGCCATGTTTTCAGGTCATTCTAGCAAGTGAAAACCATTCCATTCACCAACATGTATCTGGACAAAAGAAACCAAAGATGGTCAAATTTCCAAGGAACATGAAATCAGATATTTTCAACATATAACAGCATAGAAAGTTCACACATGCAACCTTAAGATCCCGTATCAAAAAGAATATTAAGGTGCTTGGATTTATTTTTCAATAGCTTGTGCAGAAATGTTCTAAATGTGGATTCCGGTCCATAACCATTGGTTCCAAATTCCAATACACAAGATTTTGTAGCACTTCTCAATGCGGTCCTATCAATTAGTATTACAAAAGAAATCAATTATAGACACTAATACAATTAGATCAGCCCTATAATTGTGTGTGTGAACATTAACAAGTTTTATACCCTAATAAATTTAACATAATGCTTTTGTGTCACCATCATGGGCATAGTATTTATGGGGTAAATGTCATTTAATACATTATTTATTATTTGTATTCTGATGATGTATCACCTTGGAAGTTGACAGCTGACACACACCCACACTTTCCCTTGCCCATATATATGAGTTATTGGAGCATCCATTGCTGCCCAACATTCTCTCTTCTCTATCTTATACCGTGCACATCTATATGAGTGTGACCTACTAATCTTTGCTAATTCAACTGGTTATACATGTTTGTGTAAATGAATACACATGCAAACTTGCAGATCTCTATATAATGTTGGCAATTGAAAGCTTTCAATTATGCCTGAAAGTAACATTTTTTTTTTAGTGCAAAATAACAAAATATCCTATCATGCATTCTCTCTTTTTATGTTAAGGCATAGGAGCAAGTGGCTGAGCTGGCTAAACAAGAATTTATAGGACAGAATGACAGCACACGCCCATTTGTCGAGGAACAATTCTAGGTAGGAGCATGAGTTGGGGAAGAAATTGCTTTTGAAACAGGGGATCAGTAGTGCAGAGCAAGATTACCCTAACTGTCTAACTTTGAAAGAGAAACACCTGGCATAAAAGTTAAGAATTGTAAATGTGTTCCTAGTTCTAACATTCTTATCTGCAACAGTACGAATATTTCTTTGGGTGATTAACAACAGTCAGCCTTCATAGATTCAGAAAGAATGTGACTCAAGACAAAGATGCATTGTTGGTGAACTTGGATGGTGCACTATCTGAGAATGTTTGTCACAAACTGTTTGACTCCATCTCTGGTGATTTTGATAACTACAAAATGTTATGGATCCAATGGTTGCTGCACTCACCAAGCTACAAACACAGTGAGATAGTGAGCACCCTACGCCAATTTCTCACCAAATACAAAGAAAAAGCTTTGTTTACAACCTTTAAAAAATTAAGACAAGGATTCATTTAAGTCCACTGAAATAAGCAAAGCAACAAGATAATCACAGTCATATCTTCAATCAAAGCAAGGACTTTTAGGACCCCACTATACAAGCTGACAAGGATCAAGCAAACTAGGAAAAAAAGCACCCAACTTTCTGTTTCAACCTTCATTTTCTCTATGCAGGACATTAGTTGCAGCTATGGCTGCTCATACTGAACAATGCAAAAGAGAAGAGCAGTGTGTTTGCCTCTCTTCTCAGTATCAGGATTACTACCATCTGACCTTATGAACTAATGTTCATCACAAACAAAAAGATCAATCAATGAAAGCACACCCCACTACCTTATCAAAAAAACACCAAAAATACCTTTAGCTTGACAAAAAGTAGCAGTATAACCAAATTTTTTACCACCAATACATCTCTCTAGCCAATTAATACTCAAACTAATGAACATAATCAGAGTTATTAACAAGAAAAAAGCACACCCCACTAAATTAATTCGTCTAAATCAAGGAAAAGAAATATTTATTAGTCTAAGAATAGAAGACTACAACAACAACAACAACAACTACGCCTTCATCCCAAAACAATTGGGGTCGGCGATATGAACCAAAAAAGAAAATCATTCTGGGTCTTCCACATGAATCCTCTCCTCCAATCATTTCTATCCAATGCCATGTTCTCGGTGAGGTTCAAAGCATTCATATCCTTTCTTATCACCTCCATCCATGTCTTCCTAGGCCTATCGACCTCTTTTAACTAATATATTTTCTCATTCTCCATCCTTCTAACTGGAGCATCATTAGGCCTTCGCCGAATATGTCCAAACCACCGTAAAGGATTCTCTCTCATCTTATTTTCAATGGGTGCAATGCCTACCTTCTTACATATCTCCTCGTTCCGAATCTTATCTTTTATTGTATTTTCACACATCCATCTCAGCATACGCATCTCAGCTACACTCATTTTTTGAATATGATGTCTCTTAGTCCGTACCATATAGTAAAGCGGGCCTAATCGTCATCCTATAAAACTTTCCCTTCAACCGCAATGGCATTCTACGATCGCACAACACTCCAGTTGCATTCTTCCATTTCATCCACCCAACCTTTATCCTATGATTTACATCTCCATCAATTTCTCCATACTTTTGAATGATAGATCCCAAATATTTGAAACAATCATCCACCGGTATTTCTTGCTCACCAAGCTTCACTACACTCCCATCACTACTTCGTTGCTTACTAAACCGACATTCCATGTATTGTCTTACTCTTACTCAACTTAAAACCTATAGCTTCCAATGTCTGTCTCCATAATTCTAACTTAGCATTAACCCCAACTCTAGACTCATCAATCAAAACAATATCATTAGCAAACAACATACACCACGACAGATTTTCTTGAATTGATCTCGTAAGCTCATCCATCACTATAGCAAATAGGAAAGGGCTTAAAGCAGATCCTTGATGTAACCCAACCGTTATAGGAAAATTGGTTGTCACCCCTCCACAAGTGCGGACATTGGTTACTATTCCTTCATACATATCTTTAATTATACTAATGTACTTGAGAGAAACACATTTCTTCATCATTATCCACCAGAGAACGTCCCTAGGTACTCTATCGTATGCCTTCTCCAAATCAATAAAAAACATATGCAAATCTTTGTTCCTCTCTCTATTTCTCTCAATAAGTTGTTTAAGAAGATGTATAGCTTCCATAGTTGATCTTCCAGGCATCAAACCAAATTGATTCTCCGATATCATGACAACCTTCCTCAACCTAGACTCAATCACCCTCTCCCAAAGTTTCATAGTATGACTCATGAGTTTTATACCACGATAGTTTGTGAAATCTTGTATATCACCCTTATTATTATATAGAGGCACCAAAGTACTCTTCCTCCACTCATTAGGCATATTATTTTTCCACCAAATATTGTTAAAAAGATTTATCAACCATTCTAAACCTTTCTCTCCCAAGCATTTCCAAGCCTCGATAGGTATACCATCTGGGCCAACTGCCCTTATTGATTTCATATTCTTCAAAGCCTCTGCAATTTCTTTCTTTTGAATCTTGCGTATGAAGTCACGATTCATCTCACGAAAAGGAATAGAGAAGTCTTCAAGATCCTGAGCATGACTTTCATTAAATAGCTTATCAAAATAATCTTTCCATCTCTCCTTAATCTCCTCATCTTTGACTAAAACCCTTTGTGTTTCATCTTTGATACATCTAACCATACCCAGATCCCTCGATTTCCTATCTCTCATCTTTGCAAGCCTATAAATATCCTTCTCGCCCTTTTTGGTATCCAACTTGTCATAAACCTCCTTATATACCTTATCCCTCGCGTTCCGAACTACTTTTTTAGCTTCCTTCTTTGCTATCATATACTTCTCCAAATTCTCATTATCACGACTCTTACTTAGATTTCTATAACACTCTCTTTTAACCTTAATAGCTAATTTGACATCCTCATTCCACCATGATGTATCCTTACCTAGCGGTGCACCGCCTTTAGACTCACCCAATACCTCCTTAGCCACCTTTCTCATGCCACCCGCTATCTTATTCCACATTGATTATGAATCCTCCTTGAGACACCAATCAACTTCCTTAACTACCCGCTCTACAAATATTCCTTGTTTAGCTCCTTTTAGTGCCCACCACTTAATTTTAGGATCTATCCTATGTTTATCCCTTTTGTGGCATTGTCTAATTCTAAGATCTAAAAGTAAGACTCTATGTTGTGTAGCTACACTTTCTCCCGGTATAACCTTACAATCGATGCAACAACCCCTATCTCTCTTTCTAAGTAGGAAAAAATCTATCTGACTCGTATTAACCCCACTTTTAAATGTTACTAGGTGAGACCCCCTCTTCCTAAACCAAGTGTTTGCTAAGATCATATCATAGGACAAACCAAAATCTAAGAATAGAAGACTAACAGAACAAAACTCATAAAATCATCACTGAGCCTCAAAAATCAAGAAGGGAAAGCATCAATCGCCATATAATCGAAGAATAATGAGATGGGGAGTCAAGATACTGTAAACACCCCAAATTTTTTAGTTTTATTCTAGACACCCACCTTTCACAAATGCCAACTCTGTAGTACAACGTAGGAGTCTGACCCCTAAGTCCATTCCAATCTAGGTGTCATTTCACCCCGTTCTGTTAATACAATTACCATTTTAGCTCTAGGTCACCTTAGCCCCCTATCAGTTAGGTCCAACCCAGTTCATTCTAAGTTCAGAAGAGTTAGAATGTCAGTCATTTCTAGCTCACGATGAGTAGATCCTATTCATTTCTGATCATTTAAGCTAAAATTGACTCATTTCCCATAAAATAAGCTTATTTATAGCTCGAATCCAAGCCAATTATCTCAGAGTCAGTTAATTTCAGTCGACCCTATTTCTTTGAGTCTAACCTGAGCTCACCAGGAGTTCAAGTGGCCCGGTTCCAGTCCAAATTCATTTTTCATAGTCTTGGAATCCATTTCAGCTCTTTTCAACTAGAATTGGGCTAATCCCAGTCAGTCTAGCTAGTGTTTAAGCTCCAAATTTAGTTCATCTAAGTATAGTTGATTGTCATTTCAGCTCGCACCCAGTGCATTCTCGTTACTCACTTCACTTCAGTGTACATTTCTCACCATTTCACTGAGAATTGTGTCATTTCTTGATCACCTGGTTTAGGAATTCAGTTGAGTCAGTGTCTTTTTAGTAAACCTAAGTTTAGAAACCCTAGAACCCAGCTCAATCCAGTTTAAACCAGTTCAAACCTCATTTTTTAGTGTCACTCTTCACCCTACAGGGCAAAAAATCATTTCTTGATCATTTTTATTTAGAACATCAATCATATCAATTTTTCAAGCTAGTATAATTGTCAATCTGGGCTCGAATCAATTTCTTTATCTGACATTTTATCTATATCCGAGATCCAATTCTCATTTTAATTCGAACATTGGATCCAATACCAAATCCGATATCCATTCTCTATTCTGAACCTGGATCTTTTATTCAATTCATTCTACTACTTATATCTAGGATCCAATTTGCCTTCTGAACCTGGATTATCTTATTAGATATCTAGAATCCAATCATTTGTCATCTCGAATCCGTTCTTCGGTCCAAGATCTATTTTATCTTATTTTTTATCCAAGATCCATTTTAAAGCCCATCTTTGATCCAAGAGCCATTTTGTCTATTTTATTGAGATCCAAGATTCATTTTCCAATTCTATCTAGGATCTTTTATCATTTTCATGGTTCGAGATCCAGACCCATTTGTCATTTTAAAACTTCGAATCCAGATCCAAATTCAAAGTTTCTTTTGATTTCAAACCTGGGATTCGAAATCGATTTTCATATCTTATATCCAAACCCAGTTCTTTACATTTGATATTTTGAAAATGCTTTTCAGAAAAAACATCTTTTTCAATGTCAGATCTAGATCCAGTTCGGATTTTAATTTGGATTTTTTGTCAAACTCGAATTTTTAAAATGGATCTTAGATCCAATTCACTCCATAAGGGACCCACCTAGGTGGTGTCACCTGTGGATTCATTTCTCCATTTTGTCTTTCTTTGTTATTTCAGAGTTTTAGTTGGTTTAGGGCTCTATTTTGTTTTTATCTTTTTAAATGTTGTTTTATCCCTTTATTTTAATATTTAACCCTTTTAATCTTTTATTTTATTAGTTTTAAAATCAAAGGTGGCACCACATCTGGATCATTTCTTTCATTTGATTTTCATATTGTGGTTATGATAGAATTCTAATTGATTTAAAACTCTAATTTTGTTTTTAGTCTTCTTTTAACTTTAGCTTTGTTTTTAAATTTTAAAAACCAAATATGGGGCCCACTTGGGTGGCGCCACATTTGGAAGTTTCCAAAATCCCTTAGGATTTCATTAGAGTGTCAATTAGGTTTAGTAAAAGTAAGTTTTAATTAGGACTCAATTAGACAAATCCCCCCCCCCCCTTTAAGTCTCCAAAATTTTTGAAATTAGTTAATTAGAATCAATCTAGAAACCATCTAGAAACCCTAAAAAAATTATTATGAAATGGGGCTATGGTCTGGACGTCCAACCCATGCTTTCCAACCCTCTCTCTCTCCCTTGCAGCCCCTTAGTTCAAGCTCTCTCATCCCCCATGGTAAAATTTCTTTTTCCTTTCTTATTTTATTTTTTTAAGGTGTTGCCCCTTCTTTTTTTTTGTTTTTCTTCCTCTTTCTCTTTTGATGTTCATGTAGTAGCCTCCATGATCTATCTAAATACAGGAAAATCTGTGTTCTCCATGCTTTTATTTTGTATTTTGATTGCTTGAATATCGATTTTAATTCATCCATACAAAAGAACGGAATCTGATCTCTCAATAGATAGAAATGATCTTTCTGATGGCTACATTAAAGTAAAATCCCATGCATTTTTATTTTTTGTACTTTTCTTTATTTTTATTTTCATATTAGGTTTAGTTTTACATTATTTTATTCATAAAAAAAATCGAAAAATATTGCATGTCATGCTTTCTTTTACATTTTTGCATGTTAGATCAATTTCTTGAATATTGTTTCCCAAGCCTTGTGCGAATCTTGATTCTGACCATGCAATGACAATATTATTTCATATGCGTTTTTTCATCTTTTTGATCTGAATTTTTTATGAGAGTTAGATACATATGTTTCCATGAATCTGTGAAATATTTATAATTTTTGGGCATCAGATATCCCATCTATAAATTCAATAACCAAAACCTATTTTTTGTATCGTTAAAACATTGTGCAAAATGAGGTGCTACTTGTCGGAGTCATATCTCCTTCATCGGAGGATGTATTTCAGATCCGTAAAAAGAAACATCTTTGTCTGAGTGTCTAGTTTATTCTGAGAAATTTTTATAATTTTATACGATCGTTTACTATTTTATTTTATCCCGACATCAGAACCTGTGTTTCTTGAATCGTCAAGCATGGTTTAGGTTCAAGTTCATCTTGCCGGAGCGATATCTCCCTAACTAGAGATTGTATTTTCAATCCGTGAAAAATGACCGATCTGTTTGCATGTCTAGTTTCTGTGGTGTAATTTTTATAATTTTTAACTATCATTTACTATTTTCTTAAAACCCAAAATCAAAATCTACTTTTCTTAAATCGTAAGGCACAATTCAAATCTTTGACCATCTTGCTGGAGTGATTTCTCCCTAACTGGAGATGATCTCTCCAATCTGTAAAAAAAGATCTCTTCATTTATCTGTTTAGTTTCTTTTGTGTGATTTTTGCAGGTATATTGTTATTTTATTTTAACCCGAAATCGGGGTCTATTTTTCTTAAATCATTAAGCATTGGCCATAATCAAGCGTATCTTGCCAGAATCGAATCTCCCTAACCGGAGATGCCTTTTCCAATTTATAAAACAGATCGTCTTTATTAAGATGTCTAGTTTATCCATGTTGAATTTTATAAATTTTTATTGTTGTTTGATATTTGATTCTGATATGACACCATGATAGGTATAGAATAGCAGATTATATAGCATATTTTTTATTTTTTTATTTAATATTTATTGCTTAAATAATCATAAAAATTCATTTTTTGATTGTATACTGTTTTTAGGGTTATTAGCGGTGTCCATGTCGATTTTTATGATTTTTAGAAGTCATTTGATATGTTATTTAGTTATTTCATAAAAACTGGATGCCCGCGGAATCCTGATTCAAGTAAAATACGGGCAAAAATCAATATTTTTTTATTATTTCATCTTTTTCATGAAAAGTTTTATGTTTTTAGAATCTTATTATCTTCATAATCATGTCAGGATGCTCTCCACCCAATTTGGCATTGTTTTGAATCCGTTTGGACTTCAAATTAAGCATATTTCAAAGATCTTTTATGAAAAATCCTTATCTTAACCCTGATTTGCAAATAATATCAATTTTTAAGGGTATTTTGGTTATTTTTCCCTCAATTCTGAATTTTTAATTTGTTTACTTTTATTATTTATTTAGTCATGCATCATCCATTATGTTATTTAAGGATTTTATTTTATGAATGCATGGGAAAAAGGCTTGTTACGGATATCCTGAAAAGCTAACATTTTTCTACTAACTTGTTTGTTAATTTTGCAGCAAAGTTTAAGATTATACTTTCTTTATTTATTTTATTATTCAATTATTCAATATATTTATAATAAAAAATTAAAATAGTAGAAATTTACTTTTCTGCATAGATTAGGGTTGTATTTGCATATAGTTTATTTTAATATTAACTGCTATAGATGATGATTCATATACTTATTTCAAATTTCACAATGGTCAACACGAATAACACGTGCACCTTCTTCTAAGAAGTTAATAAACTTAATGGAGTTCGTATTTGTGGTCATAGTCAGAATATGAATGAAACTCAGATTTATCATCTTTTTTTAAGTTACAAATGACCTATACTCTTAAGCTATCTTAAAAAGTCATTGCATATTTTCAAAAGCTTTTTCAAGTATTTTTCAAAAACCATCCTTTTAGGAATCAAATGTAGTATATTAAAAATATATTTGTGGTCATAGTCATGGATATATGGCAAATTTATTTCATCTGAATTCTATAAGGCACATAAAACCCTTTTTTATTAAAAGAATTCTAAAAAACAAGGAGATTTATAAATGATTTTTCTCAAATTCTTTAGAAAATATTTTTATAAACTGCATCCATGCATAATCTAGGTTTAGATTGCATCATGAATGAGTTCATAGGGCCAGACACCCACCCCTTTTGATTGATTTCAGAGTTCAATTTCAAAAAACAATTTTTCAGAAATGTGTTCTTTTTCAAAGTGTTTTTCAATAATCCCAAGCATGCATCATGTTTTGAATCAGTATTTTTCAAAAATCATAGCACATGTATGATTCTTTGTGCATTCTAGGACTTAGAATAATTTTTTAGACATTTAAACAAAGCAAGGCACAATATTCGATCCTTGGTTCGTTTACCCCTGGTTATGGTGCCAGGAACGGTTGAACCTCGTACCGACAGGCGAGTCCCATTCTCTCAATTTTCCCATATTTTTTAAAATAGAGACGAGTTTTCTTAAATCTTTTCAAAAGGTGAGTTTGACTTGCGAAAGTAAAATTTTATAACAATAACAGGTTTGGCGATTGAGATGAAACTTATCATCATCTGATCGACCCTATGCTTTGCCTTGTTTGACTGTCTGAGTTATTATTCTATAATGTTAGCTTTTTACTTGTGAACCTAAGATCCTAGAATCTAACATAGCCAACATGATGCATGTAGACTTAGGCATGGTTTGGTAGGACCGATTGAGGAGGTCTATTCATGCTTACTTAGACATAGGTCAAATACAACTCGCCTCAATCTAGGCTTGAATGGAAAACCTTGTATGCAAGTGTATGCTTCTTATGCTTTTCAAAATTCTATCTCTTTAGGTCTTAGGGCCATTTAATTTATTGTATGCTGAATCATTTTTACAAAACATCCCCTACCTATGTTGTCTCGGCCACCACATTGTTGGGCTTTCTCCCGAAACCATAATTCAGGACAAAGCCTCACAATTGGGCCACTTATTTGGGCTAATAACCCCCCTGCCATGTATCGAAGGCCATAGTCCAAAGTATATCGGCAGGCACTCAACGATATTGAAAAACCATAACCTTAGAACCAAAGATATATTTTATGCCACGTACATCGAGCCTCTGTTCGAGTATATAGGCATAGCATGATTGAACACAGATGATCTGAACCTTAGAGTCCGATTAGAGTCCTATGAGCCTTTTTAAAATGTTTGCATGATAGAGTCAGCTCTTAGGGAGTGTTGTATGTGCATCTTTGTTTGTGCAGTCTTGTTGTGGTATGAATATGACTTTATACAATTTCTTGCTTATTCTTCGTATTTTCTTACATATTTTAGGATAATTTTCTCAAACCCTGGAGGTCTTTCCAAAATCTCCTTCTATTTTCAAGAAAACTCTAGGCGTGTGTTTTTTCTCCCCATTATGGATCTCGAATTCTTCAATCCAATCTGGTCCTACTTGCTATCTTCTTTAAAAATCATGTGTCTTCCTCAAATTTTAACAATATTCTAATCCCCTCTATCTTCCAGTTTATCCTGATGGCATCCAACCACACCGATATTGTCTTTCCTGAAGGCCATATCTCATACGAGATAAGGCAAGGTCTTCCTTAATATTGGATCATGAACACCGATTATTTTCTACCCGGTGGTACTATTCCTGGCTCACCAACTTCTCCCGTATGTTTCCGAACCATCTAAATGACTACGGATTAGAACTGACATCAACAGTGGGAAAGCAGATCATCAACGACAATCTTATTCAAGCTCTGGCAGAGTGATGAAATTTGTTCACCTGCACCTTTTGGTTTCCATGGAGAGAGATGACACTGCTCCTAGACGAATTTTCAGATATCATGGGTCTACCTGAGCCAGCTGGTCAGCCAGATGATCATCTAGAGCAACAGTTTTTTATCAATGTCAAAGGACTTGACCCTCAAGATGCTCTTGCTTGGATGACAGGGCACAGATCTTGGCCACTGATCGAAGCATATGGAAATCAATACATTGATTTGTTTGAGCTCTACCGCCAGTATGGGGCATATAAAGAAGTCAACACTCTATCCATATCAGCTAGAGAGCGAATCCAGCATGCTATGATCTTGTGCACCGTAGGATTGACCTTCTTTCAGGATGGACAAAACTATGTGGACATAAGAACTGTTCAGCTTTTGTGAAGGTGGGGAAGTCAGCAGACCAACCGCCTCTCTATTGCCATGACTGTCCTAGCCTTCCTATATCATGGTTTGACCTGCTTTACACTCAAAGATGTAATCTTAGTATAAGGGTGCACGTACGCCTTGCAATCGTTGTTTCTTTGGTATGTGCCGACAAGAGCCAGTGCCTTTAGATACAATAGCAAAGAGCCAACACCTACTCTTCACTATTTAGCCTTGATCGAGAGCCTTCGTGAAGAGGAAATCATTTAGGACTATTTCAACCAGCAGGAGTCACCTCTTTGCTACACCTACACACAAGGCAAGTGCTACAAACTACTCGGACCATTCTTCTGTGTTTACTACTAGCCAGAGAGTTGTGTTAGACAGTTCTCGAAGAGGCAAAAGTGTGTTGATACTCGAATGTTATCAGGCATTGTGTCAAAATTTGATCTAGAGTCTGCTCAATGGTCTGGAGCATACCATTCTGCCAAATATAGTTGGGGCTCCTTCATCATTCTTTCATTTTTTTTGGGTCCTAAAGTGTCCTCCGTCTATTTGGAGTGATGGAAGATTGTATGCCAGCCCTCTCTCTGTACATCATCTTATTAATAAAATTATTCTCTTTCGATATCTTCAATTTATTCCATGGTTGATGACCCCGCCTGGGTAACAAGGCCCATTTTAGTTATTTACTTCCTTTATATGAGTAATAACGCAATTGTCACAATTCTTTTGATGACCCAATCCCTGATAATGGGATATTCCTTTTCAAATTGTCAACCTGATTCTCACCTTTGTCCCTCTTATCAAAATTTCTTTTCAAAAATTTCTATCAGTCTAACCACCCCCTGTGTTCTGTAGAGATCTTTAGCATTGCCATATAGTTCAGACAAGGTCAGGAAAGAAGATCGCACCCCCTCAGTATGTCGACTACAGCAGCGAAGAAAATATGAGTTCCCTAGGTTCAGCCAGAGGGCAAGGTCAGCAAGGTGGCAATGACATTGATCTCGCCATGTATACCTTATTCCAGAAGATAATGACCAAGATGTTGTCAGAGCAAACTAAGGCTAGCTTAGATAAAGTGCCCTTCAAGAAGAAAGTCAAGGAAAAACCAGTGAAGAAGCATGCCAGGATAGCCAAGAGGAAAATTCAACATGACAACACTTTGGAAGAGGCAGATTCAACAAAAGAGGTAGAGAGTAGGAGGTGTTTAAAAGGTTTATTCGAGAGCCTGAATCCGTTAACTAGTGAATATTCAAACCCCAACAGTGGAAGACTCTATTCAGTTGCAGCTCAAAGAGATGACTAGGATGGTCAAGGATCTGTATGTCCGTGATAAGGGCAAAAGGGTATACACAAGTGAAGACTTCTATGATGGACTAGAAGGGGACAACAGTCTAGAAGACCTTCCTCGAAAGTTTATCAAGTTTGATAGGACTAACGATCCTAAGGCTCACCTGGCAATGTTTTTCGCCGAATGCACCAAGTTCAAGAAAGACAACTGCACCTTGTTCAGATGTTTTCCATGCAGCCTAGAGGGCACAACCGCCAAATGGTACTCAAAACATATTAATGCAATTGAGCTTTGGGAATTTGACAAAGTGGTCAATTTATTTATCTAGCGGTTCCTGTTCAACACAGAAGTTCTACCCACGCTGAACCATCTCTGCAATTTGAAGAAGAAAGATAATGAGAAAGCTAAAGATTTTATCCGTAGGTGGAGGGGCACCTGCAACAAAATGAGAAACCCCATCTCAGAGGACCACACACTCTAGATTATCTTGAACAACTTTTCTCAGCCTTTGAGAAGCCTCATTTCTACCGCTCCTTCTAGATTTTTTATTAGACTAGCAAAGCGAGCCGAATGAATTGAAATGGGAATGAAGAACGGAGTATACAAAGGCATCACCCTCATCAAGAATAACCACAACCAAGACTCAAAGAAAAAGCCACATTTCACCTTCTCTACCAATACCATTGGCAATAATAAAGGCAACAACAATAAAAGTGGCAAGAATAATCATAACAGCGGCTCGAGAAGCTCGAATTCTGACAAAAGTGATCATGCAAGTTAGAAGAGCATATCTTTCAAGTAGAATGACAAGCCTTTCCCATCAAGTGCCCAACAAGAATCAAGACCGCAAGAAAAACCAAAGCATGAGGGATGGAGTTATGAGCGGAAATTCACCTCGTTAGACCAGACACTTGATGATGTTTTGGAGTACATGCTTGTAAAAGATATGATTCGGCTTTCGAAGGTTGTCGATCCTCTCATAGTAATGAGGAAATCAAAAGATTGATTCTACAAATTTCATCGAACAGTGGGACATGATACAAAAAAATATTTTATCCTCAAGAATATCATCTAAGACTGTATCGACAAAAACCTACTTATAGAAGATGAAGAAGAAGACCAACCAAATGTCTTGTCCAAGCCCTTCCACAAACATTTTGTGGCAGTCATTATAGATCAACTCTTCCAACAGCAGGATCATATTTAACAGTGTTCCCATGAAGACATTCTTATTTAGCATCAAGTCATGGTTCTGCATCAAGCCCAGTCTACTGCAAAGAAGATAAATATTATCTTAGCATTGGGCAAGATGAATTCATTAGTTGAGCTTGAAGTCTCCACGAAGATTCTAGGATTTCCAAAGAAGTTTGTCAAGGGAGTCTGACAAAAGAAGGCAGAAATCTCTGAAGCGACAGAGGAGAATGCCAATCTTATTCAGAGGCTGATCACAACCCTCTCTAATGTATCCATTCTTGAGTTGACTCAGGCCTCTTCAAAGCATCGAGAAATCCTGGATGAGCTGCTAAGAAAGATCAAAGTCAAGCCAGACACAACTCCTGCAGACATAGCGCAGATTATAAATCAAGCCATGACTAATGCCCCCATTACCTTCTCTGATGAGGATCTGCCAAAGCCTCATGTATTTCATAACAATGTTGTATACATTGTAGTGAGGACTAGGGGAATGACCGTCTCCCACGTGCTCGTCGATGGAGGCAGTAGCCTCAACATTTTTTCAAAATAATTGTTAAGGCTCTGGGCCTGAAAGAAGAAGAATACCTCTTCGATCTCATCATCATTTATGGGTTCGATAACCATGGACAAATCACAAAAGGAAAAAAATTCTGGAGATCTTTATCAACTATTCGATGCATATTGTTCTTTTTCATGTCGTCAACATGCCACCAATGTATAATCTCCTGTTGGGACGAACATGGATCCATAACGCCAATGCAGTAAAATCTACGCTTTATCAGTGCATAAAGTGGTCAAAAGGAGTCATGATTACCACAATCTTAGGAGAAGATTCTGAAGAAAGATTGCCACAACCAATGATCCCCCACCAGACGTTTACAACAAACATCCCTAGCATTAAGGAAAGCAATGAACTTAGCCTCAGCGAGAGCCTAGAAATGTTAAGGATGGAAGAGGCGCGACTAACAGAAAATGTCACAACAATGGTTTGATGGCAAGGACCTCATTTCTTCAAGATTGGAGGGTGTCTTGACTACAGCTCCTTCAAAGATCACCCTTTATTTCCTTAATTTTCTAAAGTCAAAAAAGGACTCCACCTCCTACTGAAGCATGGTTATCAGCCTTTCAGAGGCCTTTCTCCTTTGCAATTTGTCATTATAATGGGCGGTTTTTCCTAAAATTCTATTCTTTTCCAAGATTTTTCAGAATGTCTCCCAAATTGATAAAGAAGCTCGTTGTTAAATCTCAATCTTTCCCCAATTATTTCAAAGCCGACAAGGATCCACTGAATAAAAGCAAAAACAGAGGTCAGCCAAACAGCAGAGCAGACAAAAGAATCGACAAAATTTGATTCCACCATTCAAGAACTACTAGAATTCATTCAGATTTGAGGGCAAGATGAACCATCGTCTTTAGTTCAAGATCCAACAGAGGATATCAATATTGGTTCAGAAGATAATTCAAAAATCCTCAAAATTGGCACCAGGCTGAGCGCAGACGAGAAGGAGAGACTCATCCATCTTCTTGAAAAACATCAAGAGGTGTTCACTTGGACTTATGAAGATATGCCAGGCTTGGACCCCAAATTAGTCGAGCATCATCTCATTTTGAAGCAAAATGTCAAGTCGGTCAAGCAAAAATTAAGGAAGATGGATCCCCCAGTTGAAAAGCAAGTTAAAAAAGGACTTGAGGATTGGTTAAGGGCAGGATTCATTCGAACCATTGATTATCTCAACTGGCTAGTGAACATCATCACAGTTCCCAATAAAAATAACAAAGTTCGAATTTGCATTGACTTCAGAGATCTTAATAAGGCTATCCTAAAAGACGATTATTCGCTCCCCAATATTGATCTTTTGATCGATAGAACAACAAGACATGCCATATTTTCTTTTATGGATGGATATTCTGGTTACAATCAGATCAAATTAGCCACTTGTGATCAATCAAAAACCTTTTTTATTATGCCCTGAGGAACCTTTTGTTACACAGTCATGCCATTTGGGTTTAAGAATGCTAAGGCAACCTATCAAAGAGAGATGGTCGTTATCTTTCATGACCAGATGCATAAAATCATGGATGCTTATGTTGATGACATCCTGATTAAATCAAAAGGAAAAGAAGACCATATTGATGATCTTGGTCAAGTTTTTGAGAGACTCATTCTCTACAAGTTAAGACTCAACCCTAAGAAATGTGTTTTTAGAGTCAGGTAAGCTGCTTGGTTTTATAGTCAGTAAGAGGGGAATAGAGGTGGATTCTGCTAAAGCAAAAGTCATCATCGATATGCTACCACCGACCAATCTCAAAGAACTGCGTAGTCTCCAGGAACGTATTCAGTCCATTTGTCGGTTCATCTCCAACTTGACAATGTGATGTTAGCCTTTCAATCATTTACTAAGAAAAGGAGTAAAATTTGAATAGGGACCAGAATGTCAACATTCATTCGAGTGCATCAAACGATATCTTCTTAATCCACCTATTCTGAAGCTGCCAGAACTGGGAAAGTCACTCTTATTATATATCTCTGTCAATCAAAATACATATGGTGGATTCCTGATGCAATACGAAGAAGGCAGTCGAATAGAGCATGACATCTATTATATGAGCAAAACTTTTGTTGACTATGAAAAGAAATGTTTTCAGATGGAGAAAGCATGTCTAGCTCTGGTATGGATGTGCCAGAAATTGAGGCATTATTTATTGGCATCTAAAGTCAATTTTTTATCAAAACTCAATCTCCTCAAGTATATCCTTGAACAACCATTTCTCAGCAGACGGATCACCAAGTGGGAAGTTCTTTTAATGTAATATGACTTGGAGTGTGTTTCTCAAAAGTCAATCAAAGGCCAAACAATTACAGACCAACTAGCAGATTTTTCCCTAGTAGAAGATGTAAAAGCATAGGATGATTTCCCTAATGAGTGCATCCATAATGTCTAGCAACCCCCAATTTGGAACTTATTTTTTGACGGCTGTAAAAATATGGTAGGCATAGGGATCGGGATCTTATTGATCACACATGAGAAAGAGATGATCCTTTATTCCCTCAAACTCGATTTCGAGTGTACTCACAATATGGCTGAGTATGAAGCCCTAATACAAGGCCTGAGAGTTTTATAAAATTTCAATGTTAAAAGGGTACATGCCTTTGGTGATTCACTGTTTGTCATCAACCAGGTCAAAGCTGAGTGGTAGGTGAAGGACCCAAAGCTAATTCTTTATCAAAAGATCGCTTTAGCTCTCATCAATAGCTTTGAGGAATTTCAGCTTTATCACATCAAGAGAGATTTTAACCAAGTAGTTGATGGCTTGGCTAGCTTGGGCTCCATCATGACTTTCAAAGACAGTAAATCTTGTCGTTCTTTTAAAGTAGACAGGCTTGATCAACCTACCTTCATCCCAGCCATGCAAGTAAACCAGGAAGAGCAAGAGAATAAGCCTTGGTATCAAGACATCAAACATTATATTGAAACTGGTGAGTTTCCACCAGAACTACCAAAAAGGGAGCAACGAGCGATTCAGTGCATGTCTGCCTGATATTTTATTCTTGCTAATGTCCTTTATCGTCATGGGTTCAGTGCTGAGTATTTTAGATGCTTGGATGAAGATGAAGCCATGGAAGTCATTCAAAAAGCGCACAAAGGTATTTGTGGTGGTCATGTTTGTTATCAAACTCTCATCAAACAGATCATTTGAGCAAGGTATTATTAGAAAACCATGCAAGAAGATTGCTACCATTTTATGAAGAAATATGTCAAATGTCATATGCACGCACCTTCTATTCATGTGCCGACTATTTATTTGCAATCAGTCGTATCTCTATGGCCATTTTCTATGTGAGCTTTCGATGTAGTGGGCCCAATTACTCCTCCTTCTTCTAATGGTCATAAATATTTTTTTGCCACTATGAAATATTTTACAAAATGGGTTGAAGTTGTTTCTCTGCATACAGTGTAAAGTCGACACGTGGTTTCCTTTATTCACAAGAATATCCTTTGTCATTTTGGCATACCCCACAATATTATTTCAGACAATGGCAGTCATTTCAAGAATGAGGGGATGAAGACTTTTTGTTTAAAATTCAGGATCCATCACCATTTTCAACTCCCTATTATCCTCAAGAGAATGGTCAGGCAGAAGCTACTAATAAAATCCTGATTCGTATTTTGGAAAGAACCGTGGGAACGGGCCGTGATTGGTACGAGAAAATCCACGATGCACTTTGGGCGCATCGAACTACCATTCAGACTCCAACCAATATTACTCCTGCAGAACTTGTTTATGGAACCGAGGTGGTATTACCTCTTTATATTCAAAAGTCTGCTTTCAAATTTGCATTACTTGTAGAACTACCATTGGATCAGTATCAACAACAGAGGATGGTACAATTTGATCTACTCGATGAAAGAAGACTTAAGGCAGTTGAGCATGCTCAAGCGTATCGTTAGAGGATAGCTCAATAGTATGCCAAATCTGTCATCGAAAGAAGATTCCGAGTTAACGATCTGGTCCTCAGGTTAACAGCTTATCTCAAGGACCGCCCATGCGACAAATGGTCACCTAATTAGGAAGGTCCTTACGTAGTTAAAAAAGCATTACCCCATAATTCATATCGTCTTATCAATGCAGATGGGGTGGAATTGTCGGATCCTATCAATGCTCTACACTTGAAAAAAATTTATACCTAAAATGTCTATTCTATCTTTTGTATTCTTCAAACAGCTTCCTTCAATAACAATAATCAATTATTTTTTGTCCAATATTTTCTTCCCTTGTTATACTGGGGCATCTTTTGTTACGAAGACTTGTTTTTACTTCAAACATCCTGTATGCAAGCAGGATCAAACAAAATCTTTCATCATCAATTTTCATACAGTTTCATCAATTTCCTTTTAATACCCATTCAGGATAAGGGATAATCTTGAGACCCCAACAGTTATCTATGACAATCGTGAAGGTGAAATTGAAAATTCTCATCATAATCATCAAACACTTTCAGAGCACCAATCTTTTTTGAATTCAACCTTCGAGTAGAGTCTTTCTATCAAAAACCATTTTCAAATCGGTCTTTTTAAACTCAACTTTAGGGTTGAACATCTTATCAAAATTTAGCTTTTAAGTCGGTTCAATCTTCAGGTTGATCTCTTTTTGTCAAAACCAGTCTTTTCACTGGTCTCTTTTCCTCAAAATGTAGCCCTTAGGTTGAATCCCTTTTGGACTGGTCTTTTTCTTAAAATGTAGTCCTTAGGTTGAATCCCTTTTGGACTAATCTTTTTCAATAATTTGGTCTTTATGTTGAACCCCTTCTGACCCAGACTTCGATCTGTAGGTTGAATCCCTCCTGACCCGGACTTCGATCTGTAGGTTGAATATCTCCTAATCTAGTTTTCTTTGCGGTTCTTAGGTTGAATCTCTTTTTAACCAATCTCTTTTTCAAAAAGATGTGATCTTTAGGTTGAATCCCTTCTGACCCATACTTTGATCTGTAGGTTGAATCCCTCCTGATCTAGTCTTCCTTTTCAGAATGTGGTTCTTACGTTGAATCCCTTTTGAACTGATCACTTTTTTTAAAAGATGTGGTATGTAGGTTGAATCCTTATTGAATAGATCTTTCTTTCATCAAATCCAATTTGTCAATGCCAATATTTTACAATCAAACCTTCGGGTTGCAATTTTTTCTAAATGCCAATCTTTTTCAAGGATCCAACCTTTGGGTTGAACCATTTTTCAAACTGGCCCAATATATCAATCAATTTTCTCTCGCGAAGGACCCTTTTTCTAGGAAGAGTTCAAGGGAGTTTGTTCCTTTCGCGTGCAATCAATTTTTCATTTACAAGAACCTTTTTTCTAGGGAGAGTTTGAAGGGACTCATTTTTTCACGGATTGTTTGCAAAACAACAACCAATTTTACACAAAGAACCCTTTTTTTAGGGAGAGTTTCGACAGAAGCTCATTTTCTTTTGTGGCCCCCAATTTCTCATTTTGGCTTCACCATCGCAGAGGACCCTTTTTCAAAAGAGAGTGTGATGGGCTCGCTTATCTATGATATTTATTGACCTTACCCACCGGCCGCCTTTCCATAAGAGAAGCCTAAAATTAGGGAGTTTTGATGAAAACTTAATTTCTCTTCGAAAGTTCCATTTTGCAAACACCTCATCTTTAGGGAAGAGAGGAGTATTTTTTTTTCACCCGTTCAGGTCAAGGGTCAAGCCTGAGTCTCTTTTTGGAGAAAAAGAGAGGAGAATTTACTCACAGATTTATCGATTTGATATCAAGCAATTCTTTCATAAAAGGACTACAGGATTTCACCAATTTACTACCAAAAATATTTGTTGATTTCAAAATTTCATTGCACAAAAGAATTACCTCAAACTACCTCTAGTATTCTTTCCAAAAGGGAGAAACTCTTGTGAAATAAAAAAGAAAATTCAAACTTTTTCTGTTGGTCAACCAAAAGAATGAAATAAAGACCCTCGATATGACTGACAGAGGAAAATTCAATGATGTTGAAAAGCCAGAAATGAATCGATATTGATCATATCTATGGCTATAAACACCCCAAATTTTCACTCACCTCCCCGACACTTCCACCAGTCATCATGATCTATCCTTTGAGATCATCAGGAGGGCAAAATGGTCGTTTTTTGAGATGAGACCTTGCAGAAATTCATTCTCAATTCTCAAATTTTCTCTATATAGACTCAGAAATATCTTCAAACTGCAAATTTTTAAAATCCTACTCTTGACAAGAAGCTAGAATTTCCAATTCCTGATTCAGAATGGCATTTCATGAAACATGTCTTTGTATATCATCGCATGAGCATTTCCTATAATTTCACTGCACAACATGTCATTTCGAGATTCAGAACTCCTGATTTTTAAAATTATCAATCCAGATTCGAGTTTTAACTATTTCAAAATTGATTTTAAATCTCTGGGTTTTTCAAAATAGTCAGTTTCCCTCGTCTTAACCCCCAGGATTTCGAATTACAAAAGTTTTCTCAGGAAAAAAATCTGCATATTTTAATATTAATTTTTTTTTTAAAAAAATGTCGTCGATTGGAAAGAAGGGGACCCAATTTTTTTTTTATTTCAAACTTTTACAAAAAGACTTTGAATTTCTTTACAAAATCTCTGCATTTTTTTTTTGCCCTGAAGGACCATCTTCCTTCTAAATTTTTGTAAAATTTTACTTCGTATTTTCTAACTAGCCTACTATTATAAAAATCCCAAAAAGAATTTATTTTTTATTTTGCTTTTTATTTCAAATAAATGACATGGGACCCACCCTGAAGTGGCGTCACACTCAAATTCCCAGGCATTTCTCTTATTTTCAAGCGGGCCCACCCTAGGGTGGCACAAATTTACAAATCCTTTTCTTTTAATTTTATTTATTTTACAAAATAAGAAAGTGGGCCCACGCATAGGTGGTGCCTCACTAGAGCTCCTGGAAGAGAAAAGCAAATAAAATTTTATTTCAAAAAAGTTTTTTTTCTTTTAATTCGGTTGAGGTGGCATCACTTTAAAAAAAAAACCCGTTTTACCCATTTTTTTTTCTGTTTTTACTTTTTCAGCCCCCAAATGGCGCCACAGTGAAGCCCTACCCATAAAACATTCACTTTACCTAAGTTTCAGGTAAATGAACTCAAAAGTTTTAAAAAAAAAAGGAAATTGTCCCCTTCTCAAAGATTGACGAGTTTTAAAAAAATTTCAAAAATTTGTTTAAAAGATTTTCAAATGCTTTCAAAATTCGGTTGACAGTTGCAAAAACGCTGATCTTTCAGATGAAACTTCTGAAAATCTTTAAAAAGAGACCCAAATGATGGCACAGGGTATCAGATTTTGGAACTCTGACTTCTCCTATTTCTAAAGTTCCTCTGTTTCCTCTATTTTGGGGGGAGAGTGTTTTCTTTTCAAAACCCCCTTTTCAGCCCCCTGTGAATCGTGAATCTCGGCTCTCCTCCATCTTCACCACTTCCTCTTGACACAAGGGAGGATATTCCTCCTCTCTTCACGGTGGATCTCCTCCACCGTCTTGCAACAAAGCATTCAAAAGAACATCCAAGAAGAGTGTGGTGAGGCTTTTCCCATCTACCTCTGGAGGTTCAACTCACCCCTGTAGGAAGCGCTCCTTCAGTCTCTACCAAATCAAGGTAATGATCCTCTTTACATCTACATTTGTGCGAATTGGGCCTCACGATTGTGCCATCTGAAATGCAAACCCGTTGCAGCGGTTGATGTGGCTCGCATCTTGGTTTGTCCAATGCGTCAAGAATCGATGATGCCTCTCAATGGCATTCTCGATTCAGTTTGAAGATCATATTTTCATCAAATCGTCATTTTCCCTTAAGGCTTTTGTATGATTCATTCCAACATCATAAACATTTCAAAATAAAATGTTCATTACAATTCATGATTTTCATACCTAGATCATTCTGTTACGTGTTCATGATTTCACTGTTATGTAAGAAGATTATTTTATAATGGATTTCAGTTTTATCGATTTTTTTTTCTCGCAATTGCAATAAACAACATTTCCAGTTTTAGCTATAGTAATCTTCTCATTTTACACGATTTTTGTTTGTTTTCTTATGTAGTTTCTGCTTAACACTAATTTCAAAATTTCTGCATGTCATGGGTCTCTGTATTTTCATATGGTTTCCGATAAGGAGATTTGCATATCATGGGGTAAATCGATTGTCCATGAGGACATATTGTACAACAAATAAGTTCCATTAACCAGAGCACTACATCTAAATTCAGTATTAATCTCAATTTTTCTTCTTATAACATCCAATTGCTTCAATAAGGTGGGGTGCCTATACGCTTTGGCATTTCATAGCCTCATACTCTTCCAAGTTTTTTCAAATTTCACGTCGCGTACCAATAGATTTTACATTTCATGATCCATAGACAGTTAAACATAAAAGATTTGATCCTCTGGCGATCTACTTTAGGCATTGTTGATTATTCCAATTTTCGGTAGAAGCCTTGTAATATTAATCTGAAACCTCAGATGTTCATGAATCGTAGTAGAAGCCTGCTTGAATATCATTGTTTATACATGATTCCGGTGATACACGCTATCATGTCTCGTAGTTATTGCCTCTTATAGAATTTGATTTGTTGTGTTATGGTGTACTAGTAATATATCTGTATAGTTCATGCTTCTCCTCATTTCTCTATCCTGTACCATATAATATCAGGCTTAAATTTAGAAAATATAATGCAATATATGTGACTTCATGTTTTCAGACCCATATCTGATCCGATATTTGGGCAGTTGTTTAATCATAAAGTGTTGCTCATATTATCTACAAAATTTTGGTTGTTTAACTTGCTATAGGCTGGACAGTTTGAGCACTGCATCTAAGTGGAATCAGTATTTCAGAACATTGCTATTAGTTCAAAATGTTGTAGGCGATAAGCATCTTCCTTACACTTTGACGTTTAGCATCGCCTCTTATGCTCCCCTACTATATATAGTTCATCTGCCATCATAATATAGTCTTGATTAAATAGTTTCTTTCTTCAGTCCATTTAAGGCTTAATCATCACTTCTTAGCTAATCTTTGTAATTATTACATTAATTATGCATTGTTTGTTGTAAGCTCCTTTCTAAAAATCTATCTATAGATTTAGTAGTTTCATATTTACACATCATATTCCTGTAATTAGCAAACTGCTTGGGATTTAGCCGGGATAATAGTAAATATCTGTATATGTATTGGATGAATTTCAGAACCTAGGTTCACTATATTACATGACGATATGCTATCTAGTGTGTAGGTGTTAGCAGCTTAGGCATAACCCCTGCATATATTACATTTCATTTTTTTTTATACAGCATATGCCCTGCATTTTTTGGTCTATCACGGTTTCACATTTTTTTATTTTTGTTGATCACCTGTGTTAGTCCCATTACGTGTAACATGACCTGTAAGTCTAACGCATAACAATAGGCCTAAAACTTAGTTTGATTCAACAAATCTCATATGTTATATGTAGGTTATCTACATACTGTCCAGACCTCTATCCCAACCCATCTTTGCAACTTCATCAGCTATTGCATTCTTGCCATTCATCCCCAACCTATTGATATTATCCTCTATACACTACCTCTGCATACTATGTATTAGTAGCAATACCTGTTTCTGTAAAATCATACTGCCATCACCTATGCATTCCACAGTAATCAACAGATTCATTATCATATATCATCTATAATTTCCTGCATATACTTACATCTCATTGAGTCTGTATATCATAAAACCTTGTATTCCATAATATGTCAGCCTCTCTCATTGGTTGTAACCAAAAGGGTTCTTCACATCTCAATTGACTCTCATAATTCATCTATATATCCTCACCACCAGCATATCTTTGCATTTGTTTTACCTCCTATCATTCATTCTCACTTGCATTTGCACTTGTCATGTCTTCAAAATTACAGTCTATCATTCCATCAATTAATTACCTTTGTTGCAGCATAGTCTATTGACTGAAGCCATTGAGGATGATTGTGGAGTTAAGTTTTCAATACATCAAGTTGTTGTAAGCTATCAGACTGCTATATACTTGCCGGCTGCCATTAAAAAGCAGTCCAAAAATTTACTGCAATGATTTAAGGTGTTTTAAAAACTGTGTGACCATGATACTCACTCCATAGTCTCTTCATATAGTAAATGCTTCCTTTCATAATTACATGACTCCCTCATCGTCTATAGGTATTATACCATGGCACTTACCTCCATTTTATTATGACATACATGTGTCTCCTTTAGCATAGATTATCATCCTTAGGCATGATCCTGAAAACCTTCTATAGGCATAAACTCTGGTCACTCCAGATATATTCCTTCATTAACATAGGTCCAATCATATGCATTTCAATATAAATACGGGGTTTCCAATTTTCGTTATATGTTGTATCTTTTGTGCTAACTCATACTTGTAGGAAAATCTGGAAGATGTGGCTTCTTTTGGCTCTATTAATTTTTTTTATGTCAACAATGTAACAATCAATTGTAAATTTGGAATAATATTTACTTTTATGCTTAGATTAGGATGCATATCATACAGTTTGAATTCCTGCAGTATCCTGATTCTATGAATCATACATTTTGTTTGGAAAACCACTATGGATGAACACGAATGGCACGTGCACCCGCTATTAAGGAGTTAGTAAAATTGGAGGAGTCCGTATTTATGGCCCTAGTCAGAATACAGACGAATTCTAGATTTACTATCTTTTCATTAGCCACATCGAGCCTACACTATTAGGCTATCTTCAAAATCACAGCATATTTCCAATTTTGCAAAATATTGTGAATTAAATCAATTAAGTTCTAAACATGTTCACGACCACAGTCAGAATATGTGAAGAGTTTACTTTGGCTTAATACACATTTTTCCAACAAATTCCTCAGAAAATTTCTCTGGATATCTTTGCATTCATCCATTCAAAACATTTGCATCATGAAATCACCTGCATTTCTAAAACTTTCTCAAGAAAATTTCATTCTAAGGAAATCGATTTCTCAAGAGATTCTGAAAACTTTTTCCCAGTTTGATTTTCCCAAGTTAAGTTTCCCACAATTTTCCCAGGAAGTATTCCTTTCTTATAATTCATTTTCAATCTTTCAAATGAATTCTCTTAAAAATCAAAATCGATTTTCAAATATTTCAAGGCTAAGATTCTCAGAATTTCTATCTCCTGAGTTTTGATTCTTCTTCACCAAAAAGTTTCTCTATGAATTTTCAATCATTTCTAAAGGAAATTTTGAAAAGCTAGAGTTTTCCTGGCAAACATTTTCTCTTTCAATGTTTATCTTTTCTCAAGAATTCTCTCCATTTTCCCAGGATTTTCTCACATCCTCAGAAACTTTCTTATGATTTTCAAATCCTTTTATCAGAGTTTTCCTGAGAGATTGATTTCCATCTTTTGCGTTAGAAACATTTTCCATCTCCAAAGCATTTTCTAAGCATATATCATGTTTTCCCAACTTGCATTTTACAAAATTTCATAGCACATGCCTGAATTCTCTGTGCATTTAGGATAGAACACGCTTTTGATAATTCAGCTAAGTCAAGCACACATTTGGTCCTTGGTTCGATTACCCTTGGTAAAGGCACCAGGAATGATCGAACCTTGTACTGACAGGTTGAGTCCCATTCCACCGAATATTTCCCACAATTTCAAAATGGAGGCGAGTATTTCAAAACAATTTTCAAACTCTGGTCAAGTTTGACTCGCAAAATCGTTTCCCCTCTCTCTCGTAGAGAAGGGAAAAATTTTGCGACGATAACAGGTTTGGCGACCGTGCTGGGACTTGTCCTTGTCCGATAAAAAATGTGCTCGACTTAGTTCAGTTATCGAAACTGTGTTCTCAAAATGTCAGCTCTTTTGCTTTCTGATATCATGCGAACCTAGGAGCCTAGACTTTGACCTAGTTGACATTGATTGCATATAGCTTAGGCATGACTTGGTAGGACTATATTGAGGAGATATTTTCATGCTCACATAGACTTAGGTCTAAACATAACTCTCCTGAATTTAGGATCTGAATGCAAACAATGTATGCTTCTTCAAAAGTTTTCAAAAATCTATCTCTCTAGGACTTAGAGCCCTCTATTTCTTGCATGTGATCATTTTTTCCAAAACCCCTTACCTATCTTTACTTGGTCTTCACGTTGCTGGGCTCTCTTTCAGAACCCTAGTTCATGACAGAGCCTCACAATTGGGCCACTTATTTGGGTTGACACCCCCCTACCACGTACTAAGAGCCACAGTCCGAAGTATAGCGGTAGGAGCTCAAGGATGTTGGAAAACCTTACCTTAGAACTGTATTTGAAATTTTATGCCACGTACTTCGAGTCTCAACTCGGGTATATCGGTATAACTGAATTGGACAAAGATGATCTGAATCTAGAGTTAGGATTAGGGTCCTACAACTGCTTTTCAAAATGATGCATCTAGAGTCAGCCTTTTAGGGAGTGTTGTATGTGCATGAATGTTTGTGCAGGATGTGATTGTATGTACCTTATTTCCTCATATTTCTCAATTTTTTCCAAAATATTAGACCATTTTTCAAATATCCTTATTTTTTTTCACAAGATATCTCTCTTATTTTATCAAAACCCTGGACGATTTTCTCAAACTATCTGATTTCTCTCAAAACTTCAGGTGATTTTCTATTCTTTCGTTCTACTGGTTCTCGAATTTCCACCTCATTTTTATCCTGCCTACAATTTTTCAAAATTTCCATATTTTCCCTAAGTCTGATTCCGAGTCTCTCTCTATTTTCAGTTTGATGACATCCAGTTAAATCGATCCTATTTTCTCTGAAGGTCACATCTCCTACGAGGTGCGACAAGGTCATCTTGAACATCGAGCCCTTAGCACCAGAACTTTCATTCCCCAGTGGTATTATTCATGGCTCAAAAGCTTTTCTCGCATGTTCCCGGACCATTTGAGCGAGTGTGGATTAGAATTGACGGCAACAGTGGAAAAGCAAACCATCAACGACAACTTGATCCATGTAATGGCAGAGCGATGGAATCCACAAACATGTACCTTCTGGTTCCCATGGGGAGAGATGACCATTTTAATGGATAAATTTTCAGAGATTATAGGATTACCAGAACCAGCTGGTCAACCAGGAGATCCGTTAGAGCATCAATTTCTAATCAATGTCAAGGGTTTGGACCCCCGAGATTCCTTAGCTCGTATGACAGGCCGCCGATCTTGGCCCTTGATTCAGATGGATGGAAATGAATATGTCAATCTGCTTGAGTTATACCATCAATATGGGACCTTCGTCAAAGTCAACTCACTATCAAGGACAACCCGAGAAAGAATCCAGAATGCAATGGTTCTATGCACTGTAGGATTAGCCATCTTCCCAGATGGACAAAACTACATGAATATCAAAATAATCCAGCTCATGAGAATATGGGGAAGTCGACAGACCAACCATCTCTCCATAGCTATGGCAGTGCTCGCCTTCCTGTACCGGGGTTTGACTCGTTTCTCACTTGGAGAGTCTATTCTCGTCGAAGGATGCATCTACTCACTTCAATCCTAGTTCTTCCGGCACATTCCAGTCTGAACCAACTCTTTCAGATACAATGGCCAAGAACTCCTTTCAGTGGCACAGTACCGGTCTATGATCGACAGCATCCAGAAAGATGACATCGTATGGGACTACTTTGATAGACAATTATCTCCTTCCAGATATACATATGCTTATGGCAAGCGGTTCAAATTGTTGGGACCATTCTTTTGCACTTACTACCAACCGGAGCGATGTGTTTGACAGTTTTCCCAAAGACAGCAGTACATTGAAGCTCGACTACTATCAAGAGCTATGGCAGAATTCGATCTCACTTCTGCATAATGGTCCGGGGCATATCATTATGTTCGCTATGGCTGAGATTCCTTTGTTACTATTAAATTCTTTCCTGGTCCTAAAGTGTTTGCCGACTATCATGAATGGTGGCAAATCGTTTGTCCTCCACCTCCTTGTCAAGATCAATAAAATCATATTTTTCTCATTCCAATAAAATTTTCTATCTTTTATCATGGTTTGACAACCTCACCTAGGTAACAAGGCACATTTTCCATTGTTTATTTCTCTTGCAAAGAATGACAATACAAATGTTGTGATTCTTGCGGCGACTCAATCCCTAGTAATAGAATACATTTTCAAATTGTCTACCATATTCCCAGCAAATATTTCTTCCAAAAAACCAATTCCCTTGGAATCTAATCGGGTCTTTGTTTTGCAGAGAGCATTTGTAGCATTTAATGGTTTGGACAAAATCAAGAAGAAAAACAACATCATCTCAATACTCATCAGCTTCAGAAGAAGAGATGAACTCCCCGCATTCAATCAGAAGTCAAGGTCAGCAGCAGGAAGATGATGGCATAGATCCTCAAATGTATGCCATGTTCCAGAAGATGATAAATAAAATGATGAGTGAGCAGGCTGGGACCAGTTCAAAGAAGAATCCATTTAGGCAGAAGTTCCACGATCACAAGACTAAGAAATCCATAAAGACTTCCAAGAAGCAGGTTCAGCCAGAAGAAATCTCAGATGGAACAGAATCAGCAGAAGACACCGATGAAGAATATGAGGTGCCCCCAACATTTTAGAAATATGGCCGGGAGAAAAGGGGTGCCCGCAAACTGAAAAGTCAGGTCATAGAAGATCTACTGCAAGCACAGTTCAGGGAAATGGCTAGAGTTGTCAAAGATTTACAAGCCCGGGATAAGGGCAAGAAAGTCTTCACTAGCGAGGACTTCTATGATGGCCTAGAAGAGGATGATGATCTCGAAAATCTTCCCCATAAATTCATCAAGTTCGATGGTTCTGACAACCCCAAAGCACATCTCGCCATGTTTCTCGTTGAATACTCTAAGTTCAAGAGGAACAACAGAGCATTATTTTTATGCTTCCCCCGCAACTTGGAAGGAGTTGCAGCTAAATGGTATGCTGAGCATATCAATCCCATCGAGCTCAAAGAATTCGATAAAGTTGTGAATTTGTTTATTGAACGCTTCTTGTTCAATACGGAGGCACTCCCAACATTAAGTCATCTCTGTAATCTAAGGCAGAATGAAAATGAAAAGGCAAGGGATTTCATTCATAGATGGAGGTCAGCTTGCAACAAAATGAGGGACTTCATATCAGAAAGGCATGCTTTATCCCTGATCCTCAATATTTTTTCGCAACCACTAAGAGGATTGATCTCCACTGCACCATCCAGGACTTTTTTTTAGCTAATTGAACAAGCCGAATGGCTTGAGCTAAGCGTGGAGAATGGAGTCTATGAGGGCTTCACATTTTCCAAGAATAACCCCCAAGGTTAGCAGAAAAAGAAAACTCACTTCACCTACTCTGCCAACAACAACAACAATAACAGACGAAATCATTACATAGGGTAGAAGAAAGATTATTGTTACGGCACAGGCAATCTCAACAACAAAGGTGATCAGAAAGGAAAACCTACTCCTCAATACAATAAGCCCATTCAGCAAGATCAAGGGCCGAAGCTGCGTGAAAAGACTAAGCATGAAGGATGGAGCTACGACAGAAAATTCACTCCTCTCGATCAATCACTCGAAGATGTGCTCGAGTGTATGTTGTCAAAGGAAATGATCAAGTTTCCTAGACTGGTCGATCCCCCTGTGACAATGGAGAAATGGAAAGACCAATTCTGCAAAGTTCCACAGGACAGTGGGACACAACACTGAGAACTGTTTCATTCTCAAGAATATTGTGCAGAATTATATTGACAAGAATCTTTTGGTGGAAGAAGATGAAGAAGAAAAAATGGACATTCTCAATCAGCCATTTCCTCCGCACACCACAACAGTAATATCTGAACAGCCATTTGTAAACACCCCAAATTTTCACCCTCATCCAGTGTTTATATATTTCATGTGTCATTGCATATCATTGCATGCATTCGGCATACCATTTCATTGCATTGCATGGCATGGCATTGCATGTCATTACATCTCATTTTCGAGATCCAGCACTTCTGTTTTCAAAATATTTAATCCAGATTCGGGTTTTAAAACTTTTCTTTCAAAATCAATTTTAAAACCTAGGTTTTTAATCAGCATTTTGACATTTGCCAACCCCCAGGACCTTATATTTTGAAATGTTTTCTCAGAAAACAATCTGGATTCGTTTTAAACTCATTTTTCAACTGATTTCAAAACTCAGATGAGACCCATCTAGGTGGTGTCGCTTCTGGATTCCTTCATCTATCAAATTTCTCAAAAATTTCAGAGTCCTAGTTGGATCAGGACTCTATCTTTTTATCTTTTTATCTTTTTATCTTTTTATCTTTTTAAAACATTTTCAAAACTCCATTTTGATTTTAAACCAGTTATGGTCATATCCTTTGTCCATTTCCTCTATTTTGGCCAAAATCTTAGAGTCCTAGTTGAATTAGGACTCTTTTTCCAGAGTCCTAGTCGGATCAAAACTCTACTTTTCACTACCTTTTTACTTGTTTTCGGAGAAAACCTTTCAAAATCTTTTGTTTTGGCCAAAATTTCAGTCTTAATTGGATCAGGACTCTTCTTCAAGAGTCTAGTCGAATCAGGACTCTTCGTTAGAGTTTTAATCGGATTAGGACTCTAATCTTTTACAGCTATTTTATCCATTTTCAATCAAATCTTTCAAAATGAGTCAGAAACTCAGAGTTTTAGTCAAAACAGGACTCTATTCAGAGAGTCCTAGTTGAATCAGGACTCTGATCCTGATTTCAATTCTGAAAGAATCTTTCAAAAATCTTTCCATCTATCAAAATTGTTACACTTTTATCAAAAAAATTTAAAATTCTGAGGTTTTATCCGAGAGTCCTGATCAAATCAGAACTCTATCCAAAGTTCATTTTCTCACTTCATTTTCACTGGTTTTCAAAAGTTTTGCTTAAATTTCATCATTTACTTATCAGAAAACCAAAAACTCTTAGAGTTCTGATCGAATCAAAACTTTTTCTCAAAGTCCTAATCAGGTCAGGACTCTGAACCAAAACTTCAATTTTATCCTATTTTCAACTATTTTTTAAAATTCTCTCATTTGTTTTCTCAGAAAATCCAAAAATCTGAGAGTCCTAGTTAAATTAGGACTCTGTCCCCAGAGTCTCAGTTGAATCAGAACTCTGTTTTATTTCAATACTTATTATTGTTTTCACAAGTTCTTTCATCTGTTTTTCAGAAAATACCAAAAAATTTCTAGAGTTTCAGTCCGATCAGGACTCTGTCCCAGAGTCCTAATCCAGTCAGGAGTCTGTTTTAAAGTTCATTTTTACTTCTATTTTTTTATTTATTTTCATTTGTTTTAAAAAATTAGGTCATTTTGTAGAGTCCAGTTAATCGAGGACTCTATTTCAGAGTTCTGATTGAATAAGGAGTCTAACACTGACTGTATTTTCTAACTCATTTCACCATTTTCGATTAAATCTTTTCAAAAACTCCTTTATTTGGCTTTTAAAAACCAAAATCACAGAGTCCTAAAAATCCAGGACTCTCACCCGGAGTTCCAGTTCGCTTGAGACTCTACTTTCAAAACTTTGAATTTCAACTATTGATTTTAACCCCTTTTCAAAGCCATTTTCAGTATTTATTTCAAATTTTCAAAACTCTGATGTGGGGTCCACTCAGTTGGCGCCATATCCAGAGGAGTTCTAACCCAGTTGGAACTCTATGCCATTTCAAAACTTTTGATTTCAAATTTACTTTTGAAAATCTTTTGAAAATTCTCTCAATTTCAAGTTTTAAAATCATTTTTGAAAATTCAAGTGGGACCCACTCAAGGTGGCGCCATATTTGTAAAAGTCAGGGTTAGAATAGGATTAGTCAATGTCCTACCTAGGTTAGATGTCTAGGTGAGTCAAAATTTAATTTTAAAAACCCCTATCTTCACTCTAGTTTCTAACTTTGATTTTAAAAGTTTTAAAAAAATAGGTTTTTGAAAAACCCAAATGGAGCCACATTTGGGATTTTTAGGTCAATTAGAGGTCTAATTAGGAGTCTTAGGTTAGTTAGGGGCTTAATTAGGAAGGTCAAGAGTCAAATTTAATTAGGAAAAATCACCCCCCACTAATTGTTTAAGATATGTTTTTAAAAGGGACAAAATTAGAATTAATTAGTCTTTTTTTTAACCTAATTTTTTTTCTATTTAAAGAGGCTAGAGGGGAGGTCGACCCCTAAGGCTTTCTCAGCAGTTTATTGGACCTTCTCTCTCCTTCCAGCTGCTCCCTCCATTGCTGCACCATCCAAGGTAGGATTCCTTAGTATTTTTTTTTATAGTTTTTATTATTTTTTATGATTTTTCAATAGATTTCACCATGGGAGTCTCCCTTTTCATGGTTTAAACCATGGAATCACCATCAAGAACCTCAAATTTAATTCAAGAAGATTATCTAAACCTATTTCATGCTGTTTTCTAGGATTCTAATCCATTAGAATCGATGAAAGGTATGTTTTCTACGTTCTTAACCAAAGAAACGTGAGATTTACCCGTTAAATGGGTTAAATCCATGATTTCAAAGGTGAAAGCAATTCCAGCCATGGATTCCCTGTGTTTTATTTATTTCTTTACTTATTCATGTTTATTACACGTTTTCCAGCATAGAGATTAATTTTATTTTACTGATTAAGTATTTTCTTTATTGTTTTCATTGATTAATGCATGATTTATTAGGTTTTATTAAATTTCTGTGTTTTAAGCCTAGATCAGTAAAGAGCATGTTATTTCGTATTGAAGTACTCAATGTAAATTTCTGATTTTTTTATATGTGATACATGAATATGTTAGTGAACTACTGTAAAAAAATCAGATGTTTTGAGATTCGGGAACCCTTTAAAAAAATAAAAGATTAAATCGTGATTTTCAATCGTTTAGAATCATTGTTGAAATTCATTGGTAACTTGCAGTTGTGGTATTTTTCTCATCCGATATTTAATTTAAGATCCGTAAAGTATAGTGGATTCATGTTGATATGAAATATTTACTGTGAAATTTTGATAATTTTTAACTTCTGTTTAGTATTTTTCCTCTGTCAGAGAATCAGATTTAAAATTTAAAACTCGTTAGGGTTTACCAAAACCCTAATCTGACTTGTGATGATCATAGATCTCAAACCGTAGATCTGATTCATAATATGTAAAAAAGGAATTTCATTATTTTTCTGTCTACTGTTCACTGCTATAATTTTAAGAATTTTTTATGAGGTCTGACATTTTTTTCTATATTTTCAATCTGAAGTACCTGTTTTAACCAATGTTAGATTAATTAAATTTTAGTCCAGATTGCCGGAAGGGTTTCTCTCTCATCAAAGATGATTTTTCTAAAATGTAAAATGGAAAATATCGGTTTTTCTGTCTAATTTACCTCTGTAAAATTTCAGAAATGTTCATGGTGATTTGACCCCTGATTAGGGTCTAACATTGGAACTAATCTGTGACTATGGGTAAAAATAGCTTATTTTAGGGTTTTAATGCAATTTTCGAGTTGGAATAATTATAAAAATATATTTTTACAATTCCAATATAATTTTAGGGTGATAATAAGTGCAGGTATCTATTTTTAGCAAATTTGGAATTCATTTGATGCTTGAATAGATCAAATTGCAAAACAGGGTACCTGCAGGATCTAGAAACACTGCAAAAATTGTGATTTTCATGATATTTTATGATTTTCGTGCACAAGTGCATGTTTTTAGGGTTTGTTCATGTTTAGAATCATATTAGGATGCTTCATGATTAATTTTATGTTTATTTGATTTCATTTAAACCCTAAACCCAAAGTTTTTACCAAAATTTATTTCAGAAAACCCTAATTTCAAGGCCATAGTCTTGCTATCAGGGACATTTTGGTCATTTGACCTAAATTTCGAAATTCTAAACCTTATATTTTATGTTTTTAATCATGCTCTATCATTTTTTGTTTGATTTATCCTTATTTGAATTTTAAAACTTGCATTTTACAAAATATATTTCAAAAAACCCTGATTTCAATGTCGTAGTCTTGCTATTAGGGGTATTTTGGTCATTTTGACCCCAATTTTGAATTTTCAAATCTCATATTTGTTATTTTTTATTTATTTTATGTCATATTTCATTAAGTTTATATCAGGGAATCATGGAAAAATGCTTATATCTAGCAAAATCCAGCAATTTGCAGATATTGCTGGATAAACCTAGAAAAGCCAACATATCTTCACTAATCTATTTTTCTAGTTTTACAGGAACATTGAAGACTTTAATTTCCTGCATTTAAATTCAATTAGTGATGTAAATTGTAATTAAATTTGGAATAAGAATTTCAATTTCTGCATAGAATAGGATTTGCACTGCATATAGTTTTAAACTTTGATATATAACTGCAATGTATGCCAATTCATGCACATTCTTTATAAATTCACTATGGTCTACACAAATGGCACGTGCACAAGCTCTTATGGAGTAGACAAACTCAGTGGAATTTGTATTTATGACCATAGTCAGAATACGAATGAGACCCAGATTTGTGATCTTCGTATTAGCCACATTCAGCCTACACTCTTAGGCTAACTTCAAAATGCATTGCATTTCTCAAAAATACAAAAGAGTTTTCTCAATTCCTCAAAATCAAGTCTTTCAAATCCATATTCATTCATTTCATTCATTTGCAAATTCCAATTTCAATTCATAGAAATCGATTTTCTCAAAAAAATTCTAAGTCTTATTCAGAAATTGATTTTCTCAAAACTCTGAGCTTTCAAATGGTATTTCAAGTATTTTTCAAAGTTCAAAATTTGATTTTCCAAGTTATATCTTCAATTTCAAAGTTTGAATTCAGGGAAATCAAATTTTCCAAAGTTATTTGAAACTCCTTAGAAGTCGATTTTCACAAAACACTTGAATTTCTTCAGAAATCGATTTTCATTTTGTTCAAAAATATTTTCACCATGATTCACGATTTTTCAAGTGACATCTTTTCCAAGAATTTTCCAAGTATTTCAGTTATTCTAAGCAAACATCATGTTTTCAAATCTGCATTTTTCAGAAAATTCATAGCACATGCATGATTCTTTATGCATTTAGGAAATATAACACGATTTAGACAAGTTAAGCAAAGCTAAGCACACTTTTGATCCTTGGTTCAATTACCCTTGGTAAAGGCGCCAAGAATGGTTGAACCTCGTATCGACAGGCGAGTCTCATTCTTCGGAATTATCCCGCATTTTAAAACGAAGGCGGGTTATTTTCAAAATCTTTTTCAAAGGTCAGTTTGACTTGCAAAAAGTAAAAAAAATTGCGATGATAACAGGTTTGGCGACCGTGATGGGACCTGTCTTCGCCTGATCAATTGTGCACTTGACTTAGTTCAAATTGTCAAAATCGTGTTCCATGGAATGTCAACTTTTATTTTATGATATCATGTGAACCTAGGAGCCTAGACTTGAACCCAGCTGACATGGATTGCATGTATACTAGGCATGGTGTGAACACCCCAAATTTTTCAAAGTTTTGTAAAAATGACCCTTTTGCCCCTAACCCCGTTTTCTGAGAAAATCAAGTCATTTCTTCAGATTCTCTGAATTAAAATCCATATCGATATATTCAAAATCAACTCCGGATCCGAATTCAGCCCTTTAAATCCATATTTCCTCCAAATCCGGATCAAAACCTATTTTCTGAAGAAATTTTCTCAAAATTCGCCTTGAGTTCTTAGAAAAACTCCTTTTGTAAATATTTTACAAAAATATCAAAAACAAATTTAATTTCAATCTCTGATTTCTTGTAAAGTTTTAGGTTTTTATTCTAAAAATACAAAAAAATAGAAAAATAACTTAAAAACCAAAAAGAACAAGATTTTAGAAAAACTACAGGAAAAACAAATGATTTCAAGCTTTGCAAAGTGGTCTTTTGCTAAAAACCTCATTTGAAAAGCCATTTTTACAAAAATTTCTTAAAAGGAGTCTTCTTTTGGAAAAAGAGAAAATCCACAACAAACTCTTCCCGCGCCCCCTCCTCTCTTCTTTCCATCGTTAATCTCAAAACGACCTTCTTCTCTCTTCACCCTCGATCTTCAACGGACCTTCCTCTCGAACCTTCGTTCTTCCCCTTTAAGAGCAGCACTCGGGGAAGAACGAGGGATCCCATTTTTTTTTTCGCATCATCAACCTTCTCTAAGTAATACATCGTCCATCGGGTTCTTCCTGAGAACGAAATTTTCCAATCCAATTTTCACCCAACAAACCGCCCCTCCAGGCCACTGAAGGACCCCTTCATTCCAGATTTCTGCTTCGACCATCGGTTTTTCTTGGGAAGAAAGGACTTCAATCCATCCAGCATCTCTCTCATCCAGGAATTTCACCGGCGATCGGATTCTCCATCTTCCCTCCCCTGCAAGGACAAGAAGAGGAATTCCCCCGCAGCCTCCTGTAAGGGATTCAATCCTCTACAAACAAGGTGAGTGCTCTTTTTCTTCCTCTCCTTAATCTTCCCTCGGTTTTCCCTAAAATCCGACCCTTGCCCCATCAAAGCACCCGTAGCAGTGTTGATTTGTTTGTAACAAATCAGGTTGCTTCTGTGCGACATTAACAGAATGACCTCATTCTAACATTCCTGCGTTTTATTATCTCATTTTTTTTCTTTCCTTGAACCTCTGCGGCAACATTTTTTTTTGGCCTTTTGATTGGCGCTCTGCATTTCTATTTTTTGCATCTCATTTCTTTTATTCGTTATCATTAAGTTTCTTGATATTTTATAGTGATATACCTCGCCTTTGTGCTCTGTTTTCTGGTTGATCAGAAGACTGTATGTATGTTCCTCCTTTTCGTTATATTTTCATCCATATCGGATTTTCCTGCAGGTTATCAATCTTAGCTTTTATCTCTTATGTTATTTTGGGAAATCGACCCCTGTCTTTGTTCGGCCATTGTAGTTGAGTTTTTATTAATACAGTAATTTCCTTATTTGAATATAAGACATCATGTCACGAAGGATCTGGAAGGCTATTCAGGTGTCCTCAAATGAACATCATACAATAGTTTGATAATCCTATCAAGAGTTGTTAAAAGTGACCCCTGGTAAGGTCGATTCACCCGATGGCCATCTAATCATGTGTGATGTGAGTATCATCATGCCTAAATATTCTCACACCTGTATGTTAATAATAGACCCACATACATCTATTGAGAGTGTGGTTACGTTCATGTGCTAATATTTGTCTATCAATTCAAAATTGAATGGATGATCTATCCCAACCAGTGAATTGAAATAAGGGATCCTAAAAACTGGTGATGAGCATCTAAGAGAAGTGACTGCCAGAAGGCCATAGATCAAGAATAAGCAGCCAGGTTTAGTGCGTGAGAAGAGTCCATGAGAAATGGCGATCATATCCCGCTTGGCGGAAGTGTATTGATCAAAGCTTCATAAAGGAAGCTACAGGTAGATGCAAGATTTTCAGGTCACAATGAAGGTTGTATCCTTTTGCTTACTGATAAATTGTTGAGCGCAACATTTTTTTTACAATGATACTTATGTCATGTCGTCCATTGCATTTCCCTCTCTGTGCTGTCCATAGATTGTGCATTATTACCTTACTGCATCCTCCCTCTGTTCATTTCCCTCACTTTGCATTACATCAATTTTTGCATTAGATCACCTCATTTGCATAAACCAATTAGGATATATTTTGCTTAAGATCACTCTGTATCCTTATCAGATCTCCATGTTAATGCTGACTCACGATTCCCTCTATATAGACACACATACCCTCATTCATATATCTTATTGCCCTGTATCTTTACTGTCGTTTCATGCATCATATTGATGTTCTTGATGTTTGTAAATTGGTGTCTTGACATTTAGTACTTGGTTGCTGCATTCTTCACAATTTTTTTTATCCCCATCGTTATTCCTTAATCTGTCCCCTCGGGTCAGTCACGGTCAGTAATGAATTTATTTATTTATTTTTGTTGTTGTGGTATAAATCAACTGCCTTTAAGATATGCTGATTTTCATCTGAAGGTTTTGTTAAAGGTTGTGGTTACCTGTAGATAATACTTGCAACTAGTGTCATCAAAATCAATTATCATGCAATAGAACAATTCCTAAAAACCTGCAAAATGCAGGAACCAGATTTCCTGTTAAACCTACTGTCTTTTGCTGAATTAGAATCACAATTTGGTTTCAATCCACCACACTTTAATGTCATTTTGTAAATTTAGTCATTCTCAAATTGCTGCATAACATGGTCCAGTTTACATGGTCATTGTATTATACACATCCCTTTTTCCCATGAATTCACCTCAGCATGGTACCTGTAGTGTAGGTGCCGCTCCTTTGCTGACTTATGGCATCATTCTACTACCTTCCATACTTTACCATTTGTCTCTGTATAACACTGGACTCATATACTTAAACTACACATTACCACTACTTATCTATTATGCAAAACCCTACTTCACTATCAGCTCCCATGACACCCCTACATTTCCTCTCACTAACTGAGGCATCTTTTTGCAGCATCCATCCGCTATACCAGCAGTCCCAGCACAGTGTTGTGTTTTCTATTTTTGTGTGTCCTTCTCATCACAGTTTCCCCTTTGTCTCACATTGCCTCCCAAATGTCACCTGGATAATATTTTAACTTATGTAGCTGAACATTTCTAGCAACACATTCAGCATCATTTGCTGTCTCACCTGTTAAACCCCTGCACGAGCCTCTCACAGCCACATGCCCACCTGCATGTTCATCTCCTTCCACTGTTATGCAGCAGTTGTGCTGATGTATACCCTGCATACCTTCCATCCATGGAAGCATGATACACTATCCCTCATATTACTACAGCACCTGTGTAGATTCAGCACAGTCACCTAAATCATCATTCACTTACCTACTATCTCACCTCATTAGCCACTGCTATACATTCATATTTATCCATTGCACATATAGGATTTTTGTTTGCTTATGATACTTCCTATATATATATATAATAATATGTATATATGCACAGGTATATACGAATACTTTCTCATAAATATAGAATATGCATTGTAACCTCCTCCTCATTTCTAAATGTCTTCCATAAATATGATTAACACTTGTATTTCTTTTATCATCTTTGTCAAGTGCTAATCCTGTTTTGCAGGAAATATGTGGATAAAGTTATCATTTGAAGTTGTAAAATTAATTTCACATGTTGTAATAGCTAGATTTGAATAAAAATTTATGTTCCCTGCTTTAGGTAGAATGAATGAGCATTATAGAATGCCATGAATTGTTTATTCCATGCATTTTTCTTTTATTTCTCAAAATCCCCACAATGGTGAAACACGAATGGCACGTGCACCATTTCGTAAGAGGTAAGTTAATTCTAAGTTGACGATTTACATCAACGACCATAGTCGGGGTGTGAACAAAACTTAGAATTCTCATCTTTTACAAAATAACACTGGATCCACTTTCAAAATTCATCATATTTTCTCAAAATATTTTCTTTCTTTTATCAGAATTTAACTTAGGATTAATTCAAAATATATACCAATGGCCATAGTCAGGGTATATTGAGAGTTAATCTCATTTTAAATTCTATAAAAGCACCAAAAGTGTTTCATTCTTCTCTTGAATTTAAATATAGATTATTATATAATACATTCAATGACCATAGTCAAGGATGTATTATATTTTCAATCTTATTTTAATTCATTTAAAGAATAAATAGCTTTTCAAAAGTCCAATTTCAAACTTATTCAAATTCATTCATCATATAGGGTAGAATTGCATCATATTTTCAAAATTCTTCTTCAAAAATCCAAGTGATCTCAAATATCTTTCTTCAATCTATAGTTTAATTTATTCTTCTACCTTACTTCAAAGATTTAAATTCTAAATTCAAAATCCAATTTGACTTTGAAATTTCAAAATTCAATCTTTATATTCTTGATTCATTCCAAATTCAAAGTCCAAATTTGACTTTGAAATTCATTTATAGTTCAAATTCTCAAATCAATTTTGAAATTTCAAAAATCCAATTCAATTCAAAAACTCAATTTCAAAGTTCCATTTAAACTTTGAAGTTCTTAATTCATTCTTAAAAGTTCATCTTCTTATCTATTCAAAACCACAGTTTGAGATTGATTCTCAAAAGTTTGACCTTTCTTAAATTTAATGTGGGTTTTCAAAACCCAGATCCATAATTCAAAAGTTCCAATTGGACTTTCTAAAGCCCAAATCCAAGGTTAAATCTCAACTTGGATCCAGATTTCCAAGTATAAATTCAATTCCACTTCGGATCTTAGACTTCCTTTCATCTTGGATTCCAAGTCTTGGATCCAATCCATTTTAGGATCCAGAATTCCACTTTACTTTGGATCTCAGATTACAGATCCAAATTCCACTTAGGATCTAGATCCTGATTCTATTTTGGATCCCCGACTTCAGATCCAAATTTCATCTTGGATTCCAAATCTCGGATCCAATTCATTTCAAAACTTCAGATCCAATTCCATCTAGGATCCAAAGATCCAACTTTACTTTGGATCTCCAATTACAGATCCAAATTCTATTTAGGATCCATATCCCCATTCTACCATTGCATCTCAGATTCAGATCCAAATTCCAATTCTTAGGATCCAGAATCCAACCCTACTTTGGATCTCAGACTTCAGATCCAAAATCCATTTCTTTAGGGTCCAGAATCCAATTTTACTTTGGATCTCAGACTTTAGATCCAATTCCATCTTAGGGTCCAGAATCCAACCCTATCTCGGATCTCAGATTTCAGATCCAAATACCATCTTGGATTCCAAATCTTGAATCCAATTCCATTCAAAATTCCAGATCCTAATTCACTGTAATTCCAATTCTTAAAACCAATTCCTCTTCATTCCAGATTTCAAATCAAGTTCCTATTTCGGATCCTAAATCCAAAAATCCACTAAAAACTCTATTCAGAATCCAAAACTTAGATTCAGATTTCATCTTGAAATTCTAACTGTTGCAAATCCCATTTCTCAAATCCTTTAGATTTCCCACATTTCCTTCTAAATTCAAAAACTTCAAAATTGGAATTCAATTTCATTCCAAATATTCATCCAAGTCCAAACTTCTAAATTTAAAGTCCATTTATGACTTTGAAAATTTCCTTCTCTTTTTATCTCAAAACTTCAAAATCAATTTCCAATTTCCAGATTTATTTTCCCAAGCTCTTAATTATTCTAAAAACTTAGAACTTTAAATCTTAAGTTCTAAGTTAAAAATCATTTCTTCACTTTATCAGATTCATCTCAGAAATACTTGGGAATTCTTCAAAACATTTTCAAAAAGAGCATACATCTTTGCATTTACACAAGCATGATTCTCTGTGCATTTAGGCTTAGAATAATTTCTTAGATAATTTCTTAGCAAAGCAAAAAGGCATAAATTCGACCCTTGGTTCGATTACCCCTGGTAAAAGCGCCAGGAACGGTCGAACCTCGTACCGACGAGCGGATCCCGTCTCTCAAGTTTTCCCGCAAATACTTCAAAAACGGAGGCGAGTTATTTCAAATATTTTCAAAAATTAAGGTCAAGTGAGACCCGCAAAAGAATTCCTCTTCTCTCTTCTTTTTCTTTTCTCTTCTCTCTTTCTTTCTGTCTTTTATCTTTCTCCCGTCAAAAAGGAGGAAAATAAGAGGTTAAAAAGGAAAAGAGAAGGAAGAGAGAGAATATTACGAGAGGAAAATTTTTGCAATGATCACACATGGTTTGGTAGGACCATATTGAGGAGAATTATTCATGCTCACATAGACTTAGGTCTAATACAACACTCCTCAATCTAGGAATTGTATGAAAACAATGTTTGTTTCTTCAAATATTTCAAAATTCTATCTCTTTAGGTTTTAGAGCCTTCTGATTTTCTTGCATGTGCTCATGTTTTCAAAAACCACCCCACCTACTTTTACCCGGTCTTCACGTTGTTGGGCTTTCTTCCAGAACCATAGTTCGGGACAAAGCCCCACAACTGGGCCACTTATTTGGGGTAACGCCCCCCTGCCACGTACCAAGGGCCATAGTCTAACGTATATCAGCAGGCGCTCAAGGATGTTGGAAAACTTGAACCTAGAACCAGAGAAATTGATTTTATGCCACGTACATCGAGCCTCGGGTCGAGTATATAGGCATAGCATGATTGAACACAGATGATCTGAACCTTAGAGTTAGGATTAAGGTCCTACAGCTATTTCAAAACTTGTGCATCTAGAGTCAGCTTTTAGAGAATGTTGTATGTGCATACTTGTTTGTACAAGATGTGATTGAATGTCGGTTTCTTTTATTACATTTTTCCATAAGTATTCTAAATTACTAGACAATTTTTAAAAATCTCCAATTTTTTCATCTGTTTCCATATACTATCTAGAATTCCTGTTTTATTCTAACCCTGAACGATTTTTCGAATTCTCCTTTATTTTTCCTCAAAACTTCAGGTGATTTTCCATCCTTCCGTTCTTCTGGATCTCGAATTTCCTGCTTCATTTTTATCCTGCCTGCATTCTTTTCAAAATTCATGTATTTTCCCAAGTCTTATTCCAATTCTCCATGTTTTCCAGTCTGATGGCATTCAGTCAACTCGATTCAGTCTTTCCTGAATGTCACATCTCCTACGAGGTGCGACAAGGTCTTCCAGAACATCGAGTCCTCAGCACCTGATCCTTCCTTCCTTCCCTAGTGGTATTATTCATAGCTCAAGAACTTTTATCGTATGTTTCTGGACCATTTGGACGATTGTGGATTGGAACTGGCATCCGCAGTGGGAAAGCAGACAGTTAACGACGATTTGATCCACGCACTGGCAGAGCGGTGGAATCCGAGCACTAGTATCTTCTGGTTCCCATAAGGGGAAATGACTTTATTGATGGATGAATTCTCAGAGATTATGGGATTACTTGAACCAGCTGGTCAGCCTGGAGACCCATTGGAGAAGCAATTTTTGATCAATGTCAAAGGTCTAGATCCCCGAGATGCTTTAGCTCGCATGACAGGACACAAGTCTTGGCCATTGATCAAGGAGAATGGAAATGAGTATGTGAACCTACTCGAAATCTACAGACAATATGGGGCATTTGCGGAAGTCAGCTCCTTATTCCGAACAACTCGAGAGAAAATCCAGCATGCGATGGTCTTATGCACTGTGAGATTAGCTCTCTTTCCACACGGACGAAATTACATGGATATCAGGATAGTTCAACTTCTGCGAAGGTAGGGAAGTCGACAGACCAACCGCCTCTCTATAGCTATGGCTACACTTGCCTTTCTGTATCGAGGGTTGACCCATTTCGCACTCAGAGAATCAACTCTAGTCGAAGGATGTACCTATGCTTTGCCGTCTTGGTTCCTCCGACATGTGCCAACCAGAGCCAGTTCATTCAGATACAATGGTGAAAAGCTTCTGCCAGTTGCGCGATACGGGTTTTTAATCGACAACCTTTAAGAGGAAGAAGTCGTATGGGACTACTTTGATCGTCAGGAGTCACCTCCCAGATATACTTATGCATACGGCAAGTGGTTCAGGTTACTTGGCCCATTCTTCTGTGCATACTACCATCCAGAGCGGTGTGTCAGGCAATTCTCTCAGAGATAGAAGCGCATAGAAATTCGCCCACTATCAGGGATCTTGCCAGAGTTCGATCTCACATCAGATCAGTGGTCCGGAGCATACCATTCTGCCAAACATGGCTGGGATTCTTTTGTTACCCTCACTATTTTTCCTAGTCCTCGAGTGTCCTCTGATTATCAGGAGTGGTGGAAAATTGTTTGTCCCCCTGCCCTTTGTCAAGTGTATTATTAATAAAATCATGTCTTTTTCCTTTAATAAAATTCCCTTAATTTTCATCCTATCTTGGTTTGACGACCTCGCCTAGGTAACAAGGCGCATTTTTAGTTGTTTATTTTGCAATAAATAACAGCGCAATTGTCGTGACCCCAGTGACGACTCAGTCTCTAGTAATGGGATATCCTTCAAATTGTCTACCAGATATTCAACAAATATTTCTTATTCAAAATCATTTTCAGCAGCTAATCCTCAGTTTTGCTCTGCAGAGAGCACCTGCATACTTACATGGTTCAGACGAGATCTGGAAAGAAAACCGCGCCAGTCTAGATTACCAGTTCTCCATCAGTCTCAGTACAAGAAATGGCCTCTTCACAATCTGCCGAAAATGTAAAGCAGCAAGCTAATGATGACATCGACCCCCAAATGTATTCATTGTTCTAGAGAATGCTGAGTAAGTTAATGACTGAAGAAACAGAAGCTAGCTCAAGAAGAGCCCACAATAAGAAAAAGGTCAAAGGCCGAACAGTGAAAAAGAATGTGAAGATCACTAGGAAGCAGAATCGTCATGAAGAAATATCTGATGAGGCAAAATCAGCAGAAGATACTGATGAAGAATATGAAACTCACCAAGCAGTTAGAAAGCCTACTCAAAGGCAGAGGTCAGCTTATAAATCTGGGAATCAATCTGTCAATGACCCTACTCAACCACAGCTCAAAGACGTGGTGAAGATGGTCAAGGATCTGCAGGCCCATGACAAGGGCAAAAGGGTCTTCACAAGTGAAGATTTTTATGACAGACTGGATGGAGATGATGATCTTGACAATCTCCCCAAAAAATTTATCAAATTCGATGGTTCGGGTGACCCAAAGGCACACCTCGCCTTTTTCTTTGCAGAATGTTCCAAGTTCAGAAGGAACAATCAAGTCTTGTTCCTCTGTTTTCCCCGCAGTTTGGAGGGTATTGCAGCGAAATGCTATTCGAAACACATTAACCCTATAGAGCTGAAAGAGTTTGACAAAGTGGTCAATTTGTTTATTGAACACTTTTTATTCAATGCCGAAGCCCTCTAGACTCTCAGCAACATCTGCAGTCTGAAGCAGAAAGAAAATGAGAAAGCCAGGGATTTTATTCATAGGTGGAGATCTGCTTGTAACAAGATGCGTGATCCGATATCAGAGGGGCATGCACTATCTTTGATCTTGAGTAACTTCTCGCAACCCCTAAGGGGACTGATTTCCACCTCTCCATCCAAGACCTTTATAAAATTGACAAAATGAGTTGAATGACTCGAGTTGAGTATGGAAAATGGATCTTACGAGGGTTTCATCTTCACCAAGAATAGCAATAAACAAGAATCGAAAAAGAAAATCAATTTCACCTTCTCTTCCAATGCCGGCCATAGTGACTGCAAAAATAACTAGAGAAACCATACAAATCAAAAAGAAAAGTCTTCAAGGCAAAATAAAAAGTTGGATCAACAGAAAGAAAAGATAAAGCGAGATGGTTGGGGTAGTGATCGCCAGTTTACTCCTCTTGAGCAACCTCTCGATGAAATCCTTGAATATATGTTAACCAAGGAATTGGTAAAGCTTCCAAGAGCTACAGATCCTCCCACAATCATGGGAAGATTCATGGACCAGTTTTGGAAATTTCATCGGGCAGTAGGGCATGATACTGACCATTGCTTTGTCTTCAAGAACATCGTTCAAGACTACATTGACAAGAATCTTCTTGTTGAAGATGAAAAGAAGGACCAACCATCCTGATTAAGCTTTTTCCTCAATCACTCAAGAAGCTGACAATGCTAGCATTTCTCATTTTGCATTTTGCTTTCATTACTTTGAGGGGATGATGAAATCCCATTTACCTTTCCCTGATATTCATTTTTCCTTCACTACATCAATAAAATTATCAATTTTCCTCATAAGCTTGATGCCATCGCTTGTTCTCCTTCTCCACAAAATATTCTTTCATGTGGAATGACCCTTTTCAGAGTCCCTCGTGAATCGATCAAAAGTCGATTGCTTTGTTACCTTCAAGGCGCGTTCTTCGAACGACAATTATCTTTCTTCTATCCAAAACTTGCTTCCCTTGTTATACTGGGGCATTACTTTGAAAATTATCTTTAAAACATCCTGTATGCAGGCAGGATCAAACAAATCTCTCATTTTGCATGCATATGCATCCATTTGCATTCATTTGCATGTATCTGCATTCATTTGCATTAAGTTTACATCAGTCTAACTACCTGTAAACACCACAAATTTTTCAAAATATGGTAAAAATTTCCCCTTTTAGGCCTTTGACCCCATTTTTCTGAAAGAATTTTTCCCAAAATAGCATTGAAAACCTTCTTTTGTAAATATTTTCCAAAAATACAAAAATATTATTTTAAATCCTCATTTTCTCGTAAATTTTAAAGGTTTTATTCCAAAAAAAAAAATGGAAAACAGAAAAAAAAGGAACTATGTTGTTCAAAATTCTTTTTGAAACTTGTTTTTTTTCTAAAACTCTTTAAAACCACTTTTTTTTTTTGAAAATCTTTAAAAATAGGACCGGCCTTTTGAAAAGTTTTATAAGAAGACCCCCTTAACAAAAGTCGGGTTTAGGGTTACGAAAACCCTTTCTTCCGCCGCCCTCCTTCCAGAAGAATCTTCCCCATCGTCGACCTTCGTTCCGTCCATTGCTACCATTGGATCAACCTCCTTCATTCATCATCAAACAAACCTCCATCTTCTGCCCATCCCAAACCTTCCATCGCCAACAGCCCACGCCATGTGCGAAACCCCCATGTGCGAAAACTCCTTCTCGCACGCCTCCACCATCACCTTCTCGAAGCCTCCATCCACCATCCGCCCTTCAATCTGCCCCATCTCCCTTCCTCAATCCTTCGATCGCCCTCCGATCAGTGGCTCCGCCATCCCAGCCTTTGATCCCAAACCGCTTGCCTCTCGATCCTTCCTTCCCCTCTTATTTAACAGACCCTCATCCCCTCAGAGGAGGGGGGGATTTTCTTTCTCGCGACCTCTCCGTTATACATCCATCTAATCCCTTTTCTGGAAGAAAGATTTAGAGTCTCCTTCTCCCTCTGGTTCTCCCTCCAATGGGATGAAGGAGATCAAAACCCTATACAAGACTGCGGGGCCGAAGGAGCGTTCCTTCCCTCGAAACTCAAATCACAGCCCGAGGGTGCCGACCATTGCAGTAAGGTGGTAATCGATCAAAATTTCTGGCAAATTGCCTTTGAGGATCAGCCATTGCTCAGAAAGGATACGAGGGAATGTAGAAAGAATGGTATTAGGAAGGAATACCCCTTTCGTTTCTCGACTCAACTCGCGGTAAGCATAAACTCTTCTTCTACTTGTCACCCTTCATTCCAATCTTGTTTAGCTATAATATCGGTTTATTCCTCCTTTGTTTTTTTTTATCATTATTTTCTGATTAGACTAATTCTCCTGTTCGATATCCCCATCGAAAGCACCACTGTGAGATCGGGCTGCATGTAGCAGGTACCGGCTCACAGTATTGCGCAATATCAAATGGAGTATTCATGCTCCTACAATTCCTCCCTTTTTTTTCTCTTCTTTCTCTCTCTCTTTTTTTTTCTTTTTTTTTCTTTTCTTTTCTTTTCTTTTCGGTTTATCTATCACATATTAGACCTAACATATTACTTCCTAACATCATCCCTCTCTTTCTGTATTTTACTTTCGTCAGTTTTTGTCTCAAGTTTGGCGGATTTCGCTTTGTCTTCAGCCTTTGGTCGAATGTTTGATTTGCAAAAACCCATACAACATCTTCTGTTTGCTTCCATCTAATCGATGAAAGCATTAGAATCAGGTATCTGATCTTTTGGTTTCTGATTCGGTCGGGGGATCGGGATCAGATCTGCCGGAAGTTTGTCGAAATTTTTGACCCAATTAAAGATTGCTGAATGCGTGGGAACCAGACATTTGAAAATTTTCCATTCGATGAGTGTCATTGTTACCTTGACCAATCAAGCAAAGGGGTCCACCGAAAGCATCGCACCACTATTTCAACCAGGGTAGATATCTCTGACGATTTCACAGTGGAGATATGAACCAACGATTGTTCCACTATGAGATCATTATATGATCTGAAGTGAAGTATAGGATCCTCTATCATGAAATATTCCCCTGGCTGTTAAGTCGGGCTTATTCATCCAGAATTCGATCGCTACCCAGCTCCTTTGTATCATTTTTGAAGCCAATTATTATGCTAAATACAGGATGAAGTTAGCCATCGGTTCATGAATGAAGCCATCCCCATTTTAAGCATTCCCTTAGGTTTTCGTAATTTGTTCATTGTGCTTATTTTTATTTTTTTATATTTTTTTGACAAGATTGCATCAATTCAAGCTTTTCCCTTCTTTCTGTTCTCCTGTCATGCATATTTAATGTTAATTGTTTATCATCGGCTTCTCATTTTGCGTACTTTGCTGCAGAAAATTGTTACATTAAATTATAATTCTGGAGATTTGCAGGTTAGAATAGTTTCAATGTATTTTGTCTATGGCATTTGTTGGATCTTTCATCTTATATGTATACATTATGCTTCCCATATTGTTTACAACCCCTTCAAATATCTGATCATTCAGGTTATTTTTCGTTGAGTAGTTGTCACCTTAATTTCCCTGTTTCTTTGAATTATTAATCTTCATCCGTATGTTCATCATCCTGTATTTGCCAAATGGGGGATAATAATAAAGGCGACAAGGGATGCGAGATATTGTTTGAATGGAGTCCCAAATACCATTTTCTATCCAGATGACCCTTGGTATTTTCAAGCCATCACCATAAATCAGAGACAGCTCTTCCAGAAATCTCTTTGTTAATCGATTACAGATCAGATGTTGAGCTCTCCATCAGATCTGGACAATAAGCCAAGATCGTTTGCCAAGGTGAATGTGGGACCAGTCTGTCAAAGACTCAGGAGATCAGAATTTTTGAGATCCAGATGCCGATCCCAGGGGTTGCAAACGTCCAAGATCAAAACAGGAACTTTATTTTAACTCTGGTCTTTATCTGAATCACTAGAAAAGATCAAGTCATTCTCATGTTTTGAGAAATTAAAGTACAACGTGAAGCAATTTGGCAATCCAATATCAATGAAGGCTTTTGTTCAACCAAAAGCAACGCCCAACGCTACTTCACATCTTACTTAAATAAAGGTTTTGTTGCTGTCAGGCTACTTGTTATAATTTTCGATCATAATCTTGACTTACCTTCGTCTGTTGCAGGAGGTTGTAATACGCCAGCACATTAACCGTGTGCAATCGCCAGTTGTGCATTCACGGTTAGTTACCTTCTCCCCTTTTTATTCTTTGCGGGAATGTCGTGAGTTTACTTGGTCCCTTTATTTGATTCGTTGAGTCATTCATTATTTCCACGATCTACTCATTGTTCACTGAATTCATGCCATCACTTGTTGTTAAGCAATGGATCAATAAGATATAGAATTTTCACTATACTACAGTTTTAATTGTAGTCATGACTGCCCAAATATGCACGTATGAGATTGTCTTTACTCTCCCCATCGACTGAACTCTTGGTGCCTAATCATGGTTTCCTCACGAGTTCCTGCAATGTCTGCATATCCATCATCCTTGTTTTATATTAATAAATTCTTTATACATTAGCTTAATTTTCTGTATATTACCCATTATCATGTATATTAGTATGACATACCACTTGGCTGAATCGTTATACCAGTGTAGCACTCTGCATTTATGTATGTCAACTATTGGCATCCAGTTTTTTTTTTACTTTGCCGGTTGCTCCAGATCAATGTTACTAAAGAAAAGGTTCATACTGAAATCACTGAGTTTATAGACCTCGGTTTAAATTCAACAAAAAAAAATCATCAAAAAGGATAGAATAAAAGAACCAAACGATGCTCTCGAGAAGCCAAATTTATGGCTCTCACCAGTTGGCTTTTAAAGCAAAAGAAGAAACAGTTGCAGAAGATGCTGACAATATGAAGAAAAATCTCAAATTCCTCCAAACTGATGCCAAGGAGGGACATCAAGCGTAAGTACGCCCATTTACGGTTAGGATGATCTCTTATCACTGGAATCAACGTGCCGGATAGAATCAAGGTCCTCTGGCTGTCATCTGAAGGGATTCATCAAATTGTTAGGTTATGATAAGTCAGTCTGATCTGTCAAATGGCTGTGTAAGGATATCTGTTTTCCAATTTTTTTTTTTTACTGTTGCTATTAGACTCTTGTAGTCTGACTGCATTGTCACACTTCTGGTATAGGTGCATCATCTGTCCTTCTCACCATCCATACCAATGTATCCAATGACAACACTGTGCTGCAAATCAACATTGTAGCCACTTGTGATCCTTATCAGTTTTAGCATCCATCCTATCTTCCCCATTCCTTGTTATCCTTCCTCTTATGTTCTTTCATGTAAACATTAACAAGTCATCAGCCATTACATCCAGGTTTCATCTTCATCACACTTAGGCAAATCCATGTAGGTTAGCATCTACCTCAGAGTATGGTATGTATTATATAAGTCTTTCATTGTATGTATTAATCTAAGGCATGTACATATATAGGAATACAATATCAGTTCCCCATCTTTTTCACTATTTATATCTCGACATCCTGACTTTTGCCATTAATATCCATACTATTCATACAAGTTTCCTCTATGATCATACTAATCAAGTGTTTTTGCAGGAAATATGTGGAATATATCATCATCAGGAGTTATAAATCCAATTTTGGTGTGTTGTAATAGTTAGAGCTTAATGAAAATTTATATTTCCAGCTTTAGATAAAATGAATGAGCATTGTAGATACCATGAATTACTTGTTCTTCATGCATTTTTCCTTTATCTCTCAAAATCTCACAATGGTGAAACACGAATGGCACGTGCACCATTTCGTAAGAGGTAAATTAATCCTAAGTTGATGATCCATACCAATGGCCATAGTCAGGGTATGGACAAAACTTAGGATTTTTAACTTTTACGAAATAACACCGGATCCACACCGGATCCGTCTTCCAAAAATCATCATATTTTCAAATATTTCATTCTTTTATCACAATTTAACCTAAAATTAATTCAAAATATATACCAATGGCCATAGTCAGGGTATATTGAGAGTTAATTTCATTTTAAATTCTATAAAAGCACCAAATGTGTTTCATTCTTCACCAGAATTTAAATGTAGATTATTATATAATACATTCAATGACCATAGTCAAGGATGTATTATATCTTCAATCTTATTTTAATTCATCCAAAGAATGAAATAGCTTTTCAAAATCCAATTTCAAATTCTTTAAATTCATTTATCACTCAGGATAGAACTGCATCATATTTTCAAAATTCCTTTTTCAAAAACTCCAAGTAAATGTAAATATCTTCCTCAATCTATCTTCAATCCTTATCAAATCTGATTCCTCTTTTCATTTTTCAAAATTCTATTTTCAATCTCAAATTTCAATTTAACTTTGAGATTTCAAATTCATTTTATATTCAGATTCAAATCAGATTTCAAAAATCAAATTTGACTTTGAAATTCCAAATTCATTCAAAACTCCAATCCAATCTCCAAGTTCAATTTAACTTTGAGATTCTTGCTTCATCTTCTAAATTTCAAATTCAAGGTCTAATTTGACTTTGAAATTCATCTGTATATTCAAAGATTCAATTTCTAAAATTCATTTTCCAAGTTCAAATTAAACTTGGAAGTTATTGAGTCATCTCCTGAATTTAACTCCAAATCCATCTTAGGATCCAGGATTCAACACTCATATTGGATCTCAGACTTCAGATCCAATTCCTCTTTAGGATCCAGGATTCAACACTCATATTGGATCTTAGACTTCAGATCCAATTCCTCTTTAGGATCCAAAGTCCAATTCCACTTTTGGATCTCAGACTTCAGATCCAATTCCTCTTTAGGATCCAGACTTCAGTTTCACTTTGGATCTTAGATTTCAGATCCAAATCCATCTTAGGATCCAGAGTCCAACTCTATATTGGATCTCAGACTTCAAGATCCAAATCCTTCTTAGGATCCAAAGTCCAACTCTACATTGGATCTCAGACTTCAGATCCAAATCCATCTTAGGATCCAGAACCCAAATTTACATCGGATCTCATATTTCAAATTTTAAATCCATTTTAATATCCAATTCCATTCCCAATTCTAGATTTCAAATCCAATTCTGTTTTCAGATCTCATATGAACTTCCTAAATCCATTTATATTTTTAAATACCATTTGACCTTCTTAGGTCCATTCTAAATCTCAAACTTCAAAGTTTAAATTCAATTTCATCCCAAGTATTCCTTTCTTTTTCTAAATTCAAGTTCAAATTCAAAGTCCATTTCTGACTTTGAAACTTCATTTCCTTTCCTTTCAAAGCTTTTCAAAATCAAGATTTATTCTTTTCTGATTATTTCAAAGACTTAGAACTTCTCTGATCTATCTCAAGTTCTAAAGTTAGATTCAATCATTTCTTCACTCCTTTACCAAGTTCATCTCAGAATACTTGAAAATTTTCAAAACATCTTTTAAAAGGAGCATACATTCTTGCATTGCACAAGCATGATTCATTGTGCATTTAGAGTTAGAATAAAATTCTTAGATTATATTTAGGCAAAGCAAAAGGCATAGATTCGATCCTTGGTTTGATTACCCCTGGTAAAGGCGCCAGGAATGGTCGAACCTCGTACCGACGAGCGAATCCCGTCTCTCCATTTTTCCCACAATATTTTCAAAACGGAGGCGAGTAATTTTCTAAATATTTTTCAAATCAAGGTCAAGTGAAAACCCGCAAAAGAGTTCCTTTTCTCTCTTTCTTTCTTTCTTTTTCTCTTCTCTCTTTCTTTTCTTTCTTTTGTTCTTCTCCCTTCAAAAAGGAGGAGAATGGAGGTCGGAAAAGGGAAAGAGAAGGAAGAGAGAGAAACAACGAAAGAGGAAAAATTTTGCGATGATCACAGTTTTGGCGACCGTGATGGGACCTGTCTCCGTCTGGTCAAATTATGCCTTTGCTTTGCTCTAATATTCTCTAAGTCTTTATTCTTCCATGTCAGCTTCATTTCCATGCAAACCTTAGGAGCCTAGACTCTGTCCTAAAGCTGACATCTTTGCATATAGGATCTAAGTATGGTTTGGTAGGACCATATTGAGGAGATTATCCATGTTCATATTAGACTTAGGTCTTAAATACAACTCTCCTCAATTTTAGGGATTGAATGCAAACAATGTATGCAAGTGTATACTTCTCTTTATTTAAATCTATCTCTTTAGGACTTGTATTAGAGCCTTCTGATTTTATTGCTTGTTGATCATATTTTGAAAACATCCCTACCTATATTGTCCTGGTATTCACATTGCTGGGTTGTCTCACTGAACCATAGTTCGGGAGAGAGCCTCACAACTGGACCACTTATTTGGGTTTGCGCCCCCTACCATGTACCTAAGGGCCATAGTCTGAGGTATATCGGTAGGTGCTCAAGGATGTTGGGAAGCCATTACCTTAGAACCAGAGAATTATCTTTTATGCCACGTACTTCGAGCTTCAGCTTGAGTATATCGGCATACCTTGATTGGAATCAGATGATATGAACTATAGAGTTAGGATTAAGGTCCTATAAGCCATTTCAAATATCGCATTTAGAGTAAGCCTTTAGGGAGTGCTGTGTGCGCATCCTTGTTTGTGCAGCTATGATTGTGCGATGTTTTCCTTGTGTTCTCCTATATATATCGAACCTTTTTTAAAACCCTGGGTGTACCCTTCAAAACTTCCTCTATTTTCAAAAACCACGGGTGTATATTTTCTCCTTTACCTACGTCCTTTTCTCTTTTGTGTCAATCTTTCTTTAAAAACCCTGGAAATTCTTTCTTTAAAATCCCTTGATCTTTTACAAAATGTCCAGGAAATTATGTTTGTCCCTCCTCTCATCAAACGTCTATCTGTAAGTCCTGCATTCTATCTGACTCTTTTTCTCTCTTGCCTCAGTATCATTCCGATGGCATCTGAATCTCCCGATGCTATCTTTCCTTGGGATCATGTCTTTTATCAAATAAGGGATGGAACCCCAGATCATCGGGTCATCCAGTCTCGTACCTTCTTCCCACGGTGGTACTATTCTTGGTTCACCGCCTTCTCGCGTATGTTCCCAGACCACTTGGATGATTGTGGATTAGAGATGGCATCGGCAGTTGGCAAGCGAACTATCAACGACAGTCTGATTCAAGCTATGGCAGAGCGGTGGAATCCGCGTACCTGCACATTCTGGTTTTCATGGGGAGAGATGACTCTGCTAATAGACGAGTTCAGTGACATCATAGGATTGCCAGAACCAACTGGTCAGCCAGATGATCCAGTCGAACAACAGTTCTTGATCAATGTCAAAGAGGTAGATGTTCGAGAAGCATTGGCCAGAGCTACAGGGAGCAGATCCTGGCCTCTCGCAGAGATCAACGGAAGTCAGTTCATCGATCTGTTCAAACTCTATCACAAGTATGGGGCCTATGAAGAAGTCGATACCTTATCTTGAGCAGCGAAAGAAAGAATTCAGCATGCCATGGTTCTATGCACAGTGGGGCTGGCGTTCTTTCAGGATGGTCAGAATTTCATCCATGTCAGAGTCGCCCAACTTTTTCGAAGATGGGGAAGCAAGCAGACCCGTCAGCTTTCAGTATCCATGGCAGCTCTAGCCTTTCTCTACAGAGGTTTAGCTCGTTTCGCCCTCGGAGAAACCATTTTGGTAGAAGGATGCACGTATGCCTTACAGTAGTGGTTCCTGCGACATGTGCCGTCAAAAGTCAGCCATTCAGTGCCGAGCTTTGATCGAGAAACTGCATCAGGAGGAAATCGTTTGGGACTTCTTCGACAGAAGAGAGACTGTTCCTCAATACACCTATGCTCGTGACAAGTGCTACAGATTGCTCGGCCCTTTCTTCTGCGTAGACTATCAGCCAGAGAGGTGTCTTTGACAGTTCTCGCAGCGGCAGATTCGTGTCAATACCCGCTTCTCGACAGGCCGCATGCCAGAGTTCGATCTACGGTCGGATCAGTGGTCTGGAGCATACCACGTCGCCAAATACACTTGGGACTCCTTTATTCCTTTGTCTATATTTCCCGGTCCTAATGTATCATCAGAGTATCGAGAATGGTGGCAAACTGCCTGCCCACCTTCTCTTTGTATTTAAATTTTGTCATTAATGAAAATGCAAACTTTTGTTCTGATAAAAAGCTTTTTATGGCCAAATCTTATTTTTGTTTCATGTAGTTACGAACTCATCCCCAGTGATGAGACCCATTTTTTTTATATATATATTCCTTCTTCGATTATCTCTCGTCATGATGGACGACCTCGCCTAAGTCATAAGGCACATTTTTGTTGCCACAAAAGGTGACACAATCATTGCAAAAATTTGTGATGACCCAATCCCTGGTGATGGGATAACTTACCTAAAATGTCTATCAATTTCTTCCTTCATGTCTTTTTTCCTCAAAAAAATCGCATTTTCAAACCTTAACCATTCCTTTCACCTTCACAGAAAATCACTGGCATTGGCTAAATGGTTGTAACAAGGGCAGGAAAAGAAACAGTTCCTCAAAATAGCGACAGTGAGGCCGAAGGGATGGATTCTCCCAAATCAGTCAGGGGACAGAACCCAGCAGATGATATAGATCCTGCCATGTATAATCTGTTCAAAAGAATGATGACCAAAATGATGTCAGAACAGGCGGAGGCCAGTCAGAAAGGGGTCGCTCCAAATAGCAAACCAAAGAAAAAGGCTGTAAAGAAACCAGTTAAAATCGTCAGAAAAAAGTACAGCCCGACACCACTTCTGAAGAAACAGAATCAGCTGAAGAATCAGAAGAGGAAGAGCAGTATGTTTATCATCAGAATCCTCCACCGCAGTTTGTAAAGACCGCTGCAGAGCCCGAATCAATCAACAAGCCTGTTCCGACTAATGACCCGATGCAAGAGCAGATGAAAGAAATGAATCGGGCCATCAAGGATATCCAGGCCAAGAGCAAGGGAAAACAAACCTATTCTGGTGAAGATTTTTATAATGGCCTGGACGGGGATGACAATCTCGAGAATCTCCCGCGGAAGTTCCTTAAATTTGATGGAACCAGCAACCCCAAGGCTCATTTGGCCACCTTTTATGCCGAATGCGGCCGTTTCAGGAAAGACAATCGAGCGTTATTCATTTGCTTTCCTTGCAGCTTAGAAGGGGTAGCAGCCAGGTGGTATGCAGACCACATTAATCGTATCGAACTAAGAGAGTTCGATAAAGTTGTGAATTTGTTCATAGAGCGCTTCATGTTCAATGTTGAAGCCTCACCAACCCTCAATCATCTGTACAATTTAAAACAGATGGAGAATGAGAAAGCCAGCGAATTCATCCACAGGTGGAGAAGCACCTGTAACAGGATGAAGGTTCCCATCCCAGAGAAGCACGCTCTGCAGATTATTCTGAATAATTTCGCCCAGCCTCTGAGGAACCTCATTTCCACTTCGCCCGCCAAATCATTCATCAAGCTAATTGAGAGAGCCGAATGGCTCGAGACTGGCCTAGACAATGGTCTGTACGAAGGATATCCTTTTGTCAGAGGAAATCCTGACCAAAAGAAAAAGGCGCACGTCGCCTATGCCGCAGAATTGACAAATCAGGGCAGCAGCAGTTCCGGCAGAAAAAAGAACAAGAAGAGCCGCAACAAGAACTCAGGGCATCCCAGGGCCGAAAGAACAAACTCTGCAGCCTAGAAGGGAAAATTTGTTAAGCCACAGCTCGTCCAACCAGTGCCGCAGCTAGAAGCAAAGCAGCCAGAAAAGCCGAAGCACGAAGGTTGGAGTTATGATCGGGAATTTTCAGCCCTGGAACAGTCCCGCGAAGACATCTTGGAATATATGATATCTAAAGGAATGATAAAACTCCCCAAAGTGGCAGATCCTCCCGTCGCTATGGGTAAATGGACTGATAAATTCTGCAAGTTCCATCGAACTGTCGGACACGACACCGAACACTGTTTTGTCCTCAAAAACATCATTCAGGATTGTATTGACAAGAACATGCTGATTGAGGACGAGGATGAGCAGCAGCCAGAAATCTTGTCCAAGCCATTTCCTAAACATTCAGCTTCGGTCATCACGGAGCAGGCATTCTCTCTCCAAGGCAGTATCCAGCCATGTTCTAGTCGGGACATTCAGGATCAGCATCAGGTCCTCGTCCTCCGTCAAGCGCAGTCTTCCACCAAGAGGGTGGGAATTACTGCATTCTCCAGCAGTAAGAAACCAGGCCAGAAGCCAACAAAGGCAACAACAGAAATTGACAAGATGGTCCCCAGAATCACGAAGTGCTTTATCAAGGCAGCTTCAAAGAAAGAAGAAGCTTCAGGGACAGTTCAGAAACCAATCACTGCTTTGTCCAACATTTCCATCCTGGACCTGACCCACGCTTCCCCAGAACACCAGCAAGTGCTAGAAGATCTGCTCAGAAAGATCAAAGTCAAGCCTAGCACGACTCCGCAAGACATGACTCAAATCGTCAATTAGGCCATGACGAATGCACCAATCACCTTTTCTGATGAGGATTTGCCAAAACCTCACTCTTTTCATAACAACGCACTTTACATAGTAGTGCGAACCAGGGGCATGACAGTCCCTCACGTGCTAGTCGACAGAGGCAGCAGCCTAATTATCTGTCCAGAGATGACAGCCAAGGCTTTGGGATTAAAAGAAGATGAGTATACCCCAGATCCGATCACGATCTATGGTTTCGACAACCACGGGCAGACAGCCAAGGGGAAGATATTTCTCGAAATTTTTATCAACTATTCGGTGCATACGGTCCTGTTTCATGTAGTGAATGTGCCACCTACGTACAATCTACTACTTGGGCACACTTGGATCCACAACGCCAATGCGGTCCCATCAACCCTTCACCAGTGTATCAAATGGTCGAAGGGAGGCATGATCACCACGATCCTAGGAGAGGATCCGGAAGAACGACTCCCGCAGCCGATGATTCCCCGTCCTACTTTCACTGCCGACATCCCGAGCATTCGGGAAGCCGAAGAAATTGACCTGAGTGAAAGTCTGGATATGCTAAATTTGAAAGAAGTCCAGCCAACAGAAAATGTCACCGCAGTAGTTCAGTGGCAAGGACCTCGCTTCTTCAAGCTAGGAGGACGCCTCGATTGCACTTCATTCAAAGATCACCCGCTTTTTCCTCAGTTCTCAAAAACAAGGAAAGGATTTGATCTTCTAATGAAGCACGGTTACCAACCCTTCAGGGGTTTGGGCAGAAATGAAGACGATATTCTGGAGCCGATCGTCCCCGATCAGCATGTCACCGGTACAAGCTTGGGTTTCACGGGTCAGTTATCCGGCAAGCACACTTTCTTCGTCAAGGGAACCCAGTGATGAAGACAATGCCAGTGTTTTCTGTTCTTCTTCATTATGTCGTCTTGTAAGGGCAAGATCCACCCCAGTTTCTTTCTTTTCTTCAACAATCACTTGTAAATATCAAAGTTTGCTTAATCAATGAAAAGTTTTGTTTTCTCTATTCATCTGGTGCACACAAATCCTTTGCTCATATCCTTGTCTATGTCGTCATTCTTTGTTTCTGTACAAAGGCTACTTTCAAAAAACTTTTATCCTTTCTCAAAAACTTTCTTTGCGCTTTCAGGATTGCCGGTATCATGGCTCCTAAATCGTTCAGAAAGCTCGCTATCAATACCAACTTTTTTCAAAATAAACCGGCCAGAACCTGCAAGGTGAAGGCAGGGGCAGAGGTCAGCAAAGTGACAGAGCAGATCAAAGAATTAGCAGAGTTCGATTCAGCGATTCAGAATTTGCCAGGATTCAGAAGCAGGATGAACCATCGTCGTTGGTTCAAGATCCAACGGAGGATGTCAATATTGGTTCGGAAGATGATCCAAAGATCCTCAAACTTGGTTCGAGCTTAAGTTTAGATGAGAAGGAAAGGCTCATCTACTTCCTCAAACAGCATCAGGAAGTCTTCGCTTGGACTTATAAGGATATGCCAGGCTTAGACTCCAAGTTAGTCGAGCATCGCCTTGTGTTGAAGCCAGATTGCAAACCGATCAAGCAAAAACTAAGAAAAATGGATCCTCAGGTGGCACCGCAAGTCAAAGAAGGACTTGAAGAATTGTTAAAGGCAGGATTCATTCGGACCATTGAATACCCAGATTGGTCGGTGAACATCGTGGCGGTTCCCAAAAAGAATGGCAAAGTTCGGATTTGTATTGATTTCAGAGATCTGAACAAAGCCACCCTAAAGGATGATTATCCATTCCCCAACATCGATCTTCTGATCGATAGCACGGCAGACCATGTCATGTTCTCCTTCATGGATGGATACTCAGGCTACAATCAAATCAAATTGGCCGCTCGTGACCAATCCAAAACTTCCTTCACCACGTCTTGGGGTACCTTTTGCTATACAGTCATGCCGTTTGGACTCAAGAATGCCGGGGCAACCTATCAGAGGGCTATGGCAGTGATCTTTCATGATCAGATGCACAAGAACATGGATGCCTATGTGGATGACATCCTGGTCAAGTCCAAAGAAGGAGAGGATCATCTTGATGCTCTCGGCCAAGTCTTCGAAAGACTTATTCTCTACAAATTGAGACTCAATCCAAAGAAATGCGTCTTCAGAGTAGAGTCAGGCAAGCTGCTTGGCTACATGATCAGCAGGAAAGGCATAGAGGTGGATCCTGCCAAGGCAAAGGCGATCATTGATATGCCACCTCCCACCAATCTTAAAGAGCTGCGAAGCCTTCAAGGTCGTATTCAGTCAATTCGGCGTTTTATCTCTAATTTGGCCATGAGATGCGAGCCCTTCAATCACTTGCTGAGAAAAGAAGTGAAATTTGAATGGGGACCAGAATGCCAGCTCTCATTTGAACGCATCAAGCAGTATCTTCTCAATCCACCTGTTCTGAAGCCACCAGAACTTGGAAAACCACTCCTTTTATATATTTCCGTCAACCACAATGCTTGTGGCGGATTTCTTGCACAGTATAAGGAAGGCAGCCGGATAGAGCATGCCATCTACTACATCAGCAAGACTTTCATCGATTATGAGAAGAGATATTCTCAGATGGAAAAGACATGTCTAGCCTTAGTATGGATGTGTCAGAAGCTGAGACATTATCTAATAGCCTCAGAGATCAAGATTCTATCAAGACTCAACCCTCTCAAATACATCCTTGAGCAGCCTTTCCTTAATGGACGGATTGCGAAATAGCAAGTCCTCCTAATGCAGTATGACCTGGAATATGTTTCTCAGAAGTCAGTCAAGGGTCAGTCCATCGCAGATCAGTTGGCAGATTTCCCGTTAACAGAAGAGATCAAAGTGGAAGATGATTTCTCTGACGATCGTATTTGCAGTATTCAAGAATCCCCAATTTGGACTCTATTCTTTGATGGAGCCCGAAATATGTCTGGTATAGGGATTGGGATCTTGTTGATCACTCCTGAAAAGGAGATGCTCCCTTATTCCCTCAAGCTCAATTTTCAATGCACTCACTACAAGGCCGAGTATGAAGCTCTAATACAAGGCCTCAAGATTTTGCAAAGCTTTGATGTCAAGAGAATACATGCCTTTGGCGACTCATTACTTGTTGTCAGTCAAGTTAATGCTGAATGGCAAGTCAAGGATTCAAAGTTAATCCCTTATCAAAAGATTGCCTTAGCCCTCATAGGCAATCTTGAAGAATTTCAGCTCAACCATGTCAAGAGAGAATACAATCACATAGCAGATGGCCTAGCCTGTTTAGGCTCTATTCTGTCTTTTAAGGATAGTGAGTCCTGTCGTTCCTTCGAGATCGGCAGACTTGATCAACCTGCCTACATTCCAGTTGAGCAAGTGAACCAAGCCACTCAGAAAGAGAAGCCTTGGTACCAAGACATCAAAAACTTCATCGAAACTGGTAAATTCCCAGCAGAAATGCCAAGAAAGGAGCAACACGTGGTTCAGCGCATGTCAACCCGCTATTTCCTCCTGGCCGATACTCTTTATCGTCGTGGGTTCAGTTCTGAGTACGCTAGATGCTTAGATAAAGATAAAGCCATGGAAGTTGTCCGAGAGGCACACGAGGGAATTTGTGGTGGTCACGTCGGCTACCAAGCACTCGTCAAGCAGATTATTCGGGCAGGATACTACTGGAAAACCATGCAGCATGATTGCCATCAATTTGTAAGGAAATGCGTCAAGTGTCAAATGCACGCACCTTTCATTCATGCGCCAGCCGCATATTTGCAGTCTGTGGTCTCTCCTTGGCCCTTTTCGATGTGGGCCTTTGATGTAGTCGGTCTGATCACTCCTTCGACTTCTAATGGCCACTGATACTTCCTCGCGGCCACAGAATACTTCACCAAATGGGTCGAAGTTATCACTCTGCGAACGGTAGAGGGCTGACATGTGGTCTCGTTTATCCATAAGAATCTTCTTTGCCATTTCGGCGTCCCACACGATATTGTGTCAGACAATGGTAGTCATTTCAAGAATGAGAAGATGAAGACCTTCTGCTCGAAGTTCGGGATTCATCACCACTTCTCAGCTCCTTACTATCCCCAAGGGAACGGCCAAGCAGAGGCCACCAACAAGATTTTGATTCGCATTCTGGAAAGAACTGTGGAGACGGGCCATGATTGGCACGAGAAGATGCACGACGCACTTTGGGCGTACCGAACCACCATTCGAACCCCAACCAATGCTACGCCTTCAGAGCTTGTTTATGGGACGGAGGTGGTGTTACCTCTACATGTTCAGAAGCCCGCACTCAAGTTTGCGTCACTCATTGAACTTCCGCTTGATTAGTATCAGCAGCAGAGATTGGTACAGCTTGATCTATTAGACGAGAAAAGACTCAAGGCAGCAGAGCACGCTCAGGCCTATCGTCAGAGGATAGCTCGGCACTACGCCAAATCAGTTATTGAGAGAAGATTCTGAGTCAATGACCTTGTGCTCAGATCAACAGCTCATCTCAAGCATCGGCCGAAGGGCAAGTGGTCACCCAATTGGGAAGGCCCTTATGTGGTTAAGGAAGCGCTGCCTCGCAATTCCTATCGTTTGATCAACGCAGATGGAGTGGAACTGCCCGATCCTATTAATGCTTTACATTTGAAAAGATTTTACACTTAAATTGTTCGTTATAGCCTTTTGTACTCCTCAAAAGTCTTTTTAAATAAAGCAATATTCTTCTCACATTCTCCTCCCTGATACTGGGGCATTTTATTTTGATCTATACTTATCTTCCTCCATCATAATGCAGGCAGGATCAGACAAATCCTTTTCCTAAAAATCTTACCAACTCTTTGCTAACATTGGTTATCTTTATTAAATTGTGTTCATTTCATTCTTTTTATCTAATCAAATTTTATCAGTTTATTGTCAACTTTATCAATTTGTCAAAGTTTCATTAAGTTTTATCAAATTTTATTCCTTTATCTTTAAAAAAACCCCTTCAGGTTAAGGGATAAACCTGATGCCTCTTTCGCATGAGGTATTCTTTTATTTTTTTCCCTCAGGTTAAGGGAAAAAACTGACCCTCGTCGTCCGAGGTGTTCCCATTCAGGACAAGGGATAATCCTGATACCCCTCATAGGAGCATCACTGCTACCCGTGAGAATTCTTTTTTTAAAAACAAATTTTCAATAAAGCTATTTAAATTCTTCTCCATATTTATAAATTTTATTCTTCTTCAAATTAAGGGATAAATCTGAATTATTCCCCCATAAATTCTTCAATTCTCATCAAATTCTATTCTATACTCCTTTAGGATAGGGGAAGATCCTGAAGCCATTCGAATCTTAGGCCACCTTGGGTCAAGGATCTCGAATAAATCTCTCATCTTCATCATCAAAATCTATTCATGCTTTATCAATCCTTCAAGTTCCGGCTCCTGGGATGGGATTGTTTCCTTCCCATCTGAGTTCCGACTCGGATTTTCTTTTTTTTTCGTATATTCTTATTTCTGAAGTCTCAAGTTTCGACTTGAACTTCCTTTTGAATCCAATGCTTGTGTTGGACGAATCATTGTTTTGAGAATTCGAGTTGTTCCGAACTCAATTCTCACTCATTTAAAAACCGGGTTCCGACTCGGATTTTTCTTTTTGTACATTCTTATTTTTGAAGTCTCAAGTTCTGACTTGAACTTCCTTTTGAATCCAATGCTCGTGTTGGACAAATCATTGTTTTGAGAATTTGAGTTTTCAAACCCAATTCTCACTTTCTTTCTTGTATTTAAAAACTGGGTTCCGACTCGGATTTTCCTTCTGTATATTCTTATTTTTGAAGTCTCAAGTTCCGACTTGAACTTCCTTTTGAATCCAATGCTCGTGTTGGACAATTCATTGTTTTGAGAATTCGAGTTTTCGAACCCAATTCTCACTTTCTTTCTTGTATTTAAAAACCGGGTTCCGACTCGGATTTTCCTTTTTTGTATATTCTTATTTTTGAAGTGTCAAGTTCCGACTTGAACTTCCTTTTGAATCCAATGCTCGTGTTGAACAAATCATTGTTTTGAGAATTCGAGTTTTTCCAAACTCAATTCTCACTCATTTAAAAACCGGGTTCCGACTTGGATTTTCCTTTTTGTATATTCTTATTTTTGAAGTCTCAAGTTCCGACTTGAACTTCCTTTTGAATCCAATGCTCGTATTGGATGAATTGTTGTGTTGAGAATTCGAGTTTTTCAAGCTCAATTCTCACCCATTTCTTATATTTGAAAAATTGAGTCCCGACTTGGATTTTCGCTTTTGTACATCCTCATTTTCTCAAAATTCTGACTTGAATCTCCTTGCCAATCTAATGCTCACTTGTGGAGCGGAGTTCTCCTTGAACTTCCCCTTCAGGATAAGGGATAATCCTGAAACACCGGCAATCATTCTCGCTTAATCCTCAAGTATCTTCAAATGTCGGTCTCATTTTTCAAATCCTCCTTTTGAAAAACCCAGTGCTCGTACTGGTGTGCATTTTGAAAACCCAGTGCTCGTACTGGTGTACATTTCGAAAATCCAGTGTTCGTACTGGTGTGCATTTTTTTAAAAAAAAAAAAAACCCAGCGCTCGTACTGGGGCATTTTTCAAAATCCAGTGCTCGTGCTGGTACATCTAGCGCTCGTGCTAGTGTTTGGCTGACTAATCAGTTAGCCCTCCAGGTTCAGTCTTTGTACTAACCAAATATCATCATTCAAGTTCTAAATTCTCAAATTTCAAACCTCGGGTTATCATTTTGTCAAAAATTCAAAATCTTTTCTTGCGAAGGACCCGCTTTAGGGAGAGTTCGAAGGAGCTCGTTCTTTTCGCATGCAACCATCTTTTGTTTGCAAGAACCTTCTTTCAGGGAGAGTTTGAAGGGACTCATTTTCTTCGCGAACAGTTTGCAAAACAACAACCAACTTTACACAAAAGAGCCTTTTTTGTTAGGGAGAGCTTCGACGGAAGCTCGTTTCTTTTGTGGCCCTTTGTTTTTCTTATCTTTGGCCAAATCCTTTCGCAGAGGACCCCCTTCTAGGGAGAGTGTGATGGACTCGTCCCTCTGTGATACTTTCTCAACTTTGTTTTTCGGTCGCCTTTCCATAAGAGAAGCCTAGAGATAGGGAGTTTTGACGAAAACTTAATTTCTCTTCGAAAGTTCCGTTTTTGCAAACACCTCCTCTTTCAGGGAAAAGAGGAGTATTTCCAACTTCCCATTCAGGTAAGGGCTTAAGCCTGAGTCTCTCTTTTTGGGGAAAAAGGGAGGAGAATTTTGTCATGGACGTGTCGATTCGATATCGAGCAATTTCTTTCATCAGGGATTTATAGAATATTTTTGCCAATTTGCTATCAAAAGTCATTGTTGATCTCAAAGCTTTCATAAAGAATTGTCTCAAACTACCTTTAGTATTATTTCCAAAAAAAGAGCAAGACTTTTGCGAAATGAGAACTAAATTCAAGCTTATTCTGTTGGTCAACCGAAAGATGAAGAAAAATCTTTGATATGACCAGTAAAGGAAAATTCAATGATGTTGAAAAGCCATAAGTGAACTGATATTGATCATAGCTGTGGCGCATTCTTAAAGATTATTCTTTTGGCGGTAAGATAGTGGAAATATCCTGGGTAGTAAAAAGGACCTACCCAATCCATATATCCTCAGTCATCCAAGCTAAGCTGCAATCAAATATCCGCAAAAGGGATCTCTCAATTGTCGTCAAGATGAAGGCGAACCAAGCGAGTAGACCCCCGGGGCCAAAGAAGATTTGGAACATCTCCAAGATGACGGAGTTTGTGACGGATCCTTCTAGGGAAAGTTCGGATCACCGTCGAGATGAAGGCAGATGCGATGAACCTACCGACAAACCCTAAAAGATATTTGATTTCTGCTATCATTTAGAGATTTCAACCCAAGAACCAATGTCATAATTCCAGAGAAAGAAAAAAAAGGATCAGAGCATCTCCAAGATGAAGGAGTTTGTGACGTACCCTTCCTCGAAAAAGAGAGAAAAGTCAGGACATCTCCAAAATGAAGGATAATGTGAAAGAACCCAAGAAAGCTCCATGGTTCAAAAGAGTGCAAAAAGATCATCATGGAAAATGCCCAGGATATCAAACTGCCCGAAATTGCCAGGAATCATCTTTATCTATGTGGAATTCTTTCATCAATGTCTCGTCATTCGATTGCTTTTATGAAGCTAAGAATATTTCCTCTCCGTTCATGTCAAGGAAATTGATATCTTCCTTGAAGAAACTCAACAGCAACAAGTTTGAGTTTGATTCTCAATTCTATAGAGTTAGCCCAATTGGAGCTAATACTCTAGGTAGAAAGAGGTGACATTTTTCACACATAAGCACAATACAATCATTCTGAATCAACCACAATTTTGGCATCTTATTGGCAATATTTTCTCTTATCCCAACATGAAGTGTGAACTTGATAGTCGTTTTGACGTATCCTGACGTCATCCCTCCTTAGGACTGAAAAGTCCTTTCCTTCCGCCTGATCCGAGCATTCTCAGATCTGCACACTTTCCTGTGCTCCCTATTGTCCCACCATAGACAGTTCCCGCTCAGGATAAGGGTTAAACCTGAACTTTTTGCAAAAGATTTGTTATTGTCAAAAGCTATTTTCAGTCTCAGCAATGAGGCGCCCAAGAACAACCCCTTTTCAAGCTTTAGGGACCCCTATTTTTATCCTTTTGCAAAAACCCCTCTTGGACTTGTTGTGCAAAGTCTAGAGGCCCATCACAGTTTCCTCGCTCCTCGAGGATGCTGTATCCATTCAGGCTAAGGATTAAACCTGTTACCTCGCTCCTCGAGGTACAAACCAAAACCTTCTGCGAGAGGTCGTCTATTTTTAGAAAGCTGATTTAGTCTCAGCAATGAGACGCCCCAGATCATCCCCTTTCCAAGCTTTAGGGAATCCCTTGTTTTTCTCTTCTCGCAAACCCCTTCCGGATTTGTTCATCCAAATTCTGAAGGTCCCATCATGGTTTCTTCATCCGAGGATCCCATATGGTCGTCCCTTTCAGGTTAAGGGTTAAGCCTGAACCTCGCTCCACGAGGTACCTTCCGTTCAGGTTAGGGTTAAACCTGAGTCCCATTTCCGACTAGATATCCTTTCTAGTCCCATCACGGTTTCTTCATTCGAAGATTCCGCATCATCTCCCACTCAGGTCAAGGGTTAAACCTGAATCTCGCTTCGGCGATGCATTTGTCGTCCCATCACGGCTTCCTCGTTCGAGGATTCTGTATAGTCATCCCTTTCAGGATAAGGGTGAAGGCTGAGCCTCGCTCCGCGAGGTACCTCCTTTTTTTTCAGGTTTGGGTTAAACCTGAACCTCGTTTAGACGAGGTAATCCTCCCGTCCCATCATGGTTTTTCCTCATAAAGGAATCCACGCTCTGTACACCCATCCAGGAAAGGATCATGCTTGAAATTTCATCTCACGAGGCATTTCTCTCAAAATGTCTCATCGAGGTCTGCTTATATTTCCTTTTCCCATCCAAATTAACCTGATATGTCTTCGTCCCATCCAGGTTAAGGGCTAAAACCTGAGTCATTCCAAAAGGTTGATCATGTCTCACTCATGAGATTTGATCAAAATTCTTATCTTTCACCATCTTCGGGATCTTCACCCAAAATTCCATCACGATCTCCTCATTTTGTACTCAGTCATACCATTGTCAAGGATTTCGTCTCCATCAAACCATTCAGGATAAGGTTCTAAGCCTGAAAAGCCATATTTTCAAAATAATTCTTCCACACCCATTTCAGACCTGCTGACTGGGGCATTTTCAAAATTTGGAGTGTTGTCTTTGCCACTAAGCTCGGCTTTTCAACCGGCTTAGTAGCAAAGAGGGGCATCTGTAAACACCCCAAATTTTTCAAAATATGGTAAAAATTTCCCCTTTTAGGCCTTTGACCCCATTTTTCTGAAAGAATTTTCCCCAAAATAGCATTGAAAACCTTCTTTTGTAAATATTTTCCAAAAATACAAAAATATTATTTTAAATCCTCATTTTCTCATAAATTTTAAAGGTTTTATTCCAAAAAAAAAAATGGAAAACAGAAAAAAAAAGGAACTATGTTGTTCAAAATTCTTTTTGAAACTTGTTTTTTTTCTAAAACTCTTTAAAACCACTTTTTTTTTTTTTTTTGAAAATCTTTAAAAAGAGGACCGGCCTTTTGAAAAGTTTTATAAGAAGACCCCCTTAACAAAAGTCGGGTTTAGGGTTACGAAAACCCTTTCTTCTGCCGCCCTCCTTCCAGAAGAATCTTCCCCATCGTCGACCTTCGTTCCCTCCATTGCTACCATTGGATCAACCTCCTTCGTTCATCATCAAACAAACCTCCATCTTCTACCCATCCCGAACCTTCCATCGCCAACGGCCCACGCCATGTGCGAAACCCCCATGTGCGAAAACTCCTTCTCGCACGCCTCCACCATCACCTTCTCGAAGCCTCCATCCACCATCCGCCCTTCAATCTGCCCCATCTCCCTTCCTCAATCCTTCGATCGCCCTCCGATCAGTGGCTCCGCCATCCCAGCCTTTGATCCCAAACCGCTTGCCTCTCGATCCTTCCTTCCCCTCTTATTTAACAGACCCTCATCCCCTCAGAGGAGGGGGGGATTTTCTTTCTCGCGACCTCTCCGTTATACATCCATCTAATCCCTTTTCTGGAAGAAAGATTCAGAGTCTCCTTCTCCCTCTGGTTCTCCCTCCAATGGGCTGAAGGAGATCAAAACCCTATACAAGATTGCGGGGCCGAAGGAGCGTTCCTTCCCTCAAAACTCAAATCACAGCCCGAGGGTGCCGACCATTGCAGTAAGGTGGTAATCGATCAAAATTTCTGGCAAATTGCCTTTGAGGATCAGCCATTGCTCAGAAAGGATACGAGGGAATGTAGAAAGAATGGTATTAGGAAGGAATACCCCTTTCGTTTCTCGACTCAACTCGCGGTAAGCATAAACTCTTCTTCTACTTGTCACCCTTCATTCCAATCTTGTTTAGCTATAATATCGGTTTATTCCTCCTTTGTTTTTTTTTAATCATTATTTTCTGATTAGACTAATTCTCCTGTTCGATATCCCCATTGAAAGCACCACTGTGAGATCGGGCTGCATGTAGCAGGTACCGGCCCACACTATTGCGCAATATCAAATGGAGTATTCATGCTCCTACAGTTCCTCCCTTTTTTTTCTCTTCTTTCTCTCTCTGTTTTTTTTTTTTTTTTTTTTTTCTTTTCGGTTTATCTATCGCATATTAGACCTAACATATTACTTCCTAACATCATCCCTCTCTTCCTGTATTTTACTTTCGTCAGTTTTTGTCTCAAGTTTGGCGGATTTCGCTTGGTCTTCAGCCTTTGGTCGAATGTTTGATTTGCAAAAAACCATACAACATCTTCTGTTTGCTTCCATCTAATCAATGAAAGCATTAGAATCGGGTATCTGATCTTTTGGTTTCTGATTCGGTCGGGGGATCGGGATCAGATCTGCCGGAAGTTTGTCAAAATTTTTGACCCAATTAAAGATTGCTGAATGCGTGGGAACCAGACATTTGAAATTTTTCCATTCGATGAGTGTCATTGTTACCTTGACCAATCACGCAAAGGGGTCCACCAAAAGCATCACACCACTGTTTCAACCAGGGTAGATATCTCCGACTATTTCACAGTGGAGATATGAACCAACGATTGTTCCACTATGAGATAATTATATGATCTGAAGTGAAGTACAGGATCCTCTATCATGAAATATTCCCCTAGCTGTTAAGTCGGGCTTATTCATCCAGAATCCGATCGCTACCCAGCTCCTTTGTTTCATTTTTGAAGCCAATTATTATGCTAAATACAGGATGAAGTTAGCCATCGGTTCATGAATGAAGCCATCCCCATTTTAAGCATTCCCTTAGGTTTTCGTAATTTGTTCATTGTGCTTATTTTTATTTTTTTATTTATTTTTGACAAGATTGCATCAATTCAAGCTTTTCCCTTCTTTCTGTTCTCCTGTCATGCATATTTAATGTTAATTGTTTATCATCGGCTTCTCATTTTGCGTACTTTGCTGCAGAAAATTGTTACATTAAATTATAATTCTGGAGATTCGCAGGTTAGAATAGTTTCAATGTATTTTGTCTATGGCATTTGTTGGATCTTTCATCTCATCTGTATACATTATGCTTCCCATATTGTTTACAACCCCTTCAAATATCTGATCATTCAGGTTATTTTTCGTTGAGTAGTTGTCACCTTAATTTCCCTGTTTCTTTGAATTATTAATCTTCATCCGTATGTTCATCATCCTGTATTTGCCAAATGGGGGATAATAATAAAGGCGACAAGGGATGCGAGATATTGTTTGAATGGAGTCCCAAATACCATTTTCTATCCAGATGACCCTTGGTATTTTCAAGCCATCACCATAAATCAGAGACAGCTCTTCCAGAAATCTCTTTGTTAATCGATTACAGATCAGATGTTGAGCTCTCCATCAGATCTGGACAATAAGCCAAGATCGTTTGCCAAGGTGAATGTGGGACCAGTTTGTCAAAGACTCAGGAGATCAGAATTTTTGAGATCCAGATGCCGATCCCAGGGGTTGCAAACATCCAAGATCAAAACAGGAACTTTATTTTAACTCTGGTCTTTATCTGAATCACTAGAAAAGATCAAGTCATTCTCATGTTTTGAGAAATTAAAGTACAACGTGAAGCAATTTGGCAATCCAATATCAATGAAGGCTTTTGTTCAACCAAAAGCAACGCCCAACGCTACTTCACATCTTACTTAAATAAAGGTTTTGTTGCTGTCAGGCTACTTGTTATAATTTCCCATCATAATCTTGACTTACCTTCGTCTGTTGCAGGAGGTTGTAATACGCCAGCACATTAACCGTGTGCAATCGCCAGTTGTGCATTCACGGTTAGCTACCTTCTCCCCTTTTTATTCTTTGCAGGAATGTCGTGAGTTTACTTGGTCCCTTTATTTGATTCGTTGAGTCATTCATTATTTCCACGATCTACTCATTGTTTACTGAATTCATGCCATCACTTGTTGTTAAGCAATGGATCAATAAGATGTAGAATTTTCACTATACTACAGTTTTAATTGTAGTCATGATTGCCCAAATATGCACGTATGAGATTGTCTTTACTCTCCCCATCGACTGAACTCTTGGTGCCTAATCATGGTTTCCTCATGAGTTCCTGCAATGTCTGCATATCCATCATCCTTGTTTTACATTAATAAATTCTTTATACATTAGCTTAATTTTCTGTATATTACCCATTATCATGTATATTAGTATGACATACCACTTGGCTGAATCGTTATACCAGTGTAGCACTCTGCATTTATGTATGTCAGCTATTGGCATCAAGTTTTTTTTTTACTCTGTCGGTTGCTCCAGATCAATGTTACTAAAGAAAAGGTTCATACTGAAATCACTGAGTTTATAGACCTCGGTTTAAATTCAACAAAAAAAAAATCATCAAAAAGAATAGAATAAAAGAACCAAACGATGCTCTTGAGAAGCCAAATTTATGGCTCTCACCAGTTGGCTTTTGAAGCAAAAGAAGAAACAGTTGCAGAAGATGCTGACAGTATGAAGAAAAATCTCAAATTCCTCCAAACTGATGCCAAGGAGGGACATCAAGCGTAAGTATGCCCATTTACGGTTAGGATCATCTCTTATCACTGGAATCAACGTGCCGGATAGAATCAAGGTCCTCTGGCTGTCATCTGAAGGGATTCATCAAATTGTTAGGTTATGATAAGTCAGTCTGATCTGTCAAATGGCTGTGTAAGGATATCTGTTTTCCAATTTTTTTTTTACTGTTGCTATTAGACTCTTGTAGTCTGACTGCATTGTCACACTTCTGGTATAGGTGCATCATCTGTCCTTCTCACCATCCATACCAATGTATCCAATGACAACACTGTGCTGCAAATCAACATTGTAGCCACTTGTGATCCTTATCAGTTTTAGCATCTATCCTATCTTCCCCATTCCTTGTTATCCTTCCTCTTATGTTCTTTCATGTAAACATTAACAAGTCATCAGCCATTACATCCAGGTTTCATCTTCATCACACTTAGGCAAATCCATGTAGGTTAGCATCTACCTCAGAGTATGGTATGTATTATATAAGTCTTTCATTGTATGTATTAATCTAAGGCATGTACATATATAGGAATACAATATCATTTCTCCATCTTTTTCACTATTTATATCTCGACATCCTGACTTTTGCCATTAATATCCATACTATTCATACAAGTTTCCTCTATGATCATACTAATCAAGTGTTTTTGCAGGAAATATGTGGAATATATCATCATCAGGAGTTATAAATTTAATTTTGGTGTGTTGTAATAGTTAGAGCTTAATGAAAATTTATATTTCCAGCTTTAGATAGAATGAATGAGCATTGTAGATACCATGAATTACTTGTTCTTCATGCATTTTTCCTTTATCTCTCAAAATCTCACAATGGTGAAACACGAATGGCACGTGCACCATTTCGTAAGAGGTAAATTAATCCTAAGTTGATGATCCATACCAATGGCCATAGTCAGGGTATGGACAAAACTTAGGATTTTTAACTTTTACGAAATAACACCGGATCCACACTGGATCCGTCTTCCAAAAATCATCATATTTTCAAATATTTCATTCTTTTATCAGAATTTAACCTAAAATTAATTCAAAATATATACCAATGGCCATAGTCAGGGTATATTGAGAGTTAATTTCATTTTAAATTCTATAAAAGCACCAAATGTGTTTCATTCTTCACCTGAATTTAAATGTAGATTATTATATAATACATTCAATGACCATAGTCAATGATGTATTATATCTTCAATCTTATTTTAATTCATCCAAAGAATGAAATAGCTTTTCAAAATCCAATTTCAAATTCTTTAAATTCATTCATCACTCAGGATAGAACTGCATCATATTTTCAAAATTCCTTTTTCAAAAACTCCAAGTAAATGTAAATATCTTCCTCAATCTATCTTCAATCCTTATCAAATCTGATTCCTCCTTTCATTTTTCAAAATTCTATTTTCAATCTCAAAGTTCAATTTAACTTTGAGATTTCAAATTCATTTTATATTCAGATTCAAATCAGATATCAAAAATCAAATTTGACTTTGAAATTCCAAATTCATTCAAAACTCCAATCCAAACTCCAAGTTCAATTTAACTTTGAGATTCTTGCTTCATCTTCTAAATTTCAAATTCAAGGTCTAATTTGACTTTGAAATTCATCTGTATATTCAAAGATTCAATTTCTAAAATTCATTTTCCAAGTTCTGAGTCATCTCCTGAATTTAACTCCAAATTCATCTTAGGATCCAGGATTCAACACTCATATTGGATCTCAGACTTCAGATCCAATTCCTCTTTAGGATCCAGGATTCAACACTCATATTGGATCTCAGACTTTGGATCCAATTCCTCTTTAGGATCCAGAGTCCAATTCCACTTTTGGATCTCAGACTTCAGATCCAATTCCTCTTTAGGATCCAGACTTCAGTTTCACTTTGGATCTTAGATTTCAGATCCAAATCCATCTTAGGATCCAGAGTCCAACTCTATATTGGATCTCAGACTTCAAGATCCAAATCCTTCTTAGGATCCAAAGTCCAACTCTACATTGGATCTCAGACTTCAGATCCAAATCCATCTTAGGATCCAGAACCCAAATTTACATCGGATCTCATATTTCAAATTTTAAATCCATTTTAATATCCAATTTCATTCCCAATTCTAGATTTCAAATCCAATTCCGTTTTCAAATCTCATATGAACTTCCTAAATCCATTTATATTTTTAAATACCATTTGACCTTCTTAGGTCCATTCTAAATCTCAAACTTCAAAGTTTAAATTCAATTTCATCCCAAGTATTCCTTTCTTTTTCTAAATTCAAGTTCAAATTCAAAGTCCAATTCTGACTTTGAAACTTCATTTCCTTTCCTTTCAAAGCTTTTCAAAATCAAGATTTATTCTTTTCTGATTATTTCAAAGACTTAGAACTTCTCTGATCTATCTCAAGTTCTAAAGTTAGATTCAATCATTTCTTCACTCCTTTACCAAGTTCATCTCAGAATACTTGGAAATTTTCAAAACATCTTTTAAAAGGAGCATACATTCTTGCATTGCACAAGCATGATTCATTGTGCATTTAGAGTTAGAATAAAATTCTTAGATTATATTTAGGCAAAGCAAAAGGCATAGATTCGATCCTTGGTTCGATTACCCCTGGTAAAGGCGCCAGGAATGGTCGAACCTCGTACCGACGAGCGAATCCCGTCTCTCCATTTTTCCCACAATATTTTCAAAACGGAGGCGAGTAATTTTCTAAATATTTTTCAAATCAAGGTCAAGTGAAAACCCGCAAAAGAGTTCCTTTTCTCTCTTTCTTTCTTTCTTTTTTTCTTCTCTTCTCTCTTTCTTTTCTTTCTTTTGTTCTTCTCCCTTCAAAAAGGAGGAGAATGGAGGTCGGAAAAGGGAAAGAGAAGGAAGAGAGAGAAACAACGAAAAAGGAAAAATTTTGCGATGATCACACTAGCCATTCATGATAAGGGATAAATCCTGAGACCCCAACAGTTGTCCAAGTCATCGTGAGAATGAAGACTGAAAATCTCTCATCAGAATCAGTTGGGTAAGATTTTTAAAATCCAGTGTTCGTGCTGGTAAATTTTCAAAAATCAGTGTTTGTGCTGGTAAAATTTTGAAATCCAGTGTCTGTGCTGGTAATTCTTTAAAATCTAGTGTTCGTGCTGGTAATTCTTCCAAAAACAGTATTCGTACTGATCCATTTTCAAAATTCAGTACTTGTACTGGTTCATTTCCAAAATCCGGTATTCACACTGGTACATCTTTCAAAATCCAATTGTTATTGGTCGGACTTTCAAAATCCAATTTTTATTGGTCAAACTTTCTAAATCCAGTTTTACTGGTTAATGTTTTCAAACCTAATCCATGTTGGTCTAGTCTTCTCGCAAGATTCGAGTTCCAACTCAAATTTTCTTTTCTCCCATATTCGAGTCCCAACTCGAATTTCTTTCCCTTCTGAATCGGTCTAGAAGATTCGAGTTCCGATTCGAATCTTCTTCCAAATCCAATTCAGAATTGGTCTAGAAAATCCGAGTTCCGACTCGAATTTTCTTTCAAATTCAATTCATCTAGTTTTCTTTCCTTGAAATGTCTTGAATTGGTCTAGAAGATTCGAGTTTCGATTCGAATCTTCTTCCAAATCCAATTCAGAATTGGTCTAGAAAATCTGAGTCCCGACTCAAATTTTCTTTCAAATCCAATTCGTCCAATTTTCTTTCCTCCAGATTCTAGAATAGGTCTAGAAGATCCGAGTTCCGACTTGAATCTTCTTCCAAATCCAATTTACCTAGTTTAAAAGTTTGAGCTTCTACTCAAACTATCTTGCAAATTGGTCTAAAAAATCCGAGTTCTGACTCGAATTTCCTTTCCTTCTAATCGATCTAGTTTTCCTTCAGGATTTGAGTTCCGACTCAAATTTCTTTTCCTTCCAAATTGATCTAGTTTTCCATTAGGATTCGAGTTCCGACTTGAATTTCTTTTCCTTAAAACCAAATTGGTCTAAGTTTTTCCTTTAGGGTTCGAGTTCCGACTCAAATTTCCTTTCCTTCTAAACTTTCCAAGTTTTTCCTTTAGGATTCAGGTTCCGACTCGAATTTTTTTTCCTTAAATCCAAATTGGATAAAGTTTTTCTTTAGGGTTCGAGTTCCGACTCGAATTTCCTTTCCTTTAAATCCAAATGGGTCTAGTTTTTCCTTCAAAGATTTAAGTTTCGACTCAAAATTTTCTTTCCTTCAAAACCAAACTTTCTAGTTCTCCTTTAAAGACTCAGGTTACAACTCAAACTTTCCAGTTTTTCTTACAGGATTTGAGTTTCGACTCGGTCGTTCTTTCAAAACCAACTTCTGAGTCAGACTTACCTTCAAAATTCAGCATTGTGCTAAGACTTACTTTTAGAATTCCAATTTCGTATTGGATTTACCTTTAGAGTTTAGGTTTGTGTTGGACCTTCATCCAGAATCTCACTGACGTGTCAACTCAGATATCAAGCAATTTCTTTCACCAAAGATTCCAAGAATATTTTGCCAATTTGTCATTAAATATTTGTTGATTTCAAAACCTTTATTGCATAAAAGAATTACCTCAAAATTACCTTCAGTATTACTTCCAAAAGGACAAAGCCTTTGCGAAGAAGGATTCAAAATTCAAAATCTTTCTATTGGCCAACCAAAAGGATGAAAAATAAATCCGCGATATGGCCAGCAAAGAAAATTCAATGTTGTTGCAAAGCCATAAGTGATTGATATTGATCGCAGTCAATGGCACACTTTTAAAGATCATTCTTGGAAAATGAAGCAGTCGAAATATCCTGAGTGATACAAAAAAATCCACTCAATCTCCATATCTCCTCAATCACCTAAGCTGCAATTAAATATCTACAAAAAGGGATCTCTCAATTGTCGTCAAGATGAAGGCGAATTAGGCCAGTCGACCCCTGGGGCCAAAGAAGATTTGAATCATCTCCAAGATGACAGAGTTTGTGACAGATCCTTCCAGAGAAAGTCCAAAGCACTGTCGAGATGAAGGCAGATGCGATGAGCCTCTCGACAAACCCTAAAAGATATTTAATTTCTGCTATCATCAAGAGATTTCCAACAAAAGAATCAATAATCGTCAATATAATCTCTGAGAGAAAAGAAGGATCGAAACATCTCTGAGATGAAGGAGTTTGTGACGTACCCTTCCAAAAAAAAAGAGAAAGAGAGAAAAGTCAGGACATCTTCAGAATGAAGGATGATGTAATCCTCGAATACCCAAGAAAGCTCCAATTATGTCAAAAAGAGAGTGCAGAAAGGTCATCATGAGAAAAGAATCCTAGGATATCAGACTATCGAATCTATCAAGAATCTTCTTTAATTTTGTGAAATACTTTTATCAATATTCTTTCACCAATAGCTCTCGCAATATCAAAAATATTTTCTTTTTCGTCCCTATCAAGGAAATTGATGGGTTCCTTGAAAAAAAAACAATTGTAAGCAATTTGAATTTGAATCTTGATTCTACGGAGTTAGCCCAATTGGAGGTAATACTTTGGGTAGAAAAGAGAAAATATTTTCGTACCGATATACATCATTGTTTAGTATTTTGAATCAACAAACAATTTTTAACATTTTGGCAATATTTTCTTACTATCTTGACATGAAGTGAAGAGCTCAATGCCCATCATGACACATTCTGGCATCACCTTTTGCCTCCTTGAGAGAGTAACCTTTATCATCTTTCGCGTTGTTGAAAGATTAGCCTTCTCTCCAAAAGGATAGCCTTTGTTTGTTGAAAGATTAGCCTTCTCTCCAAAAGGATAACCTTATTCATCTTTCACGTTGTCGAAAGAATCGCCTTGTTCCTATGGATCACCTTATTCATCTTTCGCGTTGTCGAAAGAATCGCCTTGTTCCTTTGGATCACCTTATTCATCTTTCGCGTTGTCGAAAGAATCGCCTTGTTCCTATGGATCACCTTATTCATCTTTCACGTTGTCGAAAGAATCACCTTGTTCCTTTGGATCACCTTATTTATCTTTCGCGTTGTCGAAAGAATCGCCTTGTTCCTTTGGATCGCCTTATTCATCTTTCACGTTGTCGAAAGAATCACCTTGTTCCTTTGGATCACCTTATTCATCTTTCGCGTTGTCGAAAGAATTGCCTTGTTCCTTTAGATCACCTTATTCATCTTTCGCGTTGTCGAAAGAATCGCCTTGTTCCTTTGGATCACCTTATTCATCTTTCGTGTTGTCGAAAGAATCACCTTGTTCCTTTGGATTGCCTTATTCATCTTTCACATTGTCGAAAAAATCGCCTTATTCCTTTGGATCACCTTATTCATCTTCCGCGTTGTTAAAAGATTAGCCTTTTCTCCGAAAGGATAGCCTTATTTATCTTTCGCATTGTCAAAAGAATTTCCTTCCATCGCCTTATTCATCTTTCACATTGTCGAAAGAATCGCCATGCTCTTTTGGATTGTCTTATTCATCTTTCGCGTTGTCGAAAGAGTTGCCTTATTCCTCTTCAAGAAAGTTGTCTTATTTGTCATCCAACTTACCATTTCTATTCTCAATCAAGTTAAGGGTATAAACCCGGGCCTCGTTTGATGAGGTATTTCATTTCCCGATCAGGTCAAGGGGTTAAACCTGAGCCTTATTCTGATGAGGTATTTCATTTCCCGCCCCATCTAGGTTAAGGGCTAAGCTTGAGCCTCATTTCGATGAGGTGAATCTTCTTCTTTGTTCTCCATTCTGTATCTACCATCATCATCTGAATTAATTTCTTCACACCCAATTACATTCTCCTAACTGGAGTATTTTTTTTATATATATAGTCCAATTTTGGTGTGTTTTCTTTGCCACTAAGCTCGACTTACAACCGGCTTAGTAGCAAAGAGGGGCATCTCTAAACACCCCAAATTTTCACCCTCATCCAGTGTTTATATATTTCATGTGTCATTGCATATCATTGCATGCATTCGGCATACCATTTCATTGCATTGCATGTCATTACATCTCATTTTCGAGATCCAGCACTCCTATTTTCAAAATATTTAAACTTTTTTTTTAAAATCGATTTTAAAACCTGGGTTTTTAATCAGCATTCTGTCATTTGCCAACCCCCAGGACCTTATATTTTGAAATGTTTTCTCAAAAAACAATCTGGAGTCATTTTAAACTCAATTTTCTACTGATTTCAATTCTCAGATGAGACCCATCTAGGTGGTGTCGCTTCTGGATTCCTTCATCTATCAAATTTCTCAAAAATTCCAGAGTCCTAGTTGGATCAGGACTCTATCTTTTTATCTTTTTAAAACATTTTCAAAACTCCATTTTGATTTTAAACCAGTTATGGTCATATCCTTTGTCCATTTCCTCTATTTTGGCCAAAATCTTAGAGTCCTAGTTGGATCAGGACTCTTTTTCCAGAGTCCTAGTCGGATCAAAACTCTACTTTTCACTACCTTTTTACTTGTTTTCGGAGAAAACCTTTCAAAATCTTTTTGTTTTGGCCAAAATTTCAGAGTCTTAGTTGGATCAGGACTCTTCTTCAAGAGTCTAGTCGGATCAGGACTCTTCTTCAGAGTTTTGATCGGATTAGAACTCTAATCTTTTACAGATATTTGATCCATTTTCAATCAAATCTTTCAAAATGAGTGAGAAACTCAGAGTTTTAGTCAAAACAGGACTCTGTTCAGAGAGTCCTAGTTGGATCAAGACTCTGATCCTGATTTCAATTTTGAAAGAATCTTTCAAAAAAAAAATCATCTATCAAAATTGTTACACTTTTATCAAAGAATTTCAAAATTTTGAGGTTTTATCCTAGAGTCCTGATTAAATCAGGACTCTACCCCAGAGTCCTGATCGAATCAGGACTCTATCTAAAGTTTATTTTCTCACTTTATTTTCACTGGTTTTTAAAAGCTTTTCTTAAATTTCATCATTTACTTATCAGAAAACCAAAAACTCTTAGAGTTCTGATCGAATCAGGACTCTTTCTCAGAGTCCTAATCAGGTCAGAACTCTGAACCAAAACTTCAATTTTATCCTGTTTTCAACTGTTTTTCAAAATTCTCTCATTTGTTTTCTCAGAAAATCCAAAAATCCGAGAGTCCTAATTCAATTAGGACTCTGTCCTCAGAGTCTTAGTTGAATTAGAACTCTGTTTTATTTCAATACTTATTATTGTTTTCACAAGTTCTTTCATCTGTTTTTCAGAAAATACCAAAAAATTTCTAGAGTTTCAGTCCGATCAGGACTCTGCCTCGGAGTCCTAATCTAGTCAGGAGTCTGTTTTAAAATTCATTTTTACTTCCATTTGTTTTAAAAAATTAGGTCATTTTGTAGAGTCCAGTTAATCCAGGACTATTTCAGAGTTCTGATTGAGTAATGAGTAACCCTGATTGTATTTTCTAACTTGTTTCACCATTTTCAATTAAATCTTTTCAAAAACTCCTTTATTTGGCTTTTAAAAACCAAAACCACAGAGTCCTAAAAATCCAGGACTCTAACCCGGAGTTCTAGTTCGCTTGAGACTCTACTTTCAAAACTTTGAATTTCAACTATTGATTTTAACCCCTTTTCAAAGCCATTTTCAGTATTTATTTCAAATTTTCAAAACTCTGATGTGGGGTCCACTCAGTTGGCACCATATCCAGAGGAGTTCTGACCCAGTTGGAACTCTATGCCATTTCAAAACTTTTGATTTCAAGTTTACTTTTGAAAATCTTTTGAAAATTCTCTCAATTTCAAGCTTTAAAATCATTTTTGAAAATTCAAGTGGGACCCACTCAAGGTGGCGCCATATTTGTAAAAGTCAGGGTTAGAATAGGATTAGTCAATGTACTACCTAGGTTAGATGTCTAGGTGATTCAAAATTTAATTTTAAAAACCCCTATCTTCACTCTAGTTTCTAACTTTGATTTTAAAAGTTTTAAAAAATTAGGATTTTGAAAAACCCAAATGGAGCCACAATTGGGGTTTTTAGGTCAATTAGAGGTCTAATTAGGAGTCTTAGGTTAGTTAGGGGCTTAATTAGAAAGGTCAAGAGTCAAATTTAATTAGGAAAAATCGCCCCCCACTAATTGTTTAAGATATGTTTTTAAAAGGGACAAAATTGGAATTAATTAGCCTTTTTTTTAACCTATTTTTTTTCTATTTAAAGAGGCTAGAGGGGAGGTCGAACCCTAAGGATTTCTCAGCAGTTTCTTAGACCTTCTCTCTTCTTCCATATGCTCCCTCTATTGCTGCACCATCCAAGGTAGGATTCCTTAGTATTTTTTTTATAGTTTTTATTATTTTTTTATGATTTTTCAATAGATTTCACCATGGGAGTCTCCCTTTTCATGGTTTAAACCATGGAATCACCATCAAGAACCTCAAGTTCAATCCAATAAGATGATCTAAACCTATTTCATGCTGTTTTCTATGATTCTAATCCGTTAGAATCGATGAAAGGTATGTTTTCTACATTCTTAACCAAAGAAACGTGAGATTTACCCGTTAAATGGGTTAAATCCATGATTTCAAAGGTGAAAGCAATTTCAGCCATGAATTCCCTGTGTTTTATTTATTTCTTTACTTATTTGTGTTTATTAAATGTTTCCCAGCATAGAGATTAATTTTATTTTACTGTTTAAGTATTTTCTTTATTGTTTTCATTGATTAATGCATGATTTATTAGGTTTTATTAAATTTCTGTGTGTTTTAAGCTTAGATCAGTAAAGAGCATGTTATTTCGTATTGAAGTACTCACTGTCAATTTTTGATTTTTTTATATGTGATACACGGATATGTCAGTGAACTACTGTAAAAAAATCAGTTGTTTTGGGATTCGGGAACCCTTTAAAAAAATAAAAGATTAAACCGTGATTTTCAATCGTTTAGACTCATTGTTGAAATTCTTAGGTAACTTGCAGTTGTGGTATTTTTCTCATACATATTTGATTTGAGATCCGTAAAGTGCAGTGGATTCATGTTGATATGAAATATTTACTGTGAAATTTTGATAATTTTTAATCTCTGTTTAGTATTTTTCCTCTGTCAGAGAATCAGATTTAAAATTTAAAACTCGTTAGGGTTTACCAAAACCCTAATCTGACTTGTGATGATCATAGATCTCAAACCGTAGATCCGATTCATAATCTGTAAAAAAGGAATTTCATTATTTTTTTGTCTACTATTCACTGCTATAAATTTAAGAATTTTTTATGAGGTCTGTTATTTGTTTCTGTATTTTCAATCGGAAGTACATGTTTTAACCAATGTTAGATTCATTAAATTTTAGTCCAGATTGTCGGAAAAGTTTCTCCCTCATCGGAGATGCTTTTTCTGAACTGTAAAATGGAAAATATCTGTTTTTTTGTCTAGTTTACCTCTGTAAAATTTCAGAAATGTTCATAGTGATTTGATCCGTAATTAGGGTCTAACATTGGAACTGGTCTGTGACTATGGGTAAAAATAGCTTATTTGAGGGTTTTAATGCAATTTTTGAGTTGGAATAATTATAAATATATATTTTTACAATTCAAATATAATTTTAGGGTAATAATAAGTGCAGGTGTCTATTTTTATCAAATTTGGAATTCATTTGATGCTTGAATGAATCAAATTGCAAAACAGGGTACCTGCAGGATCCAGAAACACTGCAAAAATTGTGATTTTCATGATATTTTATGATTTTCGTGCACAAGTTCATGTTTTTAGGGTTTTTTCATGTTTAGAATCATATTAGGATGCTTCATGATTAATTTTATGTTTATTTGACTTCATTTAAACCCTAAACCCAAAGTTTTTACCAAAATTTATTTCAGAAAACCCTGATTTCAAGGCATAGTCTTGCTATCAGGGACATTTTGGTCATTTGACCTAAATTTCGAAATTCTAAACCTTATATTTTATGTTTTTAATCATGCCCTATCATTTTTTGTTTGATTTATCCTTATTTGAATTTTAAAACTTGCATTTTACAAAATCTATTTCAAAAAACCTTGATTTCAATGTCATAGTCTTGCTATTAGGGGTATTTTGGTCATTTTGACCCCAATTTCGAATTTTCAAATCTCATCTTTGTTATTTATTTAGTTTTATGTCATATTTCATTAATTTTATATCAGGAAATCATGGAAAAAGGCTTATATTTAGCAAAATCCAGCAATTTCCAAATATTGCTGGATAAACCTAGAAAAGCCAACATATCTTCACTAATCTATTTTTCTAGTTTTACAAGAACATTGAAGACTTTAATTTTCTGTATTTAAATTCAATTAGTGATGTAAATTGTAATTAAATTTGGAATAAGAATTTCAATTTCTGCATAGAATGAGATTTGCATTGCATGTAGTTTTAAACTTTGATATATAACTGCAATGTATGCCAATTCATGCACATTCTATATAAATCCATTGTGGTCTACATGAATGGCACGTGCACAAGCTCTTATGGAGTTGACAAACTCGGTGGAATTTGTATTTATGGCCATAGTCAGAATACGAATGAGACCTAGATTTGTGATCTTCGTATTAGCCACATTCAGCCTACACTCTTAGGCTAACTTCAAAATGCACTGCATTTCTCAAAAATACAAAAGGGTTTTCTCAATTCCTCAAAATCAAGTCTTTCAAATCCATATTCATTCATTTCATTCTTTGCAAATTTCAATTCATAGAAATCGATTTTCTCAAAAAAATTCTAAGTCATATTCAGAAATTGATTTTCTCAAAACTCTGAGCTTTCAAATGGTATTTCAAGTATTTTTCAAAGTTCAAAATTCGATTTTCCAAGATATATTTTCAATTTCAAAGTTTGAATTCAGGGAAATCAAATTTTCCAAAGTTATTTGAAACTCCTTAGAAATCGATTTTCACAAAACACTTGAATTTCTTTAGAAATCAATTTTCATTTTCTTCAAAAATATTTTCACCATGATTCACGATTTTTCAAGTGACATCTTTTCCAAGAATTTTCCAAGTATTTCAGTTATTCTAAGCAAACATCATGTTTTCAAATCTGCATTTTTCAGAAAATTCATAGCACATGCCTGCTTCTTTATGCATTTAGGAAATAGAACACGATTTAGACAAGTTGAGCAAAGCTAAGCACACTTTTGATCCTTGGTTCAATTACCTCTGGTATAGGCGCCAGGAACGGTTGAACCTCGTACCGACAAGCGAGTCTCATTCTTTGAAATTATCCCGCATTTTAAAACGGATGCAAGTTATTTTCAAAATCTTTTTCAAAGGTCAGTTTGACTTGCAAAAAGTAAAAAATTTTGCGATGATAACACCATTCCTACCTAAAGAACACATCAAGCAATGTTTCTTTCAAGATCTCCAAGTTCAGCATCAGGTGTTAGTGCTACGAAAAGCATCCCCTAAGAAAGTAAAAGGAATTCCTAAATTCCTTAGTCAGTTCATCAAGCCCATGCCAGAAAAGGGAGAAATGTCAACACCAAAGCCACTGACTGCTCTATCCAATGTTTCAATTTTGGACTTTGCCAAGAGTTCTTACAAGCACCGACAAGTACTGGATGATTTGTTTAGAAAAATTAAAGTAAATCCCAGTACCACACTTGAAGACATGGCACAAATCGTGAATTCATCCATGACAAATGCGCTGATCACCTTCTCAGATGAGGACCTTCCAAAGCCTCACACCTTTCATAACAATGCCTTGTACATCGTTGTTCGAGCAAGAGGAATGACAGTACCCCATGTATTGGTTGATGGAGGCAGCAACCTTAATATATATCCCAAGATGACAACAAAGGCACTAGGCATCAAAGAAGAAGAATACATTCCAGATTCTATCACCATATATGGATTTGACAACCATGGCCAAACGGCCAAAGGCAAGATATTCCTAGAAGTATTTATCAACTATTCAGTGCATCCCGTCCTTTTCCATGTGGTCAATGTGCCACCCACCTACAATCTACTGCTCGGAAGGACGTGAATCCACAATGCAAACACAGTACCGTCAACCCTATACCAATGCATAAAGTGGTCCAAAGGTGGGATGATCATAATTGTACTAGGAGAAGATCCAGAAGAAAGGCTACCGCAGCCCATGATCCCTCTACCGACCTTCACAGCAGATATCCCCAGCATCAGGGAGAGTGAAGAAATCAGCCTCAGAGAAAGTCTAGAAATACTCTAGGCATCAGAGCCATCTCTGCACACTGTAGCCATGACCCGGTGGAGAGGTCCTAAATTCTTCAAGATTGGAGGTTGACTCGACTATAACACTATCAAAGATCATCCGTTATTTTTGCAGTTCATGAAAGCAAGAAAGGGATTCGATTTACTTCTGAAGCATGGTTATCAACCCTTCAAAGGACTGGGCAAAAACGAAGACGATTGCATTGAACCAATGATTCCAGAGCATCATCGTCACAGAGCGGGATTAGGATTTTCTGGCAAAAGCTCACCAAAGAAGACTGTTTTTGTTAAAGAGGCACATTAAGAATCGTTTTTGTATTTCCTTTCTATTCTTTCCAAAATAAATGTCTCATTCTGTCAATGTCTTTGATCAATTCAAAATCAATAAAATTTTAAGTTTCTTTGTCTATCTGGATGCTATCTATCTTTTTACTCTATCTCCTTATTTCATAATTTCATTGTCATTTTCAAACGTTGTTTGTATTATAATGGGCGATTTTTCCTGAATCAAGTTTCTTTTCCAAATTTTAGAATGTCTCCCCGAGCAATCAAGAAGCTCGTTCTCAATCCAAAGGCTTTCCAAAAATCGACAGCAATTTACCGAGTCAAAGCGAACACAGAAGATGGCGAAATTGCAAAGCAGCCAAATGAATATGTGGAATTCGATCAGTCTCTTCAGGAATTACAAGAGTTTACATCAGCTCAGAAGCAGGAAGAACCATCAGTTATGGTCTAAGACCCGACTGAAGATGTCAATATAGGTTCAGAAGACAATCTCAAGATTCTCAAGATCGGTACCAGTCTAAGTCCGAAAAAGAAGGAAAGGCTCACTAATTTTCTCAAGCAACATGAAGAAGTGTTCACATGGACATATGAAGATATGCCAGGTTTAGACCAAAAATTAGTCGAACATCGCCTCGTTTTAAAGCCAGATGCTAAGCCAGTCAAGCAGAAGCTAAGAAAAATGGATCCCAGAATAGAACAACAAGTCAAAGAAGAACTCAAAGATTTGCTCAAAGTAGGATTCATTCGAACTATTGACTACCCAGATTGGTTAGCCAATATTATCATTGTTCCAAAGAAAAATGGCAAAGTGAGGATTTGCATAGACTTCAGAGACCTCAATAAAGCAACCCTAAAGAATGATTATCCACTCCCAAATATTGATCTTCTGATCGACAACATGGCAGGACATGCCATGTTCTCTTTTAAGGATGGATATTCCAGCTACAATTAGATTAAGTTAGCCGCCTGCGACCAATCAAAAACTTTCTTCACTACGCCTTGGGGTACTTTCTGCTATACGGTTATGGCTTTCGGGCTTAAGAATGCTGGAGCAACATATCAACGTGCGATGGCCGTCATCTTTCACGATCAGATGCGCAAAATCATGGATGCATATGTTGATGATATCCTCGTGAAATCCAAAGAGGAAGAAGATCACATTGAAGCCCTTGATCAAGTTTTTAAGCGACTCATTCTTTATAAGCTAAGACTAACCCTCAAAAGTGTGTTTTTGGAGTCGAATCAGGCAAACTGTTGGGTTTTCTGGTCAGCAAAAAGGGAATTAAAGTTGACCCAGCCAAAGCAAAGGCTATCATTGATATGCCACCCCCAACAAATCTCAAAGAATTACGTAGCCTTCAAGGACGCATGCAATCAATCCAGCAATTTATATCCAATTTGGCAATGAGATGCGAGCCTTTCAATCACTTACTCAGAAAAGGAGTGAAGTTCGAATGGGGACCAGAATGTCAGCAATTGTTCGATCGAATCAAGAAATATCTTCTCAACCCTCCTATCTTGAAGCTTCTAGAATTAGGAAAACCTCTTTTGCTATATATCTCAGTCAATCAAGTCACATGCGGCAGATTCTTGGCACAATACAAAGAAGGCAGCTTGATAGAGCATGCCATTTATTATGTGAGTAAGACTTTCATAGACTATGAAAAGAAATACTCTCAAATAGAGAAAACTTGTTTAGCTCTGGTATGGATGTGTCAGAAGCTAAGACACTATCTACTAACATCTGAAGTCAAAATCCTGTCCAAACTCAATCCTCTCAAGTATATTCTAGAGCAACCTTTCCTCAGTGGATGAGTCACCAAATGACAAGTCTTACTGATGCAGTATGACTTAGAATATGTCTCACAACAATCAATAAAAGGCCAAGCAATTGCAGATCAATTGACAGATTTTCCTTTAGCAGAAGAAGTAAAAGCCGAAGATGATTTCCGAGACGAGCAAATCTGCAATATTCAGCAATCTCCAGTCTGGAATTTATTTTTCGATGGTTCCAAGAACATGGTAGGAATAGGCATTGGGATTTTATTAATCACTCCTGAGAAAGAGATGATTCCATTTTCTCTCAAGTTAGTTTTTTAATGCACCCACAATATGTCTGAATACGAAGCCTTGATACAAGGTCTAAAGATTCTACTAGACTTCAATGTCAAGAGAATGCATGCTTACGGCGACTCATTACTTGTTGTCAATCAAGTCCGAGCCGAATGGCAAGTGAAAGATCAAAAGCTATTTCCTTATCAGAAAATTGTTTCAGCTCTTGCCAGCAATTTTGAAGAATATCAACTCTTCCATATCAAGAGAGATTTCAATCAAGTGGCTGATAGCCTAGCCAATCTGGGCTCCATTATGGCATTCAAAAATGGAAAATCTTGTCGCTCCTTCGAAATTGGCAGACTTGACCAACCTGCCTTCTTTTCAACAAAACAAGTAACCAGGCTGAGCAAAAGAAGAAGCCTTGGTATTACAATATCAAAAACTTCATAGAAACCAGTGAATTTTCTCCAGAACTTTCAAAGAAAGAGCAGCGCACAATTCAGCGCATGTCTACTCAATATTTCATTCTAACCAATGTTCTTTATCGTCGTGGATTCAGTTCAGAGTATTCCAGATGCTTAGACAAAGACGAAGCCAAAAAAGTCATGCGAGAAGCACACGAAGGCATTTGTGGTGGTCACGTCGGCTACCAAACCCTTGTCAAGCAAATCATACGAGCCAGTTATTATTGGAAGACTATGCTACAAGACTGCTATTATTTCGTGAAGAAATATATCCAATGTCAAATACATGCACCCTCTATTCATACGCCAGCAACATATTTGCAATTTGTTGTCTCTCCATGGTCGTTCTCTATGTGGGCCTTTGATGTCGTAAGTCCCATCACTCCTGCTTCAAATGGCCACAAATACTTCTTGGCCGCAACAGAATATTTCACCAAGTGGGTAGAAGGTATCACTCTCCGCATAGTAGAAGTCTGACACGTGGTCTCTTTCATTCACAAGAGCATCCTTTGTCGTTTCGGCATATCGCATGATATCATGTCAGATAATGGCAGTCATTTCAAGAATGAAAGAATGAAGACCTTCTGCTCAAAGTTCAAAATCTATCATCATTTCTCTGCTCCCTACTACACTCAAGGGAATGGTCAAGCAGAAGCTACCAACAAGATTTTAATCTGTATCTTGAAGCGAACTATAAAAACAGGTTGTGACTGGCATGAGAAGATCCATAATGCATTATTGGCCTACTGGACCACCATCTGCACTCCAACGAATGCTACTCCATCAGAACTGGTCTATGGAACAGAAGTAGTATTTCCTTTGCATGTTCAGAAACCCGCTTTGAAATTTGCATCACTTCTAGAATTACATCTTGATCAATACCAGCAGTAGCGACTGGTACAGCTAGACTTGCTCGACGAGAAAAGGCTAAAAGCAGCAGAGCATGCTCAATCCTATCGCCAAAGAATAGCTAGATTCAGAGTCAATGATCTAGTGCTTCGATCCACAACTTATCTCAAGCATCATCCTAGCGGGAAATGGTCGCCAAATTGGGAAGGTCCCTATGTCGGCAAAGAAGCATTACCCCGCAACTCATATAGGCTCATCAATGTTGATGAGGTAGAATTACCATATCTCATTAATGATCGACACTTGAAAAAGTTTTATACTTGATGGATCTATTCTTCCCTTGTAATCTTCCTATTTCCTTCAATAAGGATCAAACTTTCTTTCTCAGTTACACTGGGAAATTTTTAAAAAAAATTGTTCTGTATGCAGACTGAATAAACAAATTTCTCATTTTACACACTTATGCACCCGTGAGCATCAATTTGCATTCAACTGCATTAATATCAATTTGGTCAGTATTGAGATTTCAGCAAATAGTCTCATCACAATTCCCAACTATTATTCAAAATTACAAGACAATCATTAGCACTGAACCAAAATTCAGTGCTCGAACTGATACATTTTCAAAATCCAGTGCTCAAACTGGTATATTTTCAAAAATCCGGTGCTCGAACTGGTACATTTTTAAAATCCAGTGCTCGAACTGGTACATTTTCAAAATCCATGATTTGAACTAGTACTATTTCAAAATCCAGTGTTTGTACTAGCATGTTTTCCAAAAACCCAGTGCTCATACTGGCACATTTCCAAAATCCAATGCTCGTACTGGTACACTTTGTAAAACCCAGTGCTTACACTAGTATTCTTCCAAGATCTAACCCCGTGTTAGTATCCCACCAATCATTTTCTTGCAAAAGGCAAATTCAAAAGCTAATTTTAGTCTCAGAAATGAGGCACCCAAGATCAATCCATTTTCAAGCCTTAGGGACCCCATTTTCCTTCCTTTTGCAAAACCCCTATCGGATTCATTGTGCAAAATATGAAGGTTACATCATGGTCTCTTTCTTCGAGGATTTCATTCATTTTCCGCCCGATCATGTTAAGGGTATAAACCTGAGCCTCATTTAATGAGGTATTTCATTTTTCGCCCAATCAGGATAAGGGTACAAACCTGAGCCCCATTTGATGAGGTATTTCGTTTTCTGCTCAATCAGGTTAAGGGTATAAACCTGAGCCTCATTTGATAAGGTATTTCATTTTCCGCCCAATTAGGTTAAGGGTATAAACCTGAGCCTCATTTGATGAGGTATTTGATTTTTCACCCAATCAGGATAAGGGTACAAACCTGAGCCTCATTTGATGAGGTATTTTGTTTTCTGCCCAATCAAGTTAAGGGTACAAACCTGAGCCTCAATTTGATAATGTATTTCATTCCCCAATCAGGTTATGGGTCAAACCTAAGCTTTTTCTCATGCAAAGCATTTTCTGTCCCATCCAGGTTAAGGGCAAAAACCTGAACTTCACCTCCTTAGAGCGAATCTATTCCTCTTCGTTCTCCATTTCATATCTACCATCTTCCCCGAGCTAATTTCCCCATACTCAGTCAGATCCTTCCAACTGGGGCATTTTTTTATACAGCCCCAATTTGGTGTGTTCTTCTTTGCCACTAAGCTCGGCCACAAGCCGGCTTAGTAGCAAAGAGGGGCATCTGTAAACACCCCAAATTTTCACCCACCTCCCTGACACTTCCACTAGTCATCATGATCTATCCTCTAAGATCATCAGGAGGGCAAAATGGTCATTTTCTGAGATGAGACCTTACAGAAATTCATTCTCAATTCTCAAAATTTCTCTATTTAGACTCAGAAATATCTTCAAACTGCAAATTTTTAAAATCCTACTCTTGACAAGAAGCTATAATTTCCAATTCCTGATTCAGAATGGCATTTCATGAAACATGTCTTTTCATATCATCGCATGAGCATTTCATATCATTTCACTGTACAACATGTCATTTTGAGATCCAGAACTTCTAATTTTCAAAATTATCAATCCAGATTCGAGTTTTAACTATTTCAAAATTGATTTCAAATCCCTGGGTTTTTCAAAATAGTCAGTTTCCTTCGTCTTAACCCCCAGGATTTCGAATTACAAAAGTTTTCTCAAGAAAACAATCTGCATATTTTAATATTGATTTTTTTTTTTTAAATGTCGGCAGTTGGAAAGAAGGGGACCCAATTTTTTTTTTTTCAAACTTTTACAAAAAGACTTTGAATTTCTTTACAAAATCTCTGCATTTTTTTTATATTTTTCTATGAAGGACCATCTTCCTTCTAAATTTTTGTAAAATTTTACTTTGTATTTTCTTACTAGCCTAGTATTATAAAAATCCCCAAAAGAATTTATTTTTTATTTTGCTTTTTATTTCAAATAAATGACATGGGACCCACCCTGAAGTGGCATCACACTCAAATTCCCAGGCATTTCTCTTATTTCCAAGCGAGGCCCACCCTAGGGTGGCACAAATTTACAAATCCTTTTCTTTTCATTTTATTTATTTTACAAAATAAGAAAGTGGGCCCACACATAGGTGGTGCCTCACTAGAGCTCCCTGAAGAAAAAAGCAAATAAAATTTTATTTCAAAAAAGTTTTTTTTCTTTTAATCCGGCTGAGGTGGCACCACTTTAGAAAAACAAAAAAGAAAACTCGTTTTACCTATTTTTTATTCTGTTTTTACTTTTTCAACCCCCAAATGGCGCCACCGTGAAGCCCTACCCATAAAAGATTCACTTTACCTAAGTTTCAGGTAAATGAACTCAAAAGTTTTCAAAAAAAAAAAGAAATTGTCCCCTTCTCAAAGATTGCCGAGTTTTCAAAAAATTTCAAAAATTTGTTTAAAAGATTTTTAAATGCTTTCAAGATTCGGTTGAAAAGTTTCAAAAACGCAGATCTTTCGGATGAAACTTCTAAAAATCTTTAAAAAGGGACCCAAATGATGACACATGGGATCAGATTTTGGAACTCTGGCTTCTCCTATTTCTGAAGTTCCTCTGTTTCCTCTATTTTGGGGGAGAGTGTTTTCTTTTCAAAAACCCCTTTTCAGCCCCCCGTGAATCGTGAATCTCAGCTCTCCTCCATCATTGCCACTTCCTCTTGACCCAGGGGAGGATCTTCATCCTCTCTTCACGGTGGATCTTTGTAAACACCCCAAATTTTCCTCATCTATTCTCAAACAACCCTCCTCGTGCAGTACCAACCCTGTTAGGACAGTGTAGGAGTCAAACCCCAAGTCAGTTTTAGAAAATCACCATTTTACCAACTTTTATTAGGAAAATTATTATTTTACCCCTAGGTCATCCCGAACCCCAGTCAGTCGAAGTCAACCAAGCTCATTGGTCAGTTCAGGACAGTTAGAATATCAGTCATCTCAAGCTCATCTGAGCTCATAATAAACAAACCATTTTCATTTCTGACCATTCCTGCCAAAATGGGATCATTTCTTTAGAAATGAGCTCATTTCTCACTCAAATCCAAACCAATTGTCTCCAAGTCAGTCATGTTTCCCAGAGTCTAACTTGAGCTCACCAGAAGTTCAAGCGCTCCAGTTTCAGTTCAAAACCATTTCCAAGTGTCCAAGAGCCCATTTTAGTCCATTTCAGCTCTTTTAGCTGAAATTGAGCTGAGTTCAATCAATTGAGCTAGTGTTCGAGCTTTGATTTTAGTTTATGTCAGTATTACTAACCTTTAATTAAGCTCAAACCCAATTCAGGTTCGTAATTCACTTCATTTCAATGACCATTCCGCACCATTTCTCTAAAAATGACAACTTTTCTCGAAAATTTAGTCAGAAAGGTCAGTTGAGTAAGTCTCTGGTTAGTTCAGTTGAGTTCTAAAACTCTAGAATCCAGCTCAATCCAACTCATTTCAGTTCAATTCAGCTCAAACCCTAATTTTCAGTGTCACTCTAGCCCGACAGGGCTCGAAAACTATTTCTTCAACCATTTTGCAAATTTTGTCAATTTCAACACTTTTTGAACTGATACAACTGCCAATCAGGGTCTAACATCCAAAATTCTTCATTCAGGGTCTGCATTTCGCATAGCATTTCATGTCATTTCTCATCATTTCATATCATTCTCAGCATTTCATAACATTTCATCACATTTCATTTCATTTCAAAGTCCAGAACTCCAGTTTTATAAATTTCAAATCCAGATCGAGTTTTAAAAGCTTTCAAAAATCAATTTCAAACCCCGGGTTTCCAAAACTGACATTTTTACCCTCGGGAGTCTAAATTTGGAAATATTTTATCAAGAAAAATAATCTGGATTTATTTCAAACTCAAATTTTTGAATTCCACACTGGATTTGCTTCGCAACGGGGTATTGAACTTCAAAATCCGAGCTCGTTTCAAAAATTGCCAAAAATAGTTCATTTCGTATGAAATTTTTTTGAAAAGACTATTTTACCCCTCTAATCATCAAAATGAATTTCAAAAGTGGAATTTGGACCCGCTCTGAGATGACCCTCTCATTTACATTTCTGTTTTATTAAAATATATATATATTCTTTTATTCCTTTCAATTTTCTTTTTATTTGTTCATTTTTGTTTTTTTTATTTATTTTGCGTTTTAGAGATGTGGGACCCACAAGGTGGTCGCCCAAGCCTCCAGCCCCACTTTTCATTTTTTCCCTCATTTTTCTTTCACTTTTCTTTTTTCCCTCATTTTCTTTCTTTCCTTTCTTTTTCCCTTTTCTTTCTTTTTTCCTTCCCTTCCTTCTTCCCTTCCTTTTCCTCTTGCTCAGCCATCTTCACGTAAACCTTTTTGCTCGCTTTTCATTAACCACCAAAAACTTAGGGAAAGATTTGGATTTTTCCTAAGTTATCAATCTAGAAAATAAGACCCATACGGCTGCCCCCCTTCTAATCTCTCTCTCTCTCTCTCTCTCTCTCTCTCTCTCTTGCATTCCATTCAGCCATGACTGCCATCCCTTCGGCTCCAACTATGAAGTAGCTCCATCCGGTTGCAGCAGCCACAACCCCAGCCACCACCATCATTATTCAACCCCGGTTCCAGCTCCATTGAAATGTCTACAAGGTGCAACCCACCTTCAACAAGCAAGCATCCAGCTCCTCCTTCAAAGCACCATCAGCACCCTCCATTGGCTACAACCCATCTCAAAAATACTTTCTTCCAGCAAGGTTCAAGGCTGCAGTCAATCTATATGTTACAAGGTGAAATCCAAGGTATGACTCCCATTTCATCAATATTTATTTATTTAAATATATGATATTTCAATAAAAGTGCTACCGAATGATATGCTCCATCCGTTCTATGGATGGAATCCCTCATCTCTACGGCCAACATAAAAAAAAATGGTTCATATCTCCTACTTACTTTTATTTTCGTTATTTTCCATGATTAGTTACATACTTTAAACATCATGCTAGTTAGATTTATGTTTTGCTTAGGTGTTATTCTGATTTCATTAAAGTTAAGTTAATATTCTATCCGTATATCCATTATTTTACATAGGAATTCTTTATGATAAATATTGAAAATTTTATCATGGATGCACATGGTTGTTGTTGATACCTTTAAAAAAAATTCAGTATGATTTGAATTTTAAAACCTTCTCAAATAAATCAAATC